>NC_139353.1:15899358-16511858 GCF_055883805.1 Amblyomma maculatum | reverse complement strand
TATAGAAATTTCCCGGCAGCATCGGTGTACACGGAAACAGTATTTCCGGAAGCTTCGAGCGTGACCACATTAATGAACGCTACGCCATAAAGTCTCATGGAGGGCATCTCGAAACAAATTAAACAGCGAAGGCAAACAAAAAAAAAAAAACATGTGGGAACTTCACTCTGTAAAAGCATATACTGCCGGTTTGGTGTGAAGGTCTTTCGGCGTAATGTGCATCCCTTATTTTTCATTTGGATCAGTAGATAAAAAATAGCAGAATAGGACGAGCCTTGAAAACAATTGCCGCCATTGTCTAGAAAATTATAGTTGAATTTTGTTTCTTAGATTTTAAGTAGGTACTATGCCTTATCATATCATATCATACCATACCACAGCATGCCATAACATACTCCTCCACATGATACCGCGCCACACCATACTATACTGTACAATAGCACACCATATTACGCCACACCATGTCTTTCCGTACCCCTCCATTGACACCACATCTTACAATATCATACTACACCACACCACTCCATACAATACTACACCGTGCATTACCACACCCCTCCATATAAGATTACACCACACCATACAGCATCATACAAGACTATACCGTACCATGGGAGGTTTCCGAACGTCTGAAGCTAGCGCTCTTCTACTTTTCTGGATTTTATATCGCTGTGAGCTATTTGTGATCTCGTCATCCTACGGGATGGCGGGCGCACGACCCCTGCGCCCACCCGCCACCATCGAACAGGCTACGGCGTACTCGACGGGTCACCTCGACGTCGCGGACGTGGAGCTTCCAGACTCGGCAGATGACTCCACAGTGACTGAGATGGATTCTGACAACAGCTACACGCCTGTACAGTCGCGCCGCCTGAAAAGGAAGCTGCGCCGAACATCAGTAATGAGTGAGACACCAAAGAAGAATGCTGAAAAGCAAGGGATCTTTTCCGTGGCCTTCGTACCAACAACGGCAACGGCGAATCTGAATGTGATAAACAGACAGCACCTGACCCAGTTTTTCGACCAGCTGGTTCCCGGTGAAGTTGACGAAGTCAGAATTAATCCCTGGAAGAATGTCCTGACCGTGGATGTCAAATCCCAGGCTACAATGGACAAGCTGAAAGGAATTGGTGCGCTAGACAACATGCCGGTCCGTTCCTTTCTTGCACATGGGAAAAAGACTACTGCAGGTGTAATCACCGACGTTGACCCCGAGATGAGTGAAAGCGATCTCTGCACGCTGATCAAATCTACGGCGCGCATTGTGGATGTTCATCGTTTCGGCCGCTCAAAGTACGTTAAATTAGTCTTTGAAACTGAATCCCTCCCATCCCACGTTAAAGTGGGCTATGTGAGACACCCAGTGCGGATGTATGTTCCAAGACCTGTTCAGTGCCACAAATGCCACAAGATCGGACATGTGAGCGCCCGTTTGTCGAAACGAGGTATCCTGCCGTCGATGCGGCTGTACGCATCCTCATGACACATGCCAGACGGAGACTGTCAAGTGTGCGAACTGCTCGGGTGCCCATGAAGCGACGGCTAAGGACTGTCCTTAAATTTGGAACGAAAAACGTATACTAAAAAAGATGGTGAGAGATAACTCGACTCATCAAGAAGCGGCCGCGTCTATTCGTCGTCGCAAGCACCGTTCCCGACGCCGACATAAGGAATCGGAAGGCAAGCCTAGCCTGGATAAGTCGACTTCAGAGTTAATGTCAGCTCAGGTGCCACAGCAGATTAATTGAGTCTGATCCCGTTAAGAGTACTCTTGCTGTAATGTCGCAGACAGTGTCACAGGCCAAGGATCAGACAGAAGCTGTTGAATTACCTACCGCCTGAAGTTGAATGGCCTGCTCTACCATCAAAGGCCAACACCAGGCCTCATCCCAGTTTTGCTGCCACACGTACTGAAAATTCCGACAACCCCGACAGCCAGCAGGTAAAAGAAATGCTGAAACAGCTGGTTCGTTCAATGCGGGTGCTGCTCTCCAGCATCAACACGCAAACAGCAAAGTTTGCTGTTCAGTTTTTGGATGCATTTGAGCCGCTCTTGGCGGCATTGCAATAATTCACAATGGCGCAACAAACTAAACCCACCTCTGTGACGATGCACTTGCGCCGCAGTGTATTGATGCAATGGAATGCCCGAGGCCTGCGTGGTCGGCTGAGTGACTTCCGACAGCGGGTACAGAAGTACCGCTTTCCTGTGATTGTGATCTGTGAGCCCAACATGCCGGCTGCTTTCTGCCTTTCTGGATATGTTCTGCTATGGTCTAGAGAAGCAGACGAAACAAGCAAAGTGCTGGTATGTGTACGCCAAGACATTGCGCACGTCCGCCATGCTCTGCAGCCCCACAACACGAACCACTACATTTGTTTGACGTTAACCCTGAAAGGACGAGTATGTTCTGTAATTGGCGCTTATATTCCACCGAGGGATGGCTTGGACAAATCATATCTATTTTCAACAATCCAGTGTTGTGCAGCTCCTCGTATTATTGTGGGGGACTTTAATGCTCACCACCCTCAGTGGGGTAGTGCCATAATGAGCAATAGAGGAAGAGACCTGGCAGACTTCATGCATACGCAAGATCTCGTCAATGTAAACGACGGCTCACCGACGTTTCTACGCGGAACAACCTACAGCAGCTGCTTGGATGTGGCGTTTGTTTCCAGAAGCCTCTATTCCTCCGTTTCTTGGTGTAGTCATGTGGAAACACATGGGGGTGATCACATACCAACGTACATATACATCAAGGGGTTTGCACCTGCCACTTCACCTCGTATGCAATACACAGACTGGCCCGCCTTTAGGGCAGCGGTGGAGACTTCCAGCGTGGACCTCCAGTCACCATCTCAAATAGAGGGACTCATTACTACCTCTCTCAGTGAGAACACTCGCTATGTTAGTGTGCCGATGTCAGTGTCCAGCATCGACGTGGAATTCGAGCGGCTTCGCGCGATCCGTCGGCGGTCTGAAAGAAAGTACAGAAGAACGAAATCCGCGCAAGATCTCGCACTTTCTCGCCGAGCTAAACGACAAGTTTTGCGCCACCTGGAGAGGTTAGGACGACAACGTTGGAGACAGTTTTGCTCATCACTGGATCCCCGTAAGCCCCTGTCGCGTATCTGGCATGTTGCGAGAAGCTTGCGCACACCACTGCGAGAAAGGCACCCTTTTCGTGCCCTGGCCCTTTGCAAACGTCGCAATGAAGTTGACGTAGCTGAAGATTTTTGTAAAATGGTTGTGGGCACGAACCAGGCACAGTCACCAATTTCAGAGGTTTTTGCACCACCTTTGCCGAATGATCAATACGACGTGCCCTTTACAACAGCTGAATTAGACGCCGCTCTTGCTTCATGTCGGCATTCATCTGCACCTGGTCCTGACGGGATTACTTATTCAACCTTATCAAACCTAGGCAAGGATGGTAGAACTGCACTACTTAATTATTTCAATATTATATGGGCTTCTAGTACTGTTCCTGAACACTGGAAAATTAGCCGTCTGGTTGCTCTTTTGAAGCCTGGAAAGCTTCCTCTCGAACTTACCTCATACCGGCCAGTTGCCCTAGCAAGCTGTGTTGGAAAAGTTATGAAGCGCATGGTGCTGGCAAGATTTGAGTGGTATCTAGAGGGTAATGATCTTTATGCGAATATGATGACTGGATTTCGCCGCGGACGCTCTTCCATTGACAGCGTCATCGACCTTGTGGCGACAGTAGAACACGAAAAGCGTCACCGTCGACTAGTAGCTGCTGCATTTTTAGATATAAAGGGAGCTTACGACAACGTCCTCCATGAAGCTATTCTTGATGGACTTGACGACGTGGGAGTTGGTGGCCGGCTGTACTTCTGAATTGTAAGCTATCTCAGCTGCCGCTCTGTTTACATGACTACGCCTGAAGGAGATACTACCCGCTTTCAGGTCGGTCGTGGAGTTCCACAGGGAGGAGTTCTCAGCCCAACTTTATTTAACGTTGTGCTAATTGGCCTGGTGAGTGAACTGCCAACTAACATCCACATAAGTGCATATGCTGACGACATCTGCATCTGGGCCTCTGGTTCGACGCGCCCACAACTACGTGCGAGACTGCAACGAGCTGTGTCATCAACATCGATGTACTTACGGCGTCAAGGTTTATTTTTAGCGGCAGAAAAGTGTGCAGTGACGCGTTTACGGGAAAATGTGTCAGCCGCTACCCGATTACCCTTCATGGAGTCGTAATACCATACGTCTCCCGGCACAGATTCTTGGGAGTAATTATTGACCACCGACTATCTTGGTCGAAACATATTGCTATGGGGAAGAAGAGGCTAATTAATTTTTGCCATGTACTTCGTTACATAGCCGACATCAAATGGGGTCCAACTGAGCGCTCCTTAATACGGCTTTACGAGGCTCTCTTTGTTGGCTACATCCGGTACAGTCTCCCAGTACTCTCTAGTATGAGCATTGCCTGCTTGCGGACTTCAGAGAGCGTGCAAGCGCAGGCACTGAAAATATGCCTTGGACTGCCCAGATGCACCTCTAACCAAGGCACAATTGAAGAGGCACACGCTCACCCAATGTCCATATATTTGTCACACGAACCACTTCGTGTATATTTACGAGCACTTACAAGACACCGTTTTCACCCACTCAGCAAGATTCTGGATGAGAGGCCGGACTGCTGTTTTACAAGTGCACTCCACTGCCATCAGTCGCAAGTACCGACAGGATATGCCCTCCCATATCGTCCCACCCAACCACCATGGACGATGGATAAACCTTTGGTGCACCTTCGTGTTCCCGGAATACTAAAGAAATCAATGGTACCAATTAGTGGACTCAAACAACTTACGCTGGCACACATCTGGTCAGAACATCCCAGTTATATTCACCTATACACCGATGGATCTGTGTCAGCACAGGCATCCGCAGCAGCTGTGGTCATACCAGCTCAGAAAACGACTCTGCATTTCCTTTTGGGACATACCTCTACATCAACCGCTGCCGAACTTGTAGCCATTCGGGAATCTATTCGCTATATATGTGGGGAACCACCTCAAAAATGGTGTATATTCACGGACTCGAAGACTGCATTACAAATTTTGGAAAACTTCTTACGCCACACTGCTTATCAGTCTTTGGTACTAAACATTATGGAGCTCATCACATCTGCCCAGCTGCAAGGCCACATGATAATGTTTCAATAGATCCCTGCCCACTGCGGCCTCCATGGGAATGAGCAGGCCGATGTTTAAGCGAAAAGCGCACTCATCAATGGCTTCCAAACAGCTGTGCCTTTTTCAAGATCGGATACGACGTGTCTTCTAAAGAGTTGTATGAATATTGCTACAGCAGCTTACTGGGCTCAACCAGACGCCCGACACATCCGTCTAAGAAGGCTCGATCGAACATTTAAATTTAATGTTCCGCGTGATATTCCGCGTCATCAGGCATTCTTGATACATAGACTTCGTTTAAACGTGGCTTTCACGCGCAAGTACTTACATTTAATTGGACAGATGGACTCACCGGAATGTTCAACTTGTGGCATCCCAGAGACTGTGGACCATGTATTATTGGTGTGCCCAGAGTATGCGAACGAAAGAAATGGGCTAGCTGCTTCCTTGAAGCGTTTAGACAAGAGGCCTCTGTCGGAGGAACTGCTGTTGGGCGCTTGGCAGGACAAGGGGAAGGGCGTCCAGGCAGTGCGTGCTCTTTACCGTTATTTGAGCGCCAGCGGACTTGATTCACGCTTGTAAAGCAAGCTGCTGTGTCTGTATATATATTTCATATGCCTTCTCCTACATCGTCACCCATCATGACCTTCTTTCTTCTCTCCTTCCCCTTCCCCAGTGCAGAGTAGCAGGCCAGATTTGAATTATTCGGGCCAACCTCTCTGCCTTTTCCTTTCAATAAATCCATCTATCTATCTATACCGTACCATACCATGCTATATCATACGTGCGATACCATTTCCGGTTGACATTCACTCTAGCCAAAGGAACATAGTCAGGTTTACTCCGGCGCCATCGTCGCTCTGTGCCAAAAAAGTGTGCGACAACTGACTCCGATTTACGTAAGATAAAAAATACAGAAAGAAAGATTCAGAGCAGAAAGTTAATCTTGCTTTTAACATATCCTAATTCTTGGGCTCTCCTTTTTTGATCAATGGGCCTAGATTACTGCTGCTAAATTTGTCGAGTAAAAACTTTTTCATTCGAGAACGTGTTTTCACCACCTGCACAGGTGAATAGTACCATTCCAGCTACCCGGCGTGCTCCTCCCCCCAATTCGTACATCCACCGAATATCCGCAGGGTGCAGCAGAGGGCGCGGTCCCCGCTCCTGCGTGCCTTTGCGTCTTCGAACTGGAAACGGACAAGCGATTCTGGTCACGGGTGTCTTTATTGGGGCTTTTCATTACGACCCCCCCTGGCGCTGCTGTCGAAAGGACAGCTCCGGATGTCGCTCTACGAAAGTACTGACCTCCCCCTCCTCCTTCCCCTCTTTTCTCCTGCCTACGCCAGGGCTCGCCCTTCCATTCCTGTCCCTCGAGGCTCGTCTTACTCTGACTTCACTTTCGTAATTTCACCCGCTTATTTCTTTTTTTTTTTTCTTGTTATTTCTCCTTTCGCAACTCGCTGCAACGATGTTCGAATCAACGAAGTAACGTAAGCTTTGGATTTCGTACTCTTTTCCTCACAACGCTGTAGAGGCTCGTTTCGTTTCTGTTATATTCGTGTCCTTAGTGTGCTTTGCTATAGTGTCGTTAACAATAACTCTTCACAGCTACGAGGAAGGCACAACGGTGGTAGCAGTCTCCAAGCTCGTCTCTTCGCGTCGTTTACGTGCTGGGAATTTCAAGTCGACAACCGCCATGAACCGCGCGGATGAGGGACACACAACGCGGGACACCAAAACAAACGTGCCAATGCAGGGATAGAGCAGCTCGCTGGCCTGCCACCTCACGACGCAAACTGTAAATCACGAGCTGCAGCGGATAGACTATCCTCGTGTCCCAGGTTTCTTTCTTGAAGAGGCTCATGCGGCTTTCAGTAGGCACCGTATGTGTAGTATGATATTTATTTTTTGTTTTCTACTGAGTTAGGATGGCACGGAAAGCGGAGCTCACTACTACATCTCATATTATTCTTGGCTTTTCTTATATGGAAACAGCTATGTAATCTGAGAGATCGTCGAAATCTTTAGCGGTGTCCGTCGTGTCAATTCTGTATGAATAGTTAAAAATCTGGCTGTAAATGCGCAAAGAAACGAGCACGTGTGTCTATACAGTCTATACGGTCAGTGCTTGACCTTGTGTCCCGTCAGCGGGCAATTAAGTTCGGCGAAGTCATAAGGGCAGGAAACGTGAGCTTGAGTAAACTTGAATTTGAACTTCAGTTGCGAGCCTAAACTTAGGTCCCACAAAGCCACTCATAAGTCCTTTGTTATCCATTGCGGTTTCAGTAACCACAAGTGTTCGGTAGTCAGCGAGTGTGCGTGCTCATTTGTGAGCGTGCTTTAGTTTTCATACGAGGTTTTCGCGCCTTAGTGGAAACTAAGATAGCCCTTATTTTGGGGGAAAAAAGTCCTGCTGCATTAATCCGCCCCAGCTACTCCATAACTGCGAGAAACCTGAAGTGATTCTCACAAAATTCTACATTGCGTCCCATCGAAATGCGACAAACGGACAGCACACGAGCCTAACATCTACGGTACGGGCATCGTAGAAGGCGTGCGTACCAAGGCTGAAACGTCTATCGTATTCCACCTTCCATAGTATTTCAAGAAATGAGCGGCTATAATCAATATTTTTTCTTCTTCCTTTAGTATTTTGCTTCCTCTGGTTTTCTGTGCTGTGCAGTTTTAAATATGAAGAATAAATTAGCACTAGCCTAGCTCCATATTTTACCGAAGTAGGTACCATCTTTGTAACAGGACAAAAAATTCTATTCGTTTACTATACTTAATACCGCAAAGTCCGACGCGTAATATCGTTGGCCTTTTGACTGCGCTATGGCAGTGGCAATCATTTCTCAACTGGCGTGCAGGTGAACATCCAGCAAAGCTTTCAACTTGTTTTGTGAAAACATACAGCATATAATGTCAGCCTTCAAACAGGGCCTCTATCCTTTCGTGAAAGTCATAGTAGCAGCAGCGACAGCTGATGGCGGATGGACAAATGGAAGCGCCTCAGCAACCTGCTCCTGGATAGCCTGCCGCAATGCCGGGGCCAAATGATGTGGCTGCTCCTGAGGGCTAGGAAGCAGTGCAAGCTGACGCGCCACCTCTTTACGAATAAATGTTTTAATTTGCTGCAGCAACGATGGTTTGTCGGCTGCAGGCATCAGCCCGGTAAGTGATTCAACCTGTGCTTGGGGCTGACGCGTCACCATTCTCTGTTTGCGCAGCTCCTCGAAGCTCTGGCACAGCGTGCAGACTTCATTGACGGTAGACAAGTCGCGCGTTGACAACATCTGGAAGGCGTCATCGTCAGTACCCTTCAAGATGTATTTGATCTTTGCAGCCTCTGACATGTTGACGTCCGCACGTTCGCACAGGTCGACGACTTCTCCGATATACCTTGTAAAGGTTTTGCCGACCTGCTGCAAACGTTCACGCAATCGATGCTTGGCGCGCAATTTCCTGACAGCCGGGCGACCAAAGACTTCAGCGAGCGTTGTTATAAATGAAGCTCACGTTCAGATGTCGCTTTCATGGTTGCGATACCACAAGTTTGCCACGCCTTTGAGATAAATATTACGTTGTTCAATTTAGTTTCGTCGTCCCATTTATTGTAGAGGCTCACCCATTCGTAAGAAGTGAGACCATCTTCGACATCATGCTCATCTGTCCCGCTGAAGATAGCCGGATACCGCTGGTGAAGGCAACCGGCGCAGATGACAGTTGGACCCGGCTGCATGCCTTGATGTTGGACGTCGTCTGGCGGGGAAGGTGTAAGGAGAGTGTGGCTACGCAGATCCAGGACCGATGTTTCTACCCCGCACCTCCACCAAATGTAGGATGGAGGTTTATTAGATGTACTGGGACTCAATCTAGAAGCCCGGCAGGAACTGTTCGCGTACAAGCAGGTCCAGTGCACACAGCGATAGCGATATCATTGGAGATAGCGCACGGAATCTTCTTTTTCGACTTGGCACGTACATCTTAAACTATGCAATATTAATGTAATCAGCCTCTCTGCCACTGTTGTGGAAGGATTTCCACACCTTTAGACTCCACGTTATGGAACAGCTATAATAATCAAAGCTCATCGGTGGTTATTTTACATGCTAGGGGATAGATGGCGCTCCATACGACCCGTGGCCTGGAACACACGTCAGAACAGCTCGCTACACCCTCTTCCCGCGGCACCTACTGCGCCGTCTCGTGCAATGGCACTAACGAGAAACACGCAAGCAGACATTCTGATAAGAAAAAAAAAAAGGTAAACGGCGTAATACTGCTTTTTTCTCTCGCTGCATTTCCTTGTTCTTACTTGTTTCGGCCACTCCCGCAATTTGCATAACGGCCTACGAACGCCACTGCACAGCGAAGGGAGAACGTGTAAAAAAAAAGAAAGAAATAAAGAAATGCAGAAACAGATAGTTGTCTTTTTTTTTTTTTTTTTTCCTTCTATTGCATTACTCGCAGGGAAGGAGAGGCCGGAAGCACAGCGCAGCGAAGTGTCCAGAAGCAAAAGCACTGGTCCAAATTCACAACAAAGCACCTCTCTCTCGCCCCATCATCCTCCTTGCACCTCCCGTTTCGGCACTACTTCTACTTTACCCTCGGCCGCTGTGTTGAGGGCGTACACGGCGGAATGCGCTCGCGCGAATGTTTATGTGCCCGGGCTGATGGCGGCTCCACGGCCATTGACGCTTCCGAGCAATGCTTCTTCGACCGTTCTCAGCGCGCTGCAGTGCTTTTATTTCTTTTTCGCTCTTGGGAAGAAAGTAACGTAAAAAAAACACACACACACACATATAGACAACACTGCAGGAACGGTGTTCTGGTCCGCCGTTCTGAAGCTATTCCCTAGCTTAGTTTCGTTCGGTTTCCCAGCATTTTGTGCTTATACTGACTCGCACTACTTTCTACTCTTTTCTTCCGTGCGCGTTTCTCTCTGCGTTGCCAAATTCTTCGAGCGATTCTCTTCTACTACGAAAAACGGTTGAGTGTGTTTGCTTTTCCTGTCGTGATGCATAGTTGGAACGACTGCCATTTAAGATTAGTTTATACATTCGTTTTTTTTTTTCTTTCGTAGCACCTTAATACCTCTCTTATCTAAAGAATGCTGCATTTTGCTTATCTCCCAATCAAACGACGTACAGCGCCCGCTTAACCCTTTTCCTACCGAATAGGAGCTATGTTCAGCCACACTTTTTGTGCTGCTCTTCCCGAAGACTAGCTGGCCCCGTCGTCGCTCGCGCAGTTTCCCATTCCGTGGAGAAGACAAGCGTAATGGCCCAAGTGCTTCTAGCATATGTTGCCATCAACATCTGGCTTTACAAAAATGTACAGGTTTGATGGGCAGGTAAATGTGCCTTAGAATAATTTGAACGCTAATAACAAGGGACTAGATAAGGCGGCCAGCGGTGGGAAAGGTTCTTGCGCTGACGTGTTCATCCGCAGAAAAAAAAAGAAAAAAAAAAGAGTGGCAGGAGATGAAGCTGAGTACTATTTTCCGCAAGATTCAGGCGACGAACTCTGTTCTTTTAACAAGTGTGGTGCACTTGGTGTTTGTGCCTCACTTCATCAACCAATCCTGAAGACGACGATGTTTGGGCGTGTCAGCAGTGAGCGAATGTCAACATCTGTGATTTCCCACCTTCGCCTTCAAGCTTTCCGTCCAGACTCGAGCAGGAGAACGTGTTTCTCATGTGATTGTGGATCGCTCTGAGCGTTGCCTATCATCTCCACTTCCCTGGCTTCCACCGCTTATTTGTTGACGAAGCACGATGCATTCAAAAAAAAAGCTTCCACGTGGTACGCAAAAAATTGCGTGATGCTGTGCGTAGTACCTTGCTTTCAGGGTAGTATATTCTACTCGAACTCTTTCTCAGAGGTTATTTCCTATGACATGTTTTAGGAGCTAACAAAACGTGCAACACTTTAAACGCAGCCATAATCTTCTAAGAGTAAGTGCAGTGAAGTTAAACTGCCGCAAACGTTTCATAGTAAAGGGAAAATTTTTGTTGCAGTTACAACTATTTACTGTGCACTTTCAGCAAACAAAGATCAGGTTTTGCTTTCTCTGTCATGTATGTCATTTGTGAATTCAAACAGAACATTGAAATATAATGTTTCTCGACTGCTTTCAGGAACAAATAATTTCGCAAATCAAGGTTCACGCATCGATTGTCTGTTCAGTCAGCAGTCTGCATTGAGCGAGAACAGACACGTCATCTACACAAGTCGGATAATTGGCGCCAAAATAAACGCGATTTTCTTTTTCTTTTTTTTTTTTGTGCGTATTAAGCACCGCACAAAAATACATCAATAGCGATGTTTACAAATGAGAAAAAGAAGTGAGAAAACCCTTTTCATTTCTAGCTACAGGTGTAGTTGCACTAATAACGGCACAATGCTCATCATCGGGAGTAAGCTATAATGCTTAAAATAGCAAAATATATCAGCAGACACTAAAAAAACTGCTAGTGCACGAAGGTGTTTCAGAGCATAACGTTCAGACGGTAAACACGACATCATTCTTGACAACGCCACGAATCATTGTCAGAATATTAAATGATAGGACCACACAAACAACGTCGCGTCGGCAGCAGCTTATGAAAGCTCCAACAAACAAGCGCCACGAGTAATCATATTGTGATAAACTTTCCGCCGGGGACACGACACTTTGTCATGGTTATTTTTGTTTTCCCTGCGGCGCGCCGCGTGACGAACGTACGACGCCAAAGCACCCCGGCTGGCGCGGTTCTCGTCACAAGTAAGGAATATCAAAATTCGGCGCTCGCCGTACAGGACCGAAGAGAAAGAGAGCGAGACAAGGGCTTACTGACGCGTACGCGAGCGCGATCCCGAACTCACGACCCGCAGCCTTTTCCGCGGGAGTCGCGGCGTCGCTCTGGACGCGTTCCCGCTCCCACGAGGATAATTAAATCGGGCCAAGACAATTATTTCTCGCTAGTGCGCGCGCGCCGCGAGCGCAGAAAAATCACGGCGGAGGTCGTCTCCCCGAAGCGCGGTAGAGGGAGGAGATCGGCAGCGCGACAAAAATAAAATAAACCCCGGAAGAGGAGACGGCGGAGAGAACGGCGCAGAGGAGTATCTGAAAATTCTGGACGAACTCTTTGCCGCTTTATTTGGGCTCGAACACCGCTCGGATCGGAAGGAGAAATTACGCGCGTGCACCCTCCCGTGTGCAATGTAGAAATATGGATCGTGCGCGCACACGCGCCAAGCCTTTCTCTGAGCAAAATAAAGAAAACAAATCTACTCAGCGTGCTGAGGCCGTTCTTTGTTTAGGACTACGGCACAAACTAAACTGAGGAGAGAGCACGGTAGTTCAGATCTACCAAAAGAATCTATGGTTTTATTTTAGTTTTACTAAAAGTTTTACGAAATAAAAACTATAGTTTTCTTTCAGTAAAACTGTCGGCAAAAAGGCAAAGACGCTCTATTTTGGCGAAACGCTCTCGGCTAATGTCTCTGGGTAAGGCTCACAGAGAAAAATGGGTCGAAATTTGGGTTGTGGAAAGACAGGGAACCCTCTCGCTTGCTAAGTATTTCGGGACCCGCTGTCAGGAAGTCTTGCGAGCACGAGCAGAGAGCACATACACTTCCCTTTACTGGACGACTCACCCGACAGCCTCCAATCTGAGTGATTCGATATTCGTCCTGATGGAGGTAATATCCCTGGGTGTTTAGAGCAAGCCGAGCTAGAGAGGCCTCTCCTACGCTTTTCAGAAACAGTAAAACGTACAGACTCCTGATCATTTCTTAATTGTCATTGGCTTCCTGCTCTTTGCTCCCCCAGAATAGTGGCACTATAAGTGGCATTATGGTGGCTGCCTTCAGTAATCGTTTCAAGAAAAAAGTCCCTTTTAGAATAATGATCAAAATCCCTTCGATATCAGATAACGGTAACAGTAACCTTAAAACTGCTTTGAGAGAACTTTTGTTTTAGATATTATGTAGCCCTTCATTTATTTCATTCGAATTTATAATTTTTCAGGTGTATTTGTTTTTTCAATACGAAACATATCGCCTGAATGTTGAGCACTAGGTGAGAATGCCGCATTCCCTCCACTTTTCGCGTTAATACGATCTTTTCAGGAGCAGGGGACTTATTGCAGCCAACCACACTGCACCTGTCAGGCAGCTGTGCTTAGCTCCCATCGAAAGGAATACCTCTTATTGTATATCAATTACGTTATAAGAGCATGCATAGAAGCAGCCGCCCAGACACGCTATTCAAATCTCAGCTCCTCCGATGTGTAACACGTTTTTAAGATCATACTGATTGCAGAGTTCGACACCTACGGCACATTAGGCACCTCAGTAAAATTAAACTTTCAACGCTCATACAAATAGCAATACAAATGCTGCTTACCAAACCGGCTGTTATTAGGATACGGTGCAAGTGGGTTAAAACGTTGTCAAGAAGTAACTGTTGAATCGATTCTAAAGTGACATATTCTCCTTTGCTCTCTCTCGACAACCACCTATTTA
Organism: Amblyomma maculatum; assembly: GCF_055883805.1. Classification (NCBI taxonomy): domain Eukaryota; kingdom Metazoa; phylum Arthropoda; class Arachnida; order Ixodida; family Ixodidae; genus Amblyomma; species Amblyomma maculatum. The sequence goes on along the minus strand of NC_139353.1, from coordinate 16,498,169 downwards.
TTTCGTGTGCAAAATGAGTTCAACAACCACGCACCTCACCGAGAAACGTGTTCGGGGAAGTGACTTCCGAAGCAACAGTCATGATGCCAGCGCATAAAGACTTAAAATGACCTTGAAATCTGTAAATTACCTTGCTCTAAAAGAAAGGAGAGTTGTTTTATTAAATACAAATGCTTTCGTGAGACATAAAAGGAAAAACTCCACGTATACAAGTGTGTATCGCTGTCTCAGCCATCTCCTCTAGTCGACTGCAGTGGTCCGAAACTGTTTGTTGGTGTTATCTCTTACCCACATCGAAGAGTCTATGTTACAACCATATTAACTTCTAATCGGTGATCAAGGTGAGCTTTTCTGCGTTGACGCCACGGAGGAGGAGAACTGAGTAGGAACAAAATTTTCAAATGTAGGTTCGCCATCAACGGCAAATTTATCATTCAGTAGAGGACAAATATTAGCGTACTCAGTAAGGATCATACGACTGATTCTCACTAAAAAAATACAATGAACACAGTTGCTATCAGCGTCCTTTGTAGTTTACACAGGTGGTTGAAAATTGCTTCCGCTTGCTGCCCTAGTGACGAGCTTGCCTAGTGAGGTAAGATATCATGTTTTTTTATTACGACGTCATTTAAAAACACACTAAAAATTGCGAGGGAGTGCAAACGGCAATATTTTACGCCTCAAACAACCTTTTCCTCTAAAACGGTCTAGAAAAGTGAACTGTGCATAGTGCCTTTCCTTGCGTGCTTACTTAACGTGATTCCTCTTGAAGAGCAGAGTTCTAATAATGTACATGGAGTACTGTAGTCTCACACCTGTACAGTCAGCGATGACAAAATGAGTCGGCTTCTTGAAGCTGACCTTATAGTAACACTTCCTGCATCCCGAATGACAGTCAACACCGACACCGTCCGAGTAAGCAACATTTTTCTCAGCACCCATGCCTCGATTGGCGTTTCTTGTATCCCTAAGCAGAATTCAACGCCATCGCTCTCCCCATTCTTTTCATTTTCATGAATTTAGATCAGCACCTTGTAAAGCCTGGGACCTATTCTAGTTCTTCACTCCTTGTTTCCTCTGACCGTGGGCAAATCTACAACCCCGCAAGTAACGAGTAGTCGCGGTTCAGTCTAACGGCAGCCATTAACACCGCTGCTCCAGTCGTCTATGGCGCTAAAGGTCGGATGAATCCAGGAAACAAGACGTTTAAGTGCGTGGACGTTGGAAGTGGCCATCCGCACCCGCTGCACAATAAAGGTGATAACGGCGTATATTTGAAAATCTTCCACTTGGAAAGCTACACCATTGAGGCAGAACATAAAGCTGGCGCTTACTCCCGCGTAGCGCATGTTGAAATATACACGCGCTCAGGCGTACAAACATCCGGCGGTCCCTTCTATCTTATTTGTTTGACTCGTTCGCCTACAACGCAACGTCCCTGCGTTCATCCCGGTGGAGCCCCTTCTAGCTATTTTGTTATTATTACAGGCTAAGTACCGCTTTCGCGCAAAAGGATACGCGATAAGTGCTTAACCGTTCGTAAAAGCGGGGTTTAACGGCCAGTAGAACCCGGCGCGCTACTTCTCATCTCACTTACGCTAGCACACTGAGTAATCTTGAGCACCCATTGCACGCTTAGAGTGCGCGAACTGTAGGAAGGAGCAGGAACATCTGGCGCTAGGCCAGGCTGCTCTAGTGTAAACCATAGCATGGTCGTTATTTTTGTAAAATCATGTATTTCACAAAGGAAAATATTTATGTTATGCTACCATGTATAGACTAAGCATCACCGCAGAGTAGGGAACGACGTATGGAAAAGAATGTGCTGGAATGTTTCTTCTGTTATACATAATTTAAGACAGTGCCCAGTTAATAGCGTCTGTTACATTTGCCGTATTAATGGTGAACTAACCGCGTAATTTTTGAAGATAGGAACACCTCCGATCGCCCAAAGTGTGCGTGATGCGCAAAGTTCAGTTAAGCACAATATGACTTTCGAAGTATACCGGAGCGTAATATGTGGCTACAACATTTCCTGAAGGTATATAGCTATTTTACTTAGGCAAATGCGACTATAGTCGATACGCTTCCTTAGTCCAGAAAACTTTTATATAATGCTCCAGAACTTGTACCCCATTGTTTAAAAAAGTGGCATAACAAAATTCAGCCGAAAAAATAAAACAGTTAAAAAATTTCGAGGCATCTCCTGAGTAATAGCAGACTAAACAGCTTGCATACGACGCAGACACTGCTAAAATAGGTAGCAAAATATATGCCTTCTTCCATTTGGTTGCTGAGATGAACAGTTCTGTAGTTATGAGTGACCACCTTATGCCGGCCCTGTGAACGTGGCAAGTAGTGAAAATAAGACATCTCTAGTTAAGAGAGTATTTTCTTTGCGGGGAATGTTTTCATATGGACGCTCGATACTATTTTTTTTTAGCATAACCGATACACACGAACGTGAGCGCACACTCGCGACATTAATATCACGGGGCGTAGCTCGGCACTCAGACTAACCACAATCCTTATGTACTAAAGACTATGTCGCTCCTAGTACCTTATTAAGTGTAACTGGTGCCTTCAAACATGCATGAATCCTTCCTATTTCTTCCCCGTGACGTGTGAGAACAGGCCGCACACTGAATCGTGCTCCGTGTAAACCTGGTCGCAACTGCACACCGGACTAGCCGGAATCCTACTTCGAGTTGGCAGATGGGCGGCACTGTTTGGCCACCACTCACACGCACCAGGCACTCTGTCGGTCGCATGCATATATAGTTATGCCCTCCTACGTCCTCCCTGCGGTACCTTTGAAATAATTACTTCCTCTGGTTCGTGACGTTTTTTGTCTCCTTACTCAAAATTGGCATAGCCCTGTCTCAGTTTTCTTGTGCGTTTCGGCTCTCTGTTAACGCCAGCGATGAGACGCTATTCCATGATGTCCGAATGGAACAGTACCTTGCGAAGAAGGAGGCTGCGGCCGAGGGAGACGAGCGTAGCTGCGTGGAAGAAGACGGTCCCGCGCACGGCGAGCTGTAGCAAGTGCCGTGGACGCCGTGGTCCAGCGAGTGCGGGAAGGATGAGCTCGAGGCCATCAACGGGTACGACGAGCATGGAGGCGCCGATCCTGCCGGAGAGGGCGCCGGCGCGAAAGGCGGCACGTCTCCCAGGCTGGACGAGGGCGAAGCTCCGCACTCGGACTCGCTGCAAGAAGCGCCGCAGCCCGTGCGAGCTGCCAGCTCCTGCGAGTTGTGGAAAACATATATGGCCATCGTCACACCACATGTCACATATCGACAGCAGATATTGTCACACGAACGTCCCCTCCCCCAGGTTAGGTAGACTTTCTTATGTGGCCCTGTACGTTTGAAATTTAAAAACAAAAATGAGGGGCACACTTAAGCTCCGGTATTGAGGGTATGACGCGATATAGCCGGCTATCGGCCCACAATAAAGTCGTGCTTTAACCAAGCCGTATGAACGTGCCTGTGTGGCCTATGGGTAACGGTAATGCAAGGGTCCTAACAGACTTATTCTGCTATAACGCTTTCCATGTCAAAGGAGACACCCTAGTTGGCAGCTCCTGCCAAACGGGACGTCAGGCAACCCTACGGCCAGTCAATTGCGCGGTCATATAGCTGCCAGCTACGCCTACAATGCGAACGCCGGTGCCGACGTCGGATTTTCGGTGAACAGGGCCTTTAATGCTGTCGTGTTCATAAGCTGATGCCTTACACGACACAGAAGAGGTGTTATGTTTAAAAGTCATATTGAGTGAGTGAAACCCCGCGAATGCGTGGCAATGGAGTAAACGCAACTGAACCATCAACACGAGACCTCGGTGTCAAGTAAACAGCACGGGTCTCGGACGCGCTGCTCTCGGCACCGAAGAGCGGCCATCCATCAAGGCACGCCACCAGGAGAAGAAAGCACGGGCAGAAAAAAAAAAAAAAAAGAAACGGCAGAGCGACAGCCGCTGTTACAACGCGCCGGCCCCGGTCATTAATGAAGACGGAACACCGCTACCGCGGAACGCATATAGTGAGGCAGAAAAAAAAGTAGAGGGAGAGAGGGGTGCGGGGGAAGCGGGAAAGCGACGGCCGCAGTACATCCGCGAGACAACAATCACAGCAGGGCGATATACAAACTACCTGCACTAGGAGAAAGAGAGATAGAGAGGGCAAAGTTAGGCACATTAGGGACCTGACACAAAGTCAACAGCGGACAGCCATGTCAGCAAAACGTTCTTAATTGCTAAGCCTGGACCGGACAATGTTTCAGCGCCGACGACACACTTCTCGGTCGCCAGTAAGCAGCGAAAACAGCGGATGCCCTGCCTACTTAAACGACGTTTTAGCGGGCCTCGCCCATCTGGTAACAAAGCGCCTATACCATACACCATCTGAATCAATTTCAATGCATGAGCCTCCCACAGAAACAAAGAACCTAGACTAGGTAGCGATCTTTGAACACGCCGGTGGAGCAGCGTTGGAGGAGCTGGACGACGTGCGAAGGGTTGAACCATGGATGCAGAAAAACTCACTCGGCCCAGGCAAAAAAACGCCGCTTACACAGCATGCAAAGATTATACATTTAAGAAGAGTATCGTTTCTTATATCAAACTGAACAAAATATGCTAGTAAAGAATGCGCAGTAGAACTAAACGGTAAATGGTTCGCGTTCTTGAGAACTAGACGCAGCGGATAGTATACGTGTACTGATTTATTTGTCCTCTCTACGTCCATGCTGTAGAGTTTCAAAAATAAAAACCTAATTAGCGACCTAACAATCATCAGTTTCTCCTACCGGTTTATTTGTAAACACGTTTTTATTACAGTCCGGGTGTGTAAAAGGGTCAACAGTGGAGTTTAACATCACAAAGAGACACGTGGCTGCCTACGATAAATGGTGCAGCGGAGAAATTCTAAATATTTATCTCAGATGCCCGGCTGAACGGAACGTGCATGGAAAACGCGCGGCTCGAGAAGGTTGTTTTGCATTTGACCTTCATCGAAATGCGGCCGCCGCGGCTGGGATTCGAACTTGCGACCTTGGAAACAGAAGCCGGGCGCCGGAGATACAGAACCACAGCAGTGGATGCAGACTGAATTTAAAAGTTTCCCAGAGATGTTTTTGCACCCTAAACATCAGATCAGAAGCCCAATTCATCGAAGACAATAGGCAATGGCAACGTTTTTTATCTTCACTAGTATGTACGGAAGGCAGAGGAAAGATACATACCACATTTCCTCTTCTGCTCTAAGTTGTGCGGTTAATATAGATTGCAAATAGAGTGGCGAGTATATATAGATTAACGTTTTACTTAGAAATATATGAAATGACGGTAGCCTCAGTTGCGGATGGGTCTGGATGCATTCAGCATCGTGGATACTTGGGTTGCTGCGTCAACGGCCATTTCGTGACTTCGCCCCAATGTTTTTAGTACGAATGCTCAATTTTACGAGGTCTAACCAGACTTTAAGAATGTGCACGACAGATAGTGTTCCTTTCCTTCCCTGTAAACCAGTTAAAGCATTATTAGGGTATGTAAAATTATAGCGATGATGGTAATTAATAAGACATAGTAATAAAATATTCACCAATAATAATTAGTGAGATAAGAAATATAAAAAATAAAAATAACGAGAAAAATAAAGTAAACATTTCCTGCGCGTCATGATTGCCAGCATAGGCACACCGCGCAATTGCGACGGCACGTCACACCACGTCAGGATGGCGAGTGAGCCGGGTCCTTTACTGTCTCGACCGAAGAAGCGCGCCCTGTCCGGCAGGCTGAGGTGGAACAAAAGAGTAGTCGTCGTAAACTTGAACACGTTGACTAATGTGTGTATATCCTAGAGCGTCAACAAATAGAAACTTAGACCTCCTGCCCCCCCCCCCCCCCCCCCCCTTCATAAAAAAATAAATACCGACCACCAGCTACGCCGAATTAAACCACGCTTTCACATGTCTACCTCGGTTTAACCTCAGCTGAAACTGCTTTTTTTTTTCTCGTCACTGGGATCGTTACGACCATCTCGCGAACATGAACGGACGACGCCCTTTGATTTTCGTAATGATCAAATAACGCCTGCCCATTCATAAAATGAACAAGCACAAACTCCTCCGTGCATGCGTTTCGAACTCACACAAATTAGCTTCACTGGTCACTGCCCATAGCGCTAAATGTTTCATGTTTTGCGTTTGTTTAGCCACGGTCGTTTTCGAGGCGAGCGCACACTTCAGACCGCTGCGCACGCACATCGTGACATCTGTGGCCAATGGGAAGCCCAATTTCACTGGACTGCGCAGTTGAAGAACGACACGCAACGCAGCTTTGGCGACGTTTAAGAAGGCCGGGAGCGCTGCTCCTCGTCTCAAATGTGGTTTGTCACCGTGTCAGAACAAGCTGTGCCCGTAGCACCTTAGCAACCTCAAACAATATTGATGCTACGCAGGTAAATAATGCTCACGCACGATAATTATGTTTGGCAGAGGAACACCGTCTCTTTCCTGTTGTTAGACGCAGTGCGCATTTAATGTGTTTAAAAACTACATAGGAGTCAACAGCCTGCAGAACAAGCCCGTCTATCTTTTGTTTTTGTTCTTTTTGCTAGCTGCGGTGTGCATTTACTGTCTTTAAACCTATAAACGAGCAAAAACCACTCCGTAACTTTCCGCTTCGCCACTGGGAAATGCAGTGATATTCGAAATTTGATTCGTACTATTTCAGCAGCATTACATCGACTCTAGAGAGGGAGAGAAAGAGAGCAAACCTTTATTAAACAAAACGAAAAGCCAGATATTGTCTCGGCATCGTCTCGAATCAGGTCCGCGAACCTCGAACTCAAGTGCGCACTGAATTCCGTTCATGCTTCGGCGCGGAAACGACAGGCACGACGCGCGTTTTCACTTCAGGTAAGCGGCGCTCAGCAGACAGCCCTTGCCGAGCGTGGTCAAGATGACAACGGTCGTTACGACTTGGCCCCTGGGGCACCAGATCTCGAGGGAGGGTGAAGGGGGACAAAACGGATTCACTGGTGAGAGTGTGGACCGGAACAGAGGTCCGCAAATTCGATTAGGGACCGATTGCGAGAGCGCGCGTGCACTCGCGCAACGGGAAAACACAGCTCGTTAGCGTCCGATTAGCCCAGCTCGCCGGCCGGACAACATCGCCCCTCGGCCTGTGTTGCGCGCTCGCTTCTTCCCCATTAGGTGCCCGCGCTGGCGTATAAGTGCCACAACGCATGCAGGGGCAAAAACATAGCTAAGAACACACGTTGACAGAGAGCAGCTACTAATAATCGCCTTCTTTTTTTCTCTAATATTCAATTTCAGGTCGTCTAAGTGCTCGTACCGTTCTGATAAGAGCCTTGTGCGAAACGCAATCTATAGAGAGTGGATGGTGCTTATGAGGGAGGGGGGGTTGCTTTAAGTGCCCAGACGACGCCCGTTTAGAACAACACTTGAGCACAGTGAAAATACATGTGAATTACAGTGTTATTAAGTCTCAGTGAGAACAATGGCGATAATTTTGAGGAAAAATACGATTCAAAATAGAGAAGAGAAGCAGAAAATCACATCACCCGACATGCTTCGAGCCTTCAGCGCTAACTACAAAACTTTATGATAGTTGCTTTAGCCAAAATGTGGGGAAAGGTGTCGATGAATGTCGCCGCCTGTTATTATGGGGACATGGCGAAACCTTCATAAGGGTGATTACAGAAGCTGAAAGCGAAGTAGAGAAACAACTTGACTTTGAACAGAGTAATTAAACAAAACAAGCGTGCAGCTTGAATTCTTTTGGATGTTTCTTTCGTTGTTGTTGTTGTTGTTGAACTAAGATTTTACCATCTTTAACTAACTAGTATAACTTTTTCCTTATATTCTCAACTCAACTAAACTGAAATAAACTTTCGCTCGCCTAGTACCTAAGAGATCGATATAAATCTCTGAACGAGATTACTGTAATACTAGCCGTCAGCTGCGCCGGATGTTGTAGTGTTGTATGAAAAGTCTTAATACAATATTTATGGCTGAATTTTGAAAACGTGAGGAAAGACACTTTCTTTTTTCAAATTGTCTCTTTTTTTTTTTTATGAAATGCATTTTGCCTTACTCTAGTTTAAATTTGTTAATGAGAAAAAACCCACATTAAGAGCAAGTAAAAAAAATACTTTATTTTTCAACAATATGCCGCAGGAGCTTGTAAAGAATTGCACAAAGGATACTTTCTCGTCTAAAATAATGAATGAAGAGAACACAAGAATTCTGTGTGAAAAACAGTGCTGCGATGCGATAAAAAACCCACGATGTATATGCACTTTTATACAAGTTTTGAAAAGCAAAAATAGATATTTGATATTTGTAAGTTTTTAACGAAACTGCTTTTGTCCTGTTGTGAAAATTTCAAAAGGCTGTCAAAATGGCAGGAAAAAATTGTCTGATTATATTAAGAGACATTGCTTTTTTCTGTTAAAAACCGACCCGCAATATTTATAGAACGAAATTGAAAGCTGTTGAGCTCGCATCATGGTGCGTTTGGCACGGCATGGCCTACCTCAGAATATTCAGTCTCTTGAGTTACTTCTCGAGATGACATGAAAACTTAACGTCTTAAGGCGGTGCTTTTCTGAGAACACTTCAATATTCTCAGCCTGTAGAAAAGCCTTCGTTACACCACTTTGTTCTTGCCCCTTATCTGGAAATTGAGCCAGAGCTAACAAACTTCTGTTTGTTTATACTCCGAAACAGCAAAGCTTGCGTCATTCTCTTTTTTTTTTCCAAATTGGGCAGCAATGTAATGAAGCCGAATATATAGATAATTTCTTATGCAGAGTATAGTATGTTGTGCACTAAATGGAGCTAAAAAATTAAAGGAACATTGCCGTGCCAGCTTCTAGACCTAAGCTGCCCCTGGAACTAGCCACCATGACATGCTATAGCGTGCTGTGTGGACACAAGCTGCATCTAAAGGCGGCCCTTATTCCGCGCCCTAAACTACCCGGCGCCACGCGAAGCTTTCGGACAACGCTTGCTTGGACTCGCAAAATTCGACCGTTGCGAGCGGTGCCCACGGTGAGAGCGGTGGCCGCGGTGCGCCACATACCGTAGTCCGCCCCGTAAAATAGAGGCAGGCGTGGCAATGGCTGGAACTGCACAGCGGAAGAGAAGCGCGCGAGCGAGAACAAAAACGCATGTGGGGAAAGGAGGGGGATCGGATAAATGGGCGCGTAAGAGGCCTCCAACGCAGCGTCAAAGGAGGAGCCCTCTCAACTAGATTGGCCGCATGCCCCAGCGAGGACACAGAGTAGCGGCCAGAGCGGGCACGCGCTTGGAAGTGAACACGCCGGCAGCCCTCTGCCCGGGCGCATCCGTATGGCCATGCAGTGGCGACGCCGCAGAAGGAAGAGGCCTAACAAGAAGTGTTCCAACGAGCGCTGCCTCGACGGGCTTGAACTTGCGCGTCCAGTGGGCAAAGCATGAATTTGATATAGAAGGAACTGAGAGAGAACGTCAGGCAGCAAATCAACACAGAAATGAAAGGAACTTTAGCTCAGGAATCATTGAAAGAACATGTTTTAACTATGTAATGACATAATGAAATTTTCCCTTATTTTCTTCCTGTTCTCCTTCCTTATCTTTTTCTTTACCCATTTCCCTTACTTACCCTTTCGTTACACCCATTTCTTCTTGTAATCCCTCCTCTCTTCTTTTTTCCCTCCATATAATTTCCTTCCTGTTTTCTTCCCTTTCACATGCACCCTGATTTTATTCCCACACTTCCCTCCGTTCCCATATCCCTAACTAGCTTCTTTGCTTCCCCCTCCCTCTTATACTTCTTCCTCTCGCTTCTCCTTTCTTCATCCCTCCTTTCGTTCTTTCATCTTCATTTCTTTCTCTTCTTTCTCCTTTTCCCGCTCCTCCCCTTGTTTCCTCAAACTCTTCTTTACTCTTTCGTCCTGTCTGTCTCCCCCTCTCCTCTCTTCTCTCCCTCATCCCTCTGTACTTCCCACTCCCATATTTTCTTCTCTCCTTTCTTCCGTCCCCTTCCTCCGTTCTCTCCCCTATCATGCATCCCGCCTTCCTTTGTTTCTGCGTAAAGTGCCTGCTGGCCTGTGTATATACGTTCGCGCGCATTGCGTCTACGCACAGCTTGGTCGGATTACGCGAGCGGAAGGGTGGAATGAATGTAGAAGAATGGAGGCTATTACTCGCCAGGCGAAAGATATAAAATGCCGCAGCGGCGGCAGAAAGGAGATTGCCTCCTAGCAGCGAGCGAAGAAAAAGAAAAGAGGGAGAGAAAACAGCAAGAGAGAGCGCGACAGACGGCCGCACCATCAATTCATCTTTTGCAGCGCCTGTGCTTCTTACTCTACTCTTTTCTCGTCAACCAACTACGAACGAACGCCTTTGTGTTTTCCTTCATGGGAAAGCGTGCGCGCGCGTCGTACGCAGTTTCGCATTGCCGTCGGGCAAGGAATAGGCGCAAAGATATATAATAAACGTTCAAAGCGGGAGGCCTGCCTGGGAACTCTTGTTTGTCTCTATCCGTTCCAGACTTTGGGCATCGGCCCCCCTCTTTGCAGCTTAGAGTGAGATCCCGAAGGCTTCGTCGAACCACTTTCTTTTCTTCTCACCACGCGTGGCCCCAGGACTCGCGAAAAGACGAGGCGGTTGGCGCCACGGATAGAGGGAAAAGGGGATCCCAATCGTCATCGGCATCATTTATCTCCGTCGCCATCTCGATGGCTGCGAGCGCGCGACACCACCGCTATTATCGGCGGCGCCCCCGCGGAATCCCCTCCGAATTTCAGCGCGCCTGTCCGCACGGTGCTCCGATCACGCGCGTGTTAGCGCCAGCCTGGTAGCAATCGGCCGCGAGCAGCTTTACACCCGACACTACGAGAGACGAAAATGCGCGAGTTGTGGCACTCGCTTTCATCCGCGGAAGTGATGTGATTGCACTGTATTCATCCTTCGGCTATTCTGTAGTCCCCCATTGAAGGGCGTGACACTGGGTGGTGCAGCTTTCTCATAGTTGCGTGTTGCACGTGGAGGAAAAAAAAATTACTGAATAAAAAGAAGTCCAGAAGATTTCTAGAATGAAAATACCCAAAGAAATCAAAATATTTTAATGTGAACGCAAAGGTGATGCAAATGCGACACACAGCTTCGGGTCATGCAAATGATGGTAGGGTGTTCCCCTGGAGGTGTCTAGAAGGGGAAACACAGATGCATCAAGGAACATCAAAGCGCTCAGTTGTCACTTGCGATCTGATGACGCCACTGCCTTGCATCCAATGAAGCAGTTTTATGACGACGTCGCATTTTCGCCCCCGATTATGCTTTTAATGCTCTCCCATTAAGACAAGAGCTAAAAGCGTAAAAATACAAAAGAATGTAGTTATGGTAGCAAAAAAAGAAAAACATAACCTTAGCAATTGTTATAACTGCAAAGAGAATCTTCAAATTTGATTCAATTTATTTCGTTGTGGGATGTGAAGAAAAACCTTGCCGGTCAAGAATTATACGCCCTAATAACACATTTTCGAAGAGCGATGTTTGACATGAATCGTGTCCTCCTTTACAGTGAGGAGGGTGGATTGGCGAAACAGTTGAAGACGTCAAAAAAACACAATGCTGTCCGATAGCTTTGTCTATAGATAAAGGTTTAAACGGCCTTTATAGATGAAAAGGCTAGCGGTGTATTCGTAATGATATTGGAGGGCAGTTACCTACGTATTCACAAACTCTGCGTGCAAACCTTTATGCTTGAATCTTCTGCGCAAGCTCATACAAATATTCGTACAACAAAAATAGATAAAAATGCGGCACAATGCTTTGAAGCGATAATACCGAATGTTGAAAAAAACGGTATTCCGAATCTGACTTTCTTTTTCTTTTTGGCAGCTCAACGTGAAGCTTAGTCTTCACACATAAATGATTGTTGATTTAACGGTGGAGGAAAGCGCCACACCGTCCGCAACATTCTCTCAATTCCCTGTCGTTTTCACGAAGCAAAAGCACACATTGTAGACAATCCTCAGAGAACGCGGTAAACAATAACAGAACCGCGCACATTAGCAGATGAACAATGCCAAGTTTACACAAGCAGGTAGCGCTCGCCGATGCCGGAGGTATACGGTGAAAAAGAATAAAGAATATACCAAACTTCAAGCTGGGCTTGTTCGTTCATAGCTATAGAAACCATGGTAACAGACTGATTTTTTTCGCACAAAGCGTGTCGGAGTACTGACTGTGCAACCAAAAATAAACATTTAATCGATTTATGCATCGTGTATGCGGGGCAATGCTAGTTACCTACGCGGTTTGCAGATGTACTTAAAATACTATAGCAGAAGTTCGAGTGCGGGAGACCTCAACGCCGCCGCTTTGTTCGCTGTCTGCGAAAACAAGCACCGCACGGAAAGTCACTCTCATCCGCTGTGCTACGTACTATAGTTCACTGTGCCGAAGGCGACCGTATCGTATCTGCGTCGTCTGCTACAGTGCTCGATTCTCTCTCGTTCCTTCTCCATCGCGTTGAGGACTACTTTTTTAAATGCACTTCTGCCTAGGCTCTAAAGTTTTAGCGACTGCATCAGTGAGCACATTTGTCGCATGCAACAGCATGTCACACATCCCGAGCATGCACCGCGTTCAGAGAAGCACCCAGCGTATAGTGAGCCTTCCAGGCTTGTATATATTTCACAACACTTATTGCAGGTTTTAAAAATAAACTGCCTTCAAAATGAGTTCGCACGCTTTGCTACACGCTTTTCCAATGCACTTGCCAACTTACTAGTGCTATCTGTAACGTGCGAAATATTTCTATAAGTTTTCCATGCACATATGTGAGTCGCGCTCCCGAGCTGTATCCCATACGTTTCGCAGTATTTTAAAGATACCCCACCTTTGAAATATGCATTATTGTTCTTGATGAAAGGACGGGTGCATAGGCATGATAATAAATTAGAAAACGGCATTGAAATATTCCGTTTGCATGCAGTCCTAGAGGCCGGTAAGCCTACCCTCTCCATTTAATCCGCTGCGCGTCCTCGGAGCGACCCCTTTATTTTTAAAGGTGGTGTTGGTCTATATTCTCCTCAGGTATTTTGGCGATCCCAAGGTTCCACCGCAACGAGAGCACAAAACTACGCTTCGCAATTCATGACATCTGCGCCACTGACATATCGAATTCGCCGAACCGAAGCTTTCCTAGTTTGTAACCGTGTTGAATTGCGGTAAAGAGAAGAAACATAATTAGAGGTCCATTATGAAAAAGGTCCCCGATGTTCCTTTGAAGCCACGGTAGAAAAATACAAAGAATAGAAGACAGGGGGAAATATATATGCAAGTGATAGAAATAATGACATCAAAGAAAGAAAGAAAGAAAGAAAGAAAGAAAGAAAGAAAGAAAGAAAGAAAGAAAGAAAGAAAGAAAGAAAGAAAGAAAGAAAGAAAGAAAGAAAGAAAGAAAGAAAGAAAGAAAGAAAGAAAGAAAGAAAGAAAGAAAGAAAGAAAGAAAGAAAGAAAGAAAGAAAGAAAGAAAGAAACGTGAAATAAAGTTCTCAAAAGCCCTTTATTATAGTCGTCACTGATATATAGGCGGAGTTAAAAGGGTTTTTTGACATGGCATTGGCGCTAGATTTATTTTTAATAATTGCAGCCACTCAGCTGCTTTTAAGCTGTTGCGTATTGTTGCAGCAAGGTTTCACACCTTATCGTTGAAGCTCTCCACCACATTTAAGTCGAACGTGGCACGAAGCGGAGGCAATTGCGCCCCTCAGTGACCGCAGAGTACTTTCTTGCTTTCACTTCCTCAGCGTTGCTTTATACCTCTTTCACACGAGCGCTTTCTGTCCACATTGAACACAATCTGCATTCAACTCAATGCAGATCTAGGTTGTCACACGGCAGCTTTCAAATCGAGTGCGAGCCTACTTACTTCGAAGTTGCTTCCTCAAGCGCTCTAGAGTTTTCAAGCACATTCGAGAGCGGTCACCGCCACCATCGACGTCAACGCACAAGATGGAAAGCCCTCAATGATCATTCAAGACGGCCGCGCTTCAATCCTTCTTGATAACCTCCGTGCAGGTTGAGTTCAATGAAGGGAGGGAGTGTTTCTGTTACAGAGGTATTAGTGACTTTTGGACGCAAGTAAGGGTAACAATGATTGTGTTCAACTAATGTCTTACCCTGCTCGATGGTTGTCTTCAGTGTTGTGACTATCATTTTTACATTTGTTGTACCGGTCACGGCCTATATATATATATATATATATATATATATATCGCGGCCGAGGCGGCCGCTTTTCGATGGAGGCGGAAAGCAAGGCGCCCGTGTATTATGCAATTTCCGTGCACGTTAAAGAACCCCTTGGAAACTTATTTCCGTAGCCCACTACTACGGCGTCCATCACAGCCTTAGGAGATTTGGGAATTAATCCCTATAAATCGATCCAAACCTATTTCTCCTTCCACCAGCACTTGCAGTGGTGTCCTTTGCGTATGAAGTGTGTGCGTGGGTAAAGGATTATATATTTATTGTTTTAATTTCGTTATTGCAGTAAACCGAACTGCCTCGTGTTTGTGTATGCCTTTCCTCAGCAGTCTGACAACGGCTGCGAACAAGGCTCCCAGTCATTTCAACACTGCCATCACCGACTCGAAGGCAGACTGTCTCAATCAACTGCGCACGCGTACGTTTTGCCCCTTAAAGCAAATCACATCTACGTGGCAGACTTCGCTATATCTGTGCACAGGATCGACTCAGCCCGAGACCCAGTATCTCTCCCCGAGACCCAGCCCGAGACCCACTATCGAGACCCAGACCGTGGGCCGGTCTCAGCTTGGCCGTAGCTTGAAGCAGAAGTTTTAACTAGTATTCAAGCCCCAAAGTAGCATGGCTCTTCTGCTCTTACCATCACGCCATTTCCTTGTGCAAGGTGCCCTAGGGCTTACTGCCAATCTTTCCTCAATTTTTGAAATAGCGTGAAAACAAAAGTGCGTGTTTAGGGCAGCTTTGAAATTAGAAGAAAGGCACTTAGTTAGATTTAATTGGTATTTAACATAAAGTCCACTTCAATCAGCATGATTGTTTGGTAGGTTTCCAATCACATTGCGCTAAATCTGATATAGTCTAATAACAAATGAACAGGAATCAGCTAAAATGGCTTTTACATGCCCCATCCAAAAATACCTCATCTGATGTACTCGTAGCTCGCATCTCGCCTGAAGAAATTTTAAAATTTAAAAGACAAATTCATTGTCGTCTAAAGAGCGTCACCAAACATTAGCAAAAGCAAAGAAGTCTCAGTCCGCAATCAAGACAGTGCTTCAGCGGATCCCTGCTCACTGCCGGCTCGATGGAAATGAGTAGGCCGACGTTGAAGCAGAGTGCCCTAAGCAGTTGCCTCCGAACAGATGTGCCTTTTATTGCGAAAGCAATACTACGCCAGATTTAATTCGGTCCGTCGCGTAGTCTGTGTCCGCAGTCATGAATGACCTTGAACGGCCGCGAAGAAGAAGAAGAAGAAGAACGCTCGGTGAACGGTAGGTAATGCTTTCACTCCATATTCGGTTCAGCAGCGTTGAACCCTTTTCTTTTTTTTTTTTTTGTCTAAAAAGCGACATCACGTGTCTTTATTCGAGCTGTATGAGGAGAGCGACGGTGGCTTACTGGGCCCAGCAAGACGCCCTAAAAATCCGTCTGAGACGGCTAGATCAGAAAATGTAACTGTATGTTCCGGGGGGAATTCCACACCTTTATGCATGCTTGCCCCATACACTGCGCGTTTAAACGTGAATTTTATGCGCAAATGCTAACACTTAATCGAAGAGGCGGACTCCCCGGATTGTTTCAACTGTGGCATTATAGATACCGTGGGGTGCGTATTGAAGCAGAACTCTTGTTTGGGCAAGTTTGTACATAATTCACGAACGAATACGCCCAAACGTACAACAGACACAAATTAAACGCAAAAACAACCGGAGTAGCACCCCAGACAATGGGCGCTGGTAATGTAGCTTTTTTTTTTACTCCTTTGTCCTCGTTCGTCGCGCCGTATAATTTGGGAGCCATGTATTAGCGGTGTGCTCAGTGCATGCGTGTGAAGTATAAAGTTAGCTGCTTCAATGAAGTGTTAGGACAACAGGCCTCTCTCGCAGGATTTACTACCAGAAGCTCGGCCGGAGAACTGAAAAACTATACAGGCAATGCGGGTTCTTTGCCGCTTTTTTGAGCGATACAGAACTCGACTCGCACTTTCAGTGCTAGCTTCTGTGCCAGTGCATATTCCGACCGGTCTTCTCACATCGTCACCTATCATGATCCTCCTTCTTCTTTCCTAGCCCTTCTCCAGTGCAGAGTAGTAGACGACAGTTTCAACTTTCCAGCCGACTACCCTTTCCAAGCAATAATGTAATCTATCGAACCAGACCCAACTCGCTGCATGTATAAAACATGTGCTGAATTAGCCACATAATTAAAGCCAGAGAGAGAATTAAAGAATTCAAATGACAAGAAATAAGTGAAAGCTAATAAATGACACCAGGTTAGCACTGAAATGCATAACAGGTAAAAAAAAAGTATTAAGTGAAACGTTCTGAGCGGGGAAATCTGCGGCATGGTCAAAACACTGCAATGCATAAAATAATAAAAATATGCCGCACTCTTTGTTTGCTCTGCCCTTAAACTCTGTGTGCAGTAACTAGACCACACTAAGGCATTTTGTCTAAGCATTCAAGACAGGAGCTGAAGATAGTTATACTAAACTTTTTTCTCTCTGTGCAGGCCATCCTCTTCCCTATACCTTGTTAACATAATTAATATCAGAATGAACGATGAACTGCTTTTTTCCCCTATCGGCATATTGGACTCAAAACAATATGAACCTCACACTGACACAAACACTCCTAAATGCTGATACCCAAACATTTGGTTAGCTGTCCTCTGAATAATATTTTTTTTTTTAAATTGACATTTGACTGATATATACCTCAAAACTAGATGCTCAACCGCGCAAAGTGAGAGGGTGAGCATGCATGCACGAGTTCTAAGGGGTTCAGTGTGTTTTTAACGAGATTTATAATATGGGGAATATGGGGTTGGAGGAATTTGGTAATAGCGAGACGACAATGTGCACGCGCGGAATGCAGGGATGAATGGGCGAGGGGGCATCATTCATTTTGGGCATGCGCATTGTCTCCCACTATTACATTTCTCCCCTAACCGATACGGTACCCCTGAATCGAAAACTTCTAAAAGTCGGTATTTCAGAGAACGCACAAAAAAATTATGCGCTTGAATACGTATGTGCATGAAACCGTTCTTCAAACTCTCAGAATAAACACAAGAAAATAGCGCCACAATGAAAAGTACTGTGCAAAATACTGTGACATGTGGAAGGGTCTTTCGATAGCTACCACGCACAGAATAGGAATTAGCAGACGCGGCTGTTAGAAGAGAAACGGAAACATTGGGAAAGCATCTCACAAGTTAGCCTCGTTTACTTGTGCGTTTTTTGTTTATTTTTTTTATGTGGCTGATCTTCCTCTCACGTCTGCCAGCGCGATCCAAGCGCTCGGCTTTCCGGCTGACACGAACGAACAGAAGGAAAACGATTCAACGATGTGGACGAAACGAAGCAGGCGATGTTTATCACGACTGGAAAACCGTACCATCTCTTCCGCCGACCATACACACACAAAACAAAATACGGGGAGTTGAGGGGGCGGTCACGTGCGGCTTGCTTCGGCGTGGCCAAACAGAGGCGCCACGCCAAAAGTCACATTTGCCCGGTGGGAAAACTTTGAAGCCCTCGCCCATCACGGACACGCCTCACCCTGAGAAGCGGGAGAATCAGTGGGTGGCGGAGCACGATCTGGCCATCGATCACGCGCTCGGGAGCGGCAAGGCGAAGGTGGCGGGGGAGATACAAAGAGACGTCGCTAGTCGCGATCGCAACGGGTTCTTCACGCTGAAGAAAGCGAGGCTGCACAGCCAGCAAACAGCCACAGGCCTTTCGGACGAACGCGACCATTCGACAACACGCTGATGGAGACGAAGATTCCGGCGGCGCTCCGCTAGGTTGCCACGGAGTCATGACAGCGTGCCTGATGAGAAAGCTCTATCCTCGGAAAATTGCCCGAAATCGCTTCGGTGAGAAAAAAAAAAGAGAGACGATGAATGGAGCGAATCTTTCGCGTGACGTGACGGCTGTGCCGGCGAAGGCAACTTTGACATGGATGAGAAATTGCGAATGCGCACCGATTATTTCTCTTCGAAGTACTGCTGATTTGTGTTTGCTAAACATCCGATGGTCTTCCGTACTCCTTTACGTACTCTTTTTTTTTTTCTAGCGCAAGCTGCTAATGACCAGGATCTTGGACAAAGCATGTTTATGTTCGTTACCGCAAACAACCCTTTCAGCCAATCGAGACCAAAGTAAAGGCGGTTAGACATCCAGCATGGACATTCTTCACTCGCGTTTATCACAGGTGTGTAATCACTACTCAGTTCGTTTCATATCTTCTGCACTTTCCATGAGATGACTACATTACGGTGAGCTGCTAGCCTACCTGTCTCGTTACAATTTGTGAAATATTTCGAAAATGCACGTGGTATTAAGAAGTATTTATGGTCACTATGATCTGGTTTTTTGGGGTTTAACATCCCAAAGCGACTCATGCTATGAGAGAGCGGCCACTGTGATCTGACCCCAGCGTTTAAATCTTCACTTTTCACTTGCACTGCAGCCTGCAGAGCGTGCTTCTTGTCGTGCTCAAGTGCAATAGGTGAAGCCAGCCAACCTGACCCCAGCGTTTAAATCCACTTTTCACTTGCAGTGCAGCTTGTAGAGCGTGCTTCTTGTTCTGCTCAAGTGCAATAGGTGAAGCCAGCCAACCTAAAAGGGCGCGGAGAAAGTGCTTTGGAGAGCCTCATGGTCAAGTACGTTAGGGTTAGAAAAATAAACAAGAAAGGAAGTCAGACGAGCAACGCATTTAACTAACTATAAAGCACTAGTACTCATAAGTGTGAGGGTGTGAAGATAAAATTGAGTGGCACTAAACTAGACAATTTGGGGGACAACTAAGATCGAGACAGGGCACACAAAACGGGCCGCGTTATCGTAAAGTTCTTTCTACACACTATCTCGTTTATACGTTTTTAATGCGAGCGAACAAAAAAAAATCGGCACGCAGGTTTAAAAGTGGTCCCATTTCACGAATTATTGCGATAAAACGGAAGAATATAAGCAAAAATGGTGGCACTAAAATCGTATCTCCACTAAGAACCTGAACGTTAAAAAATTACACTAATCTGGAACCATATTTTTAAGATCAAAGACCGCTATACTACCATGAAACTGTATCTTTTTACAATTTACAACGTCCAGCTTTAGTGTCGTGTGACGCTTGTACCGGCAAGCTGTCAACCTCTTTGCCAGTGTTTCGCGACAAACGCTGCCAGGGCTCATACGTTTCAAAGGTTATCAAAAAGTATTGTGCTCCTGTCTTTGAAGTTTCAAGAGTTAAATTCGTATAGTCACCGCAGCCAAACGATGATGAGCGGAATGGTATCATGGAGAACCTCTAGTTACTTGAACACGCATTCCATCAGGGGTCCCCTCAGACGAACTACATTAAAAGGATAATGAGGGCCTTGAGCCAGATGAATCCCTCACAAAAAAAAAAAAAAAAGAATGAAAAATAAACAAACGCCTATCTGCCCAGCGGGATGCGACAGGCTTACAGTCATAGTGGAGGTTTCCTTGCTAGAAGATCCGTGTATCGTTAACGAATTATGGGTTTGACCTTTTTCCCTTATCTTCAACGCCATTCCCAGAAGCGCTCGATTAAGCGCTTTTCTCTATCTGATCAAGCGAGCCATGCGTGTCCCAACAAAGAGTGACAACCTAGTGCCGAATCACACCGTTGTTGTCTTTCTTCTTAATGCATCACGTCGGCCTGTTCGCCCTAGCGGGATCTCAGTCGGAGCAGAGAGGAAGGGAAGAAACTGCGGGTCGGGCAGCTTAAGCCCGTCGCATCTGCCACGGACATCCAGAGGCACCCCAGGCTCCGAATCGGTGCCTGGAACAATCCGAGTCGGAATGGTATTTCTTATCTAGCAACCTGATCTCGCTGGAACTGCTGCTGGCATCGAAAACGGAGCCTTGCTTAACGAGCAAGATTACTCGCTAGAAGGAAAATGTATCGGGATTCTTCAAACACTGATCTGCAGTCTAACCGCACCTTTAACAAGGGGTGGAGCTCATCCGAAATTTACCATTTTTCTACGAAGAAACGTTCTCAATGCAGGACGCGGGTGAAATAAATCAGAAACGTTGTTTTCCTGTTCCTAATCAGCTGTGATTTCTCTTCTTTTAGTGTCCAAAATGTTCATGTGAGTTTTTTGTTGTGGTTACAAGGGCTATGTTTTCAAGAAACTTCTTATTAACATCGCAACTTACAAATATTCGCACTATAAAAAATGTCCCTCTCGTAGCCGCTGCAGGCCGCTGCGTAGGGGCTTTTGTCATCGAAAAATAATAGCACAGCATTTGTTAATAGGATATAAACTCTTTGTATTATTCTAGTTTTATTGTTTCTACTATTATTTTCTGCTGTAAAAATTGTTTTTTGTAAAGATATGGTCCTTTCGGGTGACGGAATGGATTCCACGAGAAAGCAAGCATAGGAAGTTTTGCGAGAAAAAAAAAACTGGCGAGCGAACAAGACTAGCTAGTTTACCGGGATAAAGTGGGAACAAGTGACACAGGGCTGAATATAACAGAAGATGTTGTAGAAGAAATTTCCCTACAGTGAACGTCGTTAGACTGATGATGAGGACAATGGCTTGAAACAGCTGTCCACGGGATGCATTCGATACCATCAAGAGTGGTAATGAGGAAATCGCAAGCGGCTAAAAACAAGATCCGATGCACACGGCTCCGTATATTAAGCAGTTCTTATTCTGATATCTGCGATGTAGTCAAAACACAGGATGTTTCCAACTGCTACACTTGTCTGCGATGCTAGGAGGAAACGCGAAAACAACCCCGAGTACGCAAGACGCTCTTAATGGCATTATCATTTCGTTGGTAAGCATTCAGTATACTTTCTTTAGGAAGCACCTTTCGCCCTCAACGCTTGACTCTAAATCCCAGGATAAGAAGAGTTGTTTCTCACTGTAATGCCGCGCCATGCTTTGTCCGACGCACACGTCAGTCTGACAATGGACATAACGGGCATGCGAACTCAGCGCGCAAAGCAAGCGGGGCGAAAACGCAGAGCTGTGAAAAAAAAAAAAAAAAGAAAAAAAAAAACGAGCATAAGTACTGCCCCGGCTACTTCGCCTCTTGAATGACGGTTGCGAAACACCGTCCGGAAAATGCACACGCCGCATCTGTTCCGTTCGCTTATCTTTTCCTCCGCTACGGCGTTGCGGAAAAAGAGCCTGTCAGTGTTGAGTAAACAGCGAGATTCGACAAGCCTCATTGCTCTTTTACCATAAACGGCAACATGAAGGGAAGGTGGGGAGGAGGAGCGTTTGGGAGGATACATTACTCGAGCCGAGTGCACGAGTGTTTTCTATATTGCGTCGCAAGAAAAACGCCTGTCTGTAGTTCTTTTTTTTTTTTTTTTGGGGGGGGGGGGAGGGTTGTCCTGCGTTGGTGGCGTGAAGAATAGCGGTTCATAAGCTCACAAAGAGCAATAACAGTGACACGGGTATGAAACATAATCCATAGGAAAAACGGCGACTCGCACAGAGACAGAATGTGCCCCTCGCATGTACCAAACGGAAAAAGAAAGGAATTGTTGCTGTTTTCTTTTGTTTGTTTTTTTAAGGCAGTGAATGGAGGAGTACGATGCGTACAATAGAGCTTGTTTGTCGAAAGCATAGCACTGGTTTTCGTAAATACTAGCACATCCTATTATTCGAGGTTTGAAGCTCGAGCACGGTGAGCTGCTGAGCAGTGAGCAAAGTGATTGTGTTCCGTCGCACGGTGGTGGCTCTCATTCCTGTGGTGCGTAACCTTATACCATTCTGACTACGGTAAAACCAACTTGAACGCAAAAAAAAATAGCAAGGTTTTGCCCGCGCTATCATAGCATTTGGAGATTTAGAAATTCTATGCGCAAAATGACAATACGTCGTTCTTGTTATGAACAGATGCTGAAACGATTGGATGGTCAAGTGGCCCTAATTTCTATTTGAATTGTTTCCGCCATGTCTGCACACATTTGACTATAGTATAGTATACAATTAGATGCCGACTCTTGCAGTGTCGTCAAACCTCAATCGGATTTCGCTCGTTCAGACCTTTCATGAGTCAAATATTTTTAGCCCCTCTTCTCAACAAATGCAGTCAAACGCAATCTTGAAAAAAAAAGTGAGTTTTACGTACTGAGTCTACATTACGTATTCAGCCTACAATTATATGCGAATAGCATACCAAGCAAAGAAACATTATAAGGGGCACATAAGCTCCGCCTTTATAGATATAGGGAGAAAAATGAGCATGATAGCTACTGCTACCACCCCGTTTCAAAGGGGACGCTCCTATATTCCATCCATCCATCCATAAGGGTATAACGCGATAACGTCGGCTACCAGACCACATATAAAGCCCCGCTTTAACTAAGTCATGTGAACATGCCTGCGTGGCCTAGAGGTAACTTACTTTTGATTGCAAAGGTCACGGCAAACTTACTCTGATATTACCCTGCCCTATGAAAGGAAAAGCTTGAGTAGGCTCCCACTGCGAACATAGCGTCAAGCTACCCTACATTTAGTGAGTGCGCGGCCATATGAGCTGCCAGCTACCGCCTGCCAACGCCATGCTTGTGATTTTTCGGTCACAACAGCAAAGCTGGTGCTGGAGTTTGTGTGAACGAGGTTTTTAACGTTAACGAGTTAAGAAAAATGACTCTTCCTGTCCTTTGATGGACGGTAGGAAGAGCGTCGCTAGATGTGCTCTCGCGCGCTGGCTAATACGAGCATTTCTCTACTAGGTGGTAGTTGGTGGGTGATATGGTCGGGCAATGGTTAGTCAGACCTGCAGTCTCCTAAAATGAAATTGACACAGCGGAGTAAATTATTAAGAAATAATAATTGTTTTTTTTTTTTCATTACATAGGCATTAACAGAATCGCGTAGCATGCTCTGGAAAACTAATATTCCCGCGTATATACCGTATGAATGTCACTGATCGTTTACAATTTCTTTTATTTTAAACTGTGTATGTTGACAATCGAGATTACTCAAATTCATTCACAACCATTTTTTTATTATTTGTGCGCGCTCTTCACTGAAACCTTCAGATATTAGCAAAAGCCTGCTCGCGTGTACCATTCAGAACGTTTCGTGGGCATTGCAAAATCGCACTCGCATGTCCGCGGTCATTCGCGACTCGTCTGCACATTCCCCTTGAAAATCGAAACCCGAAAAAGATAGTGCTGTGCGCGAACAGTAAGGAAGTGTTAAGTAAGGAAAACGTCCCCGAGTTTGCGTTCATACATGCAGGTCTCACATCTCGGCCTTCAACGGTTGATGAACGCGAGAACTAATTAGTCCTGCTACAGGGACCTTCCCTTGCGGCTTCCACAAACTTCGTTTACGTTGAGCTAACGTAAAAAGACGCGGAGCCACCGAGTCCGACTAAGTGGAAGGGCGTGCTCACTAAGTGAAGAGCCTCTCTCCGAACTGCTCGTCAATTAAGCAGACTATGAAGAAAATTACAAGCCAAATTCTCAATTTCGAGAGTTGCTGACGAGATCAAATTTATTCGAGTCTCGTCATCTTTCCATGCCTAACAAGCGGAATCGCTTTGCGTCATACACGTTTAATGTAGTGGTTACAACATCTCGCCTAATGCTGGAGGCTTGCTGAAGTGCTCGGATAAATAGAAGAGCATACTAACAGTCGGTATTTCAAAGCGCTTCCATATTCCGAAACATGCCACGGCCTACGCGGTTCACGATTGCAACTTCTCCCTCGCAGGATTGCTTAATCGATGTCGGTTTTCTGGCTAAAGCTAATAAGCTTACTGCCTTACACTGTTGAAATAAAAGTTGTGATTTTTGCGGAACCACAACGATGGAATTGCGCATAACTTTCGCAACCTTAATTACAAACTCCAAGTGCCTGCTTAGTGGGGATTCTGAAAGCAATAGGACTTTCAGAAATGTTATCTGCGGCACGATGAAATATGTAGATGACGACAGGGATAGAAACATTAATCAAGTTGTCTTCGTCTGACAAAATGAAGTGTCTGACAGGACTTCTCACTTAGCAACACAGATTTGAAACCTGGGAGCCGCTATCTAAACCGATCACTGAAGAGACGGGTGAATTAGGCGTTTGAAGCTAACTATTCATGCTTGCATTGGCGCCTACATTAGAGCCGACTTTCTGGTTAACGTTGAATCTGAATTGTTTTTTTTTTTTTTTTACTTCTTCCTCGCAGCCGCGGCTATTGGATCCTGAGGACAAAGGTCTTTATTACAAAATCAAAATATTGTCACTCGCCGAAAGATATTCTGTCCTCTGTTTCGAGGCGATGAAGCAAGACCCTCATAAACTAACAACCTAAGCAGGTTAGCAGAAAAAAGAAAGAGAACCACTTGTCCTTGCGTTTTCAACAGCTCTGATTGTGCTCAAAAATGAAGAAAATTAGAGCAAGTGTCTCAATGAATACAAAGAGAAATTGCCACATTGAGTCAGCCAAAATAGCACTACACGCAGAAATCTTTGCCGCAGAATTCAGTTTAATTATAAACCAAGACAATCTTCATGACTCAGGTAACGAGCCCTCAGGCGACATGAGACCTTATTTGAAATAAACTTTCAGACACAAACCCTCACGCAATACTGTCGAATTATCTGATGCGTACGTCTGGTCAATGCTACCAGTTAGCTAATTTCCGAAATTATTAGCGGAAATATTGGTCATCCTTAAGCTACCAAATTTTCCTCACACTTGTGGGCTAAAATATTTTTTAGAAATTAAGGACAGTTTGTAGCCGCATACTACGCATTATTTTATCTTAGAGTGTAATTGTAAATGAGGGCGAAGAAACCAAAGTGTCTCTGGTGTCCGAGCTGGGCAGCCGCCCAATACTTCCTATCGTCACTACAGTACGTTAACGTGCGTGAATGTTAACAGATCCCGTCACACCTCCACGTAAGCTCGCTCTTCTTCCAAAAATAAACAAATAAAAAGAAAAAAAAAGAACTACACGGTTCTGGGGGGAGATTGTAACGTAACTGACAACTTTGCAAATGTGTTAAGAATTCTGATCGTCCTGTACCTATATTGAAATAATATAAGCTCAATTTAATGCCTCGCCGTGGTGGCTAAATGTTTAAGACGCCCGACATCCGATTCCGAGAGCTTGGGTTCAATCTAGCTTATAAGCTTGTCTGATCAGCTTGAGTTAAAACTCCGCAGTCCGTCGCTAACAGAGGCCTTCTTTACTTGCGTGCTCCGAACAGCAGTTTCAGAAGGCAATGAAAGTTGACCAAGCTCTCTATTTCGCTTTCTACGAAACCTTTCACAAAAATGCGATCACTGCTTCCCCGCCCTTTCTGGACCTCGTATGTCTGGCTCCAAGAAACATTTTTTTTCTCTCTTTCTCCTTTACTTGGCACCTCGATCACACCACCCAAACCAGGAAGCGGAAATCCACGCATCCCACCCACGTCGCTGATAACGACGACCGATGCAGAAAGTGCGCGGTAGCAAGTACTCTACGCGGGGACCCTGAAACAAGTCCAAGACGAAATAAAGAAAAAAAAATTAGAAAGGAACAGAGGTCTTTCCTTGAAGTGCGCGGCCTATAGCGTGGGGCCACCTTGGTTCCAGCGAATTGGGAGAGGGAGACACGCTGCTTAATCACAGCAGTGCTGCGTAATCAAGAATTGTTCGTCCTGAAGCTAGGAGGCGAAAATACCAGAACATTTTGCAAGTATAAATGGTGCGTGAGTGGCCAGCGCACGAGTACCACCCGTCAGTCACAAATACGCGAGGTCAGTTTTGCTTTGGCGATCACCTGACGCCAACTAGATGGTCGCCACACCACCGCGCCATCTAAAACGGACATCGTAGAGCCCACCAGCCACTCGAAGCGTACTTCGGTCTGAAGTAAAAGGCCGACGCCCCTGTCGAAACGTTCTGTGGCGTTGCCGGCCACTGAGGGAAAGCCCGCCGTCACCCTTTGCCGCCCTCCTAGCCCAACCTCCTTCGCACGCAGTCGTTAACGTAACGGTTTCGGCGCGAGCACTGCAATGCCGGAAGCCTTATCACGCTCGTGCGGCCGCCACACGCTGTGGGATCTCGGCACTCCGAGAAACGGGCAGGAAGTTCTCCGCTCCTGGCCTCGATAGTGCGCCATTTGGAAGAGGACCGAGCCGCGCCCCGTGCTGAAGGCAGCCTGCCGCTTAGCTTGTCTTGCTTGGATCGGCTCGCTTTTCGTGTTTGTATGACGTGGAGCTAGAGGCAGTCTATGGTCATCAGACGGGAAGCAGCTTCCGGCATCCAAACACTAAGTTACGCAAAAAAATAAAAGAGAAAAGACGGAGCGAAACAACACTCAGCAAGCAGCTCACGGAGTACAACGGTATGGATGCACTCTTATGGTCCCGTCTCAACCGCTGTGTTCCCCCCTCCACGATCCTGCCTCTCTCGCCGATATTCCTTCTTTTCGGTTACCAATGTTACAATAAGGCTCCCAAATCTTCCGCCGCGGTAAACAGAGTTTGTTCCCAAGAGCCTTGCGCAACGTTCACTCAGCTCGCAATTTCCGAGCGCAACTTTCGTATTTCCACTGCTTTTCACACTGATTGCTCCTGAAGTAACAATCAAGCTTCAGTGCTATACTTCGGGTATATTTTCGCTCTATGTGCTCTAAAGGGCTCTACTTCTGGTGCACCTCAAAATCGCGCGTATCGCTCGTCAAACATTGCGACGAATAATTTCAAGTCTTAATTAAAAAGGAAGGTGCAGTAACAGACGTGGACACCCAGCGCCAAAGTTGGGAGGGATGAAGAATTGATGGAGTTAAAAAATGAAAAGAGAACGCACTGACGGAGTAAAAAGGATTTGACTATTTTCATCCACTAGGATTTTCTTCTCACCTCAACGCATACGGGGTTGTTTACACTTCAACTTCTTCGAACCTCATCCCGGATTCAATACAGCGACCTCCTGCTGCAGAGGTCATTGAGTGGGTCCTATCTTCTACGAAGAATTTTACCCAACAGAGGCGTGGAAGCTCAACGGAAAGACATATTCACTCATTCTCATTTTTATTTTAATTGTCCACAGCGTACCAGAGATTTGAGTCCAGATCACTCCTCTAGAACAAAAAACTATAAGAGCTGATCAAAACAGTTCACGGCACGAGCTACGTGTTACAGTGAACTTGTGGAGAGAGTTCGACGTCAGTTGAGTGAGACTGAGCCGGCGATTGGCGTTGTGGTTATGGAGTGTCTATTTACTTCTTTCAACTGGATATTCCTTATGAATTGAAGAGGTATGAGTTTTATTGACGCAGTTTTCTTCTTATATCTGTCTTTCATTATATGAAAGTTCTTCATTTTTCGTAGCGTTCCTTCCTTGATTTGCCATCTGTCAACCATGGCAGGTAGTAGCTAGCTATTCCGTGTTACTAACTGTATTAGGTAGCAGGTGTATTTTGCCGTCCATAATGTAACAGGTGACAAAACGGCGCTCAGGTGGTACAGCATCAAATCTGTTCATTGGGCTCGTATGTGAGGGCGTAATACGAAAGCTTCAGATGGGACGACGGAGAACAACATGCTCGGTACTTGTCGGTATCAGGCTAGGCTTAGCCTTAGGCTGCTGTGCACTTTTCAGTATGACTCGGAACCTTTCAGATAACGCCTTACAGCACTGCACCCTCTCTCAAGCAGCGTAGAAGCTATCACTTGCGATAGGTAACTCTTCTGGAGAAACCTGGCAACTCCCCTCGAACATGAGAGCGATCACTCGCCATAAAGCAAGTATGGGTCCAGTTGCCAGCCGCCATCAAAATAAATACGAAGTAAAAAGTGCCAGGCAAAATAACCTAAGTGACCTCCTCAATTTTTACTAACAGTGCCGTTCCCATGAAAACAAGGTTATTCTAGTTCTGCTCCATTACTCTCACGGATAACAAAACATTTCAGGCTCGTTGAAAAAACTAAAAGTAGTCAACGAAGAGAATCAGGAGCTGAGAATTTTCTGCACAACGAGAAGGAAAGAGCATCCTCCAAGAATCCCCGTCTTTCATCGATTGGCAATCACGTGAAACTCGATGCCTCCGCTAAATGAAAACGCCGGGCAGGCATCGTAAGACGAAGGAAGCATGAATAAGAAGCCAGTAAGAGAGCACTAAGAGAGAGAATGTCGCGAAAGGGAGCTCAAAACGAAGCTATGCCGCGAAAAACTGAAAAAAGGGCAGGCGAGGCAACGTGAGGCGCCAATGTAAAAAAGAAAAAAAAAGAAGAACAAAAAAGAATCCTCGGTTCCTTGAGGACGCCCGAAGAACGCAGCTTTGGAAATAAGTAAAAGACATCCAATTCGTTCGCTCCCTTTCTTTACATCTTTCTCGCTCACCGCTAATCGCGAGTGAAAAGCCTCCAGAGCCAGCTGAAGAGACAGACTCGTATTCGAGACGCAAGAAGACTCAGCCCGTTCTTCTCAAGAAAGGGAAGCGGGAAAGGCGGAGCAGAGAAGGAACAGCGAGCTCAGGAGGAGAGGTGCCTTTACGAAAGACGACGGTGGCGGTGCAATTTAATCGAGCGCGCTCTCATTTGCGAAGCAGCAGCGTACGGCGCCGAACAATAACTCGGATGCTCGATACAATCTCCGCTCCGGGGATTATGTTAACGGACGTTGCTGCTACTGCCGCCGATTCTGGAGCCGCTGCTACAGCCGGTAGCTGGGCGGGCGCCGCCAAGATAGCAGTGCATTTCGACGCTCGGCAGTGCTGAATATTGGTCATATAGTAATCCGTTCATTGCGTTATCGGGTGACGCAGCGGAATTACGAGAGAAATAAAGAAATACAGCTAACTCAAAACTGGCGGATTTATTAGAAACGCGCAGTATTTCAACGCAACGGAAGCGTACAAACCTGAAAACTTAACAGATGTCACCATTTATACCACGTGTGCAAGGTAATCAGTGAATGACTACAGCTGTCGCCCTTGATACTTGCTTGTGGCTTTTGTATATATATATATATATATATATATATACAATATATATATATATATATATATATATATATATATATATATATATATATATATATATATATATATATATATATATATATATATATATAAATTATTTATTTATTTCAAAAAATTACATACAAATACGAGCCTGCCCAGGCCTGCCCTTGATTCGCTCTTTTTTTTTTTTGCGCTATAAGCTGATGAATGATAATTATGGCCGACCCAATACTTGTAGCTAGTGCCAGGGCTCCCTATCCTTTGATCTGATCGATCCCCTTAGACAGCTATTTTGCTGAACATAGTACCATTCAGTGCCATTCGCGGTACGCGCTAATGTTTGAGAATTATTTTGCTTGATGTTTTTTGCCATAGCAAACGCCACCGAATGGCGTAAGCAGAACTCAAGCGATGTTTGTTGCTTAACGGGCAAGCAGAGACACGTAGACTACTTCATTGTCTAGGTTCGCGGCTGCAAATGACTCGGCTTGCATCCCCCTGCAGCACCCAACACCGCCTGAAGAGGAGAACACTCCTACCAGGCTTGCGCCCGCACGAAATTTAAATCCATTTCATTCACAGCAGCAGCACTTTCAAGTAAATTTCGCCAATGAAAATTCATTCAAAACCTCTGCGCAAGATCAACGCACTTTTAAGGAATCATGAAATCGTTTTACTGACAATGAAAATCGGGAAGACGTTTGCTAGCCACAGTTCCACGGACCTAGTACGACCGGGGCACTTAGCAGAAATTTTTGCCTCGGTTTCCTCCCTTGAAACAAATTTTCCCAATTGTGCTCTTAACGAAAACCTTGGTTTGGAAAACAAAAAAAGCCTCCCTCGGAATTTCACGCCATACAACGAACGCGTGTTGTGCTTGGTGCTCTCACGTTTACGGGTCTGGATTGTATGATTAGATATGTGATTTGATTCTGGGCTCATCTAGTAGTTCAGCTCTAAACTAGCCTGCGAAAGAAAGAGAAAAAAAAAACAATAAGAGTTAAAGACCAATAGGTATCTCGGCTTCATTTTTTTAGACAAGTTCCCTTTTCAGCCATATAAGCATAGGCACTCTCATCGAACGGTTTTCTGAAGATGCCTCTTGTTTCTGTGTCTTTGATGCTTTTTCCTGCTTGTAAATATTTCCAATTGCTTTCTCTACGTGGCTCTGCTAGAAGCACTTTTCTTTTACTAAGTCATTGTCATTATAATGCTTCTAGGGTCACTTCAAGTTAGTAAAATATTATGTTTTGTTTAACATGCTCTTGTCTTTTCAAGGACAATAATGCAAATAAAGGAAATTAATAAAGACCGCCATGAAAGATAACTAGCTCTATTTCTCCCTCTGCTGTGTACTATATTTTTTTCTTCTTAATCACACTCTTTGTTCCACATTGCGCCAAAACTATCTACACTGTTGTACATGCAGCACTCGGCGCAAACTGCCTTCATCAAGCTCGCGGTGGGGCTCCTGTTTCACACACCGGCAATGTTCACCTTTTACCTGGCCCATTTGTAGGAGGCTTAATCTACCGAAAAACTGAATTATTGGTTTGTTAATCTTATAATCTTCTAATTCTCTAACGCAAATGAGGTTATCATGTTTCGTCAGCCTGACCGTCGATGTGGACGAGGTCTTTTACGCTGTAAATGCGGCCGACTTCGTCTCAAGCGATCCACTGCTCAAGTTTTCTCTAGACAAGATTATCATATGCATGAAGGAAATAGACATTAAGAAAAACATTGCTTAGGAAGAATTAAGTGCAGTGAACACTGATACCAGTTGCCAGATAGCTGTAGGGACAACAGGAAATATGCGCTACCTTCAACTTCAGTTTAGTAAATCAGTTAAGACCATCTTCGAAGCGTACTGAATGAGTACAAATGCTTGTGAAGCAAGGGGGTAATGTAATATTGCCGTTTGGTTCTGTATTTGTACCAGGTATTAGACACATCATAAATGTTGGACGTCACGATTGGTTTACATTATTGGCGCCCGAAATAAATAATTTGCGCTAATATTTATTTTGCTCTGAGCATTAAAAGTATCTCCTGAATTAATCGTTGGGGAGGTAATTCGTGTTCACTCTGTTTCGTTCGTTCTCGGCACATGCGTTATTGATAGAGCTTAGCGCAGAGTTCTGCAGCCTTCACACCTTTATTCTAAATGAAAAAGAAATATATGCTACAATATCTAACTAATTTAGACGGACGCAATCTCCCTGAAGTACTGGGGCTAAGACGTTGCAATGCAAGCCAGCTGTTCAGTATAGGCGAACAGCCAAAGCGACTGCTCAGAGAAGCTGATCAAATTTAATTAGGGAACCTAACATTGTCTTCATGAATATGTCCGATGTCCTGGACTAAAGCGCGCTCGTTCAAAGAGCCTATGTTTTGTACATCATCGTGTCCATTACTTAAACATTAAGACCTGCCCTGCCGGCAGGTCGGCAGAAATTCCAACTAACTCCTCGTTGTTTTAGCATCACTGGAAGTTAGCCGAGCTAGTGTTGGCTCTTTCCTTGACTCGGCGCTTTTTAACGCCTGCTTGCCGCCCCTTCACTATTGGCTCTTTTCGGTGCACATCATTTCCGGGTGAGCCGTAATAGGCTGTTCGCAGCGTGGCATCAATTTAAAAAAGCAGCGGGCAGCGGTGACTGCGCTGGTCCCAGAAAAACATGCATTTACCTGTGGGCTCGTGAACCATCTCACGGTTCCGCCTTTGAGCGCAAGACAGCAGCGGCCGCGGTCGGTCAATTATGCACGCGTTCCTGAGCCGACCGAAGAGGAGTCGTGCGAGTGAGAGACGTAAGGCAGACTATGCCAATGTTCGCAAGAGATCGAAGAACGCGCGAGCTTTCTTTCACGTGGCTGAGTGCTCTTCCGGAGGACATAAAACTTTCACCTAGAGAGCTTTTGCTCCGTTTTTGTTGTCTCATCACGGTCTGTTTCTTTCTCAGTTTCCTCCTAAGACTTAAGTCTAGCTCTCTATACACGGCCAGTGACTGGTGGCATTGTGGTGCTTGACGCGACTTCGTATTCTGCGTCTACATGATCGAAATAAAATCCTGTATTTCTTAAACCACCTATCCAAGGGAAGTAATCGGATTAGAGCCATCACTCTAACTATAAAGAGACTATGCAGACTAATGGTTTATATTTTTAAAAGCTATTATTTTGCGTGCTATTTTACAGTCTTACTGGTGCGGCTGAGAAGAAAAACAATTAAGCTGAACCATACAGCAAGGACGAAAAACAGCTCAGTGGAAAAACAACTACCCTAAAAGGTTTTCTGGAATTTACGCTGACACAGCGCGAAAGAAAAAAAAGATCAAAAATAAATAAACGGTCAACAGCTCATTTACTACTGGTAGGCCCCTCCTGCTGCTAAATGAGGGGAAAGTTGACCCCTTCTTGCATGTGTTTTTAATGCATTGGCATGAGGGCCCACGCTGAAAAAAAAAAATCTCCTTATCCGTCTGAAGGTTAAACCGTCCGTCCTTCCGTCTAAACCCTGGGTTTGCACCCGGCAAAAAATAAAAGGAAACTCCCTCTCCATTCTGGCAGAAGAAAGTACGGAAGTGGGAGAGAGAAAGCTATCAAAGGGTGGAAGGAGATGGATGTCGGAGAGTGCGGAAGGGAAAGACGTGTCGCACTGCTGCTCCGTAATGGATGGGGATACATGAGCGGGGCACGGCGCGTCACGTGACGACTGACAGACTATTTCCATCTCCGGTTTTCACGTTCTCAACCGGTTATCTTTAGCAGCTGCTTTGGCTAAAGACAGCCCTAATTCTGACGCATTATACTAATTGATCATCTATACTTTATTAAAGTGTAGTCTGATCCTGTTGTGTTGTGTACACTTCATTCCATGTCGTTCAAAAAACATGCAACGCCGAACTCTAAAGTCTGGCATAGTATTTGAAGTTCTAGTCATAGACTAGTGAAAGTGTCATATTTCTGCTCGTCCTTTCCGCAGGAGTTCTACCTTAAGGTGACACAAAATTTGGTGGGAAAGGGGAAAAATAAAGAATGAAATACGTGCGCCCTTCGGATATTCTATACCGAACAACCAATATAGAATCCTCTTTTCAAGTAGGTGCTACACTGGAAAGACGGCACCTAAGTTAATGACATATTTATTGCCCTTCGTTTGTCTTCTCTCCTTGCTCGTTTCTTCCAACCGCCCGAACACTTCTTCCCGTATATCCGTCCCATAATGATGACGTGCCGCTGCACTCCGAAGGCCCGGCGACACAGCCTTCGTATGGCTCAATGGAAAACGAAATATCAAATGCACACGATAAAAGTACTTCGGAACGAGGGCATAAAAAGCCATTGCTCTAGCAAAGGGAGTTATGCAATCGATTATTGATCACCAGAAGAGCTTGCGTACTCGCGCGGTTTTCCAAGCCAAAGCCTACCGGCAATGAATAATGCCTGCTACAGAGATCCCGAAGGCGGCGGCGAGACCGAAGGACTCCATCGAATAAAGACGACAGCGTGGTCGTCGGGTGCCTCTGTTTTTCCCAGCGAAAGAAGGTTTCTCCAAACTACGTAAACTTTTCCAGGGCACATAATCCCGCAGGCCGCTGAAGCGGACTCTCGTTGAAGCCGATGATGCGGGCAAGGTCAGGAGGGGTGCAGTCAGGCTCGACTGTGACACCAACAACGCAGAAAGCAGCGCGGTGTCATCAATATGTTCCGGCGCTCAGTTTAAAGAGCTAACTTAAAACGAAGGTGCAAACTTCCCTGAACATTATAACTCTAGATCAACGTTTGTTAAGTCTTCAACATTGTAAAGAATCTGTGCAATTTTTTAGCCATTAGGCCGCTTTTAACGAAAGGTGTCAAAATACGAGGTTAATAGATGATGATATCAAAACGTCTCCTCAGCGCTGAAATAAGTGTTGTTCGGTGCAATAAAAAGGGTATGAAGTGTTTACGCGAATGCTTTAAGATAAGTTTAGTGTCTCCCTGATTAGTAGTGCAAAAACAATTTATAGCGTTGATCATATCCGCCCGTTCGGTGTTGAGCTGCGTCGTCGTTGATGTCGTTGGTGCCGTCTTCTTCTTTCGTACTCTTCTTTCTTCTTATTTCCTCTTCCTCTTCTCCTGCTTTCATCTTATTTCTACTTTCTCTTCTTTCTTCCTCTTCTTTTTTCTCTTCTTTCTTCTTCTTCTGAGAAATTATCTTGCTCTCGAGAAAACTAAGAGCGCTTTGTAACTGCACATGCATACGTACAAGCATCTCTCAAATTCTGAACGATATGTCAGAACTCGGTGGTAATATAGCTGCGCACAGACGTCGGGAAGGGAAGATGTGTACCGGCGGTTTGAGCGTCCGTTGCTATAAATAAGCTCATGGCACCAATGCAGCTTCGAAAGAGCCGACGCTATCACGTGACCTTCTTACAAATAACCAGGTAATTTTCAGCCGAGAATATTTGCGCCCCACGTTGTGGTGGCAAAATATTCCCTCGTGGGTCATGACACAAAAGTAGTATCGGAATTAATATGCCGATTGACGTCATGAAGCGAAACAGTTGCTAGGAAGGACGCCAGAGCGGAAGGCTCGGAATTAATGCAGTCCACGTCAGCCTCTTTAAACTGTGCACATTTGAGAACACACAAGCGCATTTATTATTATTATTATTATTATTATTATTATTATTATTATTATTATTATTATTATTATTATTATTATTATTATTATTATTATTATTATTATTATTATTATTATTATTATTATTATTATTATTATTATTATTATTATTATTATTTCGCATTTTGCGCTTCGTGGAAATGTTTCCTCTGAGGTCGGGTGTGATTCAACAGAAATGGGATTAGCAGCCCAAGGCTAATTACTTAACCGCTACGGTAGCTCATAATTCAAATTCATATTTTTACTGCGAGAGCAATACTACTCTAGATTTCGAGTCTACAGCACAGCGCGGCGGTAGCCACGTCTTACCTACGGGCGCTGTGACGTCGCACCCCACGTGACACAAAAGCGAGAGATGGGCTCCCAACTCAAGCTGTCGGCGTGGCGCAGTCGGAGCCGCGGCTCAGTTGGCAGGAGCTGCCAACTTGGGTCTCTCGTTTCACATGGGACGGTTATGTCAGAATCAGCCTGTTAGGACCCTGGCATTCACGTTACCCCTATAGGCCACTAGGCACGTTCGTACGGCTTGGTTAAAGCGGGGCTTTATATGTGGGATGAGGAAGAAGAACAGAAGAAGAAGAACGCTCGGTCACCTGCAGCTAATACTTTCGCTCAGTATTTGGTTCAGCAGCGTTGAACTCTTGTAATTTCTTTTTATCTTCCCTTCGGGAGACTATCCAGGAGCTGCACGAAAAATCTGTCAACTATAGAGACGTCACCACTTCCAAGATGAACACTTCTTTCTTCCAGGCGACTTGCTTACAGAGGCGATACAAATTTACCTCCTACTACAAGTTGTTCAGCGAAGGTATTCTCAAAATCACTCTGTCAGATAGCTACGCTCGTAACAGGCCCGATTTGGCGAATGTTCCAAAGGTGGTACGGCGAAGCTTGCCCTGAGAACAGTTCAAGGAGGTCGTTGCATCTCCCCTTATGTTATGGGGCCGCGTTCGACAGCGAGAATTTGTTGCGCAGGTAGTGTGTTGTGGTTTCTCAGGGAAAACATCCCACAGTGTGCGTATATTTGCATTTAAAAATGTGAAGTGATTTATACAGCAACTTACCGACAATATCATAGGGGCTCACATGAGGTCGCATGCACATCCATGACACATTACGATATGCAGCAGCTGCAACTGACGCAGCAACTAAGTACGACTACAAGCTAAAGTTGCTGAAATTTTTTTTACAATGCTCTTCTTGAGGAAACACTTTTCGAGTTAGAGCTCAGAAGTGCAAATAAAAAAAAAATATTTCGTTAAACATTTCACTCGAGAGAAATAATAATCGTTGCAATTCATAAAATAATACGATGAGGTGGAAGAAGATTAAAAATGATTGCATTTAGAAATTGCTACTCACGTCATTTGCAAGATGTGAAGAAATAGGAACAAAATTTTCAGATATGTTTCTTTACAGGAGTCAAACAAGACCATCAGGAAGGCGTAGGATAGCTAAAGCACGAAACCAAAACTCAAAGCCCATGATCGCGCACTCAAATAATCGCTAAAAAAAAAAAAGAAAGGGAAGGACGAAGGGGGTTAAAAAAGCGCTGAATAAATGAGGCGTCAAAAATCGCAGCTATATAATAGCTGCGACTTTTTTTCCTGTCAGAGAACGAGAAAGGGCGCGCGCGGAAGGGGACGACAGGAAGTATAAATCTGGGAGCAAAAAAATGGTTAAAAAGACAAACAGAAAAACGCAAACACAAAAGAGCGTAAGGAAAAGCGTGACGGCACCGTACGGCGATGCTGCGTAAGAAAAGAGCACCCGCCGCGGGCAGTTAGGGCACGAGCCAAGCTCCCGGTGGCGGAAAGGCCGTAAAGGAGAAGCGAGGGAAGTCGCTG
This sequence comes from Amblyomma maculatum, assembly GCF_055883805.1. NCBI lineage: Eukaryota > Metazoa > Arthropoda > Arachnida > Ixodida > Ixodidae > Amblyomma > Amblyomma maculatum. Next base: position 16,461,402 of record NC_139353.1, on the reverse strand, counting down.
GACCTGTCGGCTCCAACGTCCGGCGAGGTGCGCCGCAGCTGGGGCAGTTAGGAAGTGGCTTTATCATGTTTCCTTTCTTTTTTTTTTATTTCCAGCTCCGCTTTTATACAGCACTGACGCGTTTGCTTTGTTTCTCCCCAAGGGAAGCAGGACAGCTAACAGCTGCGAATGATGGGGAAAAGTACGAGGGAAGAAAGCGGCGGCAGCGCACTCTAAAGCCCCGACAGAGGCGTCACATTCGTGTAAGCACGTCGTCCGCTTGACCAGCGTGCTGGGGACACTGGCAAGAGCCGGTTGGCAGCGCTTTATCCGGGGAGGATAGCTTCGTGATTATATCGTAACGTGGCCGCTTTAGCGACATACGACGTCAGTGTCGCGTGATAGGCAAGATAACTAGAGAAGAGACTGATGGCACCTTCAACACGTTCTAGTTCTTCCTTCTATCGAATCGACAGTTTTAGCTCTTAGACAGCAGTCAAATATCAGATGTCTAGACAGACGCCTGGACTCTACTGGTCTGCTTACTGCTGAATTATAACTATGCTATGCTTCACAAGATCTTTGCAACTCTAAGAGAGTTATAAGGACGATGTGCGCTCATTGTATACGAAAGCAAGACCGTATTACAGCCTACGCTCCTTCCGCCATCTCCGACAACAGGGTAGGACTAGAATCGTGTAGTGCATGCCATCCTGATTAGCCTCAGCCACCCTTACCTTTCATAGTTCTGGGAACAGCTTGCGAAACGGGGAATAGTGTTTTATTCCCACGTGGTCTTTATTTAGGTTTAGGCATGTAGGGGCTCACTAACTAAGAATGGTAGAGTAGACATGCTCACTAAAATTAACGATTTTCACTACTCTTTCAAAGCTCTATGGTTCCCCTATGCATCGAGTTGGTTCGTCTTCACTTTTGGCTAGAAATATTGTTTAGATTTGTCTGGAAATAACTCTTGGTGGCCCCGCACTTGGCAAGTGTCAGGGTCGGGAAAACAGTACTTCCTGCGGATTCCCGTATAATAAATACGGTTCGGAACAGCCAAGTATCGCGCCTACTTCGTCTTGAACAGCCTAAAACGCTGAGAGAAAATGGTGACTCGTGTCTTTAATCATTTGCCGACTATCTAATCGCGCGCAGCTATCAGGCGCGAGATAACAAGCTTACGATAATAAACAGAAAATCACATTACCCAGAGCCAGAGGTGATGCACTTTTCACAAATGTGAGCAATGATTTACCCTGCCAGCGGTAAACAAATATTTACTCAATGAGATTCCAAACTTCCTAAATCAGACTCTTTTTTTTGTTTGCACCGACTTCAAATTTCCGACTATTTGCCCTATACTTTCTGAAACTCCACACGAAAATAACAATCTGCTCAATTTAGCTTCTCCGATATAACGAAAAGGTGAAACGAACAGGCATCTATGTGCTAAGTGATGTTAGGGCACGTTAAAGATCCCCAGTAGTCGAAATTACTCCGGAGCCTTGCACTGCGGCACCCGTTTCTCTCTTTCCGCTTTCACTCTCACCTTCCTCGTTTCTCTTACGGCGCGGGTTGGGTGTCCCAGAAAAATGTGGGCCAGATGCTGCACCTTTCTTCCCTGTGAACCAATTAAATAAAAAATATTGCGAACAGAGCACTACTGAACGGGACAATAAGTGGGACAATGCGCTGAGGCAATGCCCCATTTTAAAGACGCATTATTTTGTTGCTGAAAACACGACAATTGAGCGTTGTTGCGCAAGGAAGCCAGGCACTGTAAGAAGAAACTTCAAATGGAGAGTTATGGTTGGCATTATGGCCTTTACGATGGTCACTTAACCGCCGTGCTAATCGTGCCCGCCGTCGACAGGACAGCGCTGTCCTGTCGCGTCTGGTTTCGCAGTTCAGCTTTTCGTTTAGTCGAAGGGAGTTACACGCTCGAAGGCAACGACTCGGGTGTTTTATTTTCGTGATCATTCGGGTTGGCAACTCAATCACACCAATACACTGGCAGGGGGGTCGCAATGCTTGGGGCATCGTAGTAGGTTGTAGCGCCCGAGTCTTTCATCTGTACGTATACAGAGCGTGTTTCGGCACCGTTGTTAACGCAACCCTGCAGGGTTACGCCGTTGCCCACGCGATGGCAACGTACGTACGTACTTGACGAGTATGTCGGCATTAGTTTTATTCGAGCGCTCTTCGAAGCAAGTTTGCGGCCAACGGCCTCCTGACCATCGTGGTGGGGTCAGCTGTAGTTAGAACGTGCGCCATAAAATCTGCCCTCAACGTTGTTGCTCTGTCCGAGACAAGAGCTTCAGGAGAAGCATGTAGTTACTCGCACAGTATTCTCAAACAACATTTGCAGTTTCTGTCACGCTGCCGTCGGGTAACTTTCTCCCTAACTGGCTTATGTGGCAGTCATTTGCCATGGTTAGGACAACAGGTTTTTTCATAATCCACCAGCACCCAGTGCAAAAGCTACATTAAGTGCTAACCCTAACTGTTAGGGTTAATATTGCAGCACGTTAATTTTAAAAGGGGGCTCAGAAAATGCATTAAGATGCAGGGGACATATCTCGTCGTAAGGGCAGTAGGCTGTGAATAGTCGGCTAATCTTACCAGTGGCGTGTTGCGCTGTTAAAAACCTGTATGGGCATTCACTTCTAGGTTCTTGTGTTTTACACTCTAGGCAAGAATATGCCTATATTGGTGTTAAAAGGGGATCGAATGTACTCTAGTACACTGCCTAGCAGGGGCACCGTATTCCCTTCAAGCCCACAGGTAAATTTTCACAACTATACGGAATACTGTACTTTCGCAACAGAAGCATGCTGTCTTCCTGAATAATATTTATTTAATGTAATTAGCAATGCTATTACCTTTTAACCACTCCACCAGAACGTTCGTTGTTATTAATTGGAGGACATATAAATCTCTTTTGTAAACTCTGTTATTTCTAAAACTTTGCATATTTTCATGTGAGATTGGCCTCTGTATTTCTACTGAAGAAAATCTGCTCCATGGCGTGGCAGAATGCCCTGAATTTAATAGGGAGTGCGCTAGGGGAAATACTAATCATTTTGCATTGTGTTTACGGTGTCGCAGATTATTCGTTTATATAGTGTAGGAGTGCGTCAGCACCTCTGAACTGTGGGCCACTTTCAATCTACTCGCGACGCAGCCATCCTGCTATGATACAAAGCTGCTAATAGTCAGTCGAGCATGAAACCTATTTCCAGGTCATGTTGGAAACCTGCATTCTCATTTGCCTTCTTTTGGGCCTTTTGCACGAGCCAGTAACCAACACGTAAGTGCGAAGCGAGACTTGTATCACGCAAAGGTTACATTTTTTTTTTTTAATCCGATTCGAAGTTTTCTGCGATATTTAACGATCTTGCGGTTAATTGCTGCCGTTGGCAAAAAAAGCAAAACAAAAAACACGTTTAAGCGCAAAAAAATTGTCCCCTGATAGAGAAGGTCCAAGCGTTCAGCCACAAAAGTACCACACCTGAACTTTGTTGCAATGTCTCAGGATATTACAGTTCGATTATTTCAAGAAACTTCTATTTATGTATGTAAGCAAATGTATGTATGTATGTATGTATGTATGTATGTATGTATGTATGTATGTATGTATGTATGTATGTATGTATGTATGTATGTATGTATGTATGTATGTATGTATGTATGTATGTATGTATGTATGTATGTATGTATGTATGTATGTATGTATGTATGTATGTATGTATGTATGTATGTATGTATGTATGTATGTATGTATGTATGTATGTATGTATGTATGTATGTATGTATGTATGTATGTATGTATGTATGTATGTATGTATGTATGTATGTATGTATGTATGTATGTATGTATGTATGTATGTATGTATGTATGTATGTATGTATGTATGTATGTATGTATGTATGTATGTATGTATGTATGTATGTATGTATGTATGTATGCATGCATGTATGTATGTATGTATGTATGTATAACACGTGGTGCTTTAAAATTATCTTCAAAACAACCACAAAAAATGACGAACCTACCCGCAAGTTTTCCCGAGATCGCAAATTGGCAAAGCTAGCAATTCCAACTGCATTTGCAAGTGCCTACAAGTAGCGACAGTATTCAAAGGTATACCTGAAAAGTTCGTCAAGCGCATCGCGCTTCTTAAAGCTTGCCGTCTTCTTTAGGATTACACACGGCTGGTGCATTCATAAATCATATTACGGCGTTCAATCATACCGCCAGAGAGCGAAAACCTATCAAAGTTTGCCGGCTAGAAACTTAGACAAGAAATGCTTCTAAATCAGAAGTTGTCAGCAGGTTTTGCACCTTCCTCCAATGCCAATGCTTTATTTGTTTTGCTCTTCTTTTTTTAACAAAATAGAAGCGTTAGTGGTGCACTTCTTCGATGGTTATATATTCGGCCAGTGTACGCACCTTACCGCCTCTGCGCGCTCTTCGCTAGGCTGACGAAACCCAGGCACTCTCTGCAATTGCCGCCACTCCTTTTGAAGTCCAAATTTCATCTGGCCAGGACGCCGAAGCTTCAAAGTTGACTCGCACGAATTTCTAGCCGCAAACATCGCCACTGCCGCTCCGCGCCTCTTCTTTCGGCGCCTCTTAAACCGCGACCGGAAACAGCAGCAACAGCCTTTTCTTACAGTGTTGCATTTTTCTCTTCCTTTCCCTATGTGTATGGCAGGGAGGAGGGGGGCAGGCTAGTCGGAGATCGAAGCCGCCGCAATCAAAAGCGGAAGCTGCGATCAGAGCCGAAGTGCATCCAAGAGTGCAACGCGAAAAAGGGATGCAACAGTGGACGGAGAAGGAAAAATAGAGAAGCGAGCAATAGTAAAAAAAAAGTGCCGAGAATCTTGGGTTTCGCTTCGGACAAATCAGTTTTTCGCCTAAGGGATCCGCGAACTGCCGTCAAAGGGAAAAAGTCGGCGGGGCGAACACGGATGAGAGACTCGCTGAGAAGGGAGAATTCGCAAGAAATGTGAGCACAATTTGTTTTTACCTGTTTTTTTTTTCGCTTTTCGGCTTTCATGTAGCCTCCTTTGGTATGGGAGGTCTCAGAGACTAGGAGAACTCACACTAGGAATAGACTACATAAAACCAAAGAGCTCCGCAGTTGCTTCCAGGCACCGTTTAATGCGACGGTGACAGGTGTTATTGCGGGTGGGACGTCTCTACCCTGTTTAAGCATCCTTCCTATGTTATTCCTGTGAACTTTCCAAAGAGAGAAAAAAAAAGAAGTTCGAAATTGTCTGCACGCTCTTGTGGTGGCAGGTTTTAGAGAGAAAACAATGGATGAAATATTTTCAGAATCACAATACGATTAAGATTTCTTATAGGGTCATTTAGTATACCATGAATGGAGTCGAAGTTTCTATCTGGTCGGAGATACGTACACAGTCAGAGAGAGAGAATGACCTTAATGCTCACTTGAAACTATTGCTTTCTCTCTCACGCACGTATCATGTGTGTGCAGAAGGACAATAAACTAAGCATACAAAGAATGTTTTGAAACCCACAGTGGGTCGAATTAATGATGTCAGCGCTCACACTTGAGCCGTAGGAACGCACAGAAAATGATTGCTGAGTTTTTCGCTTCTTTTACCTGAGCGTTTGAGAAATGCTTGTATGCTTTGTATATTCATATTTTATTTCGTCGGCATTTTTTTTATTTCTTGTGCGTTCAAATATATCTCATATAAACGAGTAACAGAAGAGAAGTTCTAAAAGTGTAGATGGTGTCTACGACCTCTGTCGTGCACTGCTTGCCCAAGTAACAGAGCCAACCTAGACAAATAGCCTGCTTAATTTTGCTCTGTCAGGTCAGCGTCCTCGTCTTCGTACTTTAGTTGTCGTCTTCGTTTCTCCTACAACCAACCCACAAACCCGGCCACACGTACTACTCGTTTAAAGGGAAACTGGACCGGTTTCAGATTTCGATGAGCTTCGAGGGGTCGAATGTTTACAGATTGCAGTTTAAACATGCGAAATATCTTGGCGCTAGCATTTGAATCAGTGGCGCAATTAGCGATTAAAACCGCGACTGTTATCAGGCTTCTCTGCACCGCACAGCTACGGCTGGGGGTGTGCACGATGACGTCATTGACGGTACGAGTACATTTCTCCCATAGAAACGCTTCGTTTGAAGAGTAAAAACAACTCTACCGAAAGCAAAGCACTAGAGACGTTGTTTGGCAGAATCAGAAAAGGCAGCACTGGGAGTGAGCGAAGGCAAGGGTAATAATAAATGGTACCGTCCGTGACGTCACCGCCAAGCTTCTCTGCAGACCTTGAGTGCTCTGAGGAGAAGCTCGAGGTTTAATGATCGATTACGCCATGAGTTTGAATGCTAGCGCAAAAACACTTCACATGCATTACCTACAGCCTCTAGAAATTTGAATCCTTGAATATCACGGAATTCTCAAAAAGTGATGCAGCTGCCCTTTAAGGAGTTACTATGCTAAGAGCTCGCTCGTTGTTTCGTTCCATGACCGCGAATTTGGGGCTCTACGCATGCGAATCTTCGGGCAATATATGCTGGGGCTTAGCTGGGCACCATTATCTGCGATATGAAGCCACGAAAGGCGGGAAAGGAAGAGGCGGCGTAAAACAAATTGGGAAAAGAGCAGTGGCGCATTTAAACACAGCCGCACATATATTTTTGAACAATAAGAAGAACGTGCAACAAAAGAAAACAGCAATAAAAGGATACAAGTGAGGAGATTCTTGAAAAATTAAATAGAAAAAAATAATCATGGATCTGACTTTTTATTCGTTGTAATCACTTGCGCGCGCTACTGCGCGAATAGTAAGGTAAGCAAAAGAAGGAAAAAAGCTTTGAAGAGGAGGCGTACGAGAGGGCGGACGAGATGGAGAAACCAACGACGGGAATGTGGCTAATACTGGTGCTGCGATGCAAGAATTAGGCCATGGCGGTCACCTGATAGTTGTTAACAGTGGCCACAACAGACGAGTAACTGCTCTGCGGTTACTTCAAACTATACGATCAAAATGTACATGTCTTAGGTGAGCTTGCTTACCTGCACGAGGCTAGGTCTGGTCGGCTGGCGGCTGCTCTGCTCCGTGCACGAGTGCACGGAGTGCTCCGAGGCCTCGGCCTGGTCGCCATTCCTGGACGAAGGAGCTGACATCCTGCGAGACACAAAAAGACGGGAGATACCAGTTACAGAAGCGATTTCGGAAAGAAATGAAAAGCTCAACTGCCTGCTCACATAATATATTAATAAAAGACGGAAAAAGAGGCAACGTCGACCAGAACAGATTTTATAAAAATGAAAAAAAAAAAAAAAAAAAGCATAATGCGCAAACGTCGAACGATGTCCGAACGTTTCCGCTCACTGTGGGGCCACAATTCTCTGGTCACATCATCAGTTTTCCGTAAAACAAGAAAATCCCCAGAGTCCTTCCGTCGATTTCCGCCTTATAGCTTGGGCTGGCTCGAAATCTCCGGTCGTACCAAAAAATAAATAAATAAATAAAAACAACATATAATGTCCTCTACTCCGTTTCAAGAGCTCACAAAGTTCTTGGTATCCTAGACCGTATGTCCTGCCGGCATGATGGGACAGTGCTTCTCCATACAAGACGCGTTACGGAAAAAATACACAGACAAGCAGGCTAAAGTATGAACGAGGCATTGACCCCTTCCGGCTTGAATCCCCTGCCTCCCATGCGTCCGCTTTCCCAAGTACAGCATCGCGGTTCAAGCTCTCGGCTGAGCCGCCCGGGTCGGCCAGTTAGTGGGCCATAAATAAGCCAGTGCAGGGACACGCAGCGCCCGGTACAGCGTTGAGCTCTTTTCGTCCGATGTTTTGGCGCTTTTCCGTCTTCCAGAATCCGTGGACCGCAAACGTGTGAGACGTCATGCATGAAGCAGCGAGCAACGAACGAACAGAAAACCCTCCGCCGAGGAGGTGAAACGTGAAGGGCAAGAAACAAGAACTAACATTGATAAAACTTCCAAAAGATTAGTGCTCGCAGTTAATGAAAGGGCTCCTTACAATTAAGCGTATACGAATTCTGGCTAATCGAAGGTCACAGACAGCCTGCTTTTCTCCAGCTTCGGTGTTTTATAACCGTAAGAATTAGGTGGGCAAGTTAAAAGAACACTGGGTGGCAAGTGTTTAATTATCATGTAAGTGATCCGATGCGATAAAGACAAATTACTAGCCGGGATAAAGAGAGACAAAGATAAAGAAACAAATTCACGCAGCTTATCCGCAGAATCCTAGTTGAAATACAATGAATTCTAGTCCTAATAACGTTTGAAATTCATGTGATATGACTGCAAAAGAAAGCATTACTCATGCTTCACATTTCTCATACAAGCAGGAAATATATGCTGATTTGCTGGTTTTGAAATTTTTTCCTTTTATCACGAATTTTAGCAGAATCTTTCTTCTTTTTTACAAGTTGGGGCAACCCACTTTGTTTTCCTATTATTTCATTTATTCTTGCTTCGCAAGTCTCACTGCGCCAAAGTCAGAGCCTCGTAAGTTAAATCAATGCTCCATTAGCGTAATAGCATTTCGAGGGTCACCTTTTTTTTTTTTTGCATACTGTACACTGAATTATGCATAATTCAGCGTACAAAAGATTCATAGCGAAACACAGAGTACAATGACGCACAAGAGACGACTTTCCCAGGCGTATTGGGACCGACGCTTCTTGACTCTACTTTCACTCGCCCTTCGTGAGGTAAAACTATTCTGAGTGCCCAGCAGATAACTCAGCCTTCAACACGCTTTGCGGAATTATGCCTGTCTTTTCTTAACTCGTATTCCTTTTTGCCTCTAAAGCAGCAGACAATAATTGCGTTTGTGAACACTGTTCGTCATGTCGCGGGTCGAAGATGGGCATCGAGATGTGTGACGCACTTTCAACGAAAGCTTCCTCTTTGCTCCACCCGCCTGGACCGGACGACGGCAGACGTCTGTGGCGCTTTCCAGAGATCACCCGTGACGAAATTCATAGGACTCTATGCAGTCGCACCGAGCAGGGGCACAACCACCTTGTTCTCGGCCGCCAGAGGAAACGATGCTTAACAATATTTGCGTCAGAAACAGCCATAACACACACACACACACACACACACACACACACACACACACACACACACACACACACACACACACACACACACACACACACACACACACACACACACACACACACACACACACACACACACACACACACACACACACACACACACACACACACACACACTGTCGTGACGCTGGGGCTACGTCGACCCGGCCTTCACTTGATAGCGTGCAGAGACTCGGGGTTGAAGTAGGATTGAATCTTCGAAGTTGGTGAAATATGTACAAGCAGGTTTAATGGCACTTTGAGAAACTTATTTACAATATTTACACGAAAAAGAAGGGTACATCAGCAAAATGGCAAGCGTTAAGAGTTCATAGCGAGAAGCGACTGGATGAGCCGTTTACCCAGGGCCCAGAGCGACATTTCGTGCTCTGCAGCGTCCTTAAAAACCCCCTATGTCCAGCCCCTCTCTGAAGATGCTGACCAACCAAATCCAGGGCACGCCCCTCAGGTATCGGCATCCAATCGAACACATCACTGCACTGATGGTCTGAAGCACTGACTGGTCCGGCATTCATTCGTTGGGCGTGATCACTTGTTGGCGGGAAAAGCTTGGGAACGGCGAGGAGAGGAGGTACATTTCTATTCTTCAGCAAAGAAACCACAGGCTGGTTCTGACAAGGGGTTTTACTTCTCAGAAACCCGAGTGCACGTGGCGCCGCATAGGGCTCCCAACATGGTCCCTTTTCGACAATTGCAAATCTTTCCTGCATTCCCGGGAAATCACTTAATGGCCGTATGAGTCATGCTCCTTTCTTGTCCTGCACGTCAGCGGACATGTCACTCTGTCGTCTCCTTTGGATAGGAGGCATTCATCACTGGAGGATAGCACTTCTCGACTGGAAGGGTGAACAAAAGAAAGAAAGCACTTCCTGCTATTTCCCGCAGGGGGACGTTTCTTTGTGTTTTTCCAGACGTTCTCTTGACAGGGTCAATTTGGCATTTGCAGGTTGTCCACAAAGCAAAACATGCTTACAAAACAGGATTCCTGGAAACAGGCTCACTTAGAGCCATTGGACCATCACCACATATTCACAAAACTTATCCATGCCCACAGGCGAACAATAGAGCGCGCAATTGCGGATGCTTGGTCGTAACAGCCTCCTCCCCCGCCAGAAGAGTCTCGGAGGGCAGCAGTCCCAGCTGCTGCATGAAGAGACGACTTAATGGCCTGCACGTGAACGCTTGAAGCTCGCTGTTGCTTGTCGCGTTGTCTTGATTGTTGTAGGCCAAATTGCTCGAGCTGTCTGAAACTCAACCACATGTCGAAGCAAGCACTCGGCTCCCGTCTGAAGAGACCAGGTTAAAGAAAACTGCCATTGTTGTTCGAGAAAAGCCCACTCTCAAGACGTTCAGGACCCACGTATTCCTAGAAAACCAAACGTGCTGCTTTACATAGCCACACATATACAAGCGCACGAAAAAAAAAAAAGAAACCTGATTATCAATTTGGATACATGGTGAGGAACATCTCGGACCGCTTAGAAAGATCGGCTAAGCGCGTCCGCATTCCCATTTAACTTCCCCTTTTTGTATCTTATTTCAAAATTGTACTGCTGTAAAATCAAGCTCCACCTAAGAAGGCGACTGTTCTTCGATGTCGCAGTTTGCAGCCAAGCCAGGGGACAATGGTCCGTCTCTACGGTGAATTTGGCCCCTCCAAGATAGCACTGCAATTTTTGAATGGCCCATACAATGCAAGCGCACTCTTTCTCTGACGCGCAATAAGCCCTCTCTCTAGAACTCAGCTTTCTGCTCAAGTAGAGCACGGGGTGCTCATTACCGTCGTCATCTCTCTGGCAGAGAACAGCACCTAACCCTCGATCACTGGCATCACACTGGACCGTGAATTCTCGGGCATAGTCTGGAGCTCGCAATACCGGACGGCTAATCAGCACAGCCTTCAGGTTTACGAAGGAGGCTTCCTTTTGTTCGTCCCAGACTACATTTGTCGGTTCTGTCTTGCGGAGAGCGTCGGTCAGAGGGCTGGCCAAAGCTGAATAGTTAGGGATGTAGTGATTGTAGTACCCAGTCAGACCTAGGAATGCTCGAATTTCCGTCTTCGTGCTCGGCCGCGGATAGTCTGCTACCGCAGAAATCTTAATCTCGCTGGGTTTCCTAAAACCCTGACCTACATTGTGACCCAAGTAGTCCACGGTCGCCCTTGCCAGGCAACATTTCTCGGCCTTTACGGTTAGTCCAGCTTGACGCAAAAGGCTCAGTACAGCTCTTAGATGTACCATATGGTCCGCCCATGAGTCGGAAAAAAACCGCAATGTCATCTAAGTAAGGCACTGCGAATGTTTCACACCCCTTTAAAACCCTATCCATGAGTCGGGAAAAACAAAATGGAGCATTTTTGAGCCCGAAACTCATCATTGTTGGCTGGTAGCTGCCCGTCGGAGTGACGAAAGCCGCGTATCTGCTGGCGCGTTCAGTGAGCGGTACTTGCCAGTATCCTCGAGTAAGGTCCAGCGTAGTCACATATGCCGCTCTACTGACCTGTTCTACTCTCTCCTCAATATTCGGAATAGGATACACTTGATCCCTGGTGAGAGAATTTAGCTTTCGGTAGTCTACCACAGGCCTAGGGTCTTTACCTGGAGCTTCTACTAAGATCATAGGCGAAGCATAATCGCTTTCCGAGGGTTTTATTACTCCTAATTCCAGCATGCGAGTTACTTCCCTATCCAGAATTTCTCTTTGCCTTGGAGAAAATCGGTAGCACCTTGATCGCACTGGCACGTCTGAAGTCAGCTCAATATCGTGCTCAGTCAAATCAGTCCTGCCTGGCCTGTCCACGAAGCAGGCCTCAAACTCTGTTATTATTTCGCCCAGATCGGACAGCTGGGATTTCTTTAGTTCTCCTCTCTGCTCCGTCTTTTTGTGAAGCTCCTGAGCGTTGCTTCCTTTTCCGCTGAGGCAAATCAAGTTATCCCCCATCTCCTCGGGAAGGTTTAACGTTAGATTTACCACGGCTTCCTTCTGCACATAAGGCTTCATAAGATTGCAATGATAAATGCGCACTGCTTTACGCCTATCGGGGATTTTCACTGCGTAGTTAGTGTCAGAAAGCTCTGCAACGACTTTAGCAGGTCCTTCCCACTGTACTTCGAGCTTATTCTTGGGATCATTGGCTTGCTCCATAGCTAAGTCCTCTCGGGTTCCACTTAAAAGTCTCGTGAGATTACTAGACACTGGCGGCAAGAGGTTACTTTCAAGAACGTCCTCATTCCGTGTCTTATCAAGCTCACTTTCATGTTGACTTATCTGAGATGCCTCGCTCTCAAAGTTTTCTGGCCCGCTATTTTCCGCATTTACCACTGTTTTAACTGCCGTTTCCTCCGCTGTTGATTTTTCTGAAATGAGCAGTGTAGCTAGTTCTCGCGCCTTTGAACGTGTTAAGGCTGGCACAACTCTGTCTCCGAAAAGGATGCCCCTCTTTCGCAGTAGCATATCCGATTTGTTGGAGAACAAATACGGATAGCACTTAGGAAGCTTTCCTGAAACGGCAGCCTCGGTTGTTAATTCGCCGAAAGGGCCCTCGATGACCACGTTCGCGATCGGCAAGCACACACTCTGTTCCTCAACTACCTGTCGGATCCATGCACACTGTCCTGTATAGTCGGAAGGCGATACATACGCCGGATGGACAACATCCATCGTTGCGGCCGAATCGCGCAGTACCTTGCAAGGCTTCCCGTTGACTACTAGGTCATGCAGGTAGGGTTCTAAAAGCTGCATATTTTCATCACAGTCACTGACATACGAGAAAGCAATCTTTTCTTTCCGGCAGTTGACGGCAATGTGACCCTGCTCATTACACCTAAAGCATGTGAGCGGCTTCCTAGCCCCAAACTTGTTCTTTGTGTTCTGCGCGTTGGTCACTTCCCCACTTTTCTCACTGCCGTCCTTTCTAGGGCGTTTGCCTGAAGAAGCCTTCCTATCTTCGTTTGCAAATCTAGCAAAGTGCCTTTTCTGACGGGTATTCACACTGAACTTGGGATTGCTGGGCCTATCCACTGCTGGGTTGCTGAATTGTCGGCGCGAAGCATACTCCTCAATAAGTTCGGCAGCTTCAGTTGCCGACTTAATTTCGCCTCGGTCCTGTAACCAATTTCTTTCTTTTTCTGGGAGGCAGTTATAAAACTGCTCCAAAAGAATTCGCTCGACTACAGCGTCCCTATCACTGTAGGAATCAGTGCTCTTTAGCCACTCGCTTAAATTGACTCTTAAATTGTATAGGAATTCAGGGTAACTCTCGTCCCTGGACTTAGTAGCGTTCCGAAAACGTTGTCTGAACGCCTCGGCGCTAAGCCTATACTTTCTCAGAAGGCAAGCTTTGACCTTCTCGTAGTTGTCCGCGTCCTCCTTGCTTAGCCGCGCGACAACCTCCGCTGCCTCGCAGGGCAGAACCGTCAATAATCTCTGAGACCAAGTGTCTCGCTGGAAGGACAGTTTTTCGCACGTTCGCTCAAAGTTAGCCAGATACAGACCGATATCCCCTGATATCACATATGGCTGCATGTACTTTGACATCTTGAAATCTGCCTCCTTGTTGAGACGAGGTACCGCTAGCTGGGGACAATCGCCCGACCTCTTGCTCAACTCTAGTTCTAATTTCCGGAGCTCAATGTCTAGCTTCTTTTCCTCTTTTTCCCACTCTTTCTGCTGTCTGAGCTGTTCCTTTTTTTGCCCGATGAGGTTCCATGCTTCACTGAGCTCCTCATCATCGGTTCCCAGATCAGTGATTGCCTTTATAATCAAGGGTTTTCGTGCCAAACCACTTGTATCAATTCCCAATTCCTCACACAATAGCAACAGGTCCGGTTTCTGCAGCTTTTGTAGGTCCATGATCGCTCCGAGTGTCGGCTACTTCCAAAACAACAGTGCAAACTACCAAACCTAAAGGCGTTTCCACACTCTCTTTACCAGTTCTAAAATCTAACCCTGTTCTAGAACCTGGTCCACATCAGAAGAAAAGCCAAGCACTCACCCACACATGCGATCGATGTTCCGAGCTGCCCACTTGTTGGCCGATTGTTGCTCCTGCTTGTTGCTTGAGGTGCCACCTCCGATCACAAGATGTTGTGGCTTGTAGATTCTGATCCACCTCGAATCACCAGATGTTGTAGCTTGTAGATCCAGATCCCACCTCCAATCACCAGATGTTGTGGCTTGTAGATTCAGATCCCACCGTTGGTCACCAGTTGTCGTGACGCTGGGGCTACGTCGACCCGGCCTTCACTTGATAGCGTGCAGAGACTCGGGGTTGAAGTAGGATTGAATCTTCGAAGTTGGTGAAATATGTACAAGCAGGTTTAATGGCACTTTGAGAAACTTATTTACAATATTTACACGAAAAAGAAGGGTACATCAGCAAAATGGCAAGCGTTAAGAGTTCATAGCGAGAAGCGACTGGATGAGCCGTTTACCCAGGGCCCAGAGCGACATTTCGTGCTCTGCAGCGTCCTTAAAAACCCCCTATGTCCAGCCCCTCTCTGAAGATGCTGACCAACCAAATCCAGGGCACGCCCCTCAGGTATCGGCATCCAATCGAACACATCACTGCACTGATGGTCTGAAGCACTGACTGGTCCGGCATTCATTCGTTGGGCGTGATCACTTGTTGGCGGGAAAAGCTTGGGAACGGCGAGGAGAGGAGGTACATTTCTATTCTTCAGCAAAGAAACCACAGGCTGGTTCTGACAAGGGGTTTTACTTCTCAGAAACCCGAGTGCACGTGGCGCCGCATAGGGCTCCCAACATGGTCCCTTTTCGACAATTGCAAATCTTTCCTGCATTCCCGGGAAATCACTTAATGGCCGTATGAGTCATGCTCCTTTCTTGTCCTGCACGTCAGCGGACATGTCACTCTGTCGTCTCCTTTGGATAGGAGGCATTCATCACTGGAGGATAGCACTTCTCGACTGGAAGGGTGAACAAAAGAAAGAAAGCACTTCCTGCTATTTCCCGCAGGGGGACGTTTCTTTGTGTTTTTCCAGACGTTCTCTTGACAGGGTCAATTTGGCATTTGCAGGTTGTCCACAAAGCAAAACATGCTTACAAAACAGGATTCCTGGAAACAGGCTCACTTAGAGCCATTGGACCATCACCACATATTCACAAAACTTATCCATGCCCACAGGCGAACAATAGAGCGCGCAATTGCGGATGCTTGGTCGTAACAACACACACACACACACACACACACACACACACACACACACACACACACACACACACACACACACACACACACACACACACACACACACACACACACACACACACACACACACACACACACACACACACACACACACACACACACACACACACACGCACGCACGCACGCACGCACGCACGCACACGCACGCACACGCACACGCACACGCACACACACACACACACACACACACACACACACACACACACACACACACACACACACAGCACACTTTAGCCCCTGATATTTTTAGGGCGATTTTAATAAAAATTGGAGAACGTGTTTTGTTTAAATCAGAAGCAGTCACTTTTTTTTTGCTGTTTTCTAAATTTGGCCAAAGTTGATGCGTTGTAGAGCAACCAGCTGACAGTCTAGAGTCTCAAGCGTTGCCTGAAATTAGGAACATAACCTGCATAATAAAAACAAAGTTTTTAGTGAGAGCAACTTAATGCCTCGTGCCAGAATGAGGGATTGAAAATTGACCTTCTTTCAGGGCGTTGCACCTGAAACAAAGTTCTATATTTCGCTAAAGCAACGATTACAAAAAAAAAATGTATTTAATAACTCTCCAAACAGGAAACTTTCATATATTTGCTGAGTAAACAATAATACAGAACAATATTTTAGTGCGGTCATCAGGGCTCCAAACTTCCCTTTTCTTTAAATGGCAAAAACGTGTTTGGCACCTCTAGTGATATACGATTTCTTTTTCGAGCAATTTATTTCGTAACATGCAAAACTAACGTACATTCCTTTCTGTCATGACATTTGTCCACCACATATAACAATTACATTAAGCGCAAAAAATAGTCTAGGCACCTCAATTGCCGCTCTTATCAGAACACATCCAGTTGGCAACTCAGTAGCAAGAAAAAATAACATGCGTCATTCAATCCCCTGCTTCGCACTCGTCTCACGTCTAGCACCGTGTGGAGGACATCCTTAAGGGGCTGAGAAAGGAGAGTGCCCTGCAGACGCCCCGTAATTTGTTCCCCCATGCAAAGTAATCTGGCGCCGTTACACGAACCCTTTATCGTAAAGAGCCGAAGCGCACGAGCGAGGCAGCCGAGCGGGCAAATGCACGAGACCACAGATGGGAGAGGGGTTGACACTTAAAGCGCTTCGGGACGAACACCCAGCACCGCCGCCGAAGCCTACACGTAAATGAAGCGGAGGGGCTCGAGGGCGAGGACAAAAGAGTGTTGCGGGGAGAAGGGCGATCTCTAAAACATCTAAGGGACGCAAGAACGGAGCTTCACTGGCGGAACTCGACAGGAAAAAACGAGAAAATGCGGTGCGGGAGTTAAGGGAATGGGGATAAAAGAGTAGGGGAGAGGCGCCCATTAAGGACGAGACGCGTGCGAAATGTGTGCGCAAAGGACCAACGAGACGGGGGAAGACTCATCCCCCTGCATGGGAACACAGACGCACGCAGGGCACCTAATTAAAGTCGTCGCTGACTGCGCCTTCCCCTCCCCCTCGTCCAGCGTGGTGTCGTCTTTCATTGGCAGCGCAGCCATCCCGAACGTATGGCTCGTCCGTATGGCAGGGAATGGGCCACGAAGGTGCCAAGAAAGGGGGAGGGTCATTGTTGTTGTAGCAGAGTACACTACTGGAGTTAATTGTAGCTATTGTGGCTGCTTTTCCTTACTGCCACCCCCCCCTCCCCCCCCCCATGCTACTGCAAATTATACACTCATAAGTACGCGAGAACCGGCTAAACTGGTGAAACCGCACCTTGGCGAAGATCCGCACTGCTGTCAGGGGAACTACACGCGACAAAGTCGGGTCGAGTCGGCCTGTCGGGATGAAAACCGGCTGTCGGGCTCATGTATACGTAGGATGTCGAGCGAAACGATTGTCGAGTCGGGCTGAGCCATCACAACTGCAGGGGGTATGTTGTCTCGACCAGACCCGCTGGGCGAGGAGCATGTATACGCTGACGCGTTAGGGCCAGCGTATCCTCTCTTGCCTCTGTGCTGGCCGGCCAGCAGAAGGAGACGGGACCGTGAGCTTTTCATTTGCGCATTCCTCCTCTGTCACCTCTCCCACCTGCGTCTAGTTCTGTAGTTCGACACAAGATGAAGCGGCGATCTCAGCTAGATAAAAACGGGTTCATGTAAACCCGGACGAGTCGGGCTGATTCAGCCGGACTGCCGGCTAGCCCCGACTTGACCCACTCGCGTTGGACTCTGCATTGCTTCGAAGGTCGCTTTGAATTTCCAGTCAAGGAGATCGCCTTTCAGGTGCCCGACTACTAGAAGTGCACAGTGTCAGAACCCTTCCCTGAACATCACAAGAAAACTAGCCACAACACACCGCTGCAGTCGTTTGTTATTATCGACGAAAAAAGATCACCGTCTTCGCACAATCTACAAAAGCCAATAAGCGTACAATCTACTGTAACCTCTTTTTCTCTTTAAATATACCACCCTGCACTTGCTTTTTAAACGCGATATCTGTGCTTGGTGTTAAATAGCTACATAAAAGCCTCGCCCTTAATGCTGCACACAATATCTGGGCGGGTTGTAGGGAGATCACGAGACGGAGGAGTTGGGGGAGAGGGAGGATCTTGTTCTTATTTCGTTTCCCCCTACTAGCGCTCGTTTTTGATGGTGTTTCGTCGAACACGCGTATATATATATATACAACTCATCGAAAATGCCGTCGGTGGCTGCCGGCTGAACGACAATAAACCCTAATGAAAGGCGAGTGAGAGCCGACCAAGGAGCGAGCGTACAAGAGAGCGCCAGTGTCGGCCGAGTGGCTCTTTTCATCAGCGCTCAGCTCGTTAGGAAACGACTGAAAAGCGAGAGCTCTCGTGTACACACGCTCCCGCGCTCAGGCCCGGGGTAAAATGTCAGCGGTGCGCAAAAGTACCAACCGAGACGTGGCAGGCAGCCTGCGAACGGGTGACTTAGAGGAGGCGGAAAGAGGCGGGTGAGGAGGTGCCGTCGTCGGCGGCTGGGTCATTTAGGGGGCACCAGGAACCTAATGCGATTAGAATGTCCTCGCCTTAACGCCCAAGTAGCTTTCTTCCGCCCAAGAACACGTACGAGACGGACACCGCGTTCCCGGCGAGCTCTCGCCTCGGGCCTCGCATCGCCGCCCGAGAAGCCGCGTTCGTTTTCGAGGAGACGACCGCTCTCCAGCGGCACTCTCCTGGAGATGAAAGCTTGGGGCTCAAATGGGAGCTAATCAAACGATGATGCCCTACATCAATAACTGAGCGCGATAGGGGAAGTCCTTCCTTCCGCCGCTCTGCGCGCGGCCTCGGAGCTGCTCGGTTGTTAACCCTAAATGCGAAACGGCGCCGACTGCCGTGAAGATGAAACATCCGTTCCTCGCGTTCGCCCGCCGGAGTGTGGAATGAGTCGAGAAGGATCTTAGCTGCGAAGTCTCGCGGTGCTTGCGAGAAACGCTACGAGTGAGCCGAGCGGGGAAAGCGAAGCGTGTGCTTCGGCAAATGAAGACAGACTGCGAGGTGCGCGAGATGACCGCATACATGCGCCGCTCCGGGCTTCGAGTAGCGAATTCTTTGTGTGAGAAAATTATGCACAGGTCTTTTATATTGCGGCTGTCTTTGCGTAATGAAGGTGGAATGAGTGTACCTTATGCAAGGAATATGGCTTCGTCGACGTTGCTCTAGTGTATGAAAAGAAAAATGAATTTGAGATAAGCGCCAATTTTTCTCCCGCATGCAAATATGTAGAGTGGTGGTAAGGGTTTATCTAGGCCAAGCAAACTCTAGAGAAGTTCTTGCTCTTCAGCCGAAAACAGCAGCGCTTGACTGGTAATATTATTATTATATAGTAATTTTTTTAGTCTCAAAGGTCGGCATCTCAATGTCGCAGCCCCTCTAAGAAATGAAAACAACACAGGCGATTTACATAATAACCTCAATATCAAAGGAGTCAGTTTGCGCACAAAAACGAATTGCGCTGCTGCTTCTGCACTGATGTAGGATTCTTCTTCCGTACAGAAGAAAACAATTTAGAGCAAAGAAAATAAGCATGATTTTGTCTGAGACCAATGCAGTAATTATTGTTAAAAAGGGATAATGCATCCTCTTAAATATTAGAAGCGCCTGCACTTGGAAATCAAGCAAAACCTTATCAGAGTCGCGAGCAAGTATAGGTTTGGGCTGATCACCCAGCATGTGCAAGGAGACGGCACCGTGTCTGGGCGTCGAACATAGTTTTCAGCTGTTCAGACCCAGAAACATCTTCGCGTGCGCCTTTTTATTAAATCAATACCACATTCCCTGGGAAGTGAACGGGTCGGTCTACTTGTTCCAGCGCGGACCGGACATCGCAGCCGTGCCGATCGGGAGCGATGCCGGGCCTCTCTCCCTCTTTTCGCAGTTTGTAGTTCTTCTGCCCCTCCGCCGACAAAGTTGGCCTCCAGCCGTGCGGCCACCATCCGAGGCGTAATCTCGTAAACGCTTTCGCGGCGCACCCGTTCCGCCCTGTGATTGGTCGGCGGCCACTCAGCGAACTGCCGCTGTACGGGGCGTCCGCCCTGCTCCTTCCGTGCCGAGCGGCCACGGCGAAAAGGCCGAGCGCGGGAAGGTATCTGCGTCTCAGGTGCGGAGAGGGCGTTGCGCTGTTCCCACAACGCAAAAAGGTGCGGCGGCTTCTTGAGCAGCGTGGACCTTTCGTCTGCGGTGTCTTAGACAATAGCGGAGGTAGTCGGTTTTCTAAAGGAGGTTAATTGACGAGCTTACATGTGATGAGGTTACCTCTACTATCGAGGGCTACCCATAGGCTTCTGGGCTATGTGGACGCCCAAAAGAAAAAAAAAAATGCGCCAGTCAACAAAGGTTCGATAGAGCACGCCAAATGTTTGAATGAAAGCCTTTAAAAGCATACTGCAGAGGTTAGAGGAAGAAGCATGGGGATTTATGATATTGATGACACTGTGTATAACACAAGTTATAACTATAAACTTTGTTACAATGTCCGCTGCCATTGTAATCCGGTAAGTGCATCAAATAAGTGTTGAATTTTAGTTTGTCATATGTAAATAGCATTTGTGTGATTTTCGTTGATTTTGTTTTCGTGAAATGCAATGTGTCAAGACCAGGCAATAGAGAAAAAAAAAACTAGGTGTTGATCATACAAACGCACGTAATTGAAGTAGCTTCAGTGGGAAAGGTCATTCCACGTGGCACGATAAAAAATGGTGTATACGGGATACGGAAAAAAAAAAAAAGGTAACACGAGCAAACAGAAAGGCCTTTTCTGCTCACCCTTCTTGGTGAAAACAAAACAGGTGAGAACTGGTGTGCCCAGCATGGTCACAATATCTTCAGCGCAGAATCAAAGTATGTCTTAGGCTTTAAGTTGACGCGTTGACGCTCTGTAAATGTACAATCATGAGCAAAAGTTGTATACAACACGCAGCCGGTGGCGGAGCTTGGGAAAACTGCATTGCAATGGCTTCTAGCAACAGCAACAGCTGTGCCTTTTTCAAGAGCGGATACGACATGCCTTCTTACGAGTTGTATGAAGAATGCTACAGCAGCTTACTAGGCCCAGCCAGAAGTCCGGCACATTCGTCTAAAAAGGCTCGATCGAACATTGAAATTTTATGTTCCGCGTGATATTCCGCGTCATCAGGCATGCTTGCTACATAAACTTCGTTTAAACGTGGCTTTCACGCGCAAGTACTTGCATTTAATTGGACAGCTGGACTCGCCGGAATGTTCAACTCCCAGAGACTCTGTACCATATATTACTGGTGTGCCCAGTGTATGCGGGCGAAAGAAGTGTGCTAGCCGCTTCCTTGAAGCGTTTGTACAAGAGGCCTTTGTCGGAGGAACTGCTGCTGGGCGCTTGGCAGGACAAGGGGAAGGGTGTCCAGGCAGTGCGTGCTTTTTGCCGTTTTTTGTGCACCAGCGGGCTTGATTCGTGCTTGTGAGGCAAACTACTGTGCCTGTATATATATTTCATATGCCTTCTCCCACATCGTCACCCATCATGACCTTCTTTCTTCTCCCCTTCCCCTTCCCCGGTGCAGAGTAGCAGACCAGATTTGAATTATTCCGGCCAACCTCTCTGCTTTTCCTTTCAATAAATTCATCTATCTATCTGGGATCGAGACAATCGTGGCGGTGCCCAATTTTATCGTCCTGCATGTGCAGCTGTGGTTGTCCCTGTCGATAAATGGGGTTTAGATGCAGTTTTGCTGAGATCCGCTCACGGCTGCTTGTTGTACACCACATTTGCTCACGATTGTACATAATGCAGACAAGGAGTCATGTTGACGACCATTTACAACGCATTATTACTCAGCTCTGCCAACGTCGACACAAACTATCGCCGGCAGTTGCGCGGCAGTTGAGTACAGCTCCGAAGATTCAAACAGTGGACTCAAACAAAACCGCGGCGGTGGAACCACAGTCAAGCGCAGATGCAAAAGTGATGCACTCTATTGTCGGTGCGCGTTCAAAGGATTCTAGTGGCCAAAACTGCTCAAAAACCTTTCTTGTACGGCTTCTCGCAAAACCGATACAGTTACTTTGACACGTACAAACATTTTTAAACTATTAGAACACGAGTTCGCTACATTTCAGCCCTGGCGTCAAGAAAAGGCCCGGTTTCATAGCACCGGATCACTGCAAAGAACTGCACTGCCTGTCCACGATCGCAGAGAGAGACACCCATTGTTGGCAGCGCCGCAAGTATTGATAGAGAGAGGGAGTGTGAGGGAAAGGTCTCGGATCGTAAATGCAAAGAACGGGAGAGTGAAAAAAATAAAAAGATTGCGCGAGTTTGACGCGTTTCTTATCTCGCCCGCGCCACTGGCGACCGCGTCTCGGCAGCCTTTAAATGCCGCCGCACACGGCGCGTTACGCCTCCTTTCCGCAACGTCGGCACACGCAGCAGCAGTCGCGGAGAAGACTGGGGCCGCGGGAGCAGCCGCTGAAAGTTCCCGTTATCACAGACTCGTATAAGAACACCCCCACCCTCTTTTTCTCTCCCTTCACCGCTTTAGACGATGCGCTAACTTCCCTTCGGAGGAGAAGATTGTATTCTTTTTAGCACCCGCCTACTTATACAGCTGAACGGGAAGGCTGAAGGAGAACACCCGAGAAGGTCTCTTCGCGGGCATTCGCTGTTCTTTCCGCGTTGCCTCGACTTCCCGTCGTAACTTGGACTCTGTAGCCACCGCGACGGGAGCTTAACGCTACGGTCTGCCTGGGTCTCTCTAAGACTGAATCATAGAAGTGCAAGCCTTCGTCAGGAAACAAGCAGTGGGAAAATCGACAATGTCCGTACTTTACCACCAAAGACTCGAACAGAAAAACGTCAGACACAGACCTAGCTGTCAAGCGAATGTCTTGGACGAGGTAGATGGCTCGCGTTAACGTCTTCCTGGGCTGAGAAAGCTGCTCACCTCGGGCGAATATTTCTTGCCTGCTCTGAATAAAATTCTCTTTCTCTCTCTCTCTTTCTCTCTCCCGAGGCCAGCTGTACCGGTACGTCGGTTCTAGATCTTTCTTATAGTCGCGCGCCCAAGTACGTTATAAGTATAACCAGCTCCGTGTTCACCTTATAACGGAGTACTTAAGGCGAATGAAAGTTGGCCTATAGCGAATAAAATAACGCGTTCTGTGACGACAAAGTTGAAGCTGTTCTACCGTAGAAGGGGGCAAAATACAAAACATAGCTCTCATTGTGTAGCATGAAAAGTGTCAGTTGCTGAAGGGCTGGCTTTAATAAGTTCGATTTCTTCGATACCCCTTAATAGCAAGGCGCAAACACGGGAGCTGCAGACATCGCAGCGACGACGGAGGTCGTGCTGCCGGAATGAACTGTTTTGGGATGTATGACTGGTGCGTTGTTGTGATCTTTGCAAATGCAGAAGGTGGTCTCTCCAGAGGCATCTGAGCAAGGTGATGTTGTGAACCCCTTGATATGTGTCGTATGTGCATTCGCAAAAATTCGATCTAGAGCAATATACGTCGAAAGCGGGCGGTCTTTGGCGTCTGTAAGAACATATGCAACAAAAACAAATTAGTATGCACAGCACTCAAAACAAATTTTGATTTTGTAGAGCTTGTGCAACAAAAACAAAATAGTATGCACAGCACTCAATTTATAGAACAACCATAGGACGGAAACAATGTGCATTGAAAACCACTCATTTATTTCTTTCACACGATGTACCTGTAAAGAAATGAACAGGAAATTTAGTAACTCCCTTTTTATAACTAGAAAACTAGACATCTTAATTAAGCTCTACGACGCCCGGTACAACTGCGTCTGAAATTTGGAACGGTGCATAGAAAATACAGCATCCAACCAGGGCTGTAAACTATACAGTGCCGCATTAAAGCAGAAATAATAATAATAATAATAATAATAATAATAATAATAATAATAATAATAATAATAATAATAATAATAATAATAATAATAATAATAATAATAATAATAATAATAATAATAATAATATATCTTGCCATGCGTTTCCCTTAAGAAAAGTGAACCGAAAAGCGAATTTAGGGTACAAAAGTATCACTATATCAAAGATAACGGTTATCTGTCCTTACATTTTGAGGAGGATAGTGGAGCACGCGTCCAGGAGCACCGAGGAGTGTATATTACAAATCTACTTTCTCCAGAGTCGATGTATCCGTGTGAAGTCAGGAAGTCTGCAAGTTCGCGAGATATAGGACTATGGCTCTCTCAAGCCAGGCTATTTGGAGATCAGTAAAAATGTCTTTATGCCTAATTAAATGTACTTGTCGTTGTAAGATGGGGGAGGTTTGGCACCAGAAGGCGCCGCACCTCAAGGTCTTAGATAACCTATCGACCTATCATCATTCATACTTCATTCCCGGCAAGTACCCCCCTCCCGGAGGTTCGGGGAAGGAGGTTTTTTTTTTTCGGGATGACGACCTTACCCTGGTACTGGGGCAGTCGTGCGGTTACACCCTCACTGCGGCTGCACCTAACACTGTGCCAAATCAGTTTAAGGTGCCCACTGTGCTCACGCTCACGCCGTGAGAGGGCACGCCAATGTCCCGTATTCTCTCTCTTCTCAAACTTCTCTCTAGCAAGAGGCCAGTTGGTCTCTGATAACGTATCAGGGCAGAAATGGAATCCTAATATACGAACCTCATTCCTCAAAAGGAGTCCATGAGGAGAGGGGTACGACTAGTGTGCTTGCCTGATGTACAGGTTAGCACTCTTGAATCTGTTTAGCCTGACCCAACTTGCCATGCAGCGCCTATCTATGACGTCCAGGACGGAGCACACAGACGTCTCGTCCGGAATGACGATAGTGAGGTAATCTGCATAAGCAAACATGGGAACAGGTGAAGAACCTGGCGGTAATGGGAACCTGCCTATCTGGGAGTATTTTGCTAGTATCTGAAGGAGGGGCTCGATTGCAAACCCATAGAGGGCAGGCGACCAAGGGCACCCCTGCCGAACTCCACGACACTTATGCTACTGATACCAGCGATGGTGGCGTTGATGACATTCCATCTTTCCTAGACGCCAAGACTAAAGAGCTCAGCACCCTGACATTGGTAGAGGGGCATTATTAATCCGACAAGAACAGAGCGAGATCACGTAAGTACATCTCTACCACTGAAGTAAATCTATTGCTCACTTCTCACCAGATAGAAAATTGTTGTTAGATCCTGAAAAAGTTGGCGCCACGCTTATTTTCTTTTCGGTTACGTTAGACACATTTGTACTAACCATCTCTGTTATACTTGCTACAAGAATAGCTTGCTCAAGTCGTTTTATGACCTTGTGCTAATGTTAACGGCCTTGATGTTGATACCTGAGTAAACCACTGTCAGAAACAAGCTCTTCACATTTCTGATCATATTAGTTTTTAGGCAGCCATGTCATGCCTAGAGAGTTCAGACAACAGAGTTTCCATACTCTTCCCAAGCCATAAGTTAGCAAGACCACCTCAGGAACCAAGTGGTGCAACTTCGTCCGACAATCTTCTCCTTCGCCAAAAATGAACAATACGTTTTGGAAGTGAACACTGAGTACGTTATTCTCTATCCTGGCGCCTCTGGTTGAAAACACTAATCGGCACTCTTGGTAGCCTCTAGCACATGTTTCCCACTCGTCAACCATTCCTCGGTTAGAACCGAGAAAGGATGAAACACTTTTGCGGTAATTTTTAGTGTGCTCGAGACTTTCTTTTTTTTTTTTTTTTCTACGATCACCCAATGATGGAATTCATTTGAAGGTTTTTCGCATAATTTGCACTTGCAAAGTTTTCTAGTAAGATGCTTTTTCATTTTTCTTGTAAATACTTGCTCTGTTGTGCATTACGTTAGTGCACAACCCTGAAATGTCTCTCAAATTAGACAGCAGGGTATTAATGTAAACAGAAAAAAAATCAGGGGGGTCTCACTCACGAAGTGTCCCGTATCATCATATGACCACTAACGCAGCCCTGAGCTAGCCAGTCACGAGGCAGTGTCAAAAAACCTGCTGCAGTGTGAACCTTAAAAGAAATCTCTCCCGTTTACTCAGGCCGGCCCCTGCGGACGTGTCGGGCAGGCCCGCAGCGTTACAACAGCGTTCGAGAGAGCCCTCACTGACTCCTGTTCCGTGCTCCTCGACACGCACGGCGAGTGACATTTACGACGCCGTCGAAGCGACGGCGGGGAAGCAGAAGCGACGACACAGACGTCACGGAAAGGGAGGCCCAGCAGGAGAGACCGCTGCTGACAATGCGTGTCCCCTCGGGGCTTCCTCTCATTAGCCTCGCGAGCAGCAGCGCTCGCCGGTCAGAGACAAAAGGGCTTCCCACCGGAAGTGCTAACACTAATGACAAGAGCAAAGCCCCGGACAAGACGAACAACTAGAGCGCCGAGACCGTGCAGTTCTCTCAAAACTGTGCAGCGCCGATAGAGCTATAGTGGCTCGAGTCAGGCTATCAACTGTGTAGATTTCTTCGAAAACGCTTGAGGCTCCCAGTTAAACAAGCTCTAGCTAAGCAATGATAAGGATCGGTCTGCCAACCGGGACGCTGCAGTTGGTTGCGATCGCTCACAGTCATGTTCAAGTTACAATTTTTGTCCGAAGTCCTTCGACGAATTCAGCGTTGAGTTGCACAGAATTGCACGTTTTTAGCAAGATGCGGCGCGGAGGCGGAAAACAGCAACTAGGCGGTCGCCTGTGAAGTTAGCAATGAGAAAAACAAAACAAAAAAGGACTGCTTCAACTGTCACAGTCGGCGGGTTAGGAGGGTAAGGAGAGTGTGTTACAAAACGCCCGGGTGTGAAGCCTTGCGTTGAACGAACGACGCCACGTGGTCTGAGCCGCTGCCGTCGGTTCCGTTTTTTCACGCCCGGTTGGTCGGAACGCACGCTCTCGCCGCTGAAGCCCGGCATCGCTGGTTCTTTAAGTCGACTGCGGTCGAGTTGTGTGGCGGAGCCAGCTAACAGCTATGCAACAGACGCCAAGGCCTGCCTTCACAGCGCTCTCTTTTTCGAGCTAAGGGAGAATGCGGGGTTCCAAGCATGAAAAAATTAACTTTAAAGAAAGCTCGCGAGCGGAAATCGATGGCATAAGAAAGCTTGCGCAAACATATTGGTTCAATACGAAGGAACAAAGGATTGAAAGATGCGTGCGACCGAGGAAATCACGATGTAAGTCCAATTGGGCGCCGTTACTCAGTTGCGTCTAACAGTGAAGTCATTTGCTGAGGTGCTGTACCTTTCTCGCAGTGTCACTCTTTTCCACAGATTTTGACCTGATTTGAGACCGCCATCCTGTCAGAGACGGAGTTAGCTTGCCCGATCATGTCACGTCACAGCACGTGCCATCGCCAACCCTCTACTAGCCCACCATCACCACCCCAGTATGTGTGTTATACACGGGCCAAGCCCACTCCTACGTTCTCACTTGGCACCAAGTTATTGCAGACAGTAACTCATCGCGATGGCGAACGACTCGCCGACACCGACCGTGTTTACGAAAGCCCCCGTGCACGCATCAAAAACGAAGTTGAACCGTATTTGAGTACCCTTTCGCGAAATGCATCACACTGTCGTGCCTAAGTACTCTTCGATTGGCTTGAGAAGATATGAGCGCCAGCGCCGGAAGTTCTTTCGAGGTTAAAGCTCCACAAAAAATTAAAGAGCACTGCAGAATCTGCATAACAGTAATTAGAAAGCGCGGGTGCGGCTGTTGGTTGCTTCTGGTTGCTTCTAGTTGCTTAATTCACTTCATGTTTACTCATATGTTAGTCTCCGGTACTTTCAAATTGCGCGCCAGTCCCTTCCTATGCCCTTTTTCGTCTCTACTTCCGGTCACGTGACGTCAAATCCTTGACATCACCCTAATTGACTGACTTCATTAACTATTTTAGTCTTTGATAGTTTCAAATTGCGCGCCAATCCGTTCATATGCCCTTTTTTGGCTCGACTTCTGGTTGCTTGACGTTCTTGACGCCCCCTTAATTGACTTATTTAAATAACTATTTTAGTATTTTATATATTCAGATGTGGCGCGAAGCCATTGGCTAATGAGACCATTTTCGCCTTTACTTTTACATTTTGCTTTTATTAATTACCTAATTAACTTATTGGCCTGATTATTTTTCGGACACAACATTACGTCACCCTCTACGATTGGATTGAGACCACTCACTAACCTCCACGACTTCTCAATTACTCACAATAGCTGCGGACACGATTTTGCGGACACGTTCTGCAGACGCGGTCTGCGGACGCAGTTTGCGGACACCTTCTGCGGACGCGGTATGCGGACAGAAATCTGTAAACAGAGCGAAATAATGCTTTCACATTAAAAATGAACCAGGATGACAACACAAGAAATAGCCATCGCGATCACAATAATCTTGCTGACTTGTCTATTGCGCTTCGAACGTTTCGGCATAGCCATACGTGGCTGCGGGTCACTGTGTTCAGCTTGCTCTGATCCCCGGCCGCTTTCCAGTTCGACTTCTTTGCCACTGGCTCCTCCAGAATCATTTCATTCGGTTGCGAAGCCTTGAAACTCCGGCCTTCTTTGCACATCGCTGTAGGGTCCGCGCGCAAGCGTGACTCTGGGAGTGCGGGTGGAGCGACGCAATTGCGACGCCTCGGCCTTTGTTCTCGGCGCCGAACGGAGGTCCCCCCGTTCATTAGCGAAGTGGTGCTCCCAGCAGCTGCTCGGGGTGCCGCGTCTAGAGTCTTCCCGTCCCCGACTTCCGTTTCCTGTGCGCACAGACATCCGGAAAACTTTTTCTCGAGCCACTCTTCTTCCTCTGGGTCGCACAAACTCCGAGCCTCTTAGTGGCGCCAAGTCGTTACAACCTAACGCTTTCGACTTGCCCTGACACTCGTGCACCGCGACAAGCAAGGCGCGCCAAGAGATTTTTACGACTCTCCGCTGACTCAGCTGCTCAGAGAGAGTGCAGAGCGTGAGAAAAGCGTTCAAAGGAGAGCCCAGCTATATTTCGCACTCTGATCTTGGGAACCTGCAACAGTCGACCTCTTAGAAGCAAATCTTACGTTGCTGTGGCGGCCAGTCCAAAACGAATAATGCAGTGGGGGAGTTATCAGACATAGAATGCATGTGTGACTTAGGACCCCTTACGCTACCGCTATGTACTCGTAGTTGCGCAAGATGAGAATTATTTGTTGAGTGGCTGGGAGCATGGTGTAAGCGAATGTCTTGAATGACCAGGGGATATGGTATATGTACATATACATGCATGGCCCTTGGGCAACTTACGGAAAACACGATAAGAACAGATACTGCAGACATATGTAGTGGGTTTAAATCATGGTCCCCTCATGAATAAGGAAGATTACACTGGAGAAGGCTTCCGAAAAAACCGGACCCTGCCGACTCTGCCTGCACCTTCATCGAGCGGAGGAATACTGTTTATGAGCTTCAGCACAGCATTGCATATTCTACTGCAGCTACCCATAGAGGCTACTACAGCTCTTCGCGGTAATGCACACATACGCGGATAGCTGGAGAGCTTACAGGAAACTACTCATGAGCCCCCTACATGTGGTCAAGTAATGTCCTATGGTGGAGACGACGGCTGCTGTGCACACTGACTATGGTAAACCCCTACTGAAAACTCACGAATGCGACCACATTCGAGTATCTTCGTTAAGCATATTTCTTTCTTTCGGACGCCCGAACAAAAACTTCGTTACAGACCGACTCGCCACTGATGCTGAGTAGCTCTCAATATTAATCGCTTCAGCCGCTGCTGCTGACAGTGGTCGAAGAGTGGACATCCAAACACAAACATTGTGCATCTTAAGTCCGATCACAGAGAGAATGTGTAAACAACAAAAAATATGAAAACGCTGCAATGCTGACCGAGCAATGCTGGCGCCTGCATAAATTGTATACTCTGTGCCAGGCCAATACTTTTGCGCATTACTAAAGCCATTTAACGCCCTGTACGTCGCACGCTCCTTTAATCTATATGCGAAGGCCTTGCCAGTTAACCAGCTAAATGTATTATGCTTGCCAGCGTCGCTGAAGTTTTTTGTTGTTGTTGTTGTTGTTTTGCTTTCTAAATAGGCAGCGAATGATTAACGACAGCGTGTGGGGCGAAACTATTCCGTCATCGGAAGGGAAAGGACGCTGACGAAGTTGAGACAAGAGTGGCGGCTTAGCAGTTGTCGCGGGGAACATGGGAAGCCGGCGTGAAGAAAAGTTCGTGTGAGGCCCGAGGACGAACGAGCGAGAACGGGGTACTCAAGGCGAGGGTGAATGAGAAAGGCACAGCAGCCATGGACGACGGCGTTCGCGCCTTGCTTCGCGGCCAAACAGAACTCCTTCTCTGCCCCCCTCACCACGCGCGCGCTCTGGCAGAGACGCTGCACGCTTCCTTGTATTCCGCCGTCATTAAGGAAACGCTAGAGCAGTGAGCCGCATTTTTTCTTTATTTTTCTCCTTCTTCCTCGCTGATCCCGAAGAGGAGGAAAATATGGCATCACTCTACCCTTTTCTCCATTCGGGAAAGCGAAGGAGTAATGAAGGACGAAGGCGACGCTGAATAACAAGTGCCCCCGGAGCGGCTGGTGCGAACTCGGAGAAACACACGCTTGTAACGAGTTGCAGCCGTAGCAAGATGGCTTGCCGCCCAGTTCTGCGTATGGCGCTCGCTTCGCAGCGATCAATTCCGGTCAAGCTGCAACATGGAAACGAGAAACGCGGGGGGAAACTTCGTGCTGCTAGCAAAAGAAACAGTGTATGTCCTCTAGCAGACCAGGAAAATACTTGTGGTAATAGCAGCTGGCGTAAGATTTCGGAATGCGATCTATCGTAGAGCACTGCTGCGTCAAAGACTGTGTCGCTCTGATGCTTAGCAACGCTTCCGTGCACTGACACTGCGGCGTGCGTAGGAAATCGCCAGGCGAACATTTTTTTTTTTATATTCACGTCCTATATTGTGTCAAAAACCAAACACGCAGCTTTGAAACCTTAAAACCATGCATTAAAAGAAAATTACAGTGTAAAGTTGAAACGTAGATCTTTCGGCGCTGAAGCCAGAACGAATGCGCCTCGTCATTAAACATAAAAGAAAGCGCGTGAATGTTATTATTCTGCGCAAGGGATAGTCCACGTAGAAGAAGTAAGGTTTGCTTTGGTTTGGTTTGTGGGGTTTAACGTCCCAAAGCAACTCAGGCTATGAGAGACGCCGTAGTGAAGGACTCTGGGAATTTCTACCACCTGGGGTTCTTTAACGTGCACTGACATCGCACAGCACACGGGCTCCTTGCTTTTCGCCGCCATCGAAAAGCGGTCGCCGAGGCCGGGATTTGATCCCGCGTCCTTGGGAACATTAGTCGAGCGCCGTAACCACTGCGCCACCTCAGGTCCGGTTTAATTCCTATCCCTCCGTTTACTCCCCCAATAGCCAGCGCTGCCCAGCTTTGTCTAAAAAAAAAAAAGTTCCAACATTCGTCCATGGCACTCTCATTATGACGTAGCTCATTTTTACCTTCTGAAAATGAACCAACTATAAGTAGGGCCTTATTTTTGTTTAAGCACAAAATAAAAATAGATGTTAAATTGCACCCACCTACTTTTTTTCCCGTCTTTTCAGAGGTCAGTGATCGCAAGCCGTATACCCATGTCAAATCAATCCTTCCAGAATACGGCAAGGTTTCCACAATAATATGAAGTAGTGAGCAAAAAGAGGCAAATATATTTTATTTCTTTCAAAGGACAATGTCAGCCCGCAAAATTCGTGACAGGCAGGGGATGCCTTAAAGGAATAGCGCTTGGCCAGGAAACGCCAATGCCATAGAGCATTTGTCATACTTAAAAGCAACAAGGGAATAATTAAATCGGCTCTTGAGGAACAGGAAAGCAGGTTTCTCCACGGAGCGAAAAAGGCGAAAAGGGCATGAGCGAATTCCTGATACTGCGAATGCATGCTTCGGTGTGCTACGGCTCCTTTGCTCAGGGCGCAATACCCGATTGGATGCCTCCGGAATCTGTAGAATGCACCAGCGCCATCGTATAGCTTGCTTCTTCGTATCCTTTATGAGATCACGAGCAACGATTTTATTTAAGTGCCGTAGGAAAAACAGAATGTTCGTTCAATTTTCATAAAGAAAACGAACATGAAGTATAAAAGTAATACTACTGCGACTGCAATTGTCAACCAAGCAAGCAAGGTATACGCAGCAGAGGATAAAGCTGAATGGCGACAAAGTGAAGACACAGACCAGAAAACACGAGTGCGTAAAGTTGGTCGCATGACTGAGAACAAGAAAGCTGTAACAGACCCGAACATTATACTCTTAAATTCTTAACGGACATTTCTAAAAATGAAATTTCAACCAAAATGGTCTTTTAGTCACCCTATAAACAAGCGCCGGTTACACGAAAATGTGCATTGACGGGCCCTGCTCGTTGCACACACAGAGTATGTTAACACAGAGTATTTTGTGGTCATAAAACAAAGGACCAGCTAGGCTCGTTAGGAGTCGGAAATAAC
This sequence comes from Amblyomma maculatum, assembly GCF_055883805.1. Taxonomy (NCBI): domain Eukaryota; kingdom Metazoa; phylum Arthropoda; class Arachnida; order Ixodida; family Ixodidae; genus Amblyomma; species Amblyomma maculatum. Next base: position 16,429,057 of record NC_139353.1, on the reverse strand, counting down.
AGCCGGCCTAAGCTTGGATCGTTCAGACCACCAAGGGGTTCAAGGAAGTGGCCTCTAGGCAGTAATTTCACTTTCGAAAGAATATGGCCTTGACAGTAAGCGCAGTTCGTCCATTATTTATATTCGAACGATATATTTTTATTGAACACATAGACGCGTAACGTTTTCGATGAAACTGTGGTAAATGCTGTGTAGTTTGAAATAAATTTATATCAAATATCATATTTTGCTGTCTAATCGCTTTATTGAAGCACTAGAAATGGAAAAAGCGAGTAATATTCAACAGTCCTTGGAAAAATGCCTGGTCAGCCAAATATGAAGTCCCCTCCCGTTTGAGCTTAACAATTTTTAGTAAATACTGTCGCATAGTGGTGACAAGCCCAGTAGCCACAAATCATGACACTGGCGTTGCACTTGAATAAAACTCTTGTTGTTGTTTTTTTGTTTTTTTTTTTTTCGGGGGGGGGGGGGGGGGGGCAAGAATGCAATTTCACTCGTCAGCGATCAATTTAAAGGGGTCGAAGAAAGATCTGGATAAAATCGCGAACAGTGACTAGCATACCCTGAAACATCGTAGAAACACACCTTCATGGCTGGAATCTTTCGGAATACATCTAGATCATCTGCCACAACAAAGGAAACCATAAAGCCACCTCTTGCGACAACGAACATGAACAAAGAGTGCAGAATGGATCCGTGAATTCGAACCAGAGTGATAAGGTCGCTGGCCGGCGGTTGCCGAAAAAGAACAAGTCTACATTTGAATTGTTCACGGCATTACTCCCCTTTAAAAAACATCGCCTCGATGTTACAAAATAAACGAAGAAAGGTAAAGTAAACATTAGAAAGTTTAAACATCGCGGATTCTTTAACGCGCGTAATACGGTTGCAGACGCACGGTTTCAGTCTGCTTCTGGTTATTAACGCGCTGTTCCCGCTTCTCAAAGGGACACGCCCGACTTCGGTACCAGAAAACACTCACCCTTGAGACCCCACAAACAGCGCTTGACGGGCGTGCTAGAACATCAGCGAAAGCTGCCGCAAATAAGGGCGAAAAAAACAAAGCCATAGTAGAAATATACGATAGAACCGGAGTCGAACATTGCCTCGAAGCGTGCGCCAGTGTTGATATCGAATCGCCACGCGACGAAGAACTGCTTCTCTCCGAGTATGAAACGGAAGCCGCTTAGACCCGGAACCGGGTTGCGCTTGCACCAAGGAATAAATCGAAATACCCCGCTTCTGTTCCGATCTTTTTAGATTCGTAGCCGCGTCACCAAATAGGTTCTGTCGAAAACAGCGAATAGCCCGATGGCGAGAAGCCAGAAAGTGAAAACATCTACGCGTAGCCTCTCGTCTTTGGAAAGAAAGAAGCATGCACTCAAGGTGACATTTCATCTATATTGGGAAATGCTCTCGAGTAAGGCGAAAATTTCCTTTTCTGGAAACAACAAAATAAAAGCACGCATACCCCAAAAATGAGGGTGACGATCGTTGCCACCAAAGGGCACGACTTTGAGAAAATTTCAGTGGAGAGCCGCAGAAAAAAGAGAGAGACGGACGAAGAAAGAGGCGTGGAAGGTCTAAGCGAGAGGCATACAGCTTGTAGCGGCTAGCAGGAAAAGAACGCAGGACACGGCGCTCGGAGAGCTACACCAACTACGAACGGATCCCTCCGCACTTGGATACATTCTTGCTCTCCCTCCTCTTTCGCCCCCTCAGTCTCGTACGGAGTACGGAGGAAGAAAACAGAGGTCGCTCTCCTTTTTCCTTTCAGTGCGGAATGTCCCCGCTGGGCCGTGCTCAGACAGGAGTCTCGTGTCCCAAACAGCGGTCTGCGCTGTTCTGACACTGGCGCAGAAAGCAGCCCGACGAAGCAAGAGCCGCAGGAGAAGGGTGCGGCGAAGACGAGACGTTCGATGCCATCGAACGAACAGCACCATTTAGTAGAGGTCGACACGTATACGAGAGGGTTCTAAACACGAAGGGAAAAGGCGCTCTTTGCGAGTTCCTCGAGAGGTTATTCGCTTTAAAGAAGCGAGCAATGAAGCGCTCTTGAGTGGAGACACCGTCAAAACAACGGCGGAACCTTGTCACAAACTGGGAGAATCTCGAAGCTCTACGCCAGACTTTGAGCACCCGATCGAACGAGTTATAAATCCCAGCCTTTTACGCGGCCCGACGAGCGCTTCTTTTGTGTACTTCAAGAACGACTTTCGAGTGGAAACAGCTCCGGAAGAAACTTAGCCTTCATTCTGTCCTGGCTTTATTTCGAAGTGCCTTCGCTTGAAGCAGAGTACCCATCAGGTGCGCGGAGCCGTACACGCAAAAGGAATCGCAACCGAGCGTCGGAACGCGCTTTCAGTTGAAGAGGAACGTCGTCGGTGTAGCGTTCCCGAGGGCACAGTTTCCCACATGCCTTAGAGAGAGGCCGACACTTTGGCTCTGACGCAAAACGTTTGTCCCCTTATTTTTTACAGACGCTTATTTTTTTTATTCGCGCAAGCAACGTCGATAAGCGAACTGGATCAACGAATACCAAGTTTTCTCAGTATATATTTGCCTTGTCTGCTTCCTCGACCTGGTCTCTAGGGCACGGACTTCAAGAGCCAATTACACGGTCCGAATACAAGCACGGTGCAGTCGTTTCACTTCGGCGAGATCCGGCCGTCAGTCCAGCCGTACGGAATGCCCCTTGAAGCCATCGGGAGCGGACGTAATGAGCTTCCGATCGGCATGGGTGCCTGAATAGGAAAAGCGGTGCTCCCCCAGATCCGACTTCCCCGAGTAAACAATGCTGGAAGTCTCGCATCTCTCGAATATCCTCTCGCCATCCCCTTAAAACCCCTTCGGGCATTTCGACAGCGACTTCTTACTATCAAACTTAACTACAGCCTCCGGGTTCTTGAAGACAGAATGTATCCGCTGAGACATTTTCAGGCCTGCCTGACGATTCGGCTCTGTGGCCTGTTCCATAGAAGTGACGTTGTTTTGATGATAAGATCGACTGGCCCAATTCTGACTGAAGACAGCTTCTTTTGGCAGAAAATTATGCCTACGAAGTTTACCACAAGACGCTGAACCAGCTTCCGTTTCGGTCAGCGCCACTGTTGTATATGTGAGTATAACAACGCACTGTGAAAGGCAGCACTTTAATTAAATGACCGTCGGACGAGCTACTGAAAAAATAAGATGCTCTTCCTATGCGCGCCGCTAGTTAGCGATTTAGAAATGCCCACCATCTCGCAGTTTACGACAGTTTGCCAAAATCTTTACCGCTGACTGTCTCATATCTGTGCTGTACGCTCCAATATTTTGTTGTTTTTTTTTCTGTACAAATTATGCTCAGCGCTGTCCACCAAGTTCATTAAAGACGCAAACGTTTTCGACAGCTCATGAGGTCAAAACCACCCTGTAGGGTTTTTTATATTTCACGGATAACAGACTAAAATGCAGAAGTAGCTGAGAGCAGATAGTTTGCGGCTGACTCCAGACAAGGCGAAAAAAAAGAAGTGAAAAGAGGCGCGTGTAGCCGTGTGGGAAGCTGTGATGCTCCCGTAAGCATTAGTGACGTAACCTTAAGCCGGAAGCGAAGCCAAGTGCGCAGGAATCCTTACCAAGCTATGCACGCTTAAAGGGCGACTGGCGCCATCGGACAGAAAAAAAGCAGCGGCTGTGGATGGTTGCGTCATATCGAGGCTAACGAAAAAATAAATAAGTGATAGAAATGTGTTACCGAACAGAAATCCAGGAGATGGACTGCGACAAGAAAGGCGCTAGCAGAAGCGGTGTAAAATCAAAACCTTCCCGTCGCATATTGGGCACAACATCTTTTTATTTATTTTTTTGATTAGATATGTTGGGTTTGATATAGTAAGCCAACATCTTAGGGTATCGAGTGCTGCACTTAGGGTTACGCCAGTAATTTGCAGAAGGCGTCGACAAATTATATGTATTTCTAAACGGAGTACAAAAATATAATACACCTGCACTTTTCGGCTACAATACTGATTATTCCTCCATAAGGAGAATTCCAAAGATCAATATGCAAATCTACCAATCAAAAGTTACTAAGCTTAACTGTCTTGCACATTATTTTTAAATGTGAGGCCACTGCGCACTATTGTAAGATATTTTTATCAACATACTCTGTTCTAATCAAACCACATGTTACTAAACTCTTGCTTGTAACTTTTGACGTAGGCTCTCTTCACATAGTTTAAATATTTAGGGGAGCTCTTAGATCACCTTACGTGCAGTAAGGCGAAAGCCTTTTGGCCACCCTGCTGCGATCCTTGAAACTCCCCTGTTTCCTCGAAAGAGAAAGAGATAGTGGAGAGAGATAGTCTCTCTCTGTAGAGACAGAGAGACTCTCTCTCTCTCTGCACTGTCTCTAGAGAGAGAGAGGGGGGGGAGGGAGGGAGGGGGGGAGGGAGGGAGGAAGGGAGGGAGGGAGGGGGGGGGGGAGGGAGGGAGGGAGGGAGGGAGAGGTGGAAAAGGGGCGAGAGGAGAGGCAAGGAAAGAAAAGGAAAGTGAGGGAGGAGATGAGGAGAAGGGATGTGTAGAGGAGAGAGGGGAGGGAAACAGAAAGATGAAGTGGAGAAAGGAAGTGACTCTTTTTTTTTCTCTCTCTCTAGAGAGACCCTCTTCATCTCTTTTTCGTCATCTCTCTGTTTCTCACCATTGAATATCATTATATATCACCATAACTATCGGAAATATAAAAGGAATGGGCATGGACAGGGCATGTAGTGTGAAGAGAGTGTGACAACCCATGGTCGCTTAGGGTAAAAAACTGCAGAATTTTTCTTCAACTCCAAAGTTATGTGAAAACTACAGGTATTTCCTTTGCATGCAAATGGCTGTACTTTGCCGGATGCAGGTAATTATTCCTTCCTAGAAATCTAACTCTACCTTGGAGACTCATATAAATTATGAATTAAGACTGATGACCTTTATTCTCTGTTATGTTTGATGAAAACGCAGTTTAAACGATCTCCCAGCCGGTAAAATTTACTACTCTGTTTTAGTCTAGGGAGCTGCTCATAGCCAATATGTCGGTTCTGAACGACATTAAACTACGCGTACTGAAATACTTTTTAACATTTTCAGTGCATACTAGCGTACTTTCCAAGCATACACCTTCTGGTTCACAGTGCTTTCTTTGACACATGCATAAGCGAACGGTTGCCATGAAAAACAGTGCGCGCACGTCGAAACTACCATAAAGGGGTCCCAGGGCTGTCCAGGAGGGGGGACCGAAAAGGGATGAGAAAAAGGAAGGACCATGAACGCTCGTTACAGCGAACCCCGACGCAAACAAGATAATTGGATAAGAGCGTTATAAACTAGTCAGCATCGATTGCGCAAAAGCACCGCGTACCTCTCTCGTTTGCTGGCTTTTTTTTTTCATTACCTTCTCTATTTTATTTCTTTCCTTCTTTTCTATTCCTGCGGCTCATCCTTTCCTTCGTCCATTGCAATTTAGGGAGCGAGCTTCGCCATGCCTCTCCCCATTGCTCCCATTTATTTCGTTGTTTTCTTTCCCTAGTGCCTCATTCCTGACTTCGTCCCTCCCTCATTTAGGGAGCAGCCTTTGCAGAAAGGGAACGGCATTACGCTTTGTGGCTATGCTAGACTGCGCTACGCTAGACTTCTTTTTTTTTTTTTTTTCAGAGGACACTGATCCCACACGCTGTCCGCGACTCTGACCCTTTAGGGAGACAAAGGAATGACTTTACTGATAGCGAGGCGCATCTTGCTTCCTCTCCCTTCATGCCTCCTCCATTGAGCACCGTGCAACCTTCCGGTTGGCACGCGAACCCATGCAAGTCAGACGAAAAGAGCGAGCGAGCCCAAAAATAAGCCGAGCGGATTCGAAAGGCGACATCAGCAGATAATGTTCGACAGCAGAGACACAGAAAACTTTTGTATGTTACCAAGCCTTTTTGCTTTCTTTGTCCAGGCAAGTGCTCGCGGTGTCAAACGCAGAAAACTCAACCACCAATGTCCAACACTGCGGGAAGAAAGCCGAATAGATTGTCGACAGCGTGCGATGGGGTGACAATGCTCCCTTTACGGATACATGAGAAAAAGGAATGAAGAAGAAGGAGCGAAACTTCGCTCATTACATGCCATCAGTGAATCAGTGAATGCAATGAGAGTTTGTTAACCTCCCCAAATTTGTAACTAAATGCACGGTATTATGCACTTCGATACCTATAGGTGGCCTAGAACTAACGCTCTTTCTAAATAAAACAAAATGGCGCACTGACGTTAATTAGATGGTATCATGATGAAGACGACGCTAAAATAAATGCTATATTTGGAGTGAAGAGGAAAAGGAAACAAAAACAATGCTGCGAAGCGATATTTTATGCGACTCTAGCGGTACGTCCGAACACCAGAGCAGTGAAGTGTTACGACTTCGGCACTACGTCCACAAGTCCCTTCTGGCAAAATAGTGACACGCCATGCCCAGAAGTCCCTTCTGGCCAAATAGTGACACGACATGCCTAGAAAGTACCGTAATATCACACAACGTGAGAATATGACCGCCCAAGTCTCCTGCTCTGCATATTCTAATCCAAGGAGATGGACAAGAAAAAGAAACACTTCGCTGAAAACACCGTTCTACTGAGAACATATTTCTTTTCACATTGCTCAAGGCAGTAGTTACAGTAATTCAGCATCAATGGCAATTACCATACCACCAGGGACAAAAAAAGACACAATAAGATGATCCCAACCAGTGTGTGTATACCAGAATTCATTTCTTGTTACATGCGTCTTATGTTTACTAATGATAAAAAGGCAGGAGTAGAAGCGGTATTTCCTTCGTTGTTGGGCCAGTCGGTGAATCAACATAATGAAGAAACTGCGCGATGTAAAGCCGGATACTGAGAAAAAAACACGAACGAAATGTACTTGCATGTGTGTGTGCGTGTGTGTGTGTGTGCGCGTGCGCGTGTGTGCGCGCGCGTGTGTGTGTGTGTGTGTGTGTGTGTGCGTGTGCGTGTGCGTGTGCGTGTGCGTGTGCGTGTGTGTGTGTGTGTGTGTGTGTGTGTGTGTGTGTGTGTGTGTGTGTGTGTGTGTGTGTGTGTGTGTGTGTGTGTGTGTGTGTGTGTGTGTGTGTGTGTGTGTGTGTGTGTGTGTGTGTGTGTGTGTGTGTGTGTGTGTGTGTGTGTGTGTGTCGGAAGCTTGAAGCTGTGGCAGCAAGCAGAATCGTTGGGTGTCGGCGTAAAATATTTATCCTGAGGCACAATTTCTGCGTGAATCGACAAGGTAAAGTTCATAAGCAACTTATAGTGGGGTACTGTAGGGGATATGTTTCAGGGAACGTGAACCACATTATTTAAAACTAGGTCACTTTAAAGACGGCTTCAGCGGCACAATCGAACAGTGTCTGCGGGCATCAAAATGGCGGCGTATAAAGGTAATTAGCAAGTCCGCTAGCTAATATGTGCCGACTAAGATATAAATAGCTACTTTTAGGCGCCTATTATCAATTAGACATTTCTAGTTTGTCAATCTTGGTTGCAGTATCATATTTTAGAGTTTCGAATATGCTATAACTTTCGGCACTGTAGCTGACCAAAATTTGGCTATAACGCGACAAAAGGCGCTAGCTTTCAAAAAACCTGCGCTAAAAGCCGTCTCCAGCGCCGTCAATCGACGTCGCAAGAACCACACTACCTGCTGTGTCCCGCCCACGCTACGGTACTCGCCGCTGATCGCAGAAGCCAACTGGCTTTAAGCCATTGATTGACGGTGCTCGAGACAGTGTTTAGAGGGGAGGAGGCGAGGGGGGTGGGATTCAAAATCAATCGTCTTTCGGCGCGAAATAGCCCAAACTCTGTTTAGTCAGAGCTTCTAGGACAATCGTTTTCTGAAATTTCAAAAAGTAATACGACTAATTATAATACTGCTGGCTGCATACTAGCAACAACAATTCTAGCTGCAATAATAAAAAGGTAATTATCAGAAATCAGTTCATCGACTTACTAATTACCAATATTCACCTTTTTCTGATGTCTGCCAAACTTGGTATTATTGCACGCCAGAAGCCGTCTTTATACCTCAAGAAGTCTATATTTTAAACTTCTGGTTCACCTTCGCTGAAACACTATGCATATTTATTACACCGGGCGTTCTAAGGAAGCAAATAAACAACTACGACGCCCTTATTTCAGAGTAAACATTGAAGTAACCCGGTCTAATTCGACAGATAGCGTAGTGCAACATCGTTTCGTCAGCTCACTTGAAATTGCAATGCTCAAAACGAGCGAAAACTGGTCCAAATATTGCATACATTACGTGCACAAACCGTCGACTCTCCAGTCACCATGTATATATACCTATTCATGCAGTTAGCGAAGCTACGGCTCCGGCTCCGGCTCCAGCGGAGCGGTTCTCGTTGCGGCCCCACGGGCAGTTCATACCAGACAAAATGCGAGCCATCGCGAAGGCAAAAGCGCACCTGCATGCGTGAGAGTGATTATGAGCGTATACACTAACACCGAACGAGAGTTTTCCGTTTCTAAACGAACATCCGACAAAATGCACCGGGCGTGCCACGGGTACCCCAATAAAGTGAAAAGCGTCCTCCCCGCCTTCCGCCCTCTTCAGCGTGGAAAGATGAGCCGAAAGGAGAATATGCGTGGCACATAACGCCGCTCGATGATCCCAGAGACCGGTCATATTCAAAGCCCGACGTGTTCTTTCGTAACAGAGCAAGCATATTCGTGTGCTGATATTGCTGCTGCTGCTGCTACTGGCAGGATGCTCTCTCTCTCTCTCTCTTTCTCTCTCTTGGCTTCGCTCGGCGTTTCGCTTGATTCCCATTTGCCGATTGGGGACGGCCCTGACTGACACAGCCCCAGCACTAGGAAGACGTCGCGAGAAGGAGCGCGAGAGAGAACCACTCGCATTTTCGGAAGTGGATAACGAGGAATTAATTTGCATTCGTCGCTCGTTAGCCTGCGCTGCCCGCCTCCCCTGCCTATCGTTGTTTCCGCCTCTTTAATTAATCGGAAGAGTAGCACCGTCGGGCGATGCCGGACCTTTATTACCGACCCGCAACGACCCCGTTCGCTGTCCCTTTTTCCGCGCTCTCCGAGAAGGAGGAGCGGACGCGAGGTAAAACAGCATCAAGCGCAATCTGTCCGGATAAATAAAGAAAATGGGGAAGGAAAAAAAGGACACTTGCGGCCAAAGAAAGGCAAGCGGGAAACGTTCAGTTGGCGCCTGTCCGACATGGACAGCTGGTGCTTTCCAGGAGGCGGACGATAAATAAACAGGAGGGAGTGTGTGCTGCAATTCGTTTCGCTAGTGTACGCGCAGCACAGGCCAGGCATTTGCGCGCGGCCTTTCCCATTGATAGCAAGCTCCGGTGTGCGGGTCATCACCATTGTGCCGCGCATTCGTGAACAAGAGAAGCCGAATTCCCAGCGGCGAGGTGATCGTTCGCGTTCTGCCTAGGTTAGTGGAGAGGCCGGTACGAAAAAGAGATGAGGCGGATAGAGTTTCAGATGCTCGCTTCGATCTGCTGCCGACGAGTGGCGTTGCCAAACGATGCTGGAGAAACTTAATGTTCTATCCAGTGGAATACACTTTGAGCTATGTTACAATGAGCACTGCATGGAAGTAATGAGCGATCGCGAAGCTTTGCACAGGCAACGTGTCCTTAATCAACATTATGCCTATGGACTCTCTAGCGGTGAAGTTCTAAACGTTCTGTCTGATGAGGTTTCTAGTGATGAGAGAACTCGTGGACCTCTCGCACGTAAAAAGGGTTTACTTCGCCACTTGAAGAGGGGGGGGGGGGGGGGGGGGGAGGGGCTTCATTGGTGACAACATATTCTTTAACATGAGAATCAAATGCATGTTCGTGCATTGCTGTGTTGGATTCTGACGTCGCTCAGTTTACAGAAGAACTGAATGGCTCAAATAGCCGGTATCGCAGAAACTATTACTATTGAGTATTGTTCGGCACGTATTTCTCGTCTTGGTAAACTACAACGAAGGAGAAAAATAAACCATTTGCATCCTGCTGCTTCCTGTAACATCTTCAATTAACAGTGAAATTCTCATTTGTTATTCCCTCTTAATTTCCCCATCAAGCTCACCAAATAGTCCAATACTCTAAATGTGTGTGTCGCTGCCAATCTGTGGTTTGACATTGATCGGACGTTGCCAGGCATCTTTCATCTACAAGCACGAAGAAATGCGTTGATGTGCACTGATTTTGCTATGAGTGAATGTTTCACCATCAGCGCAGGAGATGCACAGTCCCCGCCAGATCACTGCAGCTTTCTGAATGTACGATAAGATTAAATGTTTCTTACCAAAAGAGGTTAGAGTAAACTGGATGTGTCAGCTGTTACTGAGCTTTAAATGCTTCTTCTCTTATTTTTGTCAAATGCGGGCGGAAATCACTTGGTGAAAATTTAAAACATTTCAGAAACATCATAATCCAACTGCGAGAAGCGTGGCTGGGTGAAAACAAAGAAAAAAAGACTTCAATTTCGTATCATATTTATCCCAGCGAGGTGCAAATAGGGCAGTTTTGTTTCTTTATGGTTTCTCGGCCACAAAGCATTCCATATAGTTGCCATAGTGACAATTCAGGATAGACTCAGAAGCGGTTACTGACTGGAACTGTCGCTTGTATTTTTCCCACACTTCTGGCGGGTCTTGTCAGAAACGACGGCCTGATGGTCGCTTCAGAAAGCACGGCTCCCTTTTATGGTAGTTGCAATGGCACTGCGATAACCTACAGCCACTTTTGCAGCCTACAGCCTTATTTTTATCCTTCCAGAAGGCGACATCCTTTACAGCAGTTCCACTGAGCGGCAGGTAGTGCGTATAAAACAAATTTAAGAGCTCTGTTATATGCCAGCTCACCACGTTGATGACTACACTAGTATACGTTCGCTGTCCTATCAATGTTTACATTTTTTTAAATCTTGTACGCGTCCCTGATCGATTAGTGCTTGACTTGTAAACCACGAGTCAGGTCTGATAAAAGATGTTGCAAATTAACAACCCCCCAAAACGGTAATCCCGTTTCGATTCCCAGGCCAGGGCTACATTGTCCTGAACTTCCAAATTTTAAAGCAGCCTGGCTGCATGCACTTGGGGGCAACGGATACGATGTAATAATTACTTTGTTTTATTAGGTATATTCAAAACAGAGCGATTTCTTTAAACACGTAGGAAAATACTAATCGTAATCCTTGGGACTTTGATCAAAGGATTGAGGCTCTGGCACTGGTCTCGGAGATCAAACTATCCATACTATTATTGCCGCGCGCCAAAAATACAAAACTTATTGATCAGTAAATATAAGTGCAACTATTTTTTAAAACACAAATCAAAATATACAAAAAGTGAGAGCACTACGACAGTAGGACACAGACGAAACCATAGATATCCGATGTTCTAAAAGGTCTAATTATAAAAGCCACTTTTACTTTCTCGAAGCTCGGGTGACGAATAGTCGAAGCCCACGCACATGCTGAAATTCGAAGTGCCGAAAAAAAAATTGTATATGTTGCCTTTTCGCTATCAAAACCCGCCAATATTCGGATTCCGAACTGTTTCAAAACTGAGACTACATCGGCGATGTCTAAAACAAAGATGTGGTTTGTCATTTTGTGAATACTTTAACCATGAACAAAGTTGAAATGCTGAGCATGTCCACCATTCGCAGTTCGTGTGCTCCAGCTATACACTATGCATTGGAAGTTGAGAAGTAGGATATAAGGCTGCGGAAAAAGAAGATAAAAACATTATAGGCGAAATCAGCACCGAGGAGCGCCCGGACAAGAATATATAACGAAATGCTCCCTCAACTTGTTCCGGCAAAACAGGGCAGGAGAAAAGAAGAGAGTAGAGGGAAAAAAAATTGGGTAGAACCAGAGAGCAGCGGTATCTTCCTCATGCCGGATAACGCCGCATCTATCGTGTTGCATATAAACGACATCCGGGTGGTCTCTCTATAAGTCACGGTCTCAGTGACCTTCCTTCCGTGGCCAAGAGACGCTTGTTCGAGGACAAAAGAAAACGGTGAAGAGAAGAGGGAATAAAAAAAAAAAGCCGATGGATGAATAGAAGAGAGCTAAAACAAAATATTGAAAAACAAGAGGCGAACAGCACGAAGAAGCGAGAGAGGGCTGAGCGACCGACAGGTCGTCTAGGCCCTGAGTCTGCGAATTCTGCCAGACAAATGGTCCGTCCAGCGGCACAAGCCAAATATAAAGGGCCACACAAAGCAAACAGCCTCCTCCACTGAGAAGCCAGCACAGGGCAAGCAACGAGAGAGAGAGAGGGGGAGACAGCATTTCCCTCACGCAGAGGGGAAAAGAAATGGAAGCAAAGGATTGAAAGTAAGATAGAATAAGAGAGCAAAGGAGGCGGAATAAGCAAAGTGTAGAAGAGCCCCAAAAAACACAATATTAGAAGTGGCGCTGTGAGGCCTTACCAGAGCCCGGAGCGGGAGCCCCGGGTCTACCCTCTCGCCATCGGTCAGACAAGCCCATCCAGTTCCCCGAGGCCTAGCCTCGTGGGGAAAATGGGTGGCGAGGAGAAGGATGGGAAAGAAAGGGCGAAGGGCACTGTTCAGCTACACATTCTCTCTGCCTCATCAGCATCGCTACCGAGCTTTTATATTTCGCCCCTTTCGCTTAGTGACACAGCCCAGTTCTTTTTTTTTTTTTTCACTAGTTTTTGTAGGCCCCCGCTGTGCAGTGCCCTGCGCGAAATCCTCTGGGCCAGCTTCCCTTCCCGCGGCCCGCTCCGCCACGGCGCAATGTTTCCCGCGGCATCGCAGGGCTCCCTGGCCTCTCTTTTATTCGGGGGCTAGAGCGGTAGGGTTACACGGGAGAAACGCGCCTGCTCAGGGATGGGAGACTGGGCGGAACGGAAAGCTACGCAAAGTCGGAAAGGGCGATGCAACGCACAGCAAACAAAATTGCGCTGAGGTCATTTTTAAAAAGCGATCCACTTATACAACGAAAAAAGATAGTACGGATGGCAGAATTTGGAGGGTTGACGAGCGCACTCTAGGAGGACAAAGTTATCCAACTCGAAAGGCTACGCGCAAGTTGTCAATTTATGCATTATAATGAACCGAACAGAACGCTTCCTATAGTGGAAATTGCACGCACGATTACTCTTTATCTATCGTAATGCCTCCTGTGGCAGTCCTCACCATCAGCGATTATTTTGTCGTGTGTCGTTCTCGTGCCATTTGCCGCAACATTTACACGTCCGGCCACTATGCACACGTATTAATTGCTTACATACATACAGTATCCAAATAGGTTTTCGTAACACAGAAGGCGTCAAAGAGCGGGGCTTCCCATCTTTCGCTTAGCAGCATCATTCGTTACCGCACCGTCCCCTCAACCAAAACCTCTTCTGTCACCTCGCCTCCAGTCTCCTTAAAGCAGCTAGCGTCTTCAAATAACTACGGAAGACAGTGAAAAATTACTTGTCCAAAGGTGATGAGTATATACTTGGAAACGGAAGACTTAGCTTGGTGTTGCGAGGCGCCAGACATTTCCAACGAATGTAATCGTATGCAACGAGATCAGAAACGCAGTGTCTTTCAGTGTCACAAATCACAAATGCCCATTCGTCCTTTACCAACAAATCCCTCCACACAGAGCAAACTATAGGATGGACGGGAAAGGAGCCTCATACCTCCAGCCAGCTTTTCGAAAACCGACTTGCCCCCATAGAAGAGAAGTTTACTTGTCGAAGCGCTGGCAACCAGCGTGAAACACCCGTCTCTCACCTTTCAGAATTCTTTTTTGTGCTGTCGAGAATTCCGTTATTCTGCCTTCTCACAACACTAGGGCTTTTTTTCCTAGTGTCCTCTCTTTACTACGTATTTTATTTTACTAAATCCGAAAACTTAATTTTAAAACCTAATTGGACAAGATCGCACTTTCCTTTTGACTTGAGGGGCTGGCTCAAAAGAGCAACAATATTATTATTTTTTTTTCGTCTAATTCTCTCTGCGGGTGATTTTACCCAGAGAGGTGGACTGAGGGCCGTCACCATGGAAGCAACACTGCACCATTGTTTGAATGGTTGCTTGATATACCACCTCAAAATTAAAATTTCATGAACCTTTTTCATTCTCGTTATTGATTACAACATCTATTAAATTAAGAGTTTGACATTCAGTGGTTGGATTCTTAAGGAACTGCGAGTATTTGTACTAAGCTTACTCTTTTGAAAATGCAAAGTCAAATATAGTTTACCGTCTGAAAGACGAGTGTTAGTGCGACAGAGCCTGTCGGTGCCCCAGTCCGCTTGTCTGCACCAGGAAGTATTACTAAGCAGATTTGCTTTTTTTTTTTTTTGTAGTTCGAAAAGATGGGTTAGTAATTGAGCGGTGGGAGAAATTCTCGCGCGACGAGCCTATTGTCTTTTTCTACGGGCAGTGTTCTCTCTCGTGGGGAGGTAAAGAATATAATAGGAACGACAAGGTGTATTGCGACAATCAGTTTTAACCTATCTTAACGCGTAGTAAAAAGGCTTCACGTTTATAAAAGAAGCAAGCATCGACCATCATAGTTGGAGCTAAGTGGAGTACACATAGCTTATATACAAGCTTTCATGAGCGAATAACCCAGGAATATGTGACGATGAGCTACTCATCATAGAGAAGTGCTTCGTCTCTCATCACCAGCCCTGCTTTCCCGCACTCAGTGCCGGCAGTCGGCTTCTGCCTGTTATCCACACACCCGAATTCCTTCTCTTTATAGACCGCGGCCATTTTTAGTAATCGCAGTAGGACTTGAACTGCTCAAGAAAAGTGCACTTACTGGCACCGTTGATAGTTCGCGTTCCGCTAGTAGCCTAACCACATCTTCCAACCTCTGTACCGCCATTCGGCTCCATCAAACAAAGCAAAACCGAAATCTAATTCTAAATGCGATTTGCAAGAGCCCAGCATGACGACATCAAGAAGCACTTCGATCAGAAAGTAATGAAAAAACAAAGTGAAGAGAGCAATAATAGACTCGCGCCACTATCGTCTCCCCCTCTGGCGTCCTCAAAGCCGCTTTCCAGCCACGGACTTCCTCTAAGCACCTTCGCCAGAAACTCAGCCATCTTTCGCGGCCGTTATTACAATTTATTGCCGCTGCGGCAGAACAGCGGAGCCGGCGTCACCACGACGCACATTTCAATATTTTCGGATAAGCGCAAGACCACCGCCTCTCTCTCTTTCTCTCTCTCTCTCTCGAGGACTGCCTCGAGAGCCCTTCGGTGGACGAATCCATTCAGCCGGAGGCTGTGCTTTGAGCATTGAGCAACCGCATAGGCAGCGGCCACTGGCTTTACAGCGGAGAGAAGCCGCCCTTGGTGGGTTCTCGGGTTCGAGTGCAACCGGCACCCTTCTCTCCTTCCACCTCTTCCCGCCCATCAAAACGGTTCAGAGCTCGTTGGAACGCAAACACGGTGAGAGCCGACCCGCCAAATGAGCACCAAGATGACTTCTTTCCTCCTCCTCTCAACCGATGTAAAGGGCCAAGCAGCGACTCTACTTGCTTGCCGCAAAAGCTTCTGAGATTGACACAGGAGGCAGAAGGTGAGTGAAGGAGAGGTCGGGGAGGCAAGAGAAGACGCTTTGCGGAAAGAAGGAGAGAGGAAGGGTCCACGGCACCGTTCCATTACATCTTGCCAGAAGAGATCAGCGGCGAAATGCAGCGATGCACGGTGCAAGCGCGTCTCTGGCCAGCGACGAGATGACCAGTGACGGCCGGTCGGCGCGTCATTGCAAACGTCCGTCGGGCCTCGCGATATTACTGCCCGCCTGCCAGTCCAGTAGAGAGGCCTTCACTTCAACTGCCCGCGCGCCCATCACACCTCCTTTCCAACCACCTCGCCTCACTCTCGCCTCTCTGGAACGACTTTCTAGACCTGTAAGCTTCAGCGCCGGCTGGACTTGGGACGAGGCCAAGCTAGGGCCTCAAGGATGCTCCCCACGATCAAGCTGTCGCCAACACATCTAGAACAGCTCCCGCACACCTAAAGCAGTCTTCGCGCTGGAATTTAGGAGGGAAAGAGGTCACCACGAATCATCTACTCGACGCGAGTGAGCAAAGGAAGTGCTGTTTTTTTTTTTTGCTTGTTTTGCAAAATAACGGCAAGGTATTGTGTACGTGCTGCCTGCATTCAATATTGCCCATTTGAGTAACCTTTTTTATTGGAGATTTTATATTCGGCATATAAATGCGCTTGTTCCGAGCGAATTCCTATTCTTCAGTAAACGAAAAATCGCTATTGGTTTGGCGGAAAGGAGCTATAGTACTCGTACAATCGATATCGGTCGCAAATAGAGTTGCAAGGTGGAGAAGAGGAAAGATGAGTAGATTAGGAGGAGCGGAAATGGGTGTCAACTCATAGAGGAGGAAGACAACGCGATCACTTATCCTCGGTGGACGTTAACGCTGCGAAACTATTCGACCTTTCATTTTTCTCTAAAGCCAATATGATTATTATTTTACTCTGAACATTACATTTCAGAGTTCCATTGCTACACTTCATTATATTCCCACCTGGCGGTCATCCCACCTCCGTGATCGTATATAAATATTCCCTTATACGCGCCGAGTTTTCCCAATCCCCCGCCCCCCTGCTGGTGGGTACGTGCCACGATCAAGAGGCCAAACTCAACAACAATAGCGCTGCTATCTGAGGGAATACATGACGCGAGCAAAGGAACGAGCATTTCTGCGGAAATCGCGTCCAACATCGCAGACGTTACTGTCCTTTCTTTCGTACTGCCACATTTTTACCCTTAACCTTCCATACTTGAAGCATAGCTCGCAGAAGACATAAATACAGAGTAATCATATCACAGTCATTCTTCCTGTCACATGCCACCTGATAAAGGCACGCTCTTAATCATCGACACGTACAATACCGACGAATGGTTTTCAACTTAAAGAGAGCTTTGACGCCGCCGCTATACAAACGAGAAAAACCAGAAAACAATTGTTGTCTAGAAGATGTGGTGGAACTATACAAAAATAATTTCTTTTAAGACTTGGAGCGTGACGAAAGGGGTGGAGGCAGTCGAGTTAACCAGGGTCTCGACGGTATGGCCAATTTTGGCTGCTTTGCCATGAACCATAAATGCCACTTTACCCGAGGAGTAAAAGTTAGAAAGGGCCGCTTTACGAGCGAACTCTGTGTCAGAAAGGTTGAGCATGTCGCCTTAAAGAACCGCTGCCTATGTAAGAGATACGAGGTAAACAATATTGACAGGGGAGCCTCAGGAAAGCGGAGTAAAGGTATCCTACCAACTTTCATCGTCTTTTGATGACTGAAGAGCCTACCCACCGGAAGTTAACTTATCGATAGTTCCGCTCTCAATCGCCTATGTTCCTGTATGTGTTTCCTACATATGTTCTCATCATATTATGATATGAGACTCATCCTTCCTCCGTCAGGACTTGTAACAGCCTGCTCTACAAAAGTAATTGAAAAGGACAGTGAAAACGTTCCAGAGAAGTGAGCTCTATTTTGCTAAATATGTAAAAGTGGCGTAAATGTTTACGCTTAGAGATTCGCTATAAATCTCAGACCAACTATCATTCATCGTAAATAAGCCTTTAAATTGTCATGGACAATACAAGGAGTTGCAGAGAGCCTAGATAGCGCAAACGGTCTTCGTGGAAATTTTTTTGTTCGTTTTCTTCGCACAACAGTGTCACAAAACAAGAAGCGGGGAATCATTGCACGTTGGTTAACAATAGGACAATAATGTACCCTGCACCCCTTTCTATATTGGTTTTTTACACAGCTCTCTTAAAATGAGAGGAGACATTACCAAAAAGCGAAATCTCGGTTTCCCTTCCGAGATCACAATGCCATCTCCTCGTCCGCTAACGTCGCCTCCGTGTATTTACTTTGCTTCTCGTCGCTTCGCTTTACGTATATAGGTAACCTGTCGTTAGTCCAATTCCAAGCCTTTTCATTGGCCTCAGAGCTTAAGCCTCGCAGGTGAGCAGTGCATAGAACCTGATCGAACACTGTGGCCAGTAGTCATACGATTACTTCACCATCCTTATTAAGTCGGCATGCAGTGTCACAGCAGCTGTTCAGTGCTAAGACTACTTAAGTACTTCCACAAGATTTCCCACCCGCCTAGAACGAGAAAGTTTTAATTTCATCCTTTTTATTTATTAACGATACATAAAACATTTCTTTGGTAAGAGCTTATAAGATGTTATTTAAAGTATGGCTGATTAGGAAAATCACCGTATGATCCTTAACTAGGAGGCCAGAACAAAAGAGAATAAATCACAGCCACAACCTTTCGAATTCGAAAAAATTAAAGCTTTAAATATGTGTTCGTAACAAAGCGAACTGTATACTTTAAACCCATGTGCACCCGCGGGGTGGCGCAGTGGTTACGGCGCTCGACTATACCGTTCCCGAGGATGCGGGATCGAATAGCGGCCTAGGCGGCCGCTTTTCTATGGAGGCGAAAAGCAAGGCGCCCGTGTGCTGTGCGATGTCGGTGCACGTTAGAGAACCCCAGGTGTTTCAAATTTCCGGAGACCTCCACTACGGCGTCTCTCATAGCCTGAGTCGCTTTGGGACGTTAAACTCCACAAACCAAACCAAACTAAACCCATGTGCACTAATTTCACCTAATGACATCAGCGGCGTATTCCTTCAGGGTTCAGTGCACCTCAGCATAACGCAATATGGCTGTTTTCACGAAAGTTTTAGTCTTACGCGCAAGACAGACAGTAGTCGTGTAAAGTAAACCATTAAATGTGCGTGCAGAGAATACCATTTCTATGCATTGCACATAATCTAAATGACGCCCCATCAAAACCGCTTTTCGTCACACTAATACCAACGCAGACGTTCTACAGTCCACAGCATCGTGGCTGGGATAAAACGACAGTTAGCAAACTCTCTTGCCAAAACCATTTCCGTTCTCTGCCCCTATTAGGGAAGCACCACTGTCTATCACTGCCCCTGACGGAGCGGTGCTCGAGAAGGCGAGGGCCGCGGTCACAGCCCGTCGAACGCCAAGCCGTCCGTGACCGAGGCAGGCGACGGCCGTCTTTTTTTTCCCGACAAACTCCCAGGGTTTCCGGCCTTACAACGAAGAAGGTTTGAAACCAACGCACTCTTCTACCAGAACACGCCCTACAGCCGAGCTTAGAGTCCGCTGTCCCAGGCATAAAACACACACGCGCGCACACACGCACATGGAAAGGGATCCCTCGCCTGAGCGGACTCTTGCGCGGGCAAGAGGGACTGAGCGACAACGAACTCTGTCACGGGGCGCAACAACAGGGCTTGCTCGGCGAAAGTGACAGAATGAGAAAAGAGGCGTCTCGGGAAGGTAATGAAGGACGCCTCGGCGCTGCTCCCCAGGGGAGAGACAGCTCCTTCCTTCGGCGCTCATTCGTCGCGTCGCCTTCGAATAGAAGCGGGCGCATCCCGCGGCGCTCGCCTTCGTGGGTCAGGCCCAGCGCGGAAGGACCTGTCCCAAGGAAAACACAATGCGGCGACGGAGAGTAATCATGTCGAGGCTGTCGAGCGCATGTCCTGGCTTCGCTGAGCTTTTCAAGCCTTTTTTCTTTTTTTTTCGTGGAGGTGGATTTGCAGAGTTGTTTCCCTTTTTTACGCGGTAGTCAGCATCGCCCTCCACTTTCTATAAGCAGATACTTCGAAAGCAAAACGAGTGATGCCAATAACGGCGAATGGCTTTCAGGTCTGGCGCGGAAGCAAATGACCTTTGAAAATGGCAGCCCTGCAAACTATTCGGCTAGCAATCCAGGTGAACATGGTAAGATGAGGTCATGCCGCAAACATCTGCTAATTCGCGGAGCTCCTCGCCGGCAAGGGCAATTTTGAATCTTTGAGACACCCATGCTCGTCAGTGTCGCATCAACAAGCTGTAAGTTAATCCAGTGTTTCTCAGAATCCCTCGCTTTCCTCTGTTTTTCCTCTGTGAAGACAGAAGAAAAACTATTCGTAGAAAGAATATGTCCCATAAATTCACCCAAGGAACAGAGTACATATATTGTTCTTACACCATTTGGACAGCATTGTGGAGTCATTGAGTTCGAGGCAGCTACCTCTTCATGTCCTGCGCCGCTGGATTGTTTTAGCGAGACATGATACCTGTAGCCACAGGGCTGCGCGAAACAAAAGATAATTTCGCGGGGTGAGGCCCAGGGAAAAAGGAAGATCTCCGCTAGCCCGCGCTGCGTAGCCCCTCGCCATCCAATGGGCGGGGCTCCGAGCAACGCTTGCTTGGGCATGATTAATGACCAATCAAGAAAGGCCTGACAAACGGCGCTCGCTTCCGGGCGAAACCGGCAGCCGGTTGTTTTCGGCCAGAGCCTAGCAGCGCGCTGGGATAGTGGTCGCGTTGTTGGTTAAGTGAAAACGCCCCGCTTTTCGTCGCAGTCAAGGCAGTGAGCAATTTTGTCGCCTGTTTATTTAATTATGTCCGCGTGTTCGAGCCTGAGAGTAAACCTTGCTTGGCCTTATGATTAGAAATAACCGTTATTGAAGTTACTGGCAAGCATGGATTGTCATACCTGATGTAAAGAAGCCGGCGCCAAAATTGAAGCCGCACCTGCTTGAAGCATTTGGCTATACACCATAAGCCCTGAGCAGTGTTCGAATTAGCAATGGCGTAAACGGTGTGGCTTTATTTCACCGTATCTTAGAGCACTTCGCCATCAATACTTCTTGTTTTTATTTCGGCGCTGGTATTATATACCCTGCCATGTTGAAGATAACACGGTCAGTCTAGCTAATAAAATATATGTTAGTCATATCTGGCCCCCGAAGCAATTGCCTTGTGGTAGAGCCTCCGCCTCGCATTCGGGAGGTGCCGGGTTCAATTCCTTGTGCCGCCGGGTAGCCACCAGTTTTCAATGAATAGTAGCCTTCCCCCGCCGTAGAGCTCGGCTCTTCTGGGGAGAAAATTTGGGAAAGGGGTCATTGACCAAAAATGTGGCCCCTTCTCCCAAACATTTCACCGCAGAAGAGCCGAGCACGAGACCAGGGGAAATCCTGTAGCTATTTAAAAACGGTGGGTACCCGGTGCCACCATGGATCGAACCTGTTACCTCCCTAATGCGAGGCGGATGCTCTGTCACAAGGCCACCGCTTCGCACAAGGCCAGGTGCTGGATTTTTTGCTTATTTAATTAAGAGCATGTTCTAATATCGACTTTTTAAAACATGCATCAGGGAAACAGCTTAATAAAGCGATGTCCTACTCTTTCACACACCAAGCAGGCCCTAAACCATTACAAGGTCCTTTAAAATACCATCCTAACACTTTTCGTCGGTAGCTGATATTATGGTGATATTTTTTGTTTGTTTTGTTTTGGTTGGGGGCGAGAGGCGGTGTTTAAACCGCTTCCTTGATCGATGCTTCTTTTCGGGTTGTCTTCGTCATTGTATCATATTGCAGCGCTGGGAATTTGATGCAGTTGTTTGATGAATATACGATCTTTTAAATCTAAAATTCACATGCGAAACCTCTTTTCGTGGGAACAGTGACACGGTTGCTGTAATCCGAGGTAATCCGCGCTTTTAATTTTTCTTTTCAGGGTGAAAATCATGTGAACCTGTATCGAAGCATACACTTCTTGCTCTCACTAGGGTCAATTCTCTTCATTCTTCTGATACCAACAAAAGTACACTCCAGGGCCTGTTTGCCGTCAAGCCAGCAGGTGCTTTGGTCATTTAATTTCACAGCAGCATCAACCTGCTTGTTGAATAAATAATTAATAATTTGACATTTCTAACTACATTCTGCCGCCTCTTAATCCATAAAAATATTGTAATCGGTATTTCTATAGGAATAACCGCACAATGATATTTAACTTGCCACAGCCTCAGTTAGGGTGAAATATATGGCGAAGGAAGGCGAGCACGCCTGTCCATTTAAGGGAGAGCATGCCCGCTCTCGTCATGGACATAGCGCCCGTCCCCTGTGTCTCGCTGTGTGCCTGTCTATTTAGCGCTATGTTGCAAGAAAACCGTCACCAACTCACCCAAGCTTCCATCCCGCTAACAAGTTCGAAGAACACAAGCTAGAAAAGGTGAGGTTGTTGCACGCCAGCGGCCAAATCACTCGGCTTGTATCCGAGTGCAGATAACAATGTAATGAGACGCCATATAGGTTGCGCTAAGACATTTTCAGGAATGCATTCCATGCTTATCCTAGCAACTATGCTCGACAAAGAGAAAGTGTGTAGATGGTGTGAAAGGGGTTTTATTACGTAGTGGTCTCTTGGGCCCTAGTCAAGCTTCTTGAGGAGCTTTTAGCCCAGGAGACCATCCAGCTTGTTTTCTAGAAAAATAAAATATATTGATTGATTGATTGATTGATTGATTGATTGATTGATTGATTGATTGATTGATTGATTGATTGATTGATTGATTGATTGATTGATGGCGAAACAGGTTGTGCATTGCATCCGCGATTGTAGGTCGTCATCAGAGGCAATATCGGGCTGAATGCAGTACGAAAAATTTACCTACAGTCCTTCAGCTTTTGCTGCTTTAGTTAGGCCGGAAGAATAGCGTGATATCAATGGATTGCATGTTGAGAGGGTTTCAATTTGTTGTGTACTGACCTTTATGGTTCTCTCCCTACATATTCTCCTCCTTTAGGGCTTTGATTCGCATGCCCTTGATTGACTTATAAAACACCCGGTAACACAGCTTCAGTTGCTTTTTTCTAGTCTGTTCGCTATTTTCGATCTCTGCTGTGGTGGCTGTCTCCCTTTACTTCTTATTTTAAAATGTAGGCGTCCTGCAAAATGTATTTTTTTTTTCTCTAGCAGTCATTGCCTTTTCTCAACATCTAGTTCATAATTATGGATAGGCAGCTCTCATTCGCGCCCACTGCTGCAGCATTGGAGACCAACTTCGTCCCGACTCACTACCTTATTCGTTGCATATATTACAAGGCCGGTGATGTGCCGACGTGCTGCGGCCGCCTGCTTAAGCGCTTATCGCTCAGGTATCACACAATGTAAACTTGAGGAGGCATTGAAGGCATTTCAGAACGGTTACTGTCGGTGCTCCAAACAAAGGAGGCGTACCGACCCCGCACAGAACTGGGCGCGCCGCAAATATTCTCTGCTAACTACAGGTCGTGCAGTGCAGGTTACAATCAACCGTATCGTAATAATCTCGTGGGTGCAGAACCTGGCACGCTTGCAGCAGAGGCTGCCGTGAGCCGCTATGTCTTGCGCGCATGCGCGTAGTGAAGGAGAGCTAGCTGAACAGCATAAATGGATGAGACGAAATAGAAAAATAGAAACATACGTACAGTCTTTCTCAAAAGTTTACAGCCCAGGGGTCTTCTTCTGAGCTATACCATGTGGCTCGTAATGCATTCACAGGTTTTTAAGCTTGCTGAAGGCAAGAAGATTTTTCGTTTTATACGTCTCCGATGGCTACTACTTCCACGATTGTTAAATAAACTATAATATACGGCTTAAAAGCAAAACTCCTGGGCTCTAAACTTTTCACAAGGGCTGTAAATGGTCTTCTCTGCCGTCCCGTTCGTTAACGCTGTTCAGTCTTTTCCGTAAATATCTACCAACCAGTCCTACTGACGGCTGTGTTGTGCTGACAAGTGGACCAACTACTCCTTCGCATAGGGAGCATCTATGACTATCCATGGTCATACTACTGCGGGTACTAATTCTAGGCACTGGCGTCATTTTTCTAGAAAACCGAACTAGATTATATTGAATTGTCTTGGAAGGAGTTCGTGTATATTTTTAAACAACTCCTTTAAAGCAACAAATTCACGAAATGGGCCTTTAGTTTCCGCTGGAAGAATATAACAAATCAAACACGCTTTATATTACTCTCCGATGTCTATACTGAGATGTCTATACGACTCTACATAATATGGCTTTTTCTTTTTCACTAGTACTGGATCTCTCGGCGTCGTTTAGCGGGAGATCTCTCATGTTATTTGTCTTTGTTCGAAAATTACCTTACCAAAAACGTTTACGGAAGGTAAACTGACCCTAATATTTATTACCTTCTCAACTTAACCACAAGTTTAGGAATTCGACCTCATGACAATATTTCCTGTCGAGAATATTGAGTTCGAGTATTCTTCAGGCTCTATACCTCTGGATCTATGGGGCATGAGTGCTCTCGGATCTGTACAGCAGTGAATCCGCGGGCTAGAGTGCTCAGAAAAGGGCCATGCTAACAACCCCGGAAATATAGACTACACGTGCGCCACTTATCTTCCTAAGTTCGCGGTGGCTTCTGTTTACGCAGTGTATCCTCCTTCCCCTTTCCCTTCCTGAGAACAGCTAACCGAAAGCGATTTGTATTTCGAATGGCCAGCAGTTGGAATTTCGCCTTCGCAATACGAGTTTTTCCTCCTTATCTACATCGGAAAGGTGTATGGAATGGTTGGGAAAAACTAACCAATTATACTTACCTACAGGGCTTCATTTCGAATAAACAACTGATATTTGTACTGGAAGGCGCGTTTAGCCCGGTAAAAATTGACCTTAAATTTAACGTGGTGACCGTCAGTGGGAGCGAGTTAAGCGGAGCAAGATTTTCGAGTGTTACACGATGTGGCGTGCAAGTTGACTTCGTCAAATGAACATGGCTCTCCCGAACCTCTCCAACGCCCTTCACGCCGTCGGCGTGTTTCGAAGAGGCCAAGCCTTTTCGAAGAGATCGGGAGGAGAGGGAGGCGAGTCCATCCGTCTGCAGGCGCATCGGGACCCCCTTTATTACGGCAAGCCGAGCCGCGCCTCCAGAGCAGCGGTACAAGGTTCCCGTTCATCTAAGCCGCCCATTGAACACACGTGGGGCGCCTTTTAATTACAAGCACGGCCGTCCACCGGCGCTGTTTCCGTGCCTGCGTTGCATGGTGAGCGAAGGAGTTCGCAAAGCTGAGTACGCTCAATGAGCGGGTACATGAGTGCGGGGAGCCGAAGCCCGCCGGGCCCCCGACTGCCAATTTATGGCCCGGAGATTAGCACGCGGCGAGCTGCCCGACGTAAATGCCGTTTCAGAACGTTTCAAGTTTCGCTGATGCGAGACAATGAAGGATCTCTCATCGACTGTGAAGAGACAAAGTGTTTACCCTCAATTGAATCAAACAGCAGCAGTGTGTCGGGATTTGGGTTGATCAGTACGAGTCTAACTATCAAAATTGGCGAAGGAAGCCAGGTGTGAGAGCATCCATAATTCGAGTAGAAGATTTCGAAAAGAAAAAAAATATGAAGCGCGTGATATACTCCAACACTCTTGCCAAGTCAGAAATAATATTCTTTCTTTTCTCTGGTCTGTTCGGCGTAACTACTAACGCCGTAGTATCCACAAGTCCGACGTCTCATAGATATTTCATGCACAGCTTTGGACAATTTTCGTGCAAAACCGCATGCATGAGGGGATAATAGCAAAATGAGAGGAACCAGAAAGAAAGTGGCAACCAAATAAATAGTATTCATAAATGTGGAGAAAAATGCATTCACACGAGCGCCTGCGCATACGGAACAGAAGCGGCAAGCACTGTTGTCTTTCTCCTGCGCTTGCATTTTCAGGCGGAGTGTAGGCGAGCCCGGGACCCGGGATCGCTTCCGCAGCTGAAGAGTGAAACAGTGGAGGCCCTCGCCAGTTCAGGACGACCAGGCGGGTCGGCGCTCGGGCGAAGCGCAATCTTACGGACGCCCATTAATCTGCACTAATTGCGGCTCCGCGGGGCGCTTTGGCGCCAGAGGCCGACGCACGAGGGACGGTGGTGGCCGCTCGCCGTCTTTTCTCACAGAAGCACTACCACTCTTTCGATCTGCAAGCTGAGCTTGGCGAAAGTGAAGGAGACGACGCTGCTGCTATGGAGACGTTGAACTTACGATGCTACATACACTTAGTCCTTTCTTTGTTTTCATCTCTGTGCGAGGAAGAAACGGACTTCTTTATACCATATTCCAAAGTGAAAAACATAGGGTGAAAGAGGCCGAGAGTCTTGACGGAAGATAGCTACGTGCTGTGTACATCTCAGACAGCGAAATAGATACATGAACTGAGGGCGAGAAATTACGAAAGTAAAAGGTAAATTGGCCGATCGGGAAGGAAGGCCAGTAAAAGACGCTAAAAGTTAAAAGAAAAAGCTTGGCCTTGAGCGGAACCTTCACGAAATGTGTCACGTCTTGTAGGAATGCTGGCTTCAACTATCCCCTGTTGCTTCCGCAAGCGTTACAGAGTACGTAGAGCGGGGCGTGAATCCTGCCGTTTATTATGGCATCAATCGTCTCATCCATGTTTACATAATTTACTGAGTAAGCATTCTATGCACGTTTAGCCAAAGATAGGATGAGAGATATATTGAAAGGAGGTTTTATATCTGAATATATTTGTTTAATAATGCACTATTGCACATATATTCAGTCTGGGTTTGGTTTGACGTTTGGTTTTGTCGAGTTTAACGTCCCAAAACAGTATTGGCAGAGAGGGACACCATGGTGAGGGGATCGTGACTATTTCTAACACTTGCGGTTATTTAACTTCCACTGACGGTACACAGTAGACGGGCGTCTTTCATTTCGTCTACACAGAAACGCGGCTGCCGAGGGCTGGTGTCGAATCCTAGCCCTAGGGATCATCAATCGAGTGCCCTAACCACTGATGGTGGGACCTAATCATGATGATGCATTTTTAAGAGAGCAAAGGCAGCTTCAACCAAACACCTCCACGATCGACACATTTCTTTTTGTTTTGTTTCACTGTGAGCGGGTTCAAAGACTCATTTTTCGAGCATTCGCCATACTATTGGCAAGCACCAAGCCAGAGGAAAGCTTGCATACCCGTAGCTTAGCGTTGGCACGGCCGCTCAATAAATAATGAGCGACCATGCCGATGGTTACCCGGCGGTGGTCGAGATCAAAGCTTCCTCTCTTCCTGCAAGCGAGGTGAGAGCAGATACCACTAGGCTGCCATTACGCTGGCTAGGCCCGTAATGTTAACGCCTAAAAATTTAGCACTGTTGGCGAATGGATGAGTTGGTACAGCTACAAAATATAGAACAGAAAAAACGGACCTGTGCCCGAGTGCTAACAGATTGAGCTCTGAGAAGCATACCACATCATAATAAAAAAAAATATATGTCATTGAACCTTCGATGCTTTCGCAGAAAAGAAAAGTAATGATTTCGGATGCTCAATAATACTTCCAACGCTTATATAGTTCTTTTCTTCTTTAAGGATATACCTCTAGGACCTCCAATAAAATTTTAGTTTGAAGCCGACGCCTGTTTTGGGATCTCTTTTTCTACATGTTTCGTCCTTTCCGGTGCTATAAAAAATGAAAAAAAAAAAAGAAAACTCTCCGCAGGCGCGGACCGCAACTTCTAATTTTGGGGCCAATTCTCATCATAGTTTCGGCCTAAAAGCACCGTAGCCTTTTCGTTCAGGACTTTTCTAACCTTTGTAGCAGGAAGTATCCTTTTGAGACACATGGTTGTTGTGCTGTTCCCTGCCAGCATCACATATGTGTCACCCATATGGAGTGGAAGATAGATCTTGTTTAGTACCGCACGATGAGGCTGCTCTACTAGTACACTGGAACACCACTTCGTTAGTGATGTCCCAACGTATTAGATGCCTAATTAACTGTCAGGAACGCTTTATGCGCAGAGCTTCGAACAAGTCCAAATTCAAGAGTGACAATTAACGAATGTAGGGAAACATAGCTTGATTAGCGTACATTTGACGACTCACACATGGCTTATCAAAAAAAAAAAATGCAAATGAATGCAACTGAACGGGCAGTTCAACACCTCGAATACATTTTCAAGCCAGACAGCAGAGATAACCACTATTTAGCGTTGACTAGAAGGTAATTCCGGGGAGTTGAAGCCGTACGCGTATGATGAGATCAGGGACGTCGACTAGCGCTTCGCCCTTGCATGCGTGCCGTGTTTCATAGCTCCTGAATTTACACTTGAGTATAAACTAGCTCTATTTACTACCCATGAAAACAATAGGACTAGAAAGATTTCCTGACAGGACGATAAATGCAAGCAGAGAGCGAAATATAGCGTTTTTTATAGTTTTTTGGAAGGGGATTCTCTACAACGGCAGAATGCTGTTTCGACACAGGACCTGACCCAAAGGTTGTTATTCTTTCATCACTGTCTGCATCTCTGGAGCCCGAGTTCACGGCATGCGATACCTGTCCCCTCTTCCAGCGCTCTCCAGTTCTAGATAGCGCTGTCACCACCCAAAACTTCGTTTTGTTTACGTATTCATGATTTCTTTCGTATCATCACTGCCGGCAGTAACGACAATTTTTTAAGCACAGTTTTTGGTGACGACAGGTGAATTTCTCAACAAAACCATATCTTTCTTGTTTCTAAATAACTTCGGAAGATTTTTAGATCTTCTATACGTCAGTAAGACCACACATACCAGCACCTTCTTTGTTGAAGCTATAGCGAATCAGTGGTTTGGCTAGTGAGACAAACGCCACAGATGAGTCGTTTCATTTCTCTGAATCTAGACGTCGCGGATGCAGTTTCACCACCCACTTGTATTTTGTGAGGCACTTCTTTACAATACACGTGGCTTGTCACTCGCAAAGCGCCGACACGACGACTCTTCACTTGGCAAAGAAGGAAAATCTGCAGCCGCGTACTCATAAAATATATATAGTATCACGGAATGATGGCAGAATTAGAGAAATAGCGCCGGCAGCGCACGGCGGCGGTTCTTTGTAATGTGATTCGCGAGGCATAACGGCCGCGGTGGCGGCGGCTTTGCCAGACTCGGGTACGCAGTCTGCTCACGCGGGCTCATGAATTTCCTAAACTGCCAAATTTCGTCTTGGAGGCGCGACCATGCAAGACCTGTTCCTTCGCCGTGTCTGCCAGCTCTATGTCGCCTCACTTTTTCCCGTTTTTGCTTTCTGCCTTCTCACCGCCTCCATGTCATTTCGTTATACCTTTCTTTTCTCTATTTCATCCTGCGAGCAACTAACTCTCCGCTCTCTTCTTTTATCTAGATCTCTTCTCACCCTCCCATCAGCACACTTGATGCTGGACGATTCTTTATTTTATTTTTTGTCTCTGCTTTTGCTTTTCATCGCAGCACCGAGCTCCTCGCGATTATTTTGGCCGAAATTGAAGCTTTTTTTATTTTTGTCTTTATTTCAACTTGCGCAAGTGCAGCGAGAGCTGTGTACTCGCGCGGCGCGAGCGGCACAGTCCAAATTACTATGCAAATCAAGCTGCGCGAGCGAAGCACGAGCCGGAGCCCGGAGAGCTCACGCACGCACGCGCATTCCGGTGGCACGAGAGACGGCAGACTTGCTCGCTTTCTTCCCGACCCTTGTGGGCGCCAGGCGCATGTTCCGAAGCACAGGGTGCGGGCACGCTCGGCTTTCTACTTCTCCCGGTCAGGCCTAAAAAATTAAATGATTCTTCCAGCAACCACCGGTGCCGCCCCCGTCTGGAACGCAGCCACTACCACACCGCAGCGAAAGTATAGTGTGTGTGCGCAAACTCTGAGCGCAATTTGAACAGAAGCGAAGGGCGAAAAGCGAGGTGAGAACGTCCCTTTGCCGAGAAAGGCGAATGAATAAATAAATAAAAAAAAAAGACATTACGCGCAAAACTTTTTCGAGTCGCTATATATGCCTTCGCCGACGTCTGAATGCTGTCCTTCTTTTCGCTGTCTAACATTTTTTTTTTTTTTTTCATCTTCTTTCTCGGTGCAAAGCACTTCTACTCGCCGAGCCATCCGAGGTAGGAATAGGGAGCTAACTGTCGACGAGCACCTCCGTTTAATAGATGGCATGCGATCCCGCATATGAATAAAGAGTGCATAGCGTTATAAATGGTTCCTTCCCGGTGAGATTCGTTTATCGAGCTCTGTTCTCCGTCCTTTTTACTCCCCGGGGTAAGGGCCGCCGCTTTTTCCGACAGTCGGGTGATGGCTTCAACCTCTTTTATGCTCGGTGGCGTGTTTATGCCGAAACGTTTTAGTCAGTGAGAAACAAAATACACAGAATGCACAACTAAGATGCTACCTATAAGTGGTACGCATTATAATTGCTTTCGTTTCGTAAGCTTGAATTCTACTACATTGCATCACCTCGAACAACAGAGCAAAACACACTGGAAGGTGCGAACTGTAAGCGCTGCTCAGTATAATTACCTTACTTTCGCAAACTTCAATTCTTCCGATGGGTTGCATCACTGCGCCCTTTCGATCAGTGTTAGAGAAAAAATGGCGCATTGATACAGGCTGATCGATTGGAGAGACGAACAGACTTATCAGAGTGACAAAGTGCCCAAAGCTTTCAACCCCCCCTCCCCCCCTTTTTTTTTTTTGCGCTATGCTTGGCATACCTCTGAGCATCGTAAAAACAGATCTTCACTTATTTGTCTCGACTTTTCTTGTTATTGAAATGCAAACCTCCATCGCTGAGATCAGCCGACGAACGCGTTGTTGAAATATTTAGCATGCATTTCCGTAATGAATAAACTCTTTCTTCGGCCTGGGCGACTCAAGCATGAAACGTTCCTGCTTAAAAACATGCAATATGTTTCAAAACAAATAGCCTCCCCCTGAGTCTTCAGCATTTTCGCAGTGCCTGACCGTGTCGGAGCAAGGTCTTTTTTTTTCTTTATTTTTTTAGCGACGGCGATACTGCTCTGAGGGCGTGGTCCTTCTTACTCTTCCGCAAACAAGCGGCGGCCAAACTGTCGCTGAAGCGTTGGCACGTTTTCCGCACCTCACGTGTCGCCCTAATGCACGAGTCAAGGGGCTGGAATGCCAAGGTAATCCTGCGTAGTTTTTACATTGCGGTGGAGCGCCGGTACTCGAGCCGGGCTAAGAAAACAACTTTCCTCTTCCTAGCGCTCCGGTCCACACTCTCCTTTCTCCAGCGATTCGAGCGATGTTGACACGAGGCGAATAAAGGCGCGCCTCGGGGCGTATCAACAGGCAACAGCGATGAAGGCAGCGACGAAGAAAATCTTTCACTTCGCGCGGCATTTTCTGACGTCTTGCCGCGCTTTCTTGAAAAGGCAGCATGAAGGCATGTTGGGCTAACCGCGGGCCATGCTTATACATTACGCGCAGCACCTGCCTGGATCACTGGTGCCGACCGTTCTGCGCCGACCAAAGCGAAGTCGGTTTATTCGTCACTGAAGGCGGAACAGCTGCAGAGAGGAGAGCTGGCGCGTAGCCTATAGTGACTCGCTCAGATCAACGACCGGCCAGTTTGCTTTCGAGATGGGAAACATTGCTAGCTCTGGGATCGATGGCGCTCCAGATGTATCGAGGGTGAAGGGGACAATAGTCGAGCTCAGAAGTAGTGGGCTGATAGCTGATAGCGTAGCACTGCACTGTAACGACCACTGTACAACTTCAGTAGCTGCACACAGGGACAGTAGTGCGTGGAAACAAGTATTTCGAAATTAATGACGCGATAATGGCGCATATATGACTTGCTGCAGTGTATTATCACGCAGCCCGATGTCTTTCGATTCTAGTGAGAAATAAGTAAAAACATAGTGAAAAACCACTAACCAAAATTTTGTTCATTTCTTCACTTGCAAACAATAAGATCTCAAAAATGTTGTTTTTCCAAATATCATTAAAAAAAGTGAACTATTCGATTTTTATTTCTTGAATTAGAGAAACAATACTCGTTTCTCTTGTTATGGTTTTATTTTAGGGATAAAAAGTCCTGGAGCGACAACGACTATAAGAGACCATGCAGTATAGAGCACTGTTAATTTCGACGACCTGCCCCGCCGGGGTGGCGCAGTGGTTACGGCGCTCGATTATACTGCTCCGAAGGATGCGCGATCGAATTCCGGCCTCGACGGCCGCTTTCGCTCGAGGCGAAAAGCCAGGCGCTCGTGTGCTGTGCGATGTCAGTGCACGTTAAAGAGCCTCAGGTGGTCAATATTTCCGGAGTCCTCCACTTAGGCGTCTCTCATAGCCCGAGTCGCTTTGGGACGTTAAAGCCACAAACCAAAAAAAAAAAAGAACTATTTCGGCTACCTGCTAATCTTTAATCTGTTCTGTCACCGCATTGTACAAGGGGGGCCTTGCATTTCACGTCGAATCGCGGCTGGTATCGAACCCACGTCCTTGTGCAGTAGAACGGCTCAACCCCTCAGCTCTCGCGACAGGTCCAAATCTTTTTGATGAACGGATATCTACCCACAGATAAACCATGACGAACAATTTGCATCATATCCACGGACCGCACAACCGGAATATCAGCTTGGGCTTGTTGGTTTTCAATCCTGAGGTAAGAGCGCAAAACGTGGACAGCGCTCGTTGTATTGTCTTCTCGTCTGGGACGGTATGATTTTAGAATGAGACAATTTACTACCCATGCCTTGCAAGGTTAGGTTTGGCGATAGTTTGACCTTGAGCCGGCGGAGCGCAGCTGTGACTGTGACGTCATACCACGTGACTCGCTACGGAAGGGCGCAGCTCCGCACTCTCACCTGGCTATGATACCGCGTGAATAGGAGAGGGAAAACTTTCACCGGCTCCGTCGCTGTAATAAAAGGAGAGGGTGTAATAACAGTTACTTTGCTGTCTGTTTCGCATCGAATAGCGCCATGGATAAGGCGCGCGCCGGAACGAGTGCGTCAACTCTTTGGCGCGTCGTCAGATGGCGTTCGATAATCCAGCCGATATTGCTTGCCACGAAGGAGCACTGCAGAGGAAGCGCGCTAAACTTGCCGCTGTGACCGATGAAGAACGAAAAGTCTAGCTATTAAAGAAGCAATGGCAGTATATCTGAGAAAGACAATGTCAGAAAATGAAAGTGGATGCTTCGGCTGCAGAGCTTTTCGCTATGTGTAATAGGTTTAAGAGAAATAAAATTTCATCATTTTTTTTCTAGTATTTGTGGTAAGGTCTGATACCAGTCCAGCGCTACCATTGACTCTTGGCGGAGCAATGATTCTTGTTTGTATCTCTAAGCCGGAGAAATATAAACTATATATCGCATGATGCTTATTCTTCTACTCTTTCCCATGCTCATGGTTTGGCTCATCGGTTGCGTTCACGAACTCCACTTGAGGACGAGTAAGAGCTGAAGCTGCCTCTGAGATGAAGTTCAAGCATCCTCCACTTTGGGCTCATGTTCATGCTTACGTTACGCTCACGAGTGTGTCCACAGCCCGGCAATCTTCAATGCGACGTATACACAACTTGGATATCGGGCGCGCAGCAGCACGCGCCTGTCATAAATTGGGATTCCTGCAAGGAACGACGTTGCGGGGTTCTCCGACGGGGCCGCCGCAGCGCCAGGATTATCCCGTACCCTATCCGGCGCGCCCGCATTATAAAGGGAGGGGTGAAGAAGGACGCACAGCGACAGCATCAGCGGCAGCTTTAGGGGCCTCCTGGGGACCGCGACACGCACGTACCCGCCTTGGCTCTGAATGCAAAACTGCCACCATTACATTAGACTCTCCCCTCTCAGCTCTCCTACAGCTCCGCAGTAAAACTATCCCTCCTCCCCTCTCGTACAGCCCCGCAGTAATAAAAGCAAGAGGGCTCAACGCTGCGAGGATTCGCGGCCGATAAAGTATACGGGAGATTAGAGAAGGAGAGAAGCAGGAAGCCAAGGCAACGGCGAGGGCTTACACACGCAGCGACTTCGCGGCGGACGTATCGGTAAAATTGAGCTTCGAGCGAAAGTTACGCGCGAGTCATATGTGTGCGCTTGGAGACGCCTCCGAACGGGCGACATATTAAGGCAGCGTTGAAGGAAGCGAGTCGGAAACGACACCGATCGTAACTCGCGAAGCGTTTTCTGGCTGTGTCTGACAGCCCGCTATCTGAGGGTTGTTTGTGTCCCTTATAAATTCGGAACGGCCCGCAGCACCGCGAAACGAGTGACTCACCTTTCGGGAACAGGTTGAGAGCGCCTGGATTAAATGGGAGACGTTATTAGCAAACGCGCATTGTCATTTGGCGGTTTTGAGTGTCACAGCTAAAAAGAAAACCGCGTGGCTGCTCGACACGTAGCAGACAATTCAGACCCCCTTTGAAACAAAGCCCACTGCGAAACACTTAAGGCAGATGCTGCTTCCGTACTCATTATGATACGCGTATCAAGAAAACATGGAGTACACAAGCTCATTTAGCCTTATAGCGTTGAATAGCCTGCTATTAGAAAAATCTGCTCCAAGAGAGTAAACAACACGCAAGCGTGACCAAACAAAAGACCGAAAGGCGGCCACTCAGTGCTGCAGCAGTTCGAAAAAATAGAGGGCAGAATAAACAGCTGCACTTGAAAGTTGCAATTCTACTATAGAATCGTAATTTCTATCACCCCCCCCCCCCCCCCCCCCTTACACACCTGCCGAGCTTCTCGGCACATATTCTGCGCCCCTAATGAACCAGTTAACTTAGGTCCGAGAGTAGAAAACTGGGCAAAGTGGTGTGTATTCATCTTGTTGTGGCACCACAGGGACGAGGAAAGAGCACTTGGTCTGTCTTTCTCCGTATCTGTCCTCGTCCCTGTGGTGCCACAAGACGGATAACTTAGGTTCTATTTAAGCTTAAGTTCACCGTACCCGTTTATATTCGCTGTAATGTATGCTCTCACATGGTCTTGCAATAATTGCCTTAATCATTCGCGCTCATCTGCTTTTTCAGATATATTTTGTATATGAAGCGGTCTGCGCTGTACAAGTTGAAGCAGCAGGATATGGTTTGCAGCTTTGCCAAGTTGTTCCCACGGCGCTTCCTGCGGTCCCTAGCATCCTGCACATTCCCTGGCAGCAGAAACCATTAGCCCAATATTGAACTCCGATATTGGGTAAATGTTTTGGGCTGCCTGGGTTAGTCAGCGCAAGTAAATAAGGGCATTTATTAAGATATTCGCGTTACAGACACGGTATGAACTAGACTATCCTACGAAATATGAGCACACCAAAAGTCAATTGCTTCCATCAACACATGTAAAGAACACCACAAAAGTGCACTCCAAAGAACGCTGCAAAACGCCGTGACGGACGAGTAATTGGCCGTATAGAAACAATAAAAAAAGACAGAGAGAGAGAACGCAAGGAAGTCATGGCAGCCCCGTAAAAATCAGCATTTTCTGCTCAAACGGGCGGGCTTACCATGCCCGGACAGCCCCCAGTGGACATAGACAGAAGGCCCACCGTACCAGCGGGCTTCCGGGCGAACTTTGTCGAAGATGTAGGCAAGAAAGGAGCATATATGCAAAAAAGGGGCTTCAGCCGCGCCACAACTCGCACCGCCCTGTCAGTGTAACCCGTAAAAAAGCAACGGCTTTTCCCTCCCCTCCCACTCTTTCCCGACAGCGCGAGGGCACCTCTCGCCGGCCACAGGGGGCTTCGCTTCCGAGCAGCACAAGCGAGCGTAGGCGAAAAAGGGTGGTGGTGGGGACCCCGGAGGAATTGGCTCTGCCCTCTCCACTTCTTTCCAATCGCACCACGGCCTCGTATGTGCTTCGTGTGTTTCTCCGCTCGAGCTCGAGCATCGTGGCAGCCGCCGGTTCACCGCGATGCGGCAACGCGCTCTTCCCCCGCCGTGGCTTCGATGCCTTCAGCTGTGGCTCCGACCGTGCGGGCGCCGTTCGGCTTCCGGGCGGGGTCGCTGCTTGCTGCGGAATGTGGACCGCGAAGCCAGGCGCCTTTCAAGTGGAATAAGCCGACGAGAGCAATTGGCCGCGGCCAAAAATGCCACCGTTATTCGAGACCGAAAGTTAGGATCGCGTGTTTATTGAATATTGTCCCGCACACCTGGATGATATATGCATACAAATATATTGCAGACAATTGGAGCGGAAATGAGAGGCTTATTATGATAGAATTTAAAGGAGCGAATAGTCACGAGTCCAAGGTAAACATTGGGGTTATTGTTTTTATTTTTTTTTTTACCTTTGTCGGAAAAGCGGAAGAAAAACAACGTTCAATGACGCGTTGTTTTTCCTTCCGCTTTTCAATTAATATTCTTTCTCCCTAAAATTATCATAAGATTCATTCTCGTTAATTTCAACAACAGAGGTACCCCACTGTCTGCAAAGCAAGGTTTGCAGCCTGTGCTAATGAAAACATGTATTGCTGTCATGCAGATCACCTAGGGACAATGTTTGCAGCCCGGAAGAGAAAATTTTGGCGCGAAAAAGTGACCTGAAAACACTAGAAGGATGTTTTGCATCGAAAAGAATACTCCGTAGCTCATTCGCTCTCCCAGTGAATACATCAGTGAATAATTAGCGGGCCGAGTTGTACCACCTTCATTGCAATGGCTGCTTCGTATGGCTGCTGAGGGCCGTATTTCAATCGGGGTTAAATATAAGCACACACTGCACAGTGCGCTTGAAATAACTCTTAGTTCTCGATGCAGTTTATCTGGATCCCTCCACTACATCCCCACTCCCATCTGCCGTGTTTAATTCGAGCCCCACTCCAAATAGTATAGTGTATAGCACCACACAGCAAGTTCATTTCCGAGTTGCGAGTAGTAGTTGGTGGTCCGGTGCGGTCACTGGTTCTACAATAGGCTCGGGCGCGGCTGGAAGTGAACGTCGCAAATTGTTCTATGCGCTCCGCGGCAGCTGTGCGCCCGGGGCTTTGTGCAAGCGCTGAGCCGTATGCCAGCACTCTTGACATGTTCCGCAGGCCCGACGGCATTCGAGCGACGACAAAACGACCGAAAACGAGCTAGGCGCGTTAGTCGAGATGCGCCAGTTTTTGGATACGAGGAGCGGTTGCCCTCGTGTATTTCAAATTTTGCTCTGACGGTGGGCATTCCCGAACAGAAGAGTTTTAATGACCCAACCCGTCACACGGAAAGCTTGACAGGTTCGTAGACTACGTTCTTCGAGAAATCATAGCATGTGACCAATCTATATGGTAGAGAGAAGTCGGATAAACAAGCAGCACGTTTTTTGAGGGAAAAGAGTGTGGTTTTAAATAAAAAAATATATATTTGTTAGAAGTTCCTGAAATAATAGAGATGTTCATTGAGCGGGGGAAATAACAGATAATGTAACCGAAAGTTAATACTACATGCCTACGTAAAGTACTGAAAATAAAGCAAAAAAAAAGCACATGTTCGATCCCTGACCTGATCTGTGCTGCGCTTAAGCTGCTTCATTTATTGGAAGAGAACTTCGTATTTAAATTATTTCTTTCTCAACGCGAAAGCAACCGTTATCAAATAACAAGAATTAAAAAATTAGTTGTGGCTTAACCATGGTTAACCCTTGTTGAATTCCGATAGCAACGGCGGAAGCTTCTTTTGCTTGCTAGATTATTCCCCTATCACGCCCTATCAGTGTAAGGTGCTACATTATTGGGGACATTTAAGCTCATCCTTTAAGGGTATGACGCGAGAGTGTAATCTACCAGCCCGCATATAAGTGTGAACGGTTCAATGCTGCTGAACCGAATGTGGAGCTGCTGGTGACCTGCTGCTGGCGATTAGCTGCTGGTGACCAAGCGTTTCTTTCTTCTTCGTCTTTTTTCTCTTCTTCTTATTCTTCTTTTTCATCATCATCATCATCATCATCATTATTATCATTTTCTTCTTCTTCTTCTCCTTCTTCTTACAGCGTGACCTCCTCCTACGCGATGACTCGAAACCTGGCGCAGTATTGCTATCGCAATAATACAGTTTAAGAACTGAGAATACTTGAGATTCAGAGCTACGGTACTAGCCTCAAATGCTAAGTTGCAATTGACACGTGATTCAGAGCGAAAATCACGATTTATTCGTCGGCGGACTGCGTACGATGAAGGACTCAACACCACGACACGTCTAGTTTGCAGGCAAAAAGAATAAGCTGTCTGCTTTGTTGTGACGGGAACGGGGTAGCAGTATGAAATAGTTATAAGCCGTCCACGATGGTGAATCTAGTGGTACCGCTTGCAGATAATTAGTTGCCTGTGGACTTGTGGACAACTTAGGCTACGCGATAATAATCGAAGAAGTAGATGCAGACACAGCCACCACCATGGCTTACTGCACGCGAGATTAGGAGGTCGTGGGCTCGACTCCAACAAGCCATGTTTATTTGCCCTTTTGTCGCACTTTTAGTAATATTGCTTCCAATCCAAAATGTGCATGCAATTAATTTTGACTTTAATGTGAGTGCACGCTTACGTGCGTCTATGTTCTATGCGAAAATTGTGAATTCTTTAATTTACAAAATAACACAGCGTGTCCGCATTCAAGTCATGATTCGGCTCGCCATTTTTTATTGTGAGCCGACTGGCCGCATTTTGCGAACAGAAATCAGACAGGCAGCAATCTAGAAGATGTTCTTCCGTCCGGCCATGCGCGTACGTGCACTCTCGGGAAGGGAGGCGTGCTTCAGCAAGCGTACGGAGAATCGGCGTGGTGCTCGCACGAACTTGCGAGCTCGCCTCGCCTCGAGCGCTGGGCGCAGCAATAATCGGAACAGCTCCTTTTTTACGCCGCCCCGTGTGCGCTCACCATGCGTGCATTCACTAAAAAAATAACCCAAACAACAAGCCGCTTCTTTTTCGCGCATCTCGCGTTATTATCGGCACACTTCTGCCGCCGTTTTTGGGCGAGTGTCGACGCCGTTTCGCGCTCGGCAGCGCAGCGGTTTGCAACAATTTCTCGCCGCGAACAAAAAGGACAACGATCGCGTAAATCGCCGGCATTTCGCAACTGGCCTCGAAAACAAAACGCCCCCGGGCGGCAGCGGCGGCGGAGGGAATGTTTGCATGCCGATTTGGGTACGCACGACCACAAAAGATGTCGGAGTATGGGCGGAGCGCTGTCAACGACACGTTACGTCGGCACCGAGCGCTGATGTGCGTGGTTGAATGGACGAACGCTGATGTGCGTGGTTGAATGGGAGAGCAAGCAAGAGAACAGCACAAAAATAAGAGAGACGGTCAAAAACATCGAAGAAGTTGGCCAGCTGAAGCTAAACATATTTTACTCTATAATTATCATCATTATCGGTTAGACGGAGTACACAGTAGACGAAAAGCGTCTCGAAGTGGTCGCAAATTCTATCCTCAGTCCGCGACGTCAGCGCCATCGCATGATATTTTCCAATCCCATCTACCACCTGACTATGTTTTCCTTCGTTTCGAATAAGTACACTGCGCCGCCCGAACAGACCGTCTCTTTGTCTGCGCTCCATACTGCGTGTCACGTCTCTGCGCATTGTTTCCTGAATGACCCTCTCTAGGCTACCACTACATTGATTTCGTTCTCCAACCGATATTTCTCTGTTTCTATGTTGCATCACTGCACAAACGCTTTTATATTTGGACGTGCCAGAGCGTGTTCCGTAATTGTATTCTAGCCATCTTGTTAAAGCCATATTTCTAGCTCAACATACTGACAAAACTCAAATCGTATATGCTCTCACCTTCGGCAGTAGAGATGTAAAGGTAAGGTGTTTGGCGCACGATAACCGTAGCTGCTGATGTGCCATAAAAAAACATAAAACTAACTAACAATTCACATCTTCAGCGTGACTGCCGAATACGTTACGCCCGCTCTTGTTCAGGTGTTATCCTTCCCGTAATTTTATTACAATGCCCCAAAGATACATTCGATCCCTGCCTGGCATCAGCAGATGTCCCCCACCCTCCTTACAACGCCAGCTTCTAACCTATCCCTAATTCTTCCTCCTTTCCGGGGCTGTTAAACGTTATTTTTTTTTTTTTTCAATAACATAGCGAGAGTAGAAAATAATTAGATCCAGGCTGTTTCTTCAAAATCCATGATATATACACCGCTGCCATATGTCCAAGTGGATCCTCCGGCAAGGGGAATATTTATCACGTGAAAAAGGGCTTATAAATCTCGATCAAATAATAAAAATCACCTAATAAAAGTTTTATTTCTGGCTTTAGAATGCAAGATTGTACTGGGAAATTAAAAACAATGTTTTCAAAACTTAAGCATCAGCATGGCGTTTCGAGATATCGAATTGAAAAGAAAAACTACACTTCTGAGATATATAAGCATAGTTAAGTACGTTTCACAATCTCCAAACCGACCTTCGCTGCACAGGACGTCATCACGGAAAGAACGTCACGACATTCCATATCATAAAGCACGAATATTTCCTAATTAATTACTAATTATATTTCCAGAGACGTATTTGATTGATGGCAAGGTACCAGGGTTGAGCTTAGGCATTTTGAACAGCATGTTCTTTATGCTCGCTATTTTGAAACAAGGCCAGGATAGATATTAAAAAAAAAAAAAACTGCCTGTTGGTACCGGTGACTTTCAACAATACAGTCTACTGTAGGGCCTTATGAAAGTTTCAGTGAAGTTTAGTTGATCAGTCTTACTTAACTGTACAATATAATGCAAATTCTTCATACCTTGCAACATAATGATCCGGGCCCGCAAACAATGTATGTCTAACTGGTTTTTAAGCAATATCTAAATTAAATAATTTGAAGCATTCGGTATAGGCCTATATTGGATTTTTTTTTTTATGCACGTCACTGAGCACTGCCTTACTGTTAACCTCAGTACTGGCTCAAATCTTGCTGAAATAAATGTCCTGCCAAAACACTCCAGCCACTATTCGATGATATTTTTATTCCAAAGTTGCCTGTCTGAATATCTGGATGTAAGCAAGGAGTGAGTTGGTGCGAAATGAGTGACTTTTTTTTGCCCGGCACACTTTCTCTCCGGCATTATCAGAATTCTTCTCTAGAGGACTGCGGCCACTCTGCAGTCATTATGGGCATTTTAAAGCATATTCACATATGCTTGTTCTGCAAACCTATTATTCAATGCTTTAACTACTGACTTTCTAGTTCAATAGCTTTCAATAACTTCAATAGTTATTGAACTTTCAATAAGTTCAATAGTTCAATAACTATCGAATAGCTTTTCGATAGTTATAATGAATAGGTATGAAATGCAGCCTTATTTCATATTTGTCCACTAATGCAGCAAGATCTTCAGGTTTCTCATAACCTTCCATTCATTCATCGACCAGACTATTGCAAATGCGAAACTTCCCTGCGAGATGAAATGGATGTTTTGT
The DNA here is from genome assembly GCF_055883805.1 of Amblyomma maculatum. NCBI lineage: Eukaryota > Metazoa > Arthropoda > Arachnida > Ixodida > Ixodidae > Amblyomma > Amblyomma maculatum. Next base: position 16,387,970 of record NC_139353.1, on the reverse strand, counting down.
CTCCCTAAGTCCTGGAGCACGAGTAAGAAGTCAGTAAATGAAACACAAACGACGAGAAAGAGAAGGCGGCAGCATTAACTAAAATTGGTATTGGCGCCGCTATGTGAGGTTTAACGTCCCGAAGCGGACCATATAAAACCGAATGTTGCCGTAGTCGAGAGCAGTGGTTAATTCAGACCACCTGAAGTTCATTCTTGTAAAGAAGGTAGCGTAAAAAGGCCGAACGCAGAAGGCATGACCTCTTTACAAGTATGAGTCATAACTAGTTTACTGAAGTTCATTAAAGTTGCGGACATCGAACAGCTCAAGGACGCTTTTGTATTTCGCCTCCCCCAGCCGAAATTCAAACCCACAGATTTGGGATGAGCGGGCGAACACCAAAGCAGTTAGACAATCTTTGCGAGCATTCACTAAATCTCTAAGCGTATCTAGACAAGGCACGTAGAAATTTCCGTCACAAATACGTCTGCAAATACGTCTTCATGAAAATAGTTTTTACTGCGCACAATTTTGTCGCTGCTTTTGCAGCCAAATGAGGTGACATCAATTTCAAGCAGCCGGATCTATATCATGTTTGCATGATAATTCTGAACACACACCGATAGCAGTTCAGGACAGGGAATGCTTGTCAGATAAAGTGTGCGAGGATTTCAAAGAGAAAACACGCGTGCATAAGAAAGCATTTAATGGCTGTAGCAATCTTTTCTAATCTATTTAAAGACAGGACGAGGCAGAAATGTCTAGCCGCTTAGGACGCACTACTCACGTGTACAAGGTAGCCTTGACTGTCAGTCACGGCTGGAAGATACCGTGGTAGCGACGCTGGGTGATGCGATCCTCTGCCGCTAACTAGCCAGTGAGCAAAGGGACGAAGAGAAGAAAAGAAAGCTTGTGACAGCCTTCTTCTCGAGATCACAAGCTCGGCACCAGAGTCAGCGTGATATGCTCTCGACGCCGGCGAGTAACGGCGCCACCGATGACCGGCAGGAACGGGTAAGCTGGGTCACATCCCGGTGCGATGCACTTCGAAGCGGCTGCAATGCATCCACGTTCCCTTCGGTTTGGCTTGGGGCAGTCCATGGTGCGGAGAGCACCATGCGTCAGATGCGTAGTCGTGTGAAATGTCGAATAATAAATTGCCAAGTGAGAGAAGAACGCAGGGGGGAGGAGAAGAGCAGCTCTCGCCTACCCTTGTTCCCTGAAGAAGAATATTATGCCGCCACGGGGGAAAGAGCAGGCGTGTTACACTCGGTGTTTCAAGACTGGCTCGACGTCACTTTTTTCGAAGAATTTACAAATTCCTGGTATCAGCAGCTGAGAGAATGGCCATGTCAGACGCAGCAACGAAAGAGTTCAAAAGGGACGAGGCTAAGCGCATGATGCAAGAAAAGTGATGAATTCATGAGTTAAGAAGATACTTCAGTTCGCAATAAGGAGGCACCAAATGCTTTTTTTGATTCCTGCGTTGAGAAGAGGCGCCTCTGTGACAGCCTGGGTACATCGGAGCAGTAGGCCTAAAGAAGGCATCACTCCTTATTCCAAGGTCTGATATGCGATTTACACGAAGAAAGTCGATTTGTTCTTTCAACAACTGCCGTAGATTTAAACGAAAAATAGTGAGGCGGGGAGAAAAAGTGTCGCTTATCGTAGTCGCGAGAAATGCGGAAAGATCTGAAAGCTGCGCAAATAGATAAACTTCAAAATTGCAATTGAAGCCGGCTTTTTCCAGATGCGTGGGTCGAAAAACCCGCTGAGCGATGCCGTCGAAAATCGCGCGTACGCGCGAAAACGCCGGGCCTGTAGAATCCCACAAACTCGGTTGGGACAGTTTCGCCCAGTAGCACCGCTAGATCACTCCCAGATGGGACACGTGACGGCCAAGAGGGGGACAGAACACTGCTGAAGAGTTGATCCGGCGCGGAGGGCCAATGTCCACAGGGAGAGGCAGCGAAGACCGCAGCACTATGCAGCACGTGGTTGACGCCGCACACCGCACCGACCGCCGCCCGAGCGCGAACTGGCCCGCCTCGCTTCGGAGCCGTGCGGCAGAAACACCCATCGGAGGAGCGGGAGGAGCGCGCCGCGCTCGCCCTCGTGCCCAAGTCCGCCACCGCCGATCGGCAGCGCTACCTCTCGCTTGGCCGCCGCAGCGTTGGGGGAAAGGCGAGGAGACCGTAACGTTGCATTGTGAGAGTATCTGAGAAACTACGGGAATAATAATATAGAAGAAAATAAAGGAGACATCAAAACCACGCGCACAGACTGTACGGTACCAGAGCTGGAAAAAAAGCCGTTTTCTTCGACTAGTGCGACTAGCGGCTGTCTGACCGCTAGGAAGCTTCCGCACTACTAGTAAGTGTTTCTCACTTCACTTTATGATAAACAGTAAGAGTCCAGTGCTATGTGCGCGAGTTTCGCGTCTCAGCTGCTGTCCGCAACTGCTGGCACAATGTCTCGGATATTTTAACTACACGTCAACTACTCAACCAGAAACTATTCCTAGAAGAACCTTCATAGTTGTTCAGCAGTCTTTCAAGTCTATGGTGCCTTATCAGAAGGGTAAATTATTTCGGCACCTCTCATTCCGCGCAGCAGAAACAAACAAACAAACAAACAAAAACACTAGGAATGTGCGCAAAAGCGTTTCTATTCTCAGTGTTTCCAAATCTCCCAGCTCAGAGAAGGCACGTACATGTGTGCAAACCGGCCGACACTTCTGTCTGACTAAAGCAAGATTCTGACTACCTGAAATCATTGAATTAAACCGAAAGGCAGAAACAATGTATTGCTACCTGAATTGGTGAGTGACTACATTTGTTCTTTCCCAATATGTCAATTGAGATTGAGAAATTTTCATCATCCGTTGACTACCATAATATAGCATATTGGGCTAGTTAGTGTCCAACAGCGCATATCTGCATGGGAGAGACAGGACAAAGGTTTGATTCTGTTACAACACAAAAGTTTTTCTACGCTTAGTCTATTTGCTTAAGCTTGACCACATACAGCAAAGATAACACGCTCTTTCATTCCACGGAAAATCGCTGGTAGACATTTGATGCCGAATGCACAGCAACGATTTGTCAGCGATTTCGCGTGGTGCTGAACACAATAGATGGAATGAAAAAAAAAAACATTAGATGGACCAACATTACATGCAACAAAGCACTCGAAAACACGTCACTACCGTCACTACCATCTAACCTTTCATTTCGATTTCACAGCGCTTTTTCAGGTAATTCTACCCTGTCCATAGCCTAACTGGGCAGCGTAAACGAGCACCAATTCCTAGTCTATGAAGAGAGTGGGCGACTGGTGCCCTGCTTCGACGGTGAGGTAGGCGTTCTAGAGGCCCGAGGGCGGCAGCTAAAATGAAAAATGAGCAGGGTATGTTCACTTGCACAGCTCTTTCTTCTAATAACGTTGAAAGTAAAAGAGCATGGCTGCAGGCCAGTGGGTGAGACATCGTAAAATTGAAGCCTCGGGAAAGACAGGATGGAGGCAAGGAGAAAACACAGGGCGTCCTGTGCTCGCTCCTTACCTCTCTCATGTCTTTTCGACGGTTTCAATTATACGATAACGTTGAAAATTTTGCGAACTCTTTTCCCTGCCTTTTCTTTCTTCCCTCACTACGAGAGCTCAACATAACCACCAAAAGCTTTCATTGAATTCAATCACTAACTTTTGCGGCAGGCATTTCAAGTGCATAAATGCTGGAGCAAGACATGAAACTGCAGTACTTTGTCGTCGTTGGTGCGATATGAAACAAGTTCCTTGTGAGGTTTTTCTTTTTTAAGGCGAAATCCTTTCTAGGCTGATGTTGCGTCGGCTGGACTAGAGCGCCGGAAGCGTCATCAGGAAATTTCCGCCGTAAGAAAACAGTTTAAAGAAGGAAAAGTGATTGATACTCATGCCTAGCGATCAATAGAGGCTATAAAAGAGATTGGTAGAGGTTATATTGACTAATAATGACTACTAATGACATGTAATTAACCATGTGTCTACCGACGAATTGTAACGACTACAATTCATTAGAATTACTAAAAATGCTTAATAATGAGTAGTAATGAATAAAAAGATTACTAATGACTTGTAATGACTACTATGACGACTACAAATTACCAATATGTCTAACAACGACTTGCAATTACTACTAATTACTACAAATTACCCATATGTCTAAAGACGACTTGTAGCGACTACAATTGATTAGAAATGACTAAAATGAGAGAACAAAAGAAAGAAGAAAAGATAAATAGGTAAAATGAAGTGGCAAGTGAAAGACGCGAATGATAATAGGATAAATAGTAGGCTTTCGCCATTTACCGCTTAAAGAATATCCTAAGAGACATATATATATATATATATATATATATATATATATATATATATATATATAATATATATATATATATATATATATATATATATATACTACTCTGTGTATATATATATATATATATATATATATATATATATATATATATATATATATATATATATATATATATATATATATAATATATATATATATATATATATATATATATATATATATATATATATATATATATATATATACAGAGTAGTTTCCGTTGGCTTCCGTAATTAAAAGTAGAAGGAAGTAGACACTTCTTAGAGACACATTTATTTGTTGTTTTATGTGTCTCTAAGAAGTGTCTACTCCCTTCTATATATATATATATATATATATATATATATATATATATATATATATATTGCAAAAGGCCTACATCGATTCTCGGTACTCAACTAGGATCGTGCGGCTTGCTTGTCTTTAGCCAGCCCTCAGCCTCAGAGCCATCCTGGTAGGTATAGGCCTAACATCGACTAAAAACACACAACTAACTTAACATAATCACTCTCTGTCGTTGTAATTAGTTGCACAACCCGAGGCCTACATGGCATTATTCTCGATTCCTGTTTGCTAGTATATATTGGGGGAATTTCATTTAGTTGGCAGGATATCAACAAAAACTATCGCAACTTTATTTACCCAAAAATTCCATAATATAGCGTTTCTTGCATTTCTTGGCTTTTTACGGTACCAAAGACGCATTTATTGCCGGGACGTAGTAGGTTTAAACCTGGAATATGTTTTTGCTATAGTGGTACCCGTGGAACTTGGGGAACATCCAGGCACGCAGCGCTGCTGTCAGTGCCCGTCCGCCCTTCAAAATCATCGCCAAGCCGCCTCCCAGCATCACTGCCCTAGGTAGCGGGCTGCATACCTTCCCTCGCACCCCAACGCTTGTTCCCAACGCTGCATTCCACTTCACTTTCCCGCGCCCTCCAGAATTGTCTTTCCACTGCTCTTCAGAAGTTCCACCGATAGCCAACCCCTTACTGCGACCATACGCAAACCCACTACCCGCGATATGCTCAAAGAGCAGCTGAAGAAAAGAGTAACAGCAAAATCGAATTCGGGGACACAGCAGAAAAACCACCTTACCTCCACAAGCAGCGACCACTGGTTGCCTCGCCACTAACACCTTTCGCCCTCCCCCAACCTTGAGCCTGCTCACCCACCACCGCCATCCTTCTGAAGTGCCACTTTACCTCCGCCCACCTTCAACTTTCTAGAGAGAAAGAGAGAGAAATAACATTTATTTGCTCCCGTCAAAAGGTTGGCGAGGATCCCAGGCGCAGCTCTGTCCCAGCCATGTCCTCCCCCTCAGCCGTCGACCTAGATCTCTCGGATCTGAGCAGCGGCCAGGGCGAGACGGATGACTTCACGTTGCCCCCTTTTTTTTTTTTTTTTGTCTTGTTTGAGAAGTAGTGCCTCCCAGGACTCATCTGTTCTGTCAGGTTCTCCAAATATAGGACACTTCCATATCATGTGGACCATGTCCGCTATGCCATCGCAACGTTTGTACCATGGGGCTAAAAATTTCCGGGTGCCACTTGCTGTAAAGCTGGAGTTTCGGCAATACTCCAGTTTGCAGCTTACACCACATAGCCTCCTCGCTTTTGGTGAGTTGCTTAAAAATATTTTTTAAGTAACAGTCGTTAGTCGAAAAAAGGAATCTAAGCACTCTTGAAGGGTAAGTGCAGTTGTTATTGCAGCTTTCCGGTATGCAGTTTTTGACTGTTTTGTATATCTTTGCTTCTGCAATCACTCGAACTTGGGACATTTTGACCACGTCGTCATCAAAAAGCCGACTCTCTGATTACTGGTATGTGAGCGGAGTTGGATGGCAGCAGCCGAAATAAACGTGATTTCTTGCCGGGCATTGAGGCTCATTTTAATTATTTTTATAATAATCCGCTCGACATTGCAATATATTCCGTTCTCTGCACCTCAACGGAGCCTCGCGTATAGAAGATTCATTGGTGACTCCAGTCCCGTACAGCATGCGATGCTTTTGAGAGTTCAGGAGGCTAGAACAGGAGTGTAAACACCTAGCTAGAGACCGCAGTCACACCGGCATTGAGCGAGATACCGATGCGGTTGCAAATGATGGGGCTGCGTAGCTGGGATCTGCAGCTGTGAAACTAAACTAAATGGGAAACCCTAGTTTAGCTGTTCATCCAGACGAATCTAGATTTGTGGCCACAGGCGTATTAAACTCGTAATTAAACACATTTAACTCTTCGCAGAGGAGATTGGTGAGCACGAAAACTGGTTATATCGTGGTAGTTCCCATTTGTAAGCGTTTTGATGTCCATAATCCTACTTAAGAGCACAGGTGGGCATGTTAAATCAAAGGCTTCAACCTCACCTCAACCTCGAAATGTCATGACCTTAAGGTCTCCTAAGGCTTTACCTCATTTCTCCAGACGGCACTAGCGAACTTCACCCCAAAATCATAATGCGAGGTTGAGGCCTGATACTCGAAAAGAAATAAAAATTCAGTAAATCAGTGGCCCATCACGAAGTCGAGAATCATAAGCCAACTAAACCGATGATGGTGCCATTATAAGTATTAGAAATGGCGCTATTGGCATTTTCTCTGTAGACCGAATGTTTCGCGTAAGTTGATTCAAGGTTTAAAAATAAAGCAGAACTTCGTTGTTGTGTGAAACCAAAGGACCATTATTTACGATCGTGTAGCCTTCCTAGGATATATTTATATTCCGCATAATTGATAATTGCGTGAGAATCATGACGCATTTAAAAAATATATACAGGACGTAATGCGTTTTGTCATGGCGTACAGGGGTTGAGAAACAGTCGATGCAATTTTTCCTATCCATATACTTCCTGCGAGGCATCCTTTTTTTCTGGCATTTATAAAAACTCTTAAAATACAGAAAATACTAAGCGGCTGCGCGCAAACTGCGTTCATTCAAAACCCGTTCAGCAGTACAGTACGGTAACGCAAGAAAGCAATTACTTTTCTTCCTTTTTTCAAATACTACGCGGGAGTCCCTAAAATGTCAGAAAAAGAGCCATGTATCATATTCGTAAGTAGACAAGAATATTGCTCTGCTTTTTCTTAACCACGCACTGTTTACCGAAACACATTTGACTCTAATGCGAATGTAAAAGGCCGTAAATGGTATTAGCTAATTACCTAATTAAGCTATATTAGAAAGGCGTCGCATGAGGGAAACATTATATCGTTACTTGCAACCCCCTGAATTGCACCGCTTTTTTAATCCATTGTTCAAGTGGCTTGATGCTCTGCATATACAATATGTAACGTGCAGTCGTGGCCAGAACTGGTATAAAACACGCCGCCGAGGGCGGAGCCCAGGAAAACTACATTGCACCTCTGTCTAGCAATAACTATGTGGGGATCGAGACAATCATGGACTTGCCCGTGCCGTTGTTGCTGTTCCTGTCGCTAGATGGCGTTTCGATGCAGGAAGCAAAGAAAGCATGAATGAATAGGCGGTGGAGGTTAGCGAGAAGAGTTTGGAATATTGGTGGATAAATAGCAGGGTGGGGACGCATACAAGCTAAATCGAAATTAAACACGAGTATTTAAGAATCCCCCGTGTCGAAAAGTAAAGTCGTTAAAATTGAAGAGTTAAAAATTATAACAAAGAAAGGTTAAGCATGTTTCTCTCTCCCTCACCACCCCACTTCAAAGGGGACACTCTTAACATTCATCTATCCACTTCTAGGGTGCTTGGGCGCGCGCGCCCCCCTTTTAGTTACGCATGGAAGAGCCATGCTGCTCCGTTCTTACTGGATCGCTCCGCGTATGCTTTGGTCCTTCATGCGCTGTTAAAACATACGATTTTCATTCTTTTAGAGATGATGGGGTGAGGAGGATATTGGCGCACGTTTTTATGGTGCAAGGGCTCTGGATAAATATGATGCACAGGTTTCAACGTGCAAACTGCTGTAAAATAAGAAGGCAAGTGCATTTTCTTAATTCACTCATTTCTTTCTTAATTCGTTAGTATTAAACTCCTATCGTTCCGAAAAAACGCCGTATACAGTTTATTGGTGAGGACACTTGCCACCTCCACGGCTGGTACATGGAAGCTCCGGAGCTGCTTCTTGCCTTCGTGGGCAGATGGAGAGAGGGAAAGGCCCACTCCCCACTTGAAGGGAGCCCAACTACTGCCTTTCGAAAAAATGACAAAAACAAAAATGATTGATAAAACCATCAAAACAATGGTAACAGCCCTCCTTCAAAGAATGCCGTCCTGTAAGTTCTGTAAGGGCTGAAGGAACACGACGTAATCTACCAAAGCTAGGAGTGGGCCTCGGCATCCGGCCTTTCTAAGGTGAGAAACCGAACCCTGAGGTGCGGTGCTGGGCACCACGGTGGCGCACTTGAGCTCCAATTCGGAACGATTGCTCCTCAGAGTAAGCACTAGGCAACTGCCAAAATCCTCGACCTCAACATGTGGCCTCATTTAATGACGACCTCACTGAACCTCAAGCCCATGCAATAGGTTGAAATGGAATTTCTGGCCTCACTCAAAGCATTTTAAGCTGTGGGCGACCTCACCTCAGCTTCACCTGATTCCGTGAGGTCGAGGTCATTTTGAGTTCTGAGGTCAACCTCATGAGGTTGCCACCTCTCTTTAAGAGTTTTAAAGTTTTCCGAGAAACAGTTCGATAATCACAACACTCGATGGATGGATGGAATATAGGAGCGTCCCCTTTGAAACGGGGTGGTCGCAGTAGCTATCATGCTCATTTTTCTCCCTATATCTTAATTATTGATTTAGAAGGGTTAACGAAACCATCATTCTATTTACTAAATTTTGTTCCTACATTACTAACATTATGTCACTTCTCTGCTTTTCGTGAAGCAGCGCCATCTGCTGAGCAGTTGGTACCATCCGCATCGATGGAATCGTGCTGAGGAATTGTTGGCGGAACAGCCAGAGAATCGCAACAGTCGATAGTTCAATGCCGCAGTATATACCAGGCGCTGTGCTGCAGAATTGTTCATGCAGTGGCAGGGAAAGACCAGCAAGCTTGTGCCAAATAAGACGCCACCAGCGGAGTAAGACTACTATCCAGATCATCGTGCCTAGATGAGCAACAGGCGACTTAGAAGCGGCCGCGGCTTCCAAAATCCGGGCGAGACGTACCCGCCTTCTGCGCACAGGGGGCGTTCGAATCGATAGGCCTCGGGCTAGGTCGATCTTGAATAGTTTTGTACGGTAAGTTCAAACAACGAGGAAAGTTGTAAATAACTCTGCGGAGAACGGTTGCACCACACTATGCCACTAGGTAGCACAGCGTTGACACGATAACTAGGCCATTTGGTAGCCAAGTGAATATGCACTTTTTGCGCATATATTCACTTGGCTACCAAATGGTACCTGCGCAAGCACTAACTAGGGTGAGTGTTCACCCTAGCCTCACCTTCTTTCTGTCAGCGTTGATTGCAGCGCTTTGAAGATGTCCATCTTTCAACCACTAGCAAGGTCCGCGGCATTTCTTTAGATATCGAGTGTGTGCACTCTCTAGCAGGCCAGAATGAGAGGACAGTGACGGCACGTCCGCTCTTAGCACTTCCTCGAACGACAACAAAATGACAAGCGTGCGTATTTTTTGTACTAACTTACGAGTTATGGCAACAACATTTTCACCCTATCAAGTCACCGTTGCGAATTGAGAATGCGTTTCGGTGGATGAAAGATATTGTAACGAAGTGTTCGCACGTTGAACTTTCTTGACGGCACGACGGCTCCGCCGCATTGAAGAAAGGGACCAGACGATTTCGTTTGATAACACAAGTTAACTGAATTTAATAAAGATGAACTCAAACAATAATTAAAGCGAATCCAGTAGTACCAAATAAACAACTAATTCAAATTAACAACACATCAGTCCGCCAACGCGACATCTTCCGAGCAGGGGTCCCGAGCAGCAGCTCGGATGGTCGCCGTCCTCCCTTACTTGCCGCCAAAACCCCTCTGCCAACGTTCTTCAGGATTCTCCAGGCAGTGTTTGTTACCAGGCGGAAATGCGCTTATCGGAGCCAATGAGACGACTTTCTTTACAGCTGAGAAACCAATAGGACGCCGGTGCCCGCGAGGTTGTTTCCTCGCGAGCACCGCGTGAATTTCTAGAAGACGCGGCGCATCTCCGCCTGGCACCCAAACACACAAAAGGTAAACCAAAAACACATGGGCCGCAAGGACGCAGACGGCACAAAACACAAAGCTCCGTCCGTGCTCTCAGCCGTCGCCCCCAAGCCCTCAGGCGTTAACCGGTTGGGACGCGAGCTTTCAACAGCTCGCCTCCTTCACAGCCGTTAACCATTTTCCGAACGGCGTACATCGTGAATACCCCCCCAAGAAGAAGGGGAAAGCACAGCGACGCCGTGCAAAAGAAAAAAAGGACCGCTCCCCGGCTGTGCACGGGTCCGGAAAACGGCGCGCGACATAGGCATAGCTCGCTATGCGACACCTCCCCCCTATGAAAAAGAGTGTCCCACTCGGTCACAATCATGCCCGTACAAATAAACCGCAAGGAAATGCTATGAATAACTATGTACAAGGTTCAAAAATGAAATTACGTCTACTGGATAGGACCACACAACAATACCAAAATTGAATAAAATATACGCAATGCCGAAAAAACGAGAAAATATAAATGTCAGGTGAAACAGATTACAACCAGGAAGGTAGAGAAGAACACTTACACGCAATAAAACATTGGCATATCAGTCAAAATGTTACAGGGCACACTCAAAATGTCCACTTGCACGTATTCACACAAAACACAAAACATTCGGGAGTATATACAAAGTCACGGCGGATTAATTAACACTTCCGTCCGCGCTGTAATACATCTCGGTATCACTGTCATAATCGGTCCTTACTCCTTTGGGGTTGGTGCGAGTTCCCGTGGGTCTACACTGAAATGTTGATTCGGAGTATGAATATGTCTCAGTCGCACTTCCAGCAGAGGTACCGCGATCACTGTTTTTCACGGTCGAGGCCGCTACACGTTTTGGCCTTGCGGAGACACGAACACAGCGCTCGAACGCATGCACACCATCACCACGATCACCGTTTGCTGACTCGTCGTCGGCGTCCTCATCAGAAGCAAGCCGTGGGTGGTAGTGTTTCAGACGTTCAGCATTGACGACATCCCGCTTTCGGCCGGTGCGATCGATGACCTCCCAGTTATTTTCTGATACCTTCCGGAGCAGACGGAACGGCCCGTGGTATCTGTGGAGCAGTTTGGTGGTCTTTCCTTTCGATCGAGAAGGCGTCCACAGGTACACAAGGTCTCCCGGATAGAAAACAGCATCCCGTCGTTTGGAGTCGTATGCCCTTTTGTTCTTTTCTTGCCGGTCTTTCTCACGCTGAGCTACGACTTGGCGCGCCTGGCGAAGCCGGTGCACCACCTTGTGAGCATCCACTTCGTCACAGTCGACCTGCGCGACACCGAGGGCCACCTCAACAGGAAGTGTTGGCTCGTGTCCGTGAAGAAGAAAAAACGGTGAAAAACCTGTCGTTTCGTGTTGCGACGAATTATAGGCGAAAAGAACATAAGGCAGGAATTCGTCCCAGTCCCGATGATGCGAGGAGACATACATGCTGAGCATGTCGGCAAGCGTGCGGTTGAAACGTTCGCACAAGCCATTGGTTTGCGGGTGGTACGCTGTTGTTTTCACGTGGTCTGTACCCATGGCTTTAAATATTTCCTCAATCAAGGAAGCAACAAAATGTTGTCCGCGGTCCGTAATGATGCGGCCTGGTGCCCCGTGGCGTAGGACGATCTCTCGCACAAAGCCCTGCGCGGCCTCAGCAGCTGTAGCCGCCGGGCATGCTACTGCTTCGACCCACTTCGTGTGGTAATCAGTCATCACGAGGATGTAGCGGTTTCCGGATTGACTCTTCGTAAATGGTCCCAAAAAGTCCATTCCAACCTGTTTAAAAGGCATTCCCACCGGGGGAAGAGGCTGGAGAAACCCGATTGGTTTGCCCGGTGGGGCTTTGCGCGTCTGGCAGTCAGGGCAAGACAGCACGTAGTTTGACACCTGCGCGAACATCTTAGGCCAGAAGTAACGCCTACGTATCTTCTCCCATGTGCGCTTGACCCCGAGGTGTCCCGCCGTGAGATCATCGTGGCAGCCCCTTAGCACCTCTGACCGCAAACATTTTGGTACAACCAGTGCGTCGTAGTCTGACTCGAAACCTTTCGCTCGCCTGTGCAACACACCGTTGATCATTCGAAAACACCGTGCCGTTTTTTTCAGTGTTCTGGCAACGGGTGAATCCGGGTTCTCCAGGTGTCCTATCACTTCCCTCATCCAAGGGTCTTCCCTCTGCTTCATGCCTACATCCACGCGACCTAGCACAAGCAGCGGTGCAAAGTTATCTTCACTAACCGGTGCCGGCTCGCGTGGCAGGCGAGAAAGGGTGTCTGCATCTGCGTTCTTCAAACCTGGGCGGTGTTTGAGAGTCAGGTCAAACTCTTGCAACAGCAGGGACCATCTCATGAGGCGTCCATTCGGATTCTTGACATTCATCAGCCATGCGAGGCTGGCTTGATCTGTGATCACGGTGAAGTTACTGCCGAATATATAAGGTCGAAACTGCCTACAGGCGTAAACGACAGCCAGACATTCCTTTTCTGTGGTGCTGTAATTAGCTTCCGCTTTGTTGAGATGACGGCTGGCGTAGGCGATGACATGTTCCCGACCCTCGTCTTTTTGAACCAGCACAGCACCAAGACCGTAGTCACAGGCATCCGTATGGATTTCGATGGGCTTGCCTGGCTCGAATTGACGCAGAACTGGCGCCGTAGTCAGCTTCTCTTTGAGCGCTTGCATGGCCGCCTCGCATGCCGTGTCCCACTCAAACGAAACATTCTTTCTTGTCAAATTAGTCAAAGGTCGGGAGATTAGGGAGAAATCCTTGATGAAACGCCGATAATAATTGCAGATTCCCAGGAAACTCTGAACTCCTTTCTTGTTTTTTGGCGCTGGGAGCTTTTCGATCGCGGCTATTTTGTCCGGATCTGGTCTGATGTTCTCTCCAGTCAGCACGTGCCCGAGATACCTGATTTCTTGTTGCGCGAAGCTGCATTTTTCCGGCTTCAGACGCAAGTTGGCTTCATCAAGAGCGCTTAACACCTTTTCCAAGTCCTCTAGGTGAGTTTTCATGGTCTTCGAGAAAATGACAATGTCATCCAAATAGGCCAAACACACCCTCCAGAGAAGACCACTCAAAACTTTGTTGATCATCCTCTGGAATGTCGCGGGAGCATTGCACAGACCGAAAGGAACGACATTGAACTCGTACAGACCGGAGCCGCATGCGAATGCTGTCTTCGACTTGTGCTCTTCACGGATTCCTACCTGCCAATAGCCTGAAGTGAGGTCAAGCGTCGTGAAATATCGAGAACCCTGCAGCAGATCCAAAATGTCATCGATTCGCGGTAATGGGTGCACGTCTTTCTCGGTAACCGCGTTCACCCTTCGGAAATCAACGCAGAAACGCCAACCTCCCTGCGGCTTTTTCACGAGAACGACGGGCGATGACCAGGGACTGTGCGACTCTCTGATCACTTCGTCACGAAGCAACTCTTCCACTTGCGCTTTAATGACCTCCCTCTCGAAGGGTGAGTGGCGGTACGGATGTTGACAAATGGGTGCTGAGCTGCCCGTGTTTATAGTATGCTCCGTTACGTGAGTGCGCTGAATCGGATTGTGCTCGCCGGTAAACAGGTGACGAAACTTATGAATAACGGACAAGAGCTCATCTCTCTCAGATGGCGTCATGTGTGGCCCAGTTTGGACGTCAAAGTCCTCTGTCGCAGTGGGGTCGTGTGGCACGGCGAGTCCGAGTTGCGCCTCATGAAGTGATGTGGCCCAGCCGATCTTCGCGTCGCGATGTACCACTATCGGCAGCAAGGTAGGGTTTGCAACACGGACGATTCCGATCCCACCAACCACGTTCACGACGGTCCGCGCCACCTGCAGTCCACTTCTAAGGGTTGACTTTGGCTCGACAAGCTGAATTCCGTCTCTCGGTATGTGTACCCTTAAAATGGCTTCCGTACGAGGCTCGATGGAAACTTGGTCTTTACTTCGTGCAGTGACCACATTTAACTGCGATTGCACGCTAGTATCGAGGTGTAGCGGGTACACTTCACTCCCTATTTTTAGTTGTTTACGGAGGAAGTCAATCAGCAGGTTTGCCTGCCGGCAAAATGGGAGCCCTCCTATCAACTCATAAGGGCAGTCCTTGAGGACAATGAATCTTACGCTGAATCTGGTCGATCCGAATTGAAGCACTACTTCTGTTTCTCCTACAGGTGCTAATAAGTCTCCGCTGATTCCTTTGATAAAAGCAGTGCCCTCAGTTAGTTCGACTTTTGAAGCAATTTTAGCCGCGAAGCTGGAAGAAATGATGTTTACGGAGGCGCCAGTGTCGATGAGAAGGGTGGTCTTCAAATTATTGGCCTCGACTTGGACCGTGAGGAGTTGGTCTTCGGTCATCACGCTCACAGATCGGCCAGGCTGACCACCTAAGCCCGGCCGTTCCCGTTTCCCGGATTGGGAGCCTGCTCGTCGCGCGCCTTTCTCTGTTCGCGGTCCTCGTCTCTCCATCGCTGGCGACAATTCCGAGATATGTGACCGCTTCGGTTACAGTAGTGGCATCGCGACCGTCCGTCGTCGTCACGCGAGGTTCTCTGGGGCAATGGCGCGCGCCTACGAAAAATTTCTTCTTCCATTGTCTTTAGACGTCCGGATAATGATTCTAGAGAGGCGGCGATCGCCTTGAAATCTTGCTCACCTGCGAGCCTTTGTTGTTGACCATGGAAGGCAGCAGTGTAGGTGGGAAGTAGGTGGTGCTGCCCAGATCCCGGCACAGTCAACGGACGAGGCTCGTTGTTAGCGCTGCCAGCTGTTGGCAAGATGTCCGAACTACAAACACAGGGTCCCGTTGCCAGGTAGGTGGTGTTTGCTGCGGTGGCCGGCAGCACCCGGGAAGTGAAACCCATCAGCGCGGCCCTACTGAGGCGTTGCAGTGTCTGCAGGAAGTCGGCGCAGCTGGACGGATCGGATATTATCATCTTCTCCATTGTCGCCGGTTGCAGGCCCCGCAGCAGATGACGCAATTTGTCTTCTTCCGGCATTTTGCGGTCGACCCTGGCGCACAGCTGCAGCACATCATAAAAATATTGCTCCGGAGTCTCCGACGGCAGGTGTATTCGATTCTGCAGCCGAAGGTGAGCGATTTCCGTCGCGTGGCGGCTGCTGAAGCAGGTCTTGAGCTTCGCCGCCCAGTCACTCCACGAAATCGGCGCACCGGTAAGCAGCTGTGTGGTGTGCCACTTCTTCGCATCGCCATCAAGGGAAAGGTACAAAAATTTCACCTTTGTGTCGTCGTCCCAAGCGTTCAACGACGATACGTGCTCGTAGCAGGTCAGCCATTCCGCCACGGACTCCTCAGGGGTTCCCTTAAAAACAGGAGGGGGGATGGACATCCTCTGTTGAGAGCTCGTCATCGTAGCGAAGTCAGCTGTCGCCTGCATGTCCGGATCACTCCTGAGATGGGGGCGCATCTCCGGTAGAGCGGGGTCGTCGTTACCACGCACCTTCCACCGCTTGTAACGAAGTGTTCGCACGTTGAACTTTCTTGACGGCACGACGGCTCCGCCGCATTGAAGAAAGGGACCAGACGATTTCGTTTGATAACACAAGTTAACTGAATTTAATAAAGATGAACTCAAACAATAATTAAAGCGAATCCAGTAGTACCAAATAAACAACTAATTCAAATTAACAACACATCAGTCCGCCAACGCGACATCTTCCGAGCAGGGGTCCCGAGCAGCAGCTCGGATGGTCGCCGTCCTCCCTTACTTGCCGCCAAAACCCCTCTGCCAACGTTCTTCAGGATTCTCCAGGCAGTGTTTGTTACCAGGCGGAAATGCGCTTATCGGAGCCAATGAGACGACTTTCTTTACAGCTGAGAAACCAATAGGACGCCGGTGCCCGCGAGGTTGTTTCCTCGCGAGCACCGCGTGAATTTCTAGAAGACGCGGCGCATCTCCGCCTGGCACCCAAACACACAAAAGGTAAACCAAAAACACATGGGCCGCAAGGACGCAGACGGCACAAAACACAAAGCTCCGTCCGTGCTCTCAGCCGTCGCCCCCAAGCCCTCAGGCGTTAACCGGTTGGGACGCGAGCTTTCAACAGCTCGCCTCCTTCACAGCCGTTAACCATTTTCCGAACGGCGTACATCGTGAATACCCCCCCAAGAAGAAGGGGAAAGCACAGCGACGCCGTGCAAAAGAAAAAAAGGACCGCTCCCCGGCTGTGCACGGGTCCGGAAAACGGCGCGCGACATAGGCATAGCTCGCTATGCGACAATATCATGATGTGAAAGATGTCCACTTCCAACCGCCCTCCTCTGCTCCACTCGCTAGTGCTGAGGTGTGCACGAAAAGAGAGGCGTGGTAAATAAAACAATGATACCACTGAAGTATAAGTTCAAATGCGCATCTACTGACAGTGCGATTGAAGAAAATAAGGCGCCCATAGAAAAAAGCAAGAAAACGGCCACGAGGACTCTTTCCAGTTCGATGAAGAAGGATTCGGCATGCCATCGGTCTTTCCCTATTTTCGCGTTTGTTCACCTGAATCCAGGAGCTGTCTCAGTCTTCACTCGCGCGCTCTTCAAACACGCAGCGGCGGCATCGCCCTGAGCAACGAGCACGTCTCAGCGACGTTACCGCGTCCTTTCCTCGGCAGCTTCAGATCCGTCGAGATGCCGTTCCCTCCGCTGTCAGCGTAACGGTCTCCTCGTGCCTCGGTGCGGACGAACGAGGGCGAAAAGAAGGTGATGGAAAACCGCAGCAGAGGCCGTCGCTTCGCTTTAGCCCGTCACTCCGGCCAACGGCTGCGCGCTGCTCGGCCGCGGCGCCCGGTTTCGGCGCACTCAGCGATTCCTGTGGCGAGTGCTCGCATGGCCGCACCGACTGACAGGAAATGCTTCCCCCTTTTTTGCTGCCCGCCTCAGCAGAGCTGTGTCTCGGTGCTTTGCCGGGAGTGTTTACACTATAACCGGCTGAAACGGAACCAGCCGATGCAGTCACCCCGCTTAAAGGAACGCGGTGCGCTTAAATCTGCACCGTGCTTCCACGTGTCGCCTGAATGGGAACATGCCGGACACGAACCTGGTGCGCAGCGAGGAGGACCGATAATCTGGCTGTCGCGATACGCTGGCTCGGACACTCGTCTTGCGCGCAAATGCAGGCAACCTTGTAAGAGATTCGGGCTCATCAAGCCGCCTAGTAGGTTGATATTGTCGTCGTCGCCTTTTGTGACATGTCCATTTTGTCCGCTTAGATGACGCATGCAATCCCGAACCCCGGCTTCCGTTGGCTCCAGCCAATCTGGGGTCCTTGGCGAGTGCATCAAGCCAGCAGAAGTAGGCGCTCGCGCCATCATGGGTATCATCAACGGGACCGCAGTTTAGTTGACGCAAAAGGCGACACGCGCAGATTACCACCTCAGGTGGACGCGTGTAAAACCTCATCAGCGACAGGTGTGCTAGAGATCTGTCTGAGGTAAACTCAATGTTGTGTATGTACTTACATGATCGTCCACTCTTAGTTTGAACGCGGTCGCTGACCTGAAGGCGGCATTGCGATCGACCCGGTCACGAAGTGAAACAAAGTCTCGGATCAATCGAAGTGTCACGCGTCACGTCCTGGCACGCGGCCTATGTGTTTGCATCCCTTCACTTCGATATGCGGCATCATCGGACGCAATAGGCTCTTGAGGACAAAGGCTGTACTCAAACTAGGAGTGGACGACCCTGTAAACACAATTGAAGGAATGAAGAAACACCTTTCAGCAGAGTATTTCTCCCATAATTTACTCCTTTTACAGGGTCATGACACTCTTGCTAGGCAGACTGCAGACACGCACACACTCTAGTATCACGAAGAAGATCGGCAGTGGCATGAGAGGATCGAGCCCTCGCGCTAGGCCAGCAATTAAATTATCCTTCACCCTGTCGCCATGTTATGCTGTCTTCTTGCTTGTCGCCACGTGACATTTTGTTTGGAGGTGTGGTCTACGTCATCCCCATCCTAACCTTGGAGAGTCGACGCCATCCATACGCCGGGACCATCAGCCGGGAATCCAGGGACACCGCCGCGCAGCTTCGCCCCAGCCCTTCCTGCCCAGACCCGGCCAGCCGCAACTACCGCCGCCTCGCCCCCAGCCCGGATCTAAAGACTAGGCGCACAAACGAACCAAGCATAGGCGAGATCAGAGTAAAGACCCGAATGAACCGAAGGAACCGAAGGACATGAACATGCAACCCTCGTCCAGCCACCCTACGAACCTTGAGCCATCGGTCCCATGGATGCTTTGGTGGCGGATGGTTGAAGAGCTCCAGGGGAGGTGGATCACCCAAACATCATCGTGGTCATCGTCATCGTGGTGGCAAGCATTAATTCTTTTTTATCTTTCCTTCAACATCTTCACCGTCAGGTCACCACCGACTTCAACGAACCGATCGGGACGATCGCTCGGTGGCCCCGGGAAATTTTGCGAAGAAAATCGGCAGGGGCGTGAGAGTAGCCTTCGCGTTAGGGCAGCTATTAAATCATTCTTCACCCAGCCGCCACGTTTTGCCGTCTTCTTGCTTATCGCTTCGTAAAAGTAAGAGGGAATATACACTTTTATTATGAAGCTTTTCTAAAGAATAGGCTGAAAACCTAATGATCGGGAGCTGGGCGCATTACCTCTTCACTTCTTCTCAGAAAGAATTAACGCTCCTGCGTTTGAGCGTATAGATACGCTTCATTTAAAGACTTGTGGTGCCTTCCTGCACACCTTTTGCGGACCTCATTGGTCCAACTGACCAGTTATGCGCAGATCAAAGCCGCAGTAAACTTGACCCAGCTCAGCCGACGACGAAAAATCCAGGCACACACGCTACAGAAAGTAGTGCTAAAATAATGCTAAAATAATATTATGGTGCACTGTGCTGGAGGCCCATCTTGCATGAACGAAGTGTTATCCTTCTGCTCAGTTTTTTGCATCCAAAATATTCAGCAGCTTCAGTTGTGCTTTCGTCAAACATTCAGTCCTATACACTGCTATATGATATACTTAAACACTTGTTAAGCTGCGGACCATAATAAAGAAAGAAAAAAGTTTAGCCGTGAACCACGGATGTTTAAGGAGAGCCGAAGCATAGCTTGTGTTTGTTTTTACCAGCAGGTCTTTTTTCTAGGACTGCTTTTAAAAAGGTGAAAGGAAACGTAAATGGCATGCATGAAGGGCGTAAAATATTTTCACTTATCAGCAGATTTGTAATTGTTTCACAATAATTACGATATTTAAAAGAGTAAGTAAGCCTACTGAGGCAGGCAGGTGAAACCCTTGTGTTATGGTAATTATTGAAGACGTTTGTCCGGCTAAATGGTTTTTACCTGGCCGTTCACAAGAGCCATTTCTTGAGGTTGAGAGAAATTAGTGGTGCGCCTATTTTGCATTCCGCACGGATGATATCTGACCATAAAGATCCCCTGCATTACGAAGTAAAAATAAATAAATAAATAAACTTCTCCAAATTCTCTCTGTCGGCGCAGTGAGCGCACTGGAAGTTTCGCTTGTTGCTTCGATTGCCCAGGGAGCATTTCAATTCTTTCGTACTTTGGGAAGAACAAGCAGCCGCTAGAGAGAGTAAAACAGATGATTTACTCTCTGTGAAAAAGCGTCAGTTCTCAGAGTGGAGCATGTCTGCGCTGAAAGAATCTGAACCCCTTCCCCTTTGCCATGTCGCTAGCCAAACACTGGCATCTTTACCTGCTATGTCTATTTTATTTTCCCATAATTTGTTATTGCGCGCAGCCAAAGATAAATAAACTGGTTTTCATTAAAATACGATGCTTGGACTCTTTGTTTCATGTTATTCAAAGGCAAATAAGCAGCGTGAAAGAAAGGCGAACGCGAATGAAAGTACTGCCGCCTCTGTTCTTGAGCCTTGTTTTATTTCAGTTAATTTGCCTTTGAATCTGGGCGTTGTTGCGAGTGGATAAACAGGCTGAATGCAGCGCACCTTATTTGTATACAATGCGCGGGGAGAATGACGCCCGTGTTCTGCCTTATCAAAGCAAGTACGGGTGCCGCTCCATACAGTTCCGCTTTCTCGTTTTTATGAACATACTCGGGCTTATCGCCATCGACGCTGAAGAATATGTTTGCAAGTGTAATACATGCGAATTTGTGTACAATGGCGCAACGAAATCGACTCCTAGTCACAGAGCTCTTTGTGTAACCTATGTATACAATCGAGATTCTTGTTTGCTTCTTTTTCCGTGCTAAAAATATGTAGAAGCTCCTTTTATTTCCATGCGAAGGTTTCACGTAGACGCCGAATTTTCATCACGCGTTTTTATGCCATCTTAAAATTTCTGCCGTGCTTTTATTTTGAAAGCTTTGCATTAGAGTGGTCTTGGCACGTACCTCGTTTCTCTAGCTTTTCGAACTTTATCCGGCTGTCGTCAGTACTTGAACACAACTCAAAAAGGCAGCGGCAAAATGCTCTTCAAGCACACTATACCACTTTACCACAAGGGCGCCGACTAGAGAGCCGCCGAGCAGAGAAGAACCTAGAGAACCGACTAAAGAACAAGAGAACCAGTAGATGCCATTGGGTACAAGTAATCCTTTGAGGGGAGTTTGCCGCTGCTTTCTTCAGTTACATTCGGCTAACACTCACAGGTATATTTTAATGCGAGAGCATTACTTCGCTATATTCATAGATTTCTGTCCGCAGACCCGCAGACCGTGTCCGCAGGCCGCGTCTGCAGACCGCGTCAGCAAACTTGTGTCTGCAGCAGTTATAATTTAGAAGTGGTAGAGGTTAATGACTGGTGTCAATGAATAGAGGGTGACGCATTATTGTTGCCGAAAATATAATTAGACCAATAAGTTAATTAGGTAATTAATTACAGAAAAAATGAAAGTTGTCCGCAGCAGTTGTAATTGAGAAGTGGTAGAGATTAATGAGTGATGTCAGTCGATAGAAGCTGACGTAGTGTGGCTAGAAAAATAATTAGGCCAGTTAATTAGGTAATTATTACATGAAAAAATGTAAAGGTAAAGGCGCAAATGGTTCATAGACAATGTCTTGGCGCCACATTTTAATGTATCAAATACTAAAATAGTTAATTAAATCAGTCAGTTAAAGTGACGTCAAGAATGTGACGTCACGCAACCTAAAGTCGAGCCAAAAAAGGGCATAGGAAGGGATTGGCACGCAGTTTGAAAGTACCAAAGACTAAATATAGTTAATTAAGGCATTCAGTTAGGGTGACGTCAAGGATGTGACCTCACGCAGCCGAAAGTAGAGCCGAAAAGAAGCATAGAAAGGCATTGGCGCACAAATTCGAAAGTACCGAAGACTAGAATGGGTAAACAAGAAGTGAATTAATGTGATGTCAAGGATGCGACGTCACGAAACCGGGAGTAGAGCCAAAAAAGGACATGGGAAGGTATTGACACACAATTTGAAAGTATCAAAGACTAAAATGGGTAAACAAGAAGTGAATTAAGCAACTGGAAGCAACCAGAAGCAACCAACAGCAGCATCCGTGCTTTCGCTTTACTTCAATGCAGATTCTGCAGTGCTCTTTAATTTTTCTGCCATCCCACTATTGCCCTAAGATATTGCATAAATATCCGCATTTAATCGAAAACCTGAACGTCACTATGATTCCTGACACACTTCTAAACCTTGCCATAAAGATGAAAATGGGGAGGTCCGGGAGGAAGTGAGAGTTTGAAGGAACTGCAACAGTGGAATACGCACGAGAAGCCTTTTAGTGGACCAGCGAAGCCATACAGTCAAACCTATAGATGCACTGCTTGCCTCGTGTCATCGTATTGCGCGTAGCGTAAAGAGTGTAAGAGCGCTGGAGTCGAAGTTCCGTTGGCTAACTCCCTCATAGCCCTAAACAGTGGTGAGGCGGACGCAGCAAAATCGTAGTGAATATTCCGTTCCGCATAAGCAATACGCTAAAAGACAACGTGGAGTAAAAGGAGCGTTCCAAAATGTCCCTTTGCAGATTGCGCAGTCAGACTCTGCGGGGCTTGTGCAGTGGACAGTGTTTCCCCGATTCCGGGCCCAGGGAATGCACCGGCACATCGCACGCAGAAAGTCGGCCCGATTGGCGCGTGACCTCGCAAAGCGCGCGTGCCTTCTCGGGCGACGACGCGACATACGCGACATCGTAGACAGGCGTCGCGTTCGGTAAGGCCAATGTACGCTGCGTGTGTCTATGCGCTATATGCGCTGCGTCCGGAGCGGCTGCATGCCACTATCTGACGCCGGCCACCGGTTACAGCGGTGCCCGTTTATTGAAGCGAAAACTTCACAAGGTCATATATCACCCAAGGTCAACCTCTCCGGCTGCTTGACCTACAATAAAATTCCTAGTGTGGCTATATCGCTTAACCATGGTACCACCTATGATGTACCGCCCCTTGACCTTTGACGAAAGATACTGCATCCCGTGTTCCCTCTTGTAGTTCACGGCGTCTTCGACTCCATAGTCTCGAAAATTCAATCGCTGCAGACCATGCCAGCCCAAATCTAAACCTAGGCCTAACCGAAGCAAACCAATAAAAACCAAGCATTCGTTTCGCCTAATTAAATTTATCAGGGTAACTAGGTTCACCTCCGTCATTTTTTTCTTCAGCCCTTTAAGTACACGTGGCGTTGTGTAAATGATAAGTTTTTCAACGATAAGTTCTTCAACGTGAAGTTTCAAAGATATTTTTTTTTTCGGGGCCATTTTGTCAAGTTTGGTTCGATAGCTGACTATTCTCAGCCTTTTGCTTCGCTGCTATCATCATTTCGTGAATTGATGCATTGTTTACTCTGTTCGACAGCTGTCCCTGGTTTCCATCGTAATTTTGGACACTCTAATTTATTTCCAGGCACTAAATAAAGCAATGAAGGCAGACATTGCTTCCATTCTTTCGTAAAATTAGCTTTTGTCTGTTAACTTATATTAGCTTACCTCCCTGAAAGCTTTAACGGAGATTCACAAAAATATGTGAACATTTTGTTAGGTTTCGTGCAACAGACTATATAACTAGAGGGCTATATTGATTTAAAACATACGATAGCGCATTTTTAACGCCGTTGCATTTCTTCGGACTGTGACTTCCACTCCTCCACTTGAGCTGCAGTTTTGTTCATTTTGGTGTATTTACAACCCGAAACAAAAAAAGCACTTTCGAGGAAGCCACCCATATTTGTTGCTTTTTATAGTGCGACGTTTAAAGCTGTCAACGACAGAAACTTTTGGGAGCAACTTATTGATCGTCATGCTGACCTATAGCCAACGGCCCGAGCCGTTCTTATGTCGAAAACATTCCAGTCAACTTTACGAGTAAGTCTATTTATGAGGTTTATTTAGTAAGCCTTGCTGGCTGGGCGCGACCCTGTCCGTATGCAAGCCTGTAATTTCTCTTTCACCAGAAGCACGTCACTTTTTAAATAGTTCTCACCAGCAAGTGTGATCTTCACTACCAGTGTATTGTTCCCCTCGTTACTGCAAACGTTGAGGCTTTTCTCGGCGACCAGTCGCGGGTTTTCCAAGGCCGAAGGAAAACGGCCTACATCCGATCCGAGACAAGCGGCGTAGCGCGCCTCACCTACTCGGCTACTCCGAAAACTGGTCCTCGTGCTCGACTGCCTCTTTCCGCGGCTTCGCGCTCTGCATTTCCAAAAAGGAATTCCGCTTTGCGCGTCGCTCGTTGCAGTATTGTCCGCTCCGTAACGAAGTCCCTCGACGTAGCGATAGCAGAGAACAGCTCTAGCTGGGGGACGCAAAGTGAAAAACAAATACAGGAGATTGCAAGATAGAATAAGCCACGGTCAAGAGCTCTTGGCCAACCAGGCGGGCGCCCTAAGCCATTGTCGCCTGTTCCCTAGGGTCAACAACTGCGCGCTTCGCAGATTGTCAACCACAGGTCAAGACGCATGCATTAGCCCCGTACGTGACCTGGAATGGCTCAGCGGGCGAGCTGGGCTTGCGCTGTGAAAGCACAGCACGCTCAACTAGATGGACAGCAGCAGAGCGGCAATCGCCTTTCTCCGCGCCGTAAGTTGCACCAGTGATGATGAAATCGTGAAGTTTATGAAGCCTTTGGCCGTCGACATCTCAGCTCAAGAAAGGAACCAGACGGGCTGCTGGCAACAAAACAAAGATTGGGCAGCGTTCCAAGGAAAAACCATTTCGAAATACTTCTTCGCATTCGCAGTCACTGATTGTACTAATTCGTTATGATTACAAGCAGTAAACAAAAAGAAAAGAAAAATGGTAGAGCTAACCTCAGCTGCTTATAGAATGAATGAGCGAGAGCTGATTGGCGCGTTTGTTACCTTAACGTGTGAAGCGATAGAAGGCTCCCACAAGCGGTAGACTTTTACCCTGTCCCTGTTCTTGCCCACAGCAATGGCGCAGAACGGTCTGAAAAGTCGTTAGCGCATTCAGTGCGATACGGCTCTCCAAGCCCATGGTGCCATGTGTTCGAATTTTGCTTTACACATGCAAATTAAGTTGTGGTCTTGACATAAGAATGACCTGCTCATGAATGAAAAATGGCGAAAGCGGTGACGCCCAGCGCGAGAAAGTAGCTGTTTAACCTGCAGAATACGAGGCCGTGTCGATGGCTCAGTCCGTAAAAACAGAAAAAAAAAAAGAAAGAAAGAAAGAACAGCGATGGTGTAATCGCCTAATGAAGCAGGCTGAGAAGTTCAGTCTATAAAAAAAAAAAAAAAGAACAGCGACAGCCTAGCCGCCAAATGGAGCAGTCAGAGAAGCTGACCTGAGTATCGCCACAGGTAAACTGCCACAACCTGCGCATTTATTATTATTTCTTTCCAATATAGCTTACAGCAATTCTCTCGGTAAAAGCCTTCCGCGTGAAGCCGGGAGTTAGGTTGACACCCAGTACATAGAAATCTAGTGGTTCTATCGTTTCGTTCTGAGAAATTTAGTTAATTAAGGGGCAATATTTTGGCACGTTCAGTAAATCTTGTCAGCTTAAGGTTTTTTGGTTCTATTACTTATCTCCGCGGCGTTTACTAATATCTTACACATAATTCTAGTGGAAAATGTAGCAAATTATTGATGTTTCTATAGCAACATCTTTCATCCATAGAAATGGCTATAGGGTCCGTTATGAAAACCTCTAGACGATAAAAAGTTGGTACATCTTGGCATTTGCCAAACGCCGCCGACAAATTTCAGCTTGATAAAACCGCACATCAAAATTCGGATAAGTGGCGGAGTATCAGCTATGTATGTGGAACGCGAACGAAGCACAAAAAAAAGAAGAAAAAGAATAACGGATCGAAAGACAAAGAAAATAAATTAAGGAAACGAACAAAAGAAAGAAAATTAATGAAAAAAGAAAATAAAAAACAAGTAATGCATTCTTGTACATCAATTTAGATTGCAAGACAACTGTAGAGTACTCTAAGATTATGCTATATATTACCGGGAACGATCCAAAACACAACAAAATATTTCATTTAATGCTTGTCCTTCACTCGCATAGAGTAATTACGTCTGTCATAGGAAACCAATAGGAAAAGTTTTCAACATTTCAACAATAGCAAGAAAGGAATTGTGAAAACCTGCAAGGCTACCAGTGGGTTATCGGCGGATGTAGACATTCATACTGTGGAATTTTACTACATGAAAAAAAAAAGCAAAAAACCTTGACAAAGAACTTTCCGTTGTGGAATGCGCTTTCCTAGAATTTCTGCTCATGAAGGTGCGAAATAAAGGGGAAACTGAAAACTCTGAAAAAGAAAGAAATTGAAGAAAGGAGAAAAACCTATACATGGAACCAACTAAAAAAAAAAAAAGCAAGATACACGGAAATAAAGAAAAGCGAAAGGAGGAGGAATGTTTTGTAGAGAACCGAAGAATGAACAAGTGAAGGAATAACAAGAAAGAGCAAAGCTAAGCCATAAAGAAAAAACACAGGAACCGGGAAAGTAAAAAGAAAGAAGATGCGAAAGAATGAAGGAAATTTGCGAAGGAGAGGACGAAGAGGAAAATGAAGAAAAATAATATCAGAATAAAAGCACCAACGAAAGAATTCCTACCTAGGTTCGAGAAGTAAAAGGAAAGAATAGCGGTGATAAAGCATGTAGGTCTGGGTAGAGAGAGCTCTTCTTCCCTCTATCCGAAACAGCAGAACCACTGGGAAGCCTTTCATTCCTATCCGTGAGCGAGAAGAACCGTTACGAGGAAAGACAGAGAGAGAGCAGCACGGAAGAGACAGGAAGAGGGGATCAGAAAGGCAGCGTCCTGACGCGTACAGAGGACGGACGGCGACGACTCAGCGTTGCCCGGTCCGTTAACGTGTCACGGACACGGCCACGAAGGGCCACAAGACAGCGGGACGCCACGTCGTCGTCGTCGTCGTAGCTGGACGCACGCTGTGGCACGCGTGCACTCTGGTACGCGTGACTTCGTTCAGCCCCTCTTCGGTGGGTCCACGCGTATCGTTGTCGACGGCCCAGCTGCTTTCGTGCGGCTGTTGCAATTGTGCGATTTATTTTCCTTCTCCTTTCTTTTTTCTTTTTTATTTCTCTCCCCGCACAGTTTGCGCAGCGATGTCCGTCGCCCGTCTTCTTTGTTTTGCCGTGCGTGGCCGACCCGCGCCGCACTCAGGCTTTGACGCCGGTATTCCTTTCCAAGAGCAAGACCACAGCGAGCTCCGTTTCATATTCATGGCTGCCACGGATGACTGCCTTACCCCGAAAGCTCCTCCTTCCCTGCCACGAGCCCTTTCTTCATTATTTTCTTTCCTATTCCTTTTGTTTCGCTTGCCGGAGAACCGTTGCGGTTCTCCCCTCTTCGGCACGCGCATACTGGCGGCCGCGCTCTGCTTTCTTCGACCGGCGTGGATTGTCGTCGCTGTATTCACCTCCCCCTCGACGTCTTGCACGTGACCGCTGTTGCACTACCCGTGGCTAAAAAACAAGCGAACAAGTCGCTTCACTACTTTGTCCCTTTCGCCCTGTCTCGTTCTCCTGCTTGTTTGTATTGATGGAGGGGGCAAATAGGAAGTTCTGCGTCCATCTCCTGTGCCCGACTCTCGCGCCTTATCCTCGTGCTGTTGTTCTTGCCTCTCGGCTTTCGCGAAGCTATGCGCTGTGCTGAGAAGGGGCACGCGCGGCTCCAATCGCAAAACTGACGGCGCGTGAACCGACGAGCAGAACGAGATGGGACGTCTTCTCACCCCCCCCCCCCCCCCCCCCTCCGCTCCCCTTACGCCATACTCCAGTTCCCCTAGCTTCGATTCTAGCACATGGTTTGACTCCGTCATGTCGGCGGTTCAGCCTGGAGACCGGGCCGTTTGTTGACGCCTGCTCTCGTGGCGCGCTTGCCTACTGCTACCTTTATCTGCACTCATGGCACAACAAACGGTCTGAGGCGTAAGCAAAGAGACCCGTTGTCAGGGAGGCCCGATCTAGTTACTGTCTTTTCTATAAAAAAAAATGAAAAAAAAAAATTCAGCAGCGCCGATACCATTTTTTTTACGGACCATGCTTCAATTTGGAAGTGCGAAAACTTCAGAAATATGTTTCTCCATTCGTGCACATTAAAGCTACGCTGCAGGCATCAATTGTGTCACATACTTACGGGGGAATTTTGAAATCCGGGAGCCGTTAACACCCACAAAGAATTTTTGCATAATGACGTTTTTTCCCACGTCAGTCACAGCGAAATCCAGGCGCCGCGACCAGAGCATCCGGATTCTAGCTGAATCAGAGCAAGCCCCAGGCATCCAACTTTACTGGCACAGAGGAACTATCACATGTGCTCATGTGCTCATAACAGTAGTTATGCTGTTCAGAGGATTAACGTATTTGGTATAAAAGGCAAATTATTCAATACGGAACTCCATAACAAGAACGCAATAAAAACTGCGCACAGCCTACGTTTGCTCTTTCGCGCATTCGATTCGGTTCGTTCTGGTAACAGGCCTTTGAATGTCTGCTCAAAACAAAGGAACTGACTGTAGTAATTCAAGTGCTCTTTGCTCATTTCACTTTTATATGAGAACGCCACGAAATGGAAAACGTTAGTAACTATTTTGAACGACAGATATTCTTACACAACCACTTCTCCTTGCTGATGGACCTGGCTACGCATGTGCGCATTTTCAAACCGACCAGGATAGTAACATTTAATATATGCGAACACTTGCGACCAGGGCTAAGCGACCGTAACGCCATACTGAGTCAGCCCGACAGCTCCCTGCTGATGGTCACCGAATTCATTTTATCGCTACTCATATGATTACCTGATATAAAGCAGCAGCGGTTTGCTACTGGTGAAGCCGCGTATTTGAGGGCTGCATGACCGATTATTGGTTCGCCATGATCAAATCCATGTAAACAGAGCTGCATTCACCGAGTCGAGGGGACACTGAACAACCAGACGTCTGCTTATGCTTTTGTCGGGCGCGGGCTTTTTAGGCAACGGCCCGGATCCAATTTTTGGCAAAGGTAATGGACAAATTTGGAGGTCACGATCTTGTCAGGCACCGTCAATTATGGTTAAATATCAATTCTTGTCGCAAACTGGCCAACATGAAATTTCTGGGGTGACCTCATGGAACAGTTCAGCCAATCAGAGCAATGGCACAACAAAAACATCGCACAAGGTTCTGGGTCGGTCAAGGGCAAAATAACAACCACACATATAATGGTGATCTATGACATCTATAAGATGGCTCGACATTGTTAATAATTCTTAGGGTATTATTAAAGAACGATAAATAAAAGAACTGCTAATGTTGGTGCCGCAATAGCATCCTCTTCTGGAATGTGCCTTTATGCGCGGAACTTATTGGACACAAACGCCGTTCAGCCATCCTTTGTGTGTAAGCCTAAGACGATGTCAAAGTGAGCCGTGAATTGAAATGGGCGAATAAATTCGAATGAGAAGAAATGAGTGAGCAAGCGTAGGTGAATCTGAATTATAGCTCTCATGAGTTGTGATTCCTAATGAGTGAGTCGAGATGTGAGATGAATCGAAATGACTGAGCTCAGATGAGTCGTGAGTTGAAATGAGTGAGTCCAGATGAGTAGAAATGACTGAGTTAAAATGAGCCGTGAGTTGAAACGAGTCGTGAGTCGAATGAGTGAGCCCAGATGAGTGTAAAGTTCAAATGAGTGAGCCCAGGTGAGTTCATCAGAGTCAGCTGAGTCTTGAGCTTAAATTGATGAGTGATCCCAGATGAGTTAGGAGTCTGAGCGAGCCCAAGTTAGCCGCACGCCTGCGTGAGTTTGAGTTCATGAGCGTGAGTGAGCCTGGGCCTTCCGAGTCCGAGTTAGAGTGAGTCTGTAGGTTGAACAATTTTTTTTAGTGAGCCTGAGCAAGCACTCCTGATTTTGCACACCTATGGTTGTAACTGGAAAGTTGAATACAAGTGCTCAAACAAACATTGTCGTTGTTATTCGAACCGTTCGTCAGTATCATTATATTTATTTTTGTTTGCATTCATATATTCAGGATCTCGTCGCCTTGACAATCCAGCTGTAGGTCGAATAATTGATGGGTCCCTGTTCTGTGGTGTTACCAGTTGGACAACCAGTCTTATACTGAACATCACCAACTCGCACCATCTGTTGACTGCTAATAGTAAACATATCCCAGTATGGGTAGTGTTTTCATCAGTAATAGAGAGGAAAGCTAACGCTGCTATAAATTGAATGTGAAGGTGTCGATCTTGAAGACTCTCTTTTCGCTGTAAAATCTAAACAAATGCTTCTTGCGCCAGCCCCAAAGTGTGCTGACGGCCTTAGAACACCAACGATATGTACTGAACACTGCAATTCTGCTCTAACTTCTGATGCTTCCCGCCTCTGCACTAAATGCATGAGTAGCGGCCGCAAAACCTAGAAGCACTTGTCTCGAACTTGGCTGCGTACAAATTTCTTTTTGTATCTTGGCTTTTCCAAGCATGAGGTCGTTGAGAACAGGTCGTTGAGCAGAAAATAACAGATCTATAACGACAGGCTTTGTCTTTGGGTAGAACTGCGTTTGATCGATGTGCAAGTAATTCTGCTAATATTGCAGAACCAACAACAGAGGTTACCCGCCGAATCAAGCATGAAGCGGACGACGCCCAACGGAGGATGCGACGACGACAAACTGCTGCGACATCTGCTATTGGGCAACGAAACGAGGAGCGTGTGAACTCGGCTCCTCTCCGGAAGATGGAGCCGTCGTCAGGAGAGGAAACTGTGGAGCACCGTGCTGTGGAGGCGATGAAAGATGTGTTTCGTGGGCAGAGGTGGGCATTGGACCTTAAAAACCTCGACCTCACCTCAAAATCAAAAAATATATGGCGACCTCACTGAACCTCAACCTCAGCAATTGAGGTTGAGGTTCCCCATGCGACCTCGCCTCACTTTTCAGGTGATCATTGGCGACCTCACTCAACCTCACCTCGAACTCAAAATGTGAGATTGATGCCGGGCGCTCGTCATCAAATATATATATATATATATATATATATATATATATATATATATATATATTAATCATTAAATTGAACCGTAACTTACATTTCTTTATACTCCTGTGATATGTAGGCAAGCCAGAATTTTGTCTTATGAAGGCCGTATTTTACTCTTAATTTTATGCAACATTTATAATCCCGGACAAAAGAAACAGTTGGGAAACTACATGTCCAACTCTGCACTAAAGTTGCAATCCTCTCCCCCTCTTCGCCTACCCTCTTGTGGTCGGTTTCATTCTACAGCCTACATGGGTACCATATTACTACGCATGGGCCCATAATGCAATACAGAGTTTATCCGATCCGACCCACGGGAATAAAATTCGTATTAGGAATAAAACAAGACAGTTCTTACTATATACTGAAAAGACAAATGCTGTTGCCCTAATGATCATGAAGACAATGGCGATATGCTCTTTTTCTTAATTCGAAAAAGAAAATTCATAGTTGCCAAGCTTTTCTTTAATTAACTCTACATTATCTTGCGACCGAATACATTAAATTAGGAAAAAATAGGAATACCTTCAGAAAATTTCGAAGAGGAATGCTATTAATGTTATGAGGTCCCAATCGGCCAATCCCTTCCACCATATAGCTGTACGCGGTTTCCCTTCAAGCGGCGGTGAAGGTCACTGTCCTAAGTGTTTGTCGATAACTCTGTGATCCCGTGGCGTATTGCGAAAATTGCCGAAATAGCTTCTTCGAACCACCACGCCTTCACTAAAAAAAAAAAAAAAAAAAAAATAACGGGGTCGGAACAGCTCTGCAAGAGGGTTAAACGTGAACCACTTTGCTGTGGCGAACATCGGCTCATCCGCCAAATTTCGCTAGAGCAAAATGTCCGTCCGAACAGAATACAGAATACCATTTCGCCAACAAGTCTGAGACGAGCTTCCTTGTGGTGCCGCATGCACCGCATGTGCACCCAAAGAAGCCGCGTTTCCTCATTAGGGTCATATAGTTACAGCACGCAAACGTATAATAAAGACAATAACAACACAAAGGAGGCGAGCACGCAGCTCGGAGGGACCGCGCTCCCTTCTGTGCACGCGCTCCTCCCTTCGCCGTCCGTCTCTCACCTGGTGAATGCGGTGAATGCCGAACTGTCACCAATATACACCAAAGGCAATGGCGTATGTGTGTCAGATCCGTTTTCAGCGACTACGTCGCGCTTTGCAATATTTGCAACAATAACATAAAAAGGATGAAAAAAAAAAACTAAATGACCATGCCGGTAAGTGGAAAGGAGGGTTGTGCTATGGGCCTCTGGAAAAATGCCAAAGAAAGAGTCAACTGTGAGGGGAGAAGCCTGTCCTCTGTTGGGCAGCGCGCAAAGATAACTGATGACACA
The DNA here is from genome assembly GCF_055883805.1 of Amblyomma maculatum. Classification (NCBI taxonomy): domain Eukaryota; kingdom Metazoa; phylum Arthropoda; class Arachnida; order Ixodida; family Ixodidae; genus Amblyomma; species Amblyomma maculatum. The sequence continues at coordinate 16,355,615 of NC_139353.1, read as the reverse complement.
CGAGAAAATATATAAAAAGAAATACCATGTTGACGAAAGTACTAACAAATGTCGCACACTAAAAACAGAAGAAAACTGCGCTTGCCAGAGAGTTTCTTGCTCAAATGACTGAGCATGCGTGGTTGTGTCATGCTGCTGTGTACGCGCCTTGTTGTTTTTGTCGCGCTTTACTTTTCGTTACTATTATTTTTGCTGGATTTCGTTTCTTCTTCTCACTTAAATTCTTGCGATGTTTTTCTCTATGTTCGTTTTCTTGATGTATTATTGATATGCCCACTCCTGCCTAAGGCCTCAAACTGAGGCCGGCAGTATCCTGTAAATAAATAAATAAATAAATAAATAAATAAAATATAGAAAGCTTGAGATATTGACATAGTACTGCATTCCTCAGTTATAGCATGTAATCGATTTCATTCACGTATATCTCAATTGATTTAAAAAAAAAAAAGAATGTATGAATATAGGAGTGCGGGCAGGAGTTCGGGCAGTAGAAGAAAAAACACTCCTTCCAAGAAGACTAGAGGGAAGCGTCCTCAGGCTGCGGGCATTACGGCGGAATACCTAAAGCTGGGAGGAGTTGCAGCCTCAGGTCTTCCGAACGGGGGGTAACCGAACACCAAGAGTATCCGCGGGCACACCGCGGCGGTACGCTCGAACGGCGCGTCAGAAGAGTTCGGAATAAGCCACGGCAACAGCAAAAAGCCTGGACCTCACAATTTCGGCCTCACACAATGACGATCTCACTCAACCTCAAACTCACGCGTGAGGTTGAGGTCCAATTTCGTGACCTCACTAAAAAATTTCAAGCTGTGATCGACCTTACCTCAACCTCACCTCACTCCGCCAGGTTGAGGTCATTTTGAGGTTGAGGTCGACCTCATGAGGCTGCCCACCTCTGCTCGTGGGATAAATCACAGGCAATCAAATCTGCAGGCTGTACTTCGATATGGCTACGGTTACCATAGCACGGCAATTACTGCTGGGCTACCAGACGACATATCACAACATTTTTTTTTTTTTGATAAAATAAATTTCTGATATGGCAGTTCTGGCATCCTGAAGTGACATGTATATTATGATGGTTGCTGTAGTATAGGGCTGCGTTATAATATAGGTATCTGCAGGTTATTCAGTCTGCGCTGACATGCAAAACACATGGTCGGGCCTTCTAGGACTTCACTTCGATCGAAATGAGACCACGGCAGCTGGATTCAAATCAGTGACGTCGGATCAGTAGTCGAGCGCCGAAACTACCCAAGCACTCTGACGGAATAAAACGGCTCTGGCAAGTTTTCACTGACAGTAACATGAGACTTTTTGTGATTAAAGTCTCTTTAAGGTGATTACAAAGGCGATAATCGTGTACTACATTAGCTGCTCATGTGCTTAAATGTGGGCATAGATGATGCTTTTTTAGACCACATCATCATGATGCTGTTGCTCGGCGTAGTTTTGACATTTCGTTTGCCGGTGCGCTGGCATATGTGTGAAAAACGCGGTCGCGTGTCCTGTGGATGATACAACGAACTTGTTGCCGCTACGAAAGTAAATGAAATAATAATGGCAAGTTTATACTAATTGTCTGGTCAATGCTCACGTGCCACATGGGCTTGATTCGCCTGGAGACCAGTTAACTTTAGATGCGTTATTTTCGTCTGTCTCAGTTCAACATGAAATGGCTGTCTTATTCACCATAACATTCGTTGCGGCACTTCGCGGTTACGAGCCCACCGTCATATGAGAGATTGTTTTTCAGGGCTCTGTTGCGAGAAAGAACACGGGCACACTTGCTGGAAATCATCGAGAACCATACCAAAGGTGTAATTAAATGTACCTTCTTTTTGTGCAAGAAAGATGGTGGTCACCGCCAAGAGCTGAAAACCGTCTTGAATATATATCGCGTTTTAAGAACGCTGTCCCTTCGGTGGTGAGCGCCTGCGAAAAATTACTTCGCTTCTTGATTTAACCGCACGAGCTTTGAACAGTTACTTATTTAACTCGTACTTTATTTTCTCCTTCAACTCGACGTGCCCTTGCTCTCTTCATCCCGTGCAAGAAAGCAGACCGGTTCCTTGCTGCCGTTGACCTCCAAGGTTGTTGTTTCCCCCCCCCCCCTTTTTTTTTATAGGGTTGCGCGCTTGTCGCTGATGCCGGGTTGTTTGCTTCGTCAAATATGACAAGAAGACTAAAGTCCTTCTTGCAAGCTGTATAGAAAGAGTTACTCCGAAATTCCGGCGATACTCTGCATGACACGCTTTGACAATGGTATCAACAAAGTTTACTGCGTTATTACTACTAATTTCGTCAAGTACACGCGAAAGTTCTCCTTTTGTATAACTTACTGCCATATTCTTTGTCTAGTCAGCACCGGAAGGCAGGGCATACTCACGCCAGCCTGCCTTTTGAATAGGAGTTGATGGAAACTGACGTGCATTTTTTTCACTCGTTGGTTAGTTTGTTCCATTAGCTTTGGGAGTTCACTTGTTTTAAACCAGCGACAGTAGTCCGCTACATTGCTGTCAACCAGTTACTTTTCTTGAGAGTGCGTTTGCTTTCTGATTTCATTGAAGCAACCGGTTACGATGTCATTTGTGAAAAAAAGTAGAGGCTAATAAAGGACAGTTAAGAAGGTGCCTTCCTTATTCGCCAAAATAGACTATATTCACTTAATGCTTGGTCACAGCAGTTCTGTGGCCTTGCGAAGGTCGGCGCTTTCTCGTAGAGAGTAAGATCATGTCACCGGATCCTACTATGAAGCCAGGAAAACGATCCGTTTTCGGGTCATGTGGCTCGCGAACTTTCGAGAGGGACCGTAAAAGACATCAGAATGTTCCTACACATCCCGTGCTGCTTTTTGCGAATGACTGCATGCTCAGCGTCTTTTGTGAAAACGTGTGATCTCTGCTCACCATGGAGTGGGAGCCCGCCGGCCAGCGTGCGCCGATGAGTTGCGGTTAGGCGCAGCCTGCGCTGGCGGCGGCGGTGCTTGGCGAGGGACACCGGGACACCAGTGTTCGAGAGACTGCACCATGGCCAGGGCCTCGCGTCGAAGCTGGCTTCCGTGTGAGTGGCACAGGTCGCAGCAGCCTTCCAACAACGGAGAGCAGAGGTCCAGTTGACCGAGCCGAGAAGCCACCAGGGACCACAGGGGCTCGTCCTGAGGAGGTGAAAAGGAAAAGTAGTGTAAAACGCAGCCTTCATGAAAAAAAAGAAAGAAAGAAAAGCCTTTTCGATTTGCTTTCATTTATATTGCCAAGGGCTGCGCGTTCGGAGAAAACAGGTGAAATTGGGTGACAGACGCGGAAATGCATATATGTCGGTGTAAAAATGGGGCAAAGACACAGAAGGCACGTATGTCGAGAAAACTGGCTTTCACCCTATCTTTTATCGCGATAGCAATACTACAACAGGCTTCGGCCCATCACGTAGTGCCGGGAAGGGCCACGTTTGACCTTGAACAGCTGGGTAGAAGAAGAAGTAGAAAGCAAAGAAGACTAAGACAAAGAAGAAGAAAACGATGAACAAGAAGACGAAGAAGACGAAGTACGCTCGGTCACCCGCCGCTAATGCTTTCGCTCCACATTTGGTTCAGCAGCATTGCACCCCTCTCTTACTGGTGGCTGGTAGCTTATGCTCTCGCGTCATACCCTTAAAGAATGAACTTAAGTGTCCCAATAATGTAGCACCTTACACTGATAGGGCGTGACATGGGAATAATGTAGCAAGGAAAAGAAGCTTCCGCCGTTGCTATCACAATTCTCACAACCAGTGTTAAACCACAACTAACCTTTTTTATCTGTCTTCTGTGTCCCTTTTCTCCGTTTTTTTTTTGTAGTTTCCAACACCAGCTACTGAGAATCAACTAGCGAAAGTCAAGGTATTGCTGGTAGAATCATGATATTAGAAGGTGTAATATTATTTAGGTGCGGACATGGCACGAGCGATACACTGGGTGCAAGTGACCAGATAAAGTACTAGCTGCGTTTCTGCGAATCGGTCTGTAGATCGCAGTGTCAGCGTTGATCTAGCGGTGAATCAAGAGAAACTTTGCCTAAACAATATGCATGCATGATCGGTGCTTTTTCTATATAGCAACCAGGTGATATCGCACGGCACGTTTCTGCCGCGCAAGCCGTTCGCGTGGCCTGAACTGTTTCTTTCTCGTCGCCAGCGGCATCACCGTTAAGCAGGCGGCTGCAGAAATCTGCACCGGAGCAATGCGAAAGCATGTGCGTTGGCTGCTCCTTAGCAGCTCCTAGAGTGTCATGACTGAGCACGTTTTAGAGTCATGACTAGACAATAGTCGTGGTCATAACATTGGCTTACGCAAGTCATGGACTCCGTAGTCATGCACATTGAATCTCGGATCTGACTGACTCATGACAAGTGACTACGACTCATGACTAAGCTATATTCACCCACATGACATGACTGTGCATGGCATGGCATTTATATACGAATTGTCATTACAGACACATTCATGACTACTAATCTGATCTTAATGTGACGTCATACTACAAGTTACATCTTGCTTCCATATTTTGCATTCACGTTTTGCGGACACGTTCTCGCAAACATAGCAAAGTACGCATTTCACCTTAATAAAGTAACCACCGAACTAGGGGACAAACGAGAGGGCCTGTAGTGGGCGGAAGAGTGAGCGGTCAAACTAACGCGCGAACCAATGGGGTAACGTCAAGGAAGGAGTGAAACGAGCGACTGTAATTACAGTTTGGATGTCAAGGCAGCACGACCTCCGCCATCTTATACATGCGCTCGTGGTGAGTCGAGGGGTGTACTCCCTTCCATGCTTGTTTCTTTCCATGGTGGAGGAAGCGAAAGTAAACTCGCTAATCAGGCAAGCCTATAAAACGGCCCTCAATCTCCCCAGACACACGTCGAATGCCCGTCTGATCCTTATGGCGGTTCACAATACCCTAGATGAGCTTAGCGAAGCCACTCGCACTGCACAAGTTGAACGCCTATCATCCACCACAACAGGGAGGCATATTCCTTAAGCCTCAACTCTATAAGCTCCCTCAGGCCCATGCACTCAACCTCGGGAGAAAATCAATCTCTTAACAATCCATCCACTCCCGAAACACATCCACCCGGTCCATCACCTAGCTCGGCGAGAAGCCAGAGCCGCGGCGCTGCGCAAACAATACCACTCAGATACCAGTGCAGTCTATGTGGACGCCGCGGAGTATGCTACTCATCAAGCCTATGTCTGGAGCGTAGTTTCCAACACACTTCACCCTATAGTTTATGGTTCGATTAAAGCTGCATCCTCGTTGGAGGCAGAAGAAGATGCAATTGCTTTGGCAATCTCCTCAACCACTGCCACACTAATCTTTAGTGATTCAAAAACAGCAATCCGCAATTTCGCACGAGGCAGGATTCACACGCCTACTTTCAAAATTCTCAATTCTATTCAACCACTGACCAGATCAGTTGAACTCCTATAGGTACCTGCTCATGCGGACAACTCTGGGAATGAAGCTGCCCACAACACAGCTCGAGTGCACGTCAACCGAGCATGGCCAGCTACCGACCCAGGTAGCGCACGCGAACGCCTGGTTACATATAACGAAATTACTATCCATTAAAGAACAATGACGCCAGTATCCGCCCCCACACCAATCACTATCTCAACTCAAGCAGGTGACCTGGCGGCAGCTCCAGGCCCGTACCTTCCTATCTTTAGCACACCTTGCCCATATCCACCCCGGCCTTTTCTCCCCTGTATTCGCCCTCTGCGGCGCACCCAAATCAGACTTTCATCACATCCTCTACGTGTGCTCTGAGCTCCAGCCACCCCGCAATTGGCAACTAACAGACATAGAGTGATGAAAGATAGCGGTGTGCAGATCGGACACAGCTGCACAAAAGGAGCTGGTGGGCTGTGCTCTAAGAGTCGCTGAGAGCCACAAGCTCCCGGCCACCCTACGCGATATCGAGCCGACCCATCCACACAGACAATAAGGCTCAAGAGTCAATAAACGTTTTCACCACCACCACCGCTTATTCGTGCAGCCGGTTCAAATAACGCGCCAATAGTTATCGTCTTCTACGCCTTCAGTTATACGGGAAAGGAGGTACTGCATCATAAAACTCCGGTTAATAATGAACCTATACATCCATAATGTGAATAAATTATTTCCTCCCCATCATCTGCCGGAGTTTCCGAGAAAATGGCCTCCAAAACGAGCGTAGTTGCCACAGAAAAGCCTCTACGTCACAGGCCGCTGAGCGAATCGCCAACTTGCCACTTGCAACTGCCACTTTGTCCAAAACCGACGCGGGCCACTGTGTCCTGACCCATATATCTTGTACCGTGCTCTAGACGCGAAATGCACATCTATGGTATGTGACGGAATCAGCTTTTTTTTTTTCTAATGAAGTCATCTGCCTGATCTCGCTGTGCGAGCGACTCACTGTTCATGTTCCTTTTATCAATGGACAGTGATCAGTGTTTTAATAATATATTATAATAATCAAAGCAATGCTTTTTCAGTCCACAAATGAGCTTACTTATCTCCCGGACGTTTTACTGGCACTGGCCAGAAATGAACCCCAGCAAAATGTAACGCGTCGGACTGTATTTCAATTGGATTTGGTGCTGACTTACAGCGTTCACTTCGCGTAAGAATGTTGTAATGTGGCTGCGAGGTACGCAATACTGTTGCGGAAATAGATTGTGTTCACAATTGGTGGAAAACGTCGCCTTTGAATTTTGGTAAATTTTGAAATTTGAACGCCTACTGCATATGCAGCAAATATTTGTCGCACAACTGTACTTAGTCAAATAATGCAAGGAACCTGTACTCTTAGAAACAATACATGTTTTCACTACGGCAGTTTCTTTGGAGAAACATCGCTTTATCCAATCTTGTTCAATAAACGTTTTCATCATCATTATCATGCAGGACCTACGCGCTGCACAGAAGACAATTTTCAGATCCACATTCCTGCAAGTTATATTGAGCGCTTTTGTCTGATATTTTTTTTTTTCAGTTTTGTGCGGGGATATTCTTTAATTTCAGACAAAATTAATAAAAATCAACCAGAACTTAAAAGATAAAGATAAACAACATTCGTGTGAATTTGACAACGGTCACCTTGAATTCTTAAAAAAAAAAAAAAACGCCAGGTACCATCCTCAGTACTTCACAAATATAACACCAAAGACTTGCGCTATACTAGTTAGTATAAAAATAACTACAAACATTTTCGCTTATTAGGAGAGAATGCCAGAAGCTGGATTTAGTTCTGACTTCCTGTGATTGCATTTTTTGATGAGATTGTGACCGATCTGAGAGGACCATTTTTTTTCCCCTCAGAATATGATGTTCAACGCTGGTATGCTCTTCTCGTACAAGTGTAATACTGTCGCTGACAGCCATTTTTTTTTTCTTTTTTTTGCACATGATTTAGTGATGTAGTGTGCTTCATGGCAGTTTAAATAAGATTCTGGAGAAAGATTTGATGTTGGGAAAGGTTGAGGGTTGCCGGAGAAGGGGTAGGCAGCGAACGCGATGGTTAGATGGCATCCTCGAGGCACTGCAGATGAAGTTATGTGATGTTAGGAAGATAGTGAGAGACCGGAAAGCGTGGCGTGACATGGTCAATAGGGTCACGAAGAGTCGGACACGACTGAACGACTGAACTGAACTGAACTGATACATTACAACTGTTACTTTACCTGTGATTGACAGCGCCTGCCACTGAGCAGAGCCATGTTTGGCAGACTCTGCGTAGCTACGCCACGCCAAGCGCTATCCCGTATTTGATAGCACCACACGTGTTGCCGCTACACAGAGACTTTATCCCCCGCTGCCCTCTTCCTCCCATAGCAAAATACATTTCTCTTCGAAGCCTGAATGTTATGTCTGGACTGTGTCGTCGCATGTTGTCGTGCGGATGTTGTCGGATCTTGCGTTGCGCGCGTGGTTTTCCAGGCTCGGTCGACGGCGGGCTCGCTTTGTGTTGTCCGGAGTTTTCTTCGCGCTAGAAGGCTCCCTCGATAAGGTTACACTTCCTCTCTGCTAGTAAGCGCCGCCGCCGTGAAGGCACGACTTTCATGAACTTTTGAGCTTAGAAAATTCTATATACGAAGTTGTTGTTTGTTTTATCCAACAAAAAAAAGAAAAAGGAGGATGCTTACCCTTCTCCTTAAGAGTGCACACGATATTGCCTTTAGCATCGCCTTTTCATTACGCGACTTTTTAGCATTGAGAGGTTACCAGTTTTGCAAACCTTTTTATGAGGAAAGAAAGGAGCAGTATATATCATGTCTTGGTAAGCATCTATGATATAATGAACGGAATTCAATTAGAGGTACGTATGTCACCGGTTCGAATCCCTATCGCTGACTATAGCTTTTTACTTAACTAGCAGATGGGTGCTAAATGGGAAGCAAAATGGTATGACGTCATCCTGACCGCTGCACAAAAAACGGTTGCGTCATAATACAAATCCCGTGCATATGTTTTTCGACAAATTTCTTTTTTCTCAGTTTTCAGGTTGTGGCGATGGCGACGCCATTTTGACAAAACGAGCTCTATACCCTGTCGCGTAAAAAATAAAATTTGAAAAAATGGCGATATTTTCATGTTTCATATAACAGTATGTTTTTTTTTTTCTTTTTAACTCAGAAGCAAGTAAAAGAAATTTTATTATCGCACCAAAACCAAGATGCTGCAGAGTCGTTTCAAGGAAAATATAACCTATAATGCACAGTACCACTGATGTTAAGTCTAACTTGTCACTGCTGTACAAGGATACGTTTTCCAGCGCACTTTTTCGACATTAAGGTTTGAGTGCACTTAAATGGGTTTTTGGATGCTCTCTTTTGCAGGCAGGTTGCACTGCTTGGTGCGCACATTGCTTAATTGCTTCGAGATCCTTTCATCTTGTGGGGTGATGGAATGGTACGCAGTAACCGACTAGACATTGACTTCGACCGATAGTTGTTACGAAGAGCTTTCCCCCACATAGACAGTTCAAGATGCTTAGCAGACTAATAAACAAAGATTTCGCACAAAATGTTGCAGTCTGTAGTGAAGTGCCTTTATTGAAACTATGTTTGCAAAAACATTATTACCTTTTATCATTCTTTCTTGACAAGAACAAAGGCCAAAGAAAACGTTTCTTTATTTTTCTTTTTGGAAATTTTGAAGGTATTTCTACAAACAAACATCTAACGTGCGGCTGAAATAACCGCAGTCTCGATGGCTTGTTGCCTGTGGAACCAACATTTTTCTATATTTCTACAGAATATCCATCTCCCATTTCTGGTAAAATATCGTTAGACTCTGCATCTATCATCTGCTCTGTCCCTGCACCTTCAAATCTCTACGTCATCGGCTCCTCTCGTACGCAAATTTCAACTTAATATCCCTTTAACATCAACTAGGGCATATCTATGTCATCACATGGCCTTGCCTTCATTTTCAAACTGCCCAGACTATAGGCCAACCTCTCTCACTGTCTGTCTGAATGGTCATAAGGCATACAATTACCACATTACCTACACCGCCTCCCCCCCCCCCCCCCCCCGCGCCTTCCGCTACTTCATGTATTGCTTAATTCAACTCGGACCAGGTGCAAGACCAGCTGGCCCTCGTGCAGCAAACCCGCTGCCAGCTTAGCGGCTACATAAGTTGCAAATAAGGTCTGTTTTCTTGCTCCCTCTTTTTGTTGTTGTTGTTTTTTACTTTCCCTCTCTCTCTCTCGTTTCTAGGTGCACCCTGATGACAAGCTCCTCTGTATACTAAGATAACCAATGTAAGTGATGGAACTGCCAGTCACTTCAGCAATAAATATCAGATCTGTGAGCTATCGATGTTACGACTTCAGGGCGCTGCAGCGATGGCACTGGGGGGCGAGTGCACAGCTTGCGAACAGAAAAACTCGCCAAAAATTGTATGCGATGCCATACACACTGCCGGCCGCCTAATAGCGCACTTAAACGAAACGCTGAATAATGTGGACATTCTAGACCTTCAGCAGAGCAAGCTGGGCACTTCCTTTAAAGGAAGAAGGAAGAGTGGGAAACAGCAAAGAAAATTCCACGGCATCCAGATGGTCCACATGTCAATGTGTGGTGAATATAATAAGGCTACACTTCTGCCATGGTCTGTGCAGCTCATTTCTTCTGGAAACGCTTGCGTTGCGCCTATGGACCTGAGCTCGATTATTGCTACTCAGATACCGACATCAATGGCCACTCGCTATGCCTTGGTCAGATTATTTTACTCAGTTGTAGTCTGGAGACAGAGACGCCTGAAACTCCTTCTCGTTAAGGTGCTTCCTCCAGAACACCAGACAATTTCTCTATTTAATGTTCCGTGCAAAACCACAGAACCTTGGCCTTTCCTGTCACCCCCCCCCCCCCCTTTTTTTTTATTTATAATACTCTTAGCTGTGGTGAGGGCCTTTAGAGGTATTTTGTACAAACAAATAAAGGAAATAAAAGCGGCCGTCCAATGGCAATGACACCAGCAGCAGCAAATGCAACCTTTCGTGCAGGTAGATACCACACCAGCTTGCAAACAAGCAAGGCTGCTGGAGCCTTTTCCATACCACCGCAAGACATTTCTCCCAGCTAGAAAACGGATCTGCGCTTGCTCCAAATTTCACACTCCGTCTTTGCCGCAGTGCGTGAAAAAGCACGATGTGTTTCCGAAAAAGCAATGCCAGCAAAGCCAAGCTGAGCTGTCGCGCCTTCTCGGGACCTAGGCTCTTCCTCTGGAATCGCATGGCCGTGGCCGACCGCAGAGAGAGCGTTCTTAGCCGCAACATCTGCTCCGCGATGAGCCCTCCTCCAGGCCGCTCAACAAACAAGCGCGGCAGACGTGCGCGAGCACCGTTTTACGCGGACGCGCTTCAGCGCGCGTCGTCGGGCATCGCACGTGGAAGGCGCCGGAATGGGCGAGAGTAGAGGACCCCTCCCCCTTGCGCGTAAACTCGGCCCCGTGCAACAGACGGGGAGAGCCGCCGCAATGGGGCGATGCTCTCTCAGAGCCGGTTGAGAGCGAGCACGTAGTTTGCTCGGGCCTCCTGTGCGACTTTGTATCGTTAAAAGCGTGCAGCATGGCAGCATGCTGGCGCGGTTACATTTAAATGAGACCGTTCGTATGCACTTGGACGTTGGCTGCTACACCGGTTAAGTTGCTTGGCCCTTGTAATCCTAGCCGTGTTTTGAAGTAAATCAAAAGGCAGAGGGCTTGTTCGCACTCGCGAGCAGTGACATATTCTTGTTGTTTATGATAATAACACAACACGGCGCTTTCTTTTCAACACTTTTTTTTTCTGATTACAGTCATCATGTTTTAGTATTGAAATTGATCACACAAAGTTTTGCGAGAGTTTACTTACTTGAAGTCACTCGTACGGGCAAAAATATCCACCCACATACTGTACTTCTTATCAATATATTTTGTTTTACTGTGATAGTAGTGGAGTGGGTATTTGAGTCAGCCACACGCACGCTATCGCACTGGCGCGATGGACTTTGTGTCGCATGTTTCGGTTCGACTCATCAACGTGCTCTTTGACACCCCCAGTCAGTTATGCAAAAGCACTTCAGAAAGCTTAACGGAGCCGTGTTACAAACAGAAATGCGCATTTTGAAGGTGGGCTCAGAAGCGAGAACCACGAGCACCTTTTACTTTTTATTATGCATGGGCTTCTACTCCGTATATCGCTTCTTCATCGCTTTTCCCTTAGTTTTCCACGTTTCCTGCCCATCCTTAATAATAAGTCTCTCCAGCAAGCCTTTCTTAAGCTGAGTCCAGTGCTCCTTGCAGGTTCCTTTCTACCTGAAATTCCCCAGTTCCCGGTTTAGCTCGGCAGCCCACCTTACTGAGCCCACCGTACTGAGCGCCACCTAGCCCCAGTCTATACTTTTGACCACAACAAATTACCTAGCTCATGTAAATATGCAGCAAGCGATGCTTCACATAACCTTCTAACGCGTCAAAAGTTGCGGGTTGGTCCTTGTGTCAAATGACGCCTCAGCGACCTGGAATCATGGTGCACTGCCAGCCTGATCAACAGCTATAACCAGAAAAGTGGTCACTGGACATAGGTTCCCCAAGACTGCACGATATTAAGCACGCCTAAGCGCACAGACATCCCGGTGCTTGCGGAACCAATCATTTACGCACGCCCCTCTTCCCGTCCACCATTCGTCATCGGCAGATGCGCTATCGCTGATGGGCCTCCGCCGTGCTTATAATTAGGCCGCGTGGGGCCGCTTCAGTCGGTTGTTGTCCTAAGCCGCGCATGCTCCGCAAAGTAGGCGCTTAGAGGCAAGAGGTTTGGCCTGGGATAAAGCATATAAAAGTTCCCGAAGGATACAAGAGTCCCGAGTTTGCAGCGGGGTTGCTTCGAAGAGTTGGTTTGCTTGCTGCAGAAATAGAAACCAGCGCGAGTAAGGTCAATGGCGGAGGAAAGAAGGAGTGGGGAGAAGCGACAAAGAGGCACTCACTCTGATATGGCGCTGTAAAATCCACTCAGCCCCGAGCAAACAAAGGAGGTGGCCCGATATGAAATACAAGGTTCCGAAAGCCGTAGCGCCTGTTTATGATCTCTGCAATTCATTTCGCTTTGCAAACAGAGATCTTTTCGTTTCGCACGACTGTCAGCATGAACGGAGACGCGAGAGCGAATCACTCAGGCGACGAGAAAAGGACGAGCCACAAAAGCACTCGGCTGCCAGTGCTTTTGTGGGAAAGCAGGCAGACGGATGTGACGTGTAAAATTCCGAGCATAGAAACGAACAATAGCTGGGGCTGGATGCTGCAGTCTTTCAGCCTTCGGCCACATCCCTCTGCTCGAGTGTGTCGCACTAATAGCACTGCTTGCTGCAAGTACGGCATCGCATGCGGGAAACGCACGGCTTTTCATTCATTACCTTTTTTATCTCGCCAAAGTTTCATGGCCAGATTTATTTTCGCGTTCGGAAATCTTTGCTTTGATAGACGACACTAAGAAGTGAACATGTATGAAGTTATAGAAAACTTAAGTATGAAGTCGCTACACTAAAAGCGATGAGAAGTTCGTCGCCACAAAACAGTCGATGAAACTATCTCAAAAGATGCCCTTTGCTCTGATTTTTGGTGCATGATTCTATTCATCAGCCGTCTAGACGAGGTCTCAGCTGAATATCTTGCCGAGGTACAGTTCCATCCCCCTCCCACCCCTCCAAACTAGAACGATTCGTTCTAGTTCAAAAGATAAGGCAGTGATCATTGACACTGAATCAGGAATTATCCGATAGGCCTTATATGGAATGCTCTGAAAGGTGTGATCAGATAGTTAGACTAACGTAGATGTCAGTGAAGCGAAAAATAAGCAGGTTAGGCAATCTTCTATCTGAGAAATGCGTTGTGTCATAAAGTGGCGCACGCATCGTACAAAGCATTTTTGAAAGGATTCCAGTTAGCAATAGGAAACCACTAGAGGCCACTGATAAGAGGATTGATTTGCCTATTATACAGCACAAATACCTGAACTATAGCCTGATATGAGTGACGCGGAAGTAAATTTGTACATAAATTAGCACGTTTACAAGAGTGAATATCATTGTGATTAAGGATTCAATAAAGTTTAGAAAACATTAAAAAAAAAACTTGGGCAGTTTGCCGAAGTGGTCATTGGAATTACTACAAAAAACAAGGAGAAGGAGAGGGGGGTGGGGGGGGGAGCGCTCCGCTGACCATAACAAAAACGATGTACAATTCGTGGGTGATTGGACACCCTGACAGAAGCAGTACGATGCAAGGCTTCGAATGCTAGTTATGATCTTATGTCCTGTAGTGGACTAGAAAAGTCCATGGACCGAATAGGTTTCATTTACTTCAATTCGATCGAATTTGATAACAAAAAATGACACGCTGACTTGTCAATCTCCAGAGGGAGCAACGCACACTATTAGCGGGACGAGAGCGAGAGATTGCAAAAACTCACCCTCGCCCCACCCTCAAACCAATCCATTACTGGATTCCAGCCAGACCCATATTTATCTGGACATGTGGATACACACCTTCCCGCCAGCAGAGTTTGGACGACAATAAGCACTCTGTAACAATGACTTTGCTCCTTTTGTGCGAAACGCGCTACTTTCGTTTCTTTCTGTAATTTGTTCGTGTAAATGATAACAAAAATACATACTTCCTATTTCAACGTGTACTGGCGCAGACTTCCAGCTTTTCATAAAACGAATCTCTTTGAGTCACCGGTGCCATGTATTCGGCCATTTTAAGCAAACCTGTCCTGTTAGTGAAGTGTCTTGTGTTTTTCCTTATTTTTTGGCGCGATCTGTTCTGAAATCGAGGACCAAATTCTGCCGCAAATACTGATATGGTAATGAGGATTTCACCAATTCAAGACAGCGCCAAGAAAACTGGTCCAGCTCTTTTCAGAACCGCATTTTCGCGATCAAAATGCGAACAAGTAACCCATACTTACCAGTTAAGTCCAGCGTTTTAGAAATCCAAGTTCTTCGGTCGTTGAAACGAATCCCGTGGCAACACACCTACTATTCCCTTTGGCTGAGGACATTGCACCGCGAACACCACAGTCCGCTCACTACTTACGCCACCACATATAGCACAGAACGATACGTTCCCAATTGCATCGGTTGGTTGTCTTAACAACACACGTGTTAACAAGGCAGGCTCTTCGGTAGTCATTCACGACTCAAGAAACCTCGCGCTATAACGAAATCTCCATCGCAAGAACAACGCATTCGCAGTGCCCGGCGACTCGTCGATAACCTTCGTTTGAGACACTTGGCGATTCACATCTGGAGGCTACAGGGTGCAAGGACACCTGCGCTGTCCCATCGTTGTCGTTGGTCCAGTTTGCTGGAACGATCACCGTCCCATGCTGTCGAGAGCCGCACTGGTTCCCTTCTCGACCGCCAGAGGTGACGCGGTCGTCACGACGTTTGCCACAATGGCTGCATTTGCTCTCTGGTCGTGGCAGTTCCTCCCAGTCCGAGAACGGCACCGACGACACGCTCACGACGTGCGGCACTGCGCCGAGTGGAGAGCTATACGCGTCGCACATCGACGACGAGGGAGGAACGGAAGAAAGCGGGCCACGAACGCCGCTCGGGGAGGGAGGAGGAGGGGCGACCCATTCAACCGCGCTACATGCGCCGCTGTAAAAGCGCCCTCCTCCTCCCCTCAAAAGCTTCGCATGGGGGCCAAGAGAGCTTCGTGCATGCGTAAGTTCTTCTGTGTGTTTCATTTTAGTTGCTGATGGAAGGAAACGCCACCATGGGACATCCCGAGTTTTCTTTCTCTACGTTTCGATGTCGTTTCTTTGTTTTTGGTACGGTGGGAGTCATGTTCAGTTGCCGGAAGTCGGGGATGCGGAATTCGTCTTGCGCAACGCCAGTTATATAAAGCGATGGTTGGTGTCCAGAGCGGTTGCAGCGATAATCCTGTTATCATTAATCTAGCCCGGATGTCTTCCGCGGAGTGAACGGCCCTACTGGTTAAACACGAGCTGCGCTAGTTTGTGATGCATTCGGTAGTTGTGTGTATAAAGTTGAACATTTAGTTACGATACATTGTCCAGATATCAGCATTCTCAAATAATACGACCCATACGCAATGTCGAGGTGTCCCGTGAACAACGTATGCATTCTCGATGAGTACACAAGAGCCAAACTTCCAGGTCATTATAAGGCTTACGTGAACGAGCCTTGTGCAATCACCATTTAATTTTTGTAAACTCTTCATGAGATTGAATATATAGGATCAGGTGCATTGTTCAGCGGCTTACCCGCTGCAAGCATTGACTACACTTCCTAAAGACGAGATATGTTGTTGAAATTCATAACCTTTTTCTCGTTACCCCAGATAATAGCTTGGTTATTTTAAATCATTTTAAGGTATTGAGAAGGTAGACTCTTCAAAGTGCAATAGTGAACTAGAATAAAATTTTCAACAAAGTAAGAACTTATGATTATTGAATTTCTTCTTCAAAAATACAATAACATGTAGTGAACACGGAAAAGCCCAAACACTTAAGTTGAAAAGCGAGCTATAAAATCTAGTCACCTCGCTATCTTGTAGTATGCTATAAAAGAGGCTGTGTATGAAGATAGATAGAACAGGCTATGTCTCTCAAATAAAGGTTTGCCGACAAATTAGAACCTAACATCAGTGACGAGCGCCCGTATAGGGACCAATCTATAGTCAGTTCGTTAGTTTCATGGCGTTATTTAGTCACAGTGACGCAGAGCTTACGAGAAAGTCTCATGAACGTTTCAGGAATGAGGGCAAGGATAGATGCAGGCCTACCACTGAAGCACTTGCTAGAGCGCGCGCGCCTCGATAGCGGTTATTTACAGGGCTTTTTGTTTGTTTGTTTGTTTGTTTTGTTTGGAGCGGACGGGGCTGAGACGTCAGGCTAATGCTATTTACTCTATATTGTGCCATGGTTGGCAGACGTTTTCCACGTTTGTGTTTTATTGTTCGGTGCCGCATCTTGCTCGCACGCCATACTGCAGAAGAGATCGTGAAGACCAGTTATTGGTGAGAACTGGGGAATTGGCGAGAAATGGACAGAATGCGCGCACCCGAGGGAGAACCCGGACGATTGCCTGTAGGGGTTGGCCGAAAAAGACTGTCGGGTCACGCATCTGAGACTGACGGAGATTTCACTTGATGCGCTCTCTCCTCTTTTTCAGAGCGCAAGACTGATTCACTTAGCTTGAAGATGGATGTCTCCTTATTCCACGATTTAATGGCTGTAAACGCTTTATGTCATTGAGTGCGTGTGATCCACTGGTCGCACCTGTCGACTACGGTGTGAATAACTTCAAAATAATCGTGCAAAAAAAAAAAAAAGAGATCTGCAACAATGAGCCAAAGTAAAGAAATGTAAAGAAATACCAGGTGTGCCTGACTGAGGAAGCATTACATCATATAAAACTCGGGATAGACAAGGAAAGGAAAACACGTTTTTGAATAGGTATGTGGCCCTATGTAAAGGTAAGAGAGTAAAAGCAGTTTTATTCTTTATCAAAATATATATGTTACTAATGATTAAAATATTGTTGGTTAGAAAATGAATATTAAGATTATAAGTTAGAATGACTAAATAAACATTTATGATTGTTAATGTAGTTACTACACCATTATTACACCATAGCGTGTACAGCTCATACGGTCAAAAAGGCGTCCCTGTCATGGTAACTCAGAATTGAAAAAAGAAAAAAATGTATTTAAAAAATATTCACATGATCTCGTATAGAATCTCGTATCGTGTGATGCAATCGTTGTCTGTGCAGCGTTTAGGATAGTATTTCGCTTCTCATTTAGGATCAATCTGCTATACTCAAGTTCGAGGCTAGTTTGAGATATTGATTTGAGTTAGCCTTATATGTACCCCCATTGTATGCCGTTAATTGTCAGTGTCTGCCGAGGTGTGAGAGAGAGAGACTGCGCTTCTATTTTAAGCCACAAATTACGAGACTGGTAATTAAGTGAGCAAAGGCGACTTGTAAGCGAAAGAGGAACGCGAAGTGGAGCTGCAGATGGGAGCCATTCATGCTATCGCCATGTCCTTAGAGGTGGAGCTTCATTTTCCCGGATAATTCTTCAATGGCATTTTAAAGGGATGACATTGGAGTCCACATTCCGAGGAAAGGCCGCCTTGTGTTACGAAAATTCCTGATGGGTTAGGAGAGGTCGCGTGGCCTTGCAAACTAACATCACCAACTTGTCGACCAATCAACACTTAGCATTCAGGTCACAAGGTCAAGTGCACTGATAGCTGAACGCTGATCGGTCAATGGAGTGTGTGGCAAGCACATGAGGTGCAAAGTATAAGCACGTTCAAAACGTCGTCATCACCAGACTGACTATACCGATTTCACTGCAAATTCCTCCGCGCCATATCCAATTCACACTTTCCTGTGCCAGCGGCATCCGCTTAATTACGAGATACTTCCTATTCTCATCCACCCGCCTAACATATTGCCGCCCGCTATCACAATTTCCTTCCCTTGGAATCCATTCTTTTGCGATAGGCGACCGTCGCTTACCTTGTTTTCCCATACGTGACTTGGCAGTGCCCATTTATTCTTATTTATTGCCACTATAATGCCAGTGACAAGCCTTTGTTTCCCGATCCAGTGTGTCGCATATATTTCGTAAGAAAATCTGAGACTTAAAACCGGCCAGAATAAAGTATTAGTCACATCTGTGCAATTCAAGCGTGCAACGTAAAGAAAGTCAATAGCAGGTGCAAAGTAAGAAATGAATGATTGAATTAATATTGAAAATTAAATTTTCTAAAGCTGCCGAAGTTTTATGGGTTACACTGGATGTAGAGCGCTACAAAATAAAGGAAGTATTAAGCCTCCACTAACGTATTCAGTCATTCTTTCTTGCAGAAAAATCCTTGACTGATATAGTCATCCGAATGACTTCGTCTGTGCAAGATTTTCAAAAAGCTACTAGACTGTATAATAAAGATAAACTTTTATTTGCGCTAAGTAATCTTTCCGGAACTATGCGGTAATATATCCCTGTTGATTAATGAGTTGTAAGCTTTTGTTTTTCACTTTTTGATATGTTGTTTTATCTCGGTGCGTTGTCCCAATTATGTTATTTATTTGCGATATTTATTTATTTATTTATTTATTTATTTATTTATTTATTTATTTATTTATTTATTTATTTATTTATTTATTTATTTATTTATTTATTTATTTATTTATTTATTTATTTATTTACTTATTTATAAAGCCAACTGCTATTACAGTAGGGGAGGTTACACAGAAAGAGAAAACATGACATATGCAAATTGCCAGCCACAGAAACGAATCAACATCGTATCAAGAAGCAATGGCAAAGGACAAAACATTTTATGGTGGCATATAATTTAATGGTGACTGTAGGATATACTAGAAAACATGTGGCACCATATAAAAACAATGAAAAAATGAAGTTAGTACTCTATGATAATGCGACTGGCACAGTAAAAAACAAATAGCTGAGTAACTCAGCAACAAATAAATGACTGACGTTCTTAGCCACCCCATACAAGCAACAAAGTACGACCTTCGTCGCACTGTCCAAGGAACGAAGCTCAATTTGTCATATAGCAGCCCGCCGCACCAGCACTAATTGCGACGCGAAGCATTACATGGCTCGCGATGGCGAGTGACTGTTGTTCCCGGCCATGGACACGTAATTGAGGTTTAGAACATCGAGGCCAGGAGTACGTATTAAGGTCATAGTGTACCGAACGCTTCGCGATGAAGCCCCAACGACGTGGTCTACAGCCAGGACAATGAACCAACGTCGCGGTGAATTGCTCACCAGGAACCTGGCGCCTCGATGTAACACCCGTGTCGATTCGGGCCTTAATCGTCAACCTGAGACGCATCTCTCGTTCCGGCTCAAGGGCGCGCAGACGCATAGTCACCGACGTTCACAGGCATGCAAACAATACAAGGCCGTTCTCACACAGAGCTCCTTGGATGGCATGCAGAGGTAACATGGCTTGATGACCCACTATAAAGTCCAGATCGCAATAGCCTTTAGTTCACCTTTCTTGCAATAGTTGTTAGGGTTATTTGATGTAGTTCTGTAAGAAATTATTTATCTATACTCGCATACCAGTGATCTTATCGAGCTAAACGTGCTTCTCGTCAGCTTTAGTGCCGTATATGTAGTTGTATCGCGGGCGAGAATATCAACAAGCTGTATAGTTTTGACTTGAAATCATCTGCTCTCGGCGCCAGCAGCCGTCAATACCAGTTCGCATCCACTACCATAATATTAAGTGGCGCTCATTAACATTCGTTCTGCAAGGTAAAATGACGGCAGGCACGAGTGACTGTACTATGAGAATTGTAGGACGTTCTGCTACGGCCGTAATTGAACTCTAATATAGCACCCTAAATAGCACATCAATGTGATGTTCATAATACGTAAGGGTGCAACATAGAGGAGATCTCTCTTACAGAGTGCCTGTATTGTTCTTATACCGATTTTTCCAACGTTTAGGCTCTTTAACATGCGACCGAACGACAAACGCACTAATTTCTTACGTTTGGCACGCTGGCCTTACGAAGAGGAAGTCATGGCTAGCGTTAGCATAAGGCTACATCTTTCACTAGCCTATAAGAGGGACGGAGAGAATATAACTTGGTGGGCGGTGTCACTTTCGGCTCTCTACAGGAGGAGGTGGTATTCTCGCTGAGCTGGGTTTCTACATGTGAGCTCTCAGGGGTGAGGCAACAAAAATAGTTCTCGCACCTCGCGTGGCAAAGGGTTCGAAACACTCTTTGTCTCACTGGCTTCTTTACCGATGCTCGCACTGCTTCCCGTTGCTCCGAGCGTGTCTTTCCACCTTGTGTCCATGGGCTCCTTATGTCAGCGCATGAAGGCTTGATGCACTTCCCTTTCCAAGAATCGTCGACCCCGAGCCAGCCTTTTGCCGCATTCGGCTGCCGTGTTCTATACAGGGACTGTCCCGCGCCCGTCAAATTTGATGCGCCTCTGTTGCGCGTCTCTTCCAGTGCTTTAAGCTCGCGGGAGGTCTCGAAGAAATGGAGCAGCGGGCTGTCTCATTTCACGCGGAATTCAAATGACGTGGAAACATCTGGTTGCTCAAGGTGAGAAATATTTCAGTGCACATGAATAAACACGCAAAAAAAAAAAAACTATCTGGGCATGTATCAGAGTTTCATGCGCATTAAGAAGAAAGACACGCGCGAAAATAATGACCGAAGTGAATTTAGGAACAAGCAGTATATGTATCCACAGATTATACATGCCCACCGCAGCCAGCTATTCTTCGAACTCAATGCTCGCCAGCCAAGTGTTACTGTTTTCGTAGTACTTATTCCACAAAACTGCCACGAAAAATGCTAAAATGCGGAAGACAGAGCGCATAAACGGGAAAATAAAGAGGCGACACACTGTTTTGCCAATGTTACAATTCACAACTAGTCAACTCCAGTCTGTTTTGAAGTATTGGACTGTTCTCAATGCACAATCACGTTCGCTTGAGGGTGTGTATATATGCTGGCTCACAAGGCGGAAAATAAATCAACCGTAATGTTTGGGTACGTTCGGATGAAGTACTGTTGGTTTGATCGCTGCCGCATACCGCGTGCCTTCGACTATGTGGTTTCGGCCAATATCTTAGTGGCGCTAGTTCATAGCTTCACCACAGGGCAAAACAGAGCGCAAAACTACTCTCTCTTTCTTCTTCATCCAACCACAGCAGCTCCATGCGAGTTTGGGTCTAGTATAGCCGCCAGCATGCAGCGCATATATCCGCTGAACCCCGTGCCAGGTTTCCGCATAAGGCAACCGTTGCCCGAGGACGGCGCAACGTTGGGCGCCTTGCTTCCGAGGATCGACGCGAAGTGTCGCCAACCCTGACACAGCGAGAGTGTGGAGCTCCTCTACAGAGATTTGCTTGCACTAAATCACATTCTTCCAAGGCTTCGAGCGCTTCTATGGAACAGCCGCTCTGTACAGATGCCAAGGCAGCGGCAGGCGTTGAGAGGCCCCACGACACACAAAAGCCGCGCTCGTCGTCTTTCCAGGCTTATTTTCACAAAGGGCAGTTATTTCCAATTCGAAGAACTCTAGTTCAACTGAAAATAGAAATTAGGAACTGGAAATTTTCTTCTAATTATCGGACAGCTTAATGGGAATCATTTGTTGACAGTCACAAAAGGCCACATCCAGAGGGAAGCGTTTCAAAAGGAGTTTTAGTTCTGAAAGACTGTAGGTTTACCTCATAGCCCTGTGCCGCCCGCAAGCATACAGCTCCTCCCTCGGACCTGGACAGGTAGAATCCCCACGCAGGGATTTGCCCCGTTTCCTCACAGGCGTATGTGCGTGAAGAACAGTTAGGGCCGCAAAAAAAAGCAACCCTAGAGCAGAACCCAAAAAAAATATGCTGATAAAAAGGACATAATGAGCCTAGAAATAGCCAGAAGACAAAGCAGCCACGCAGATGACCCGTAGTCAGACAAGACGACACACAGGAATGGCATCGTTTCAAGGACACGACGAGCAGGGTCAGCCGGAGTAGACACTGCGCTGAGCAAACAATACCCGACCTCGACCGGAGCTCAGCAATTGTCTCTTCACCATCAGGAAACGGCATTTCTCGGTTCACCGCGAACAACCATTACCATTCGCTGCCTGTGGGCATGCGCTGGAATGACACGGTCCCCTTTGCGAACTCTGGCTATTTCGCACAAGGGCTCGGTGCTTTGGATTCCGGGCTCCTGTGGGAAACGACTCCTCGGGCGTGTGTACGTTCTCGGGTCACCTGCTCGCTGTAATAGCAGTCACGATTTTGGCCATGAGTTGTCTAAGTTTCTCAGACAAAATAAAAGCGGATGTGACAATGACCGCAAACATGACATGTCATAATCATCTTCGCAGTCAGTATCACCAGAAAGTCCATGGTCGGACATAGACATAATAGACTGTCGAAAAGGTCTCCCGGTGTGATTGCTTTTACTTTCTATCGCACTATCCGCTGCCATGATATTCGAGCAAACTTTCTAGCCATGCCCCTTTTTTTATTTTTCTTATACCTCCCATCATCCTCACATGGTGGGATAAATACAAAACCAAGTTCGGGCGCGAAGATTTCATATCTAGTTGCGGAATTACGTTTACGGCGATCAGCGACCACTGTATATCGCACGTTCGGTGAAATCTGTTCGTCTTCGTCATCGCCGATGTCGATATACCTGAACATCCTGAAGATATTCTACTCGAAAGTGTTCCTTCTGTTGCTGTAGGGGTACTGGGAGTCTGTTCACAGTATAGGTTTTGGCAACAATACTACTCCCTATCCCCGTTTTGTATTTAGAGTGAATATAAGATTATACGAGAATTAGAGGCTGCATCAACGATTTAACTTATGTGAAATGTTTACTCAAAATACGTGCACAGGTTTCTCAGCATGTTTTCGATTACCACGCCTACTGTAGGTTAAGCCTTGGGCGCCCCAGTAAACGTTCTGTAAGCTGCCGACGAACGTGACACCTTGCCAACGGAGAGCTACCAGAAGGAAGGCAACTGCCAAGAATACCGGCGCTCTCAGACTGATAGTTAAAAACATAGCATTAGCTGGACGTATCCGATTCTGAGTCGTGTGCTTCAACTAAAAGTACCCCAAAGAGAATTTTAAACCTTCTACGCAGTAAGTACAAGAAAACCACACTTATTGCGGCGGTATCTATTCTGGTCGTCGCAAAAACTTGTTTTTACTTCTAGCCGACAGCAATATAGTATAGGTGTTCGTGTCATCGAACAAGAAGGAGACATGCGTAAATAAAGCCAGACGGCTTCTATCTGAATACCAGGAATCGCTCCCCGGGGCGACTGAACGAACTCAGCGACAACATTGCGTCCCCACCGACAATGCCAGCAAAGGAAGCCGACAGACGGGTGCAACAGAAAAGAAACAAATAAAGACCAGTTGGAAGAGAAGGGGCACCCCTCGCTTTTTGAAACAGATGACCCCGCCGTGACCCCTGCGTGCGTTGCGTTCATCGTTTATGCATTCCCTCCTTCCTGCTACACGGCACGGGAAAGGAGGCTGTCTAGAAGGTCGCGGTGAGGAGTCCTAGAGCTGTGCTCCGTTTAGACGCGAACAATTTTGATAGAAAGTGGAAGAGAATAAAACGAAAAGTGAAAAGGTAGATCAACGGGGTGTGTGTGGTGTGCGTGAAGGGGAGGGGGGGGAAAGGGGGGGGGGGGTCTCCTTTGAAACCAAACAGAAGAAGCCCCCTGCCGAGCACTTCCCGCCGATTGGCCTCCTCTCGCTCCGGTATCCCGTAGGGCCCCCCGGTCGACGCAAAAAAGAAAAAAAAATTGAAAATAAAAGGTCACGACTACCGTATTGACGCAAATATAGCTGTTCCTTATCCCTCCCACGCCACTCTTTTTTTTTTAATCTTACTAGTCTTTATTATTACCCTATATTAACTCTGGAACGGCAAGGTGCTACCTGCACTCCGATTAGCGTCAAACATTAAACTGGAATTCGCTGATGGCATCGCTTCAACCGCACTATAGACGTTTTCGAGCAACCATTTTTTGATACATGTGCCGACCATGCTCCATAGAAAGTGGCACATTCGCCAATTTCTTCCTTTTTAGCCGTTGTTTAAAATTCGTATATTAACTTATTCAATGTGCAAGCTGGAAGAAAAATATGGGTTCTTACAGCAGGATATTCAAATTTTGTTTTATTTCGCTTCCAAAAGCAGGATGCTTACACTCGCGTGAAAACGATACACGTACTTCTATACGAATGCACGGTCAGCCATTACTCAATGAGCGGTGTCGGTGGTGTCAGCTCAGCTGGGATGTCTATTCTGGACGCCCTCCCGGGTTATGCCAGAGGTGAGTGCGCTGAAAAGGGAGAGCTGGCGAAAGGGAATGGGGAAGGAGATCACGCTAACAGGAAGAGGAGGCAGCTTACGTCTGGGTCCCGATTCACTCGCGCCGCTTAGTGTGTGCCGTCTATCTCCGTGGTCCGGGGACAAGAGTCCACCTGAGCTAGCTACACAGACAGCCGGGAGAACGGTGCTCGCGTGAATCGAGGGAAGCGGCGATGCACCGAACGGCGAGGAGGGAAGAGATGTAGGGAGGCGCTGGGAAACTTCCGCTCGCTTCACTCTCAGATGTGGACAAAACGCAGCTCCCGGTGTGGGCCGAAGGTGCATATGGGGCGCTTCTTTCATTCTCGGCGCCCCACTGCAAGGCCAGCGGCTTGTGGTATGGGCGCCTTCCAAGAGCTTCAAAGCCGCGCAAGGTTGAGGAAGTGGCTTCAACAGAAAAACAGCAGGATATATAAGCGATTATATTAGTAAAGTGAGAGAAAGAGAGAGGGGAAAAGACCGGTAGCTAGAGGGCTGAAATCTACTGGCCGGGAGGCCGTTTTACAGCTATTCTGAGCTGTAATAGTTCTTGGTTTTTTTCCCTTCAAATGTCTCTATACTACACTGCATCGCCAACTCATATTAGGCAGTTTTAGGAAGAAATAGTAGAAGATCATGCGTAGCGAGCCAATACATCAGTTCGAGGATGAAGCTTGGATCACCAAGAACGACACACTGTTTCTGCTCATACTAGACTTGGAATGTATGTACGTAGCCTTAATAAAGTGGATAAAAGGCAAAACATATAACCGTAGGACATGGAATTGTCCTCAGTAGAAGACGTTGGTTTGGTGTCTGCGAAAAAGGTAGTAGTGGCAAAGCCGCGTTTATGCAGCAGCCAAAGTCCTTTAGAGCGGTAGCATTATGGCCTCTTTTCCGGTGAAAAGTAGTCATCTGCGGCTATGTTCATCATTTTTGCCTTGTTTGACTAAAATAAATATAGCTGCGAATATATATATATACGCCGTGAGAGGGTTATGATACCATGCCGGTGCCTCATGTTTAACTGTCACTGCCTGGCGTTGTGCATTGCATTTCGCCCTCTGCATTTGGATCGACCTATGCGCAGTTCATTCTCAACGCACCGCTATCGCATGGTCCTCTTCAGTTATGTGAAGAGGTTGCGCTAACAGCAAGGGGCCCAGTCACTGATTTCGCCGTTTTTTCCCCGAAGGCTAACCTTGAAACCAATAGCCTCCAAGCGAAAGAGAAAGGAAACGTGTTAGCGCACATACGTCGCATCTAACTAGCTTAGATAAATAAGTTGCAATTTTTTCCTTCACGCCCTGCATAGGAAGTACCAGTTGTATGGTCTAAAGATCATATAAAGTAAAGCGACGGTATTTGAAGCGTAACTAATATATGCGGCGGCTCAGAATTATGTCCACGGGCTGAAGTGTTGTCGCTCCGAATGCATCCGCTGAGGTGATGTCATCCTCTTGGGCAAGCTTGTCCATCTGAGTGTCACTGCTGCAGCGCTGTTTTCGAAACACGAACGGCATGTTTGCTCCACTACCTTGTATGAAACAAAGTCGAAAAGTCCGGCTTAAAAAGAGCAAAAGCGGGAAGACTGGAGTTGTGTGTAAAATAGCCATCGACATTATCAGCAAAATTTATTCTTTATTAGAGCTCATCTTTGTTGTATCATCTTGTATTAAAGCATCTTTGTTGATCCAGCAACGCAGCGTAATTAAAGTCCCAAGCATTCCTGGAACACCTGTGTCTTAGTTCTTTCGTAAAAACAGTGATGGTGGAGAGCAACGGAGTACCAGCTGGTACCACGTACCAGTGGTACCAGCGCGGTACCACGTCGATTTACAACTTGTACGGCAGGTAGAATACTTCGGGAGGAAATATGCATTGGTGGAGATGCAAGTTGACGTAGAAGAGATACTCAAATGTCGATGCGGAAACGTTCGCCAATTCAGAGGTCAGCCATCCTCGCGTCGCTGAATTGTGACGAGGCGATGAGGAACGCGGCGCGCTCTTCGCATCACCGAGTTTGCGATGGATAAAACAAACATCGTCGTTGATCGGGGCTCGGTTTACTTCAGGTCAAACGCACCCGCAGAGTTATCCTCGAAAACAGCGCATGCGTGACTTCAAACAGCAGAGCCCGTATTCCGAGTTTGCGTCGTTATAGTGACTGTCGCTATCTTCCCAACCTCGAGTCACCTGATTGGTGAAAACGCTGGAAAATGATGTTGCCCCCTCTTCCGGTTCCGCAGTGGCAACCCCCAGTTCCGGTGTTTCGACCAATCAGATGACTCGAGGTCACGTGAGATAGCGACACTTCGATAACGACGCAAAACTCGGAATACGGCGCCAGGTTTTGAAATGCTTGCCGTGATGTCACAGTTCACTATGACATGATGTAATCTGGGCTGCTTTTGAGGTAAACGTAACAGCCTCAGCTCCACTTGGCGATATTTTTCACAACCTTGCTGCGTGTTTCACAAAAACCAAGAACGTTTATAGTTACTGGCTGCTGCAACCGTGGATTACTGTTGTCAATCAACAGAGGAATGCACTAAAAGGGAATTTCTAAGATGCGTAATTCTGATAGAAACCATGTTGTTGTTTCTGACTAACATAGAAGCCAGCAATACATCATTACCAGTAGGAGGGGATGAGGAATTCTTTGCAGCAATAGGGTTATAACAATATTCACAGAAGAAAACAATATTTTTTTCAAATTATTTTGTATTAGCAAGACTAAGGCGTTCTCGTTATATGAAAACTTAAACTTAGGACTTCACAAAATTAGCGAACTACAGACAGATGCCAAATAGAAAAGAGAATTTCAAATAACTATTTAGGTAGTCAATTCGGTTCTATGCTCCTCCCCTTTTTAAAGTGTGCGCGTTTTTATTTTGCCAAAAGGCCTGTTCTGATCCTTCATGGAGTCTTGATGCATCCCGAACAACACACAGGAAGTTGAAGGGAGCATGCTTTGCGGCATTATGCATAATTATCTGCCAGACAACATCCGTACGGGTGCCGCAAGGAATGACAGGAAGTCCTATAGGGCTATTTTTATGACAAGCTCCAGCAAGAACTTTGTGCACCTCTCGTTTGCCAAGTTCGTTGAGTGAGCGTTATAGGCCTCTCTTGGCACGGGACGATGATCGTGTTAAAGCGTTCGCATCATAATGGTTATAGCGCTGCCTAATCCGATGGCGTCAAAAACGGCAACCGCTTGGAGTAGGCGCAAATGTAAAGAGATGAACACAGAAAGCTATTTCGATTTTGCCTCGCTCCTTGACGTACGTGGAGAACGTAGTCATCAGTCTATGGATTAAAGCGGAACAAGACGACTGCGACTTGTTTCGCCCATGGCGACGCGATCTACATCACATGAGGTCCTGATATCGCTATCGCTTCTCAATAATTAGTAAATATGCTGTGTAATTTTTGGCTGCTGTCACGTACAGGCTTGAGTACTAAGCCTCCCGTTCTGGTGGCAACTGCAAAAGCAGGGAGTGAACCTTATATACGGCGAAGTGGATTAAGCATGGAACGCCGAATATGGAACTTTTTCTCCTCCTTTCACTTCTGTGTCCTTCAAAGAATGCTCTCTGCTCCACGAATACCATTACAGCCACAAATGGAGCACGGATGTCTGGCTGCGGCCTTTTTGAATGGCTTAATTCTTGTCAAGGCTCGCCTGTCGTTATCCGTCTTCGCGACAATGCTGCCCTGTGAAGACCCCCGTCGAGTGGCAAAAAGTGACCTTCTGAGGCTCTGTCTCCGCATTTAGAAGCCGATGTTGTTGCCTCTGTGTACTACTAAGTCCTTCTTCCGCATGCCCCTGCTGTAGCAAAGGATGCGCCTGGAGCCAGAAAGCTGCTTGCACAAAGCCTTCTCTATTCGAATGTCAACCACATCGCTCCCGGGACACTCGGTAAGATTAAAGCGCCTCTCTTCTTTTGAGCGTCACAATTTGAGGACACTAATTAAGAGCCGTCGCGTGTGTTCTAAAGCGAGAAGCTGCAATGGCTAGCCGCTGCTATTTTACAGACCAATGTTGATATATAACTCCGTATAACTCGTGCTATGGTCTTTCCAGTTGTGATGTATGGATGCGAGAGTTGGACTGTGAAAAAGGCTGACCGCCGAAGAATTGACGCGTTTGAATTGTGGTGCTGGCGAAGACTCTTGAGAGTTCCTTGGACTGCCAGAAGATCAAATCAGTAGATATTGTTGACCATAAACCCTGACTGCTCAGTGGAGGGTCAAAATCTAAAGTTAAAGCTCAGCTATACTTTGGTCATCTGATGAGAAGAGAGGAGTCTCTGGAGAAAGATTCGATGTTGGGAAAGGTTGAGGGTCGCCGGAGAAGGGGTAGGCAGCGAACGCGATGGTTAGATGGCATCCTCGAGGCGCTGCAGATGAAGTTATGTGATGTTAGGAAGATAGTGAGAGACCGGAAAGCGTGGCGTGATATGGTCCATAGGGTCACGAAGAGTCGGACACGACTGAACGACTGAACTGAACTGAACTGTCGATAAGTGATGTAAACAAAAGGCGATTGGAGTGCTGTGGGCAGGCTAAGCCAACTGTGTATAAAAGTTGGGGTTACGCCATAACGAAATACAAAAAATACTGAAAGGAGTTCTCTTATTTTAAAATGCTTCTACATAGTAGCTCCTTCACGAGCTAAAGCCGAGTACATCCAAGTTCTAATATCTGAACGTTTGGTTTGGTTGATAGGGTTTAACCTCCAAGAAGGACTCAGATTATGAAGGGCGCCGTAGGGGGAGAGCTCTGGAAATTCTGGGTATTAAAACCTGCAACGGAATCGCGCAATGAACCAGAGCCTTGTTTTTCATCTCCATCGAAAAGCCCCGACGCAATCAAGATCGGAACCGCATCTCTAGGACGCGGACCAAGAAGAAGCTGCCTATAGACATGTGAATGCCACCTCACATAAACATAAATCCCGCTTTCAATTAGCCGTATAGGAATGTTCCTGTGCGGTATCGGAGTAGCATTCTTACAAAAGATCAAAGGTCCCGCGGGGAGTTTGATTTCCATTTTTATATTTCATTTGAAAAGGGAAGCCTGAGTTGGTAGTTCAATTGCCACGTCACGTGGTCTTGTGGAGTCGCACAATGTGCAGATCAATCAGTGCCAGGCTATGTTACAAACTGCCATAGCCATACACACCCCTGTAATTTTTTTGCAGACAACGCCGACAACGCTGACTCTGACAGAGCCGTATTTTCTACAGAACGCGGGCATGTAAGCTATCGCGTTAGGAATGTTTATGATAAGAATGGCATTTTCTGTAGCGAGAACTACATTGGCGACAATCTCGCCATTTTGCCGTGCCTGTCCGTGCCTGTTCGAAAAGCACGTGCCTGTCTGAAGCAGCAAAAGAAGAAGAAGAAGAAGAAGAAGAAGAAGAAGAAGAAGAAGAAGAAGAAGAAGAAGAAGAAGAAGAAGAAGAAGAAGAAGAAGAAGAAGAAGAAGAAGAAGAAGAAGAAGAAGAAGAAGAAGAAGAAGAAGAAGAAGAAGAAGAAGAAGAAGAAGAAGAAGAAGAAGAAGAAGAAGAAGAAGAAAAAGAAAAAGAAAAAGAAAAAGAGAAAGAAAAAGAAAAAGAAAAAGAAAAAGAAAAAGAAAAAGAGAAAGAAAAAGGAAAAGAAGAAGAAGAAGAAGAAGAAGAAGAAGAAGAAGAAGAAGAAGAAGAAGAAGAAGAAGAAGAAGAAGAAGAAGAAGAAGAAGAAGAAGAAGAAGAAGAAGAAGAAGAAGAAGAAGAAGAAGAAGAAGAAGAAGAAGACAGATCACTCGGTAGTCGGAGGAGGCGAACGCCCCGTAGTTCGACGTAGAGACGATGTCATACCACTAGAAGTCTTCTACGCCCGAAAGAGAATGGTCAACAACGAGAGGCAAGGGGTGCTCATACGTGAAGTGATTCCCCTGTGGCATAAATAAAGCTGAAACCATAGAGTAAACTAATATACACAAAAGTAATGTCTTTATAATGGAGCCGAACCTAAGCGTATACCCATACAGATTGCTTTTGCATAACTCCAAGTTTAACCACAAGTAAAACTACAGGTAATTTTTTTATGCGAAAAGAATTCTCACGAAGCAGTATGCCCTGAATAATTATCCTGCACTGAGACTTTGTCCCACGCTTATGTTTTTCATCGACGTAAGCTTCCACCTCTGTCACAGCCGACCCACAGGACCGCGATATGCTGCACTGGAATAACTGAGAACTGCCCGCATATGTGAGCAGCGCTAGCAGGAGCGACCACTCAAGCTGCTAAACACGGCACGGGATGTGAGGGTGACAAGAAAAGCAAAGAAAAGTAAAAAAATGATGGCACATGAACACAAATTCAAGCGCACATAAAAATGAAGGCAATTACGTGAAATGCTTATGGGAATACGACCCTTGTGAAATTAATTGTTTAATCATTTTGCGATTGCTTCTCGTTTGTCTTGTCTCACTTCTAGTAAATATTACTAACCTCTTATTCCGGTGAGCTAACTAGTGACGTAGGCATGTAACAATCGCAGGTAGACGAACTCGCAACGGTACATCATTAAATGTTGGTAAAAATAGGGGAACGAGTTGAACTGTAAATAACAATTGGATTGAGACCTTCAATAACAGCAGACCGAATAACTAAACTATGCAGCTCACGTGTTTGAAGCGTGCAACGGTTGTTAAAGCCTTGAAAAGATCATCTAGTGTGCGCCAAGCGCTCTGCTGGCGCTGCAACCCTTGGCTACGACGCATCGATCCAGCTAAAGTCGATGACGCGACCGTCGACGCTGCGCTTGTCAATGAGTCTCTCTTCGCACTAGGAAACAAATTATTTTATATTTGTAGTTAAATTATAATAATTTTTGCTGACTCACTCTCAAGGAGTCAAGAGCTTGTGCAGCGCTCACACAACTTCCCCGAGAATACCCCAGTACAAGTAGCCACGTCACTTGGGATGCGGAGGAGACCATACGGCCTCCACTACTCAGTCGAGAGCTCCGCCCCGCCGAAAGCGACCAGCCTAAACAAAGGCGCCGCTCTAGTTTTCCCCACGGGTATCGAGTTTCACCCTTCTCGAGGGCCCACTTGTTGACGTGAATTCTTCAACGGCTGCATCAGGCTGTCGTGCGTGTTCGGCAGTGATATAATACCGATATAAAAGCGAGCACGGCGAGCACTGCAACGAACTTGGGTGAACTTGTCCTTGGACAAGTTAAGACAAGTACATACCAGGAGATTCACTGAAGCACACGGGATGGGATACTAAATGTGTTCGGTGCTGTGGCTGTCTCGACGTTTTGTAAGTGGAAGAAGTGGCGTTAATATGGCGAAGCTATTAAGCAAACAGCTTGGTGACAAGAAAACGCGCTTAACACTGCTGAAGAAGAGCAGGACGAAAATAAGTACATTTTGCGTGCCAACTGAGAGTAATGGCTCGGTGATTTATTTCAGAACTTCTAGTTTCATGATATTTTTATGTTTGTGTAAACAATGTAACATTGCAGCCATGTCGTGTTAGCTGCCGTTCACGAATGAATGAATTGTAAAGGTAAAAGTAGGGCGAACTCTTTCTTGACCTATATTTCCAAATTACTAGCTAGAGTCAACATGCACTGACACAGACAAAGCCTCTGTGCCTCTGTCTGTCCGCGTTTATTCAAGCGCTTTGAAAGTGCACTTAATGCGCCAATTAGCCTAATCCGTCACCATTCTGTTTCTTGTTAACGATCTCCTCAGAGATATAAAACCACCTTTCACTTTCACCCCTGCTAATTTCTAAAAGGCCGCAATATGAAATGAACCAACGATCTGACACACACTGAAAATAAACAAACAAGATGAAATGAGCGGTTTGTAATTGATCGAGCTCATAGAATAAAGGAGACAATCTTTATCCGTCTTTCTTGCATGGACCTGATAATTTATTTCATTGCGAAAAGGTTGAGCATTTTATAAAAAATTTGGAACTGTGTCGCCTGGACCATTGTTATATTATTAACCACGGGTTAGCGACAGCGCGTAAACGTTTTCAACTTTGTACCATTAAGGCAGCCGTTTCACATGTAAACCACATGGAAAGTTTTGAAGAAGGTCAAGGTGCTCCGACCCGAACTACCTGCTTCTTGAACTCTATTTAATAATGTTGACTAAGTGGTTCCAGTTAGATCAAAAAGAAATAATCTTGATGTGGGATTATAATTTACCGTTAAACCACTTTTGAATCTTTACACAACAAAAAAACAAGTTGGTTGAAGGAGTTTTAAGCGTCAACTACCCACGAGACGTTCTGCGTTCTAACCTGTAACACCCGCAAAAGCCATTAACGCAGAAAGCATTGAGAAACATGGTCATTTAAAACGCTGCTTGGCTAGTGTTAACACTGGCTTAGATATCATGCTAACCAGGAGTCCACTAGATATTCTGAGATCGAATCCCCATTAAGATACACTGCATTTTCTCCAAGCAGCTCTAAAAAAAAACATGGCTTATCCTCTCTAATTATTGACACCATCAAGTAACAATTTTCTGGAGCAAAATTTTGGCCTTTAACATAAGCGGTGTTCCGAAAACTTGCCACTTGTTATTTGTTGTACTCTTTATATCACTGACCCAAATCTGGCCGGTAGCTGTATACATTGCTTTACCTCGACTAAATAATGTTCACAGTGTCTACCCGATTCCCACACTCTAAAAACGTGTAAAAACACACCTATCGCTTTTTCCGCCAAGGAACTCGATGCTTTAACACCAAATGTATTCGCACTGCGTAATTTCTTGTCTTTCCTCTCTTTTCTTTTTCTTTTTTGTCTTTCTTTGTGAACGTACTGGCTTGATGGCCAGCGGCTTGCGAGTAGTTAGACAGCAAAATGTTTCCAGCTTTATACGTTATAGTTACTTTCAAATGAAATGCCACTTTCTAATACAGAAAACCTCATTTAGAAAGCGCTTGCCCAGGTATTTAGTTCGTTTGCTCTATGGCATGTTATAAGTCTCTTAGGTCTTTGTGTGCTCTTGTATCTTGTGTCTTTGTGGCTCAAAATGATGGTGTTTATTTTTAGAGTTTTATTTTTATTATAGGCATGCGTCTCATTTCCCCTAATTTTAGTGTCATGTTCAGTTCCGCCGTTAGGCACTCCTAAATAAAAAAATATATAAGTAAATAAGCATCACCGAGAAGTGACACACGCAAAAATAAGAAGCGAAGTGATCTGACACTATGGTAAGAGCAACACACGTAATTTTTCAACTGAATGTTGTTAGAGGGTTGCTTTTTTGAGCAATATAGCAATCTACCAAAGCGCTCATAGCCAGTGGCTGTAACTTCGAACAGTAAAACATGTAGGCTCATTCATCCCAAAAGAAGGACACTGCGCTCGTAGTCGGTAAGCAGTGCAAATGTGGCGAAAATTATCGATAAGAAAATTTTCATTTCCTATTCTGTCAATGCTTTTTGCACCATCTCAATGTGCTCTTGCCTTAGTAATAACTCTCACAAAAAGACCACAAACTCTACTGCAGGGCAGTGACGTCTAACTATTATCTCTAGATTCCTGTTGTCGAGCTACTTACAGCCAGCTCTTCCAGCTGACTTTCCAAGATCTTCATTCCAACAGATTTTCGGTTACCCTGAATTAGTCGGTGTGTTTCCTTGCCATTACAATATATACATCTGTAACGTACATAGCAGGATGTATGTACCAAATAGATTCATTCATAGAGGTAGTCATCTAGGAAAAAAACAGTGCAGAAAAACGTGACCAAGGAAGAGACACATACGAGCGCTGGCTAGTAACTGATTGTATTTATGGCAAAGCGAATAAATACACAGACGGACAGATGCGCAGAAAAAGAAAAGAGGAAACAACAATGAAAGGAAAGGCACTATATGCTTGTCCCTCAGGTGTTGATTCGCTCTTGAATAAATAAAATCAGTTGCTAGTCACCACTCGTCCCGTTTGTATTGCTCTGCTTTTTTTTCTAATTCATTTTGAAGGTAGCGCGAAAAACGAGGACCAAGAGTAGGAGGACACAACACGAGCGCTTTGTGTTGTGTCCTCCTACTCTTGGTCCTCGTTTTTCGCGCTACCTTCAAAATGAACCAGCTTCAACTCGCCCAACTTTCAACCTTACTATTTTTTTTCTAATATGATCTGTACCCAACTTGCCCACCTACACATCTTAATGGTGATAGAAGTAATCATTGCTGCAAAGTATGAAACAAAAATTTTGAGAATGAAACAGGAGGTATGATTCCACAAATGTAATGAGATTTGCATATCGAATCAGGTTTAGGAGATACAGTTAATGTGGCCTTTGCGTCAAAGCAGTGTATAGGAGAACGGTTCGCCGAAATGCCAACCCAGCTTGAGCTACGATGTAACCAATCCAGTCTCACTTCTCAATATAGCAATAGGCAATGCTCTTTGCATTTAAGGCTCGTACAATACCCTTGAAGGAGAATTTAAACGATGTGGTGTGTAGATTCCAGCGCTAATTATTTGTTTTAAATAGTCTACTCTCTCATATGTCATTGTGCCTAGTCGTGCCCAGTGCTTAAGAAAGAAGAAACACATCGTCGTCTTAAAAGGAATGTGATATGTAGGAGCACAACAAAACAGTCACTAAAGATAAAATACACTACAGCGCAGATTTGCTGTTTCGCACTCCTGAGTCCATCATGCATGTACTAAATCTGACCAGTGCATGTCACAACAGCAAACGAACGTGCAACTAGTCGAGGAGACATTGTGCCGCTAAGAACAAAAGGCAGCAGAAGGCTTTGTTTTTTCCCTCTCGCAGTGTAGACCTTACCAGCTTGCTCGATTCTTGACACAACTGCTGCGAGGCGAGCCACGCGAACCCCGCCCTGCCTTCCGCCGCAGTGTGACTGACAAGCAGGAAGCCTTACAACGGTTGTCCTTGTGTCGAGGCCTTCGCGAGAGGCAGCATGGGGCTGCCTCGATCGTGCCAGGCATTAAGTGCCCGAGCGTAGTATGTACACGGCGCTTCACAATGAAGGCATAGAGACCCGGATGCGGGTCGGCGTAGATACGGCGTGTCTTCCGCGGACGGGTGACGCACGTTCCGCCGGCGCACCAGTACAGGCGGGTCGCCTTGTGGTACGCCTTCTTCTGAAAAGAACAATGTCACTGCCGACTCGTCACGCTAACGAACTCCCAGGCGTACTTCCGTGGCAGACTCGTGCCAGATCTCGTGTGGCCCGAACTCAAGGTCGAGAACCCTAAATTTAGAGCCATTTCGGTCTGGGCTAGAGTTTGAAGTCAAACAGGACGCACAACCGCACATTTGCAGCAGTCCGTGTGGAATTGGGTGGAGAGGAATGCTTAAATGAAAAGAAAAGCGAAAAAGTGCAAACTAGTAACCTTTTTTGGGGAAACGGACGATGTTAGATGGCGTGGAAGATATTCGCACCAAGTAAATGTAGACGGCAAGGAAACCTCTGGAACCTGTGGCCTAACCATTTACTTTCTGTGTCAATAAGGTGTGAAATTTTCACCACGAAAGGGGACTGAGAAACTAAGTCACTATTGGTTACGCCGCACAATAGGATAGATAGAAAATTCAGTTTAGGCTCGTGCTTTAATTGTCATGGGAGAAGAACGTTTTTGTCAGTGATTATCATCAAATGACAATGCAGAGACGCTGACAATGACAATGTGCGGCTCTAGAAAGGCTCAAGAAAACAAAACGAAATCTAGCATACAACAGAGCTGTACTCCTATTTACCGACACGATGTGCTCACTAGTATTTTCAGCAACAAGTTATTATAGTGTTTTGCATTGAAGCAAAGAAAAAAGCACCATCTGTTGTACGGTTACCTGTAAGAATGCAACGTATATGAAGCGTAATACGATATATAGGGAACAACAATGGAATGCTAATATCGAAATAAATTCTCGGGGACTTACCACAGCGAAGCGTGCCTGGACGACCTCCTCCCGAATCTGAGTCATGAGAGTCAGGCATGTTTTCTTCAGCTCCCACAGCCGTGCCTGTATACCGCAGATAAAAGATCGCGATATGAGTATACTTCGCGATTTATGGCTGCCACCCCGAGGCGCCTGTATCTGAAAAGCCGTAAAAAGCACCGACTGACAAGAACAGTGAGAACAGCTGTGCGATCAGCCTGAATAACCTTGTTTACATTTTTCTCTCTTTTCGTGTCTCATTTGGCACTTCTCAGTTCCCTGAAAAGCAATAAAGCGCTGTGTGTATCTGGATGAACATCGAGCAATGCGAGAAACTCGATGAGGAAGTTGTAACTTGCGCTAATACAAGCAGGGTTGTTTGCCACAGTGAACTCAAGCATTGTGGGAGGTGTGAAAAAAGAATACTATAAATTAATAATTAAATGATTCGCTTATTCAATAGAAGGAGCAGCTGCTGTTTTCCCGTCAGAGGAAATTTCGTACTAGTGGGGGTCAGATATTTACTGTCACCTTCATCCCTCTCCCAACTTGAATCTCCGCCGCTGTGGTGGTTCAGTGTATAGGACGCTCAACTGCTGGCTTCAAGGACTCAGGGTTCGATCCCAGGCCCAGCGGCTGCCTTTCGATGAAGGCGTGTACCGTGCGATGTCAGTGCACGTCAAGAACCTTAGGCGGTCGAAATTTTCATAGCCTACACTACGGCGCCTATCAGAGCCTAATGAAGTTTGGGACGTTAAAACCCCATAAACCATAAAACTGTGAATCTAGCCGAAGTCAAACGCATAGGCAAGCGATGCTGCAAAACAAATTTTAGTTGGTTCCTAACGGCAGCGAAGGAGCACACACATAAGAGAAAAACACGCACCACACAAACTAAAAGCTCCTGCAGCGTTGGGAGAGCAGCTCTTAGTTCATGTTTTGCGTGTTTTTCTCTTGTGTTCTTGCTCATTCAGGGCCGTTATAAATTAAGGAAGTCACCACCAATTTGCCCCCAAAAATGTTCTACAAGAAGTTTAGTTGATTGTATATTATTTTAAGCGGTAACTCCCAGCTAATACCAGCTGAAATTTGGTCTCTTCAATTTTTGTTTGGTGCAGACACGCGTAATTAATTTAAGATATGTCAGCCTCGAAATATTTGGATGGAAACAGAAATGCAATTTTGTTCGCCAAAAACAAATAAAAAAATTGGCCGTATTTCAAGCCTTGCTACCAGTGCACAACAATACAAAACAGCTCACCGAGGCGCCCAAGCGCATGTCCGCTCGATTTTGCTCTTAGAGTCTCACACCACATTCAGGTGCTCTCGTTTTAATTCGCTGTCTATTGTCTTTCTCACCATTTTCTTTCTAGCTGACGCACGCTCGCACTCAAATATTGAGCTAACGTCTTACGCACGAGGAACGGGGTTCCCCCTCTTGAGCCACGGTGTACCTGAGACGATATAACATGTACAGCCTTTCGCCGTCTGGGTGCTTGGGTTCATCATCATCATCATAATAATCATCATCAGCATCAGCCTGACTATACCCACTGCAGGGCGAAGGCCTCTCCCATATTTCTCCAATACCCGGTTCTGTGCTAGCTGCATCCACTTGACCCCCGCGAACTTCTTAACCTCATCCGCCCGCCTACCTTTCTGCCGCCCCCTGCTATGCTTTCCTTCCCTTGGAATCGAGTTTGTTACCCTAAGCGATCATCGGTTATCCTCTCTTCGCACTACATGTCCTGCCTACATGTCCTGGTTATCCGGAGTCAAATAAGAAATAGGTCATTGAATCTGGCTTGTGAACGCGAAACTAATTATGTCACCGTGCTATTTGGTCAAGCAGTCTTAGCACCTGTAAATTTTGTCATCATCATCCTTTTTATCATCGTAAGATATTTGAGAGGGCCGTTTAAGCATCGCCCTAAGGGTATGGCGCGACAGCAGCCTGTCCCCCTTTTGGGTATTTCCGCATTGAGAAATCGAAGTAGATGTGCAGTTTGCAGAAGCCGCTTTCAGACAGAATACGCAGGCGGCACCTCTCTGGGCACCGACGTATCAGATCGCGATGGAGTTCCGGCGGTCGCCGCAAGCTAGCGCCACAAATGTTTTCCATCACGTTACATCAACAGCGTCTAGCTAGCATATGTACAGCGTCCCTCGTATTCATCACATAAATTGCCTAATAACTTTAGCTACGGCAGCATTTATGGCAGTGCCAATGCTTTTAACTTATCGTCTCTGTCACACGATCCGCCTTCGGAACGACCTTCCGGACTGCATTGTTCTGAGAAGCAATCATGATAACTTTCGCGAACACCTATTAAAGCTCTTCATTGATGATAATTGTGACGCCATTTCTATACTCATAATTCCTACAATCCTTGTTTTGAACCACTTGACACAATTGTTGCGTTGGTCCTATTCATGCGAAGTTTCTCCCATGTGTGCCGGAAAGGTTTTCTTTTGTATTTGTGTGATACTTAGTACATTTCACCCAATTTTTGTACCATGACACATAGAGTTGCCTTGTAGTTTATACATCATCTTGCGAATAACAATCTGTTACCTGTGCTCACTTGTTCTTTTTTTCTCTATATTGCAACATTTTTATTATGTTTTTGTCGTAAGTTCTGCACATGAACTCTTGCCTTCGCCCCTCTTACGCAATGCCTATCTTGAAACCTGTAAGATATTTGCAAAGAAATAAATACAGCGAAAGCTTTTCGCCAGAAGGAGCAGCACCATCACTTATACAAGGCACCCGTTCATTCATCGGTTTTCATGAAGGGTTGGCACTGGGCTCCGATAAGCTGTTCCTTCGCAAAAGGAAACCCGTTTCAGGGTAAATAATGCGCATTACATCGAACGCATTGCTTTCTGGGATTCCAGAGAAACCAGGCTCTTAACATCGGTCTCAAGAGGAGCTGATGCCTCGCGAGGAACTAACTGAGTATTTAAACAAAGAAATCGAGAACTGACCTCCCGTATGGAAAGAAGAACACGTCTC
Organism: Amblyomma maculatum; assembly: GCF_055883805.1. NCBI lineage: Eukaryota > Metazoa > Arthropoda > Arachnida > Ixodida > Ixodidae > Amblyomma > Amblyomma maculatum. The sequence goes on along the minus strand of NC_139353.1, from coordinate 16,316,201 downwards.
AATATTACGCGTCTTCAAATAATACAACGAAATTACAAATCTTGCCTCAGAACGTACTCGATGTGGCCACTATTATATCGACTAACCTGGGTTTCTCGATGCAATGTCTTCACTTTTTCTTTTCTTGCCCGAGTGGTTTGATTTATGTCATGAACTCTCTACTTGTGTATTTGAAAATAGTTGTGAAATATGTGAATTTTTTGTAATCTTTAAATGCTTATTTTGCAGATTTCAATGTCCACCTCTGCTGACTTTGTTTCGGGAATCTTTTTTCGACAACTCCATGTGTGCGGATTTCCCAATGGAAGTTTTATGGCGCTAATAAAGAGACTGGAGGACGCTTAAGCTTCGCGTTTAATAGTTCAAAGCGATAGCGTTAAAACCACAATGGCTTGAAAGCGATGGATGAATGTAAAATGCTATGAATCGTGCGGCGACTCGCGTCATCTGTTGCGACAGCGCCGTACGATCGAATGAATTTTTCAGTGAGCGCTGCATCGCAGGTAAGCAAAGCGGAAATGTTATTTGCTACTCACTTAACCATTACCTCTGTAATTAGTTTCTTTCTAATGATGCACCTAGACATTAGCTGTCAGTCATAAGACAATGCATGCATTAGGCATACCTTTATTCGCATAGAAGCGATGCAGTTCTGTGGCGGAGTGATTGCGTGCTCGCCTCGCACTGTTAAAAAACCATGCTTCACCGCGCGGGTGTTCGGAAAGCTTTTATTGTTCTTTTAATTTCTTCTGATTTTAGTGTTACAACCACAACGCCGACATCTGTTTTTCTGCGACACGGGGCCCTGAACACTATCGCGTAAAAAGAAATGAAATACTCAGTTGTGCCGCATGAGGCCGGGCGTCACCTGCTGATGCGTGGAAATATAGGAAGCGTTGAGTAAATGTGCCCTACGCAATCAGCGACGAGCGGTTGTGCCTGTATTATTACCTTGTCACGCTTGCCTTCCAATTAGTTATTCGTAAAAAAAAAAAAAAAAAAAAAAAAAGAAAAAGAAAATCGCATTCGCCCTGCACGAACATCGTTTAAAAATAGATAAATATTTTAAGTCGTAAAACAGGCCATTCAGGGAATAACAAAGGAGCACTATGTATGCAGGAGCTAAGGATAAGGTTGGGCTGACTGCGTGTCTTTAGGACAGATACGTAGGACCGGAAAACTGCTCGCTCGAAAGCATGACATGGAAGAATGCTTGATATTGATAACGGGCACCAGGATATCTTTATATTTTGCACGCACCGAAACACTAGCCCAGCAGCGTCTTTGGTTACTTCGAATAAATTAAGCAAGCGAATTAAAAGCTTTGAAAGTGAAGAAATAAGGAACAACAGCGCAATACTGCGAAACCAGCTATTATAAATGTAAACCCTTTCCGAGAAATTTCAAGACATATACAGGAAGTCATTGACAGGGTGCCTGTCAGGAATTTGAGGGAGGCAGTGGCTCAGAGTAAAGGGTATACGCGTACCTGACAGGCCTTGCACCAGGGCTCCCGCCTTGGAGCGCCATTCACTAGCTGACGGCCCTCCTCCCAGAACTCCGCTGGAGGGGCGCTGGCACTGACGTCCGGCAACCTGCGAAGCAGCAGTGATTTGTTGCACAAGTATGTAACCATAGCATCACCTGGCGTCTAATCATTTAATCTCGACCAAGTGAAATCCCTAGATGTGTACATTGTAACCAGACTAGCCTGAAGGTGCCACTCAAGCGCTTTGAAGACTAGTTGAAAAAAGGATGGGTGTTAAATTTCTGAATTTGCGAGTTTATCCGGAACTGTAATTGCTGAAAGCATTTATTCCTAGATTGGCATCATTTCTGACTTTTCTTTCCGCGTGTCAGCGAACAATGCGGATTCGAAGCGCGTGTCCCAGCTTAAATATATTAGCGTTGTACACCTACTTTTACTCTAGAGGCGAAATAATTTGAGCCCAGAAATATTCCGTAATAGCGACTTTCGTCCATGCCCGTGAGTTTTCAGTATCTTCTAGTAGATAAATTCTGAAAGTAATTTTTTAAATAGGGAATAACATGACCATAATAATCATATACCCACATATCTTTCCTCGGCAGGCTTCTATAGTTGCTCGCTATTAATTTTCAAAAACGCAGCCTTATGGGTTTTTTAGGCGGACTGACTGATTTTTTTGTGAACTCAAGACAAACATTACAAGCAACATCTTGGCACGCTTAGAACATTAAGCCGTTTCTATGAAGACGTTCATCTTAATTTTGGCTGTTGCCCCATAATTGGTTTTTTTTATGCAAAGTGTGAATAACTCGTTGTGAGAGCAATGAAAACATAAGAAGCACACTTCTGACACGCATAGGAAGCTTCGACTACTTATGTACGGATATTGTCAGAAAAGGCATCTTAAAATATCTTACCAATGCCTCACAATCATTTTCAAAACATGGCTCTTTGCTTTGTTATGGCGCAGGTTAAGCTACTCGCTGCGTTCTGTGAAAAACAAAAACAAAAAACATTAAAAACAAAATTTTGCGCCACATCGCAAGTTTAAACCATTCCCTTCAACACGTGCATAGCACTATCTTAGATCTCATCACTAAAAGGAGTCCCGGAAACCTGGAGAACGCTGTAACATCCAGTTTAAAACATGCCCATTTACAATTGACATGTTCCTAAAGACACTGCCGATAATTTCGTGTGTAAAAAAGTGTCCCCTATCCGATTTTGCGATGAGGTCGCGGAGCCTGCGACTTCAACAAGCAAGAAAAGTACAGTGGCGCCACACCTTGTGGGGCCTCGCCGGATCGAAGCGTAGCAGGGTCGCTTCACGGGAGGTGGGCCGTGCGCTGTCGCTCCCCATGGACAGATGGCGCTCTCTTCGCCAGGCGGCCACCAGGGGAAGTCGGGCCGTGGCGGAGGAATGGGTGTCAGCGAATGCGCCATCTGTAGTAAGATGCGAACATCAGATATGACATTTTAGACATTGACAGATGTACCAGTTCAAGATATCGATTTTTGATTTCGCTGCCTCTGCAGTTAACAAGTCCTTTGATCATTCTGTATGGACTAATTTTTTTTAATTTCACGTGAGTTCATTCGTTAGGCCTAGCACTATAACTCAGAAAGAAATAGTGAATTCAGCGGAATTTATGCTTTTGAAAACCAGGGTTGGAATGCCAAAGAGGTAACCAGAAGTTATTCAGATGGGCAAGGAGGAGACACACATTACGAGGCAACCATCTCGTGATTTGCTTGAAGCTAGATATGTTTTGCTTTGATAATGAAGTCACTGTAAAAGACCTTTCAGTTTCTTTATGATTTCAGTATGTTTCTATTTAAAGAGACCCGAATTTGAGAATAGCGGTAATTCTTACACATTGATTCACTGAAATACATTACTTAAAAATTTAGTACTCCTACAGTACAGAAATGGCGGTCGTATAGGCGCATGCTGTATCCGCTGCTCATGGATGGGGTCCATGCCTGGTTTACACTGCAATGTGGTATCGAGTTTCGGAATAAAAAAAATATAGCTTAGTTCATACCGATCAACAACAAGGAAGAAATTGACCTCGCATCACTTCATTGCTGTCAATGGCTGTTGGCTTCCCATTTCCCTACATTTGCCTGCTGGATGAGCCTGAATTTTGGTGCATAGATATACTCTGGTTAAATATCGTTATTCGCTTTACCTGATTCCACAATTATTTATGTGATACCTGGATCCTATAGCAATTAATTCTTTTCTCCGAAGTCATCTCCACGGGGACTCCAGCATCTAACTACAGTCAAAACTCGTTTTAACATAACTCCCGACTTAACGAAGATACCCCGATTCGCCGTCTAAGACCATAGGGTCCAATCTCGAAATAACAAAATTCGTTAACCAATTTTGTAATCTGTCCCAATTCAACGAGCCTTTTTTTCAAAAGTGTCGGTAAAAAGATTTAATGTTCGGTGTGCTTTGCAGAGAAATCCCCTTTTTGTATTGTGAGCCAATGGTAACATCGTAGAGCGCCTTCGCCCTGCTCTTACCACACTGCGCCGTGCAGATCAGATTTATAATTTTGAATAGAATTTGCCAAATGGCGGGAGAAGGGGCGGATGCTCATGGTATGATGCGGCAGTTGGCTGGATCACACGAGGGGATGAAAGACATGCTGGACGACGCACTTCAAACTTACGACGAATCCATGCGGTCGTTGCTTACAAAGCGTACTCAAGCAAGGATCTCCAGCTTATTTGCTGAGGGATAAATTTATAGTTCCCTGGGTCACCTCTTGTTGAGGTAACGATTTTTGTTGTTTCTTTTCATACGCGCTAGTAGTGTCGGTTGTTTCCCCAGACCGCAATTCAATTTCGGAGCAGTTACGCTTTGCCAAAATGATGCCGGGTAGCTTTCTGGATGCTGCAGCTGGACCGATTAATCGAATATATCTCATTAAGTGCGTGATAAATGCTTTCTCCAATATAAAGAAGTTCCCTATTTAATGAAACAATTCGTGGCTCCTCTCAACTTCATTAAATCGAGTGTTAATTCTACATCAATAAAGGCCAGTTTAATCTTCATTAATATGTATGTGTGCGAAGTGGCGGGCTACCGGTGAAAAGCGCGCGCGCGCACACACACACAAACACACACACACGCACACGAACACGCACGCATGCATTCACACACACACACACACACACACACACACACACACACACACACACACACACACACACACACACACACACACACACACACACACACACACACACACACACACACACACACACACACACACACACACGCGCGCACGCACGCACGCACACACGAACACGCACACATGCATGCATACATGCACACACACACACACACACACACACACACACACACACACACACACACACGCACACACGAACACGCACACATGCATGCATACATGCACACACACACACACACACACACACACGCACGCACGCACACACACACACAAACACACACACGCATGCATGCATGTAGCATACATGTATGCATGTAGTATACCTGTAGACAGCACACGTAACAGCACACGGCCATCTGAGAGACGCAAGGAGCATTTCGTTTGGCTATCTTGAAAAATGCTGAGATATGGACGGTTATTTGACCTTTCTTGGCAGCAGTTTAGCTGGTTGACTGTGCACATGTTAATCTCGGACACTTACGATAACAGATTTCACATTGGTATATATGGTGATGCTGTTTCAAATAAGCCACTTGGAAGTTTGCGCTCTGTCCTGTCATCACGTCTTTTTCTTCCTCTAAATTTTGCGCAACTTCATTACCTTTCCTCTAGTAAACCGTGAGCAAGAAATTTGGTTTGGTCGAGAGGGTTTGAACTGGTGAAAATATTGCTCCGAAACATGCACACTACACGAAAGAAGACTAGACACAGGCGCTCTGCACCAAATAGTCCAATAAGAAGCGTTAATCGAGAGGGTTATGACGTCACATCCATACGATATCTCGCAGGAAAAATTAGCGGAACCTTAATCTCCGCCTAGAGGGTATGACGTGATAGCAGCCTGGAGCCACCTCTAAGACATACTCATTACAATGCGTGAAAGACCAAACGACATACCCTCGGTTGTTCACAAGCCGTAGAAGAGTGTCATATGTGGTATACTCAACAGTGTGTCTGTTTCGCAAAACAAAAGTTATAAGTATCAATCCCGCATAAAACTTATTTTTTTAATTTGACTTTCAATTACTTTGTAGAGGTAAATGATTCGAGACATGCGGTACCAACTTTTCGAAAAAAAAAAAAACACAATCGCCCTCCATGTCCTGTTTTAACGACTCTTATTTCATTCATGACGCCACGATTAATGTGACCCTTGTGAGGTGTCCTTGTAAAGATTTGTTTTTTAAACAAAGACGGTGCTGACTGGGGGCGAATGCAAGTATGCGTTTTCATGCATTTTGCGTGTGCTTCTCAGGCAAAGAGAGGCGAAAAAAGTAAGGCGAACGTTTCATCTTAAGATGAATGCAATCTTAATTTCAGATTCAATCAAATTACAATGAGAACAGTGACAATATCTTGGAAGACGCTGGCAGAGTTTCGGAAACGATGTTCTGCGTTACGAAATGCGTTACGAAATGCGTTGCGCTGGTCGCAAGTCCATTTGAATGGCGTAAAGCATTCGACGATTTTGTGTGAGGAATCTGAGGTAAGTCATTTTAGATTCAATGCTAATGGTAACTAGCGCAAAAGACAAGGACAGAAGAGAAACGGACACCACGAATGCTAGACATAAACTTGGTTTTATTCCAGACACCACATTTAATATGTAGGCAAACCATGTAAAAACGATCACACCCTAAACCACATGTGCAACGGCATCTTCTGATTCTGATTGTTATACGGTTAGACACGGGTCATTTTTATTCAAGTTCAGACCAGGAGCGAGAAAAGCTCGAAGCCTTTCTCACTGACATGGAACGACGGTCATGCGTAAGCAAGCCATCCTTATCTTTGTCATCCAAAGAATTGCAATTCTTGAATCGGAAGGTGCCGTTGCACATGCGCTTTAGGATGTGATCTTTTTTACAAGGTTTGCCTATGTATTGAATGCGGTGTCTGGAATAAAACCAAGTTGATGTCTAGTGTACGTGGTGTCCGTCTCTCTTCTGTCCTTGTTTTTTGCGCTAGTGACCACGCGCATTGGATCTAAAGATTATTAATAGCCCAATTGTCCGCTTTAAAAGTAAGTCATTTTACCTTTGCAGATAGGCAGCACTGCTCACTATAGCAGACGACGCGCCGGCGGCGGCACCTGGGATTACTCGATCGATCGATGATCCCTCTGGCGTGAAGCCCCTGGCTTTTAGCGCTATCTGGCCAAGTTTTGGCGAGTTTTCCTGTGCGAGTTTCTAAACTTTCCCGCAGATGGCATTGCACGCACTAGGATATAGCTGGAAAGAGAGAAATCGGAAGGTAAAGTAATATATCGAGAGGCATTGCCCTTTTTTAGGTCAGATCAGGACTTCTTACAATGCGACAGTATAGAAGTACTGTATATGCTGTTATAGATTACAAAAATGCACACCTTGATGCCGAGGAGGACGTTGTCAGCACTCCTGAAATTCTAAAGGTTTGCCTAGACCGTGCTTTAGGGATTGTAAGGTGAAAATTAAAACGCCAGGATTGCAGAGAGGAACAAGAGGACAGTGCAGTACCACGGCCGCTAGATGGAAGCGCACTGGGTGCGGCCTGCTGCGTCGCGCCGCCGTCAATGGGCAAGCGCGTCCTTGGGGAGTTCACAGTTGCGCCCCGCTATTTCTTCTGAGGGCGCCGCTGTTCGGGGACACGTCGCCGCCGGGGTCGCCGGCTCTGAGCGCGCTGTTTGCTTCCGTTCTGGGCGCATTCGCCTCGCGTCTGCGTGGTAAACTCAAACATTTTGTGTGCGCGTGTGCAAGCACGTTAACGTTGAGACTGGATGCGTTTGTTTTTTAAGGCGAAAGCCATTCTAGGCTCATGGAGCGAAAATCTATGCGCAGAAGCTGTGCCTGTTATCTGTGCGTCGCATCTGTGCACTGGTGTTCCTGTTGCAAAAGCGGACGTGCAAGGAGGGAGATTAAGAATGAAAATGATTGATGGTGATAGATAATCAACAAAGGTTATAGACATTGATAGAGGTAATGACTAATGCTAATGACTAATAAGGGTTAATAATGACTAAAATGATTTGTAATGACCAGTATATCACTCTACGACATGTATTGACCGCAATTGATTAGAAATGAGTAAAAGTGCTTAGCGATGTGTGGTAATGACTATAATAACTAGGCATGTCTCATCATTACTGTTAATGACTACGAAATGACCAATATGTGAAACGACATGTAATGACCACTGCTGATTCTAAATGAGTAACCGGCTTAGTTATGAGTGATAAGGGCTACAATGACTACGCAGGCAGACTCATCATGACTGAGAAATGACCAATATTCAAATGACGAACTGTGGCAAACGATGAGAGGCAAATGATAGCAGAAGGGTAGGCTTTCGCCGTCGTGCGCTTAAGAGACATCTAAGAGACCCTTTAAGTTTATCTGCTGAGCTCGCTTCAGGCAAAGACAGCAGCGAGGAGTGAAAATGCACTCGCTTCCTCTGAAATGAAAGCGGCGCTGAGGTTAAAAAGTTCAGACGCTGAAGCATAATGCCCTATCAGCTGCCATTGAATTTGCTACAAGGGACAGCAGATTGGACTTGTTGGTGATTAATTATAGGTTAACCGTGCAAACAACGTGACGGGAACACAGGAGAAGAAGACGGCCCAACCGCGGTAGTTGTGTCGTCCTGTTTTCCTGTGTTCCCGTCACGTTGTTTAACCTATTTAGTTACCAGGGAGCTGGCCAGTGAACTAGGATTTTTAACGATGTGTTATGAAGCAAATAAACACGATGAGGTAGCACCAGAAGCTTTTCTCGCAAGTTATGTTGCGAGGACATATCAGAAAAAGCTACGAAGGTTTTTTTTTTTTTATATAAGCATGCAATTTGTTCTAAATTTTGCCGCGCTAGTCTGAGTGGCCTTGCAAGTAAAGGAGCCTGTGCATACATTTGTTTATACTGTTGAGACTGTTTGAGCCGATGCGATCAAATGAAAAGCCACGTTCGACAGAAAATCAAATCCGGCGCCCGCTCTGTCGGCGAACAGTAGGAGAAAAACCTCTCTGGTAAGAGGCACTTTAGTTGGTGATATGGCCAGACGCATTTGGCGCAATGAGAACACTTGACATGTTCAATTTGGCAGGAGCTGCCAAACCAGAGAGAGTCAATAAGATGTAAGGATGAAATGGGAATTATTGAAAGCGGAACCCTTAGATGCCAAGTCAGGCACACTATACTCCTATAGGGCACGTTCGTACGGCTTCGGTAAAGAGGGGCTTTATATAGCCATGTGTAGGGTGCTATTTCACATAATGCGGTGGCTTAAGGCTGTATTCTAATGATATGTGACAGAGGCAGCAATTACTGGATACGGTGAATAAGCAGGTAGCAAAGTGCGAGCACTCTAACAAGGCTCCTCAAGGAGACTTAAGAACCCCAAGTTTTGTTTATCACTACAAGGTTGTTGCTTAAATTATGCAATATTTGGTAATGGTTTTGAGGCGACATGTCAGTCGAGCAAGAGCCTGTTGCAGGAAATATAGTCAACTGGACCAGTTACAGGTTAATGAAAACCAAGGACAATGCAGGCTTGATGTACCCCGCAAAGGAAGTAATCAAGCTTTGTCAGCTTACGAGCACCTTCATTAACAGGATGATGAAGTCTGAAGAGGTCCGGTGAAGTATAAGCAACCTGTGTAAACTTTTGGTTTCATCACTGTTTTCTCATTGTACACAGTACCTGCAGCTAATCTATAAAAACAATGATCGTGCCCATGCTAAGGCGCTATGCAAGATATCGTTAAGTTGCTGCCCCCGCTGATAGCGAGCTGGGCTGGAAATGTCAACTCAACAGTGGAGCGATCTGTATGGCTATGGCATAAACCTCTCCCAAGAAAAGTTTTCCGTCTGCGATTGGTAATTTTCTTCCTTTTTTTGTGTGGCCATTAAATAAGCGTACTCGGCTGCTCTCTGAATCTCGGCTGCAGTTGCGCTTTGATGCGTGAACATTCTTGTGATCACAGCTGAGAGTTTCACAACAGCAACACTCGATGCGCGTTCTTCCATTAAAAATTACGAACCAGCAAAATTGTATGGGTTTGGGAGCAGCCAATAAAGATAGTAATAAAATCTTTCGGCGCATATACGTAGCACCTTGAGGCAGACCGGCTCTATCAAGCGTGCTTACTTTGTCCGGTCATGCAAAATGCGGGAAGCCATGACAGATAGCGTTCTGGCGTACAAAGTTTAAGTTCTCCAACTGAGTAGAAGATCCCAGGTTATCATCTAGATTACCCCTAATAAACATCTTGATATTTTCACCGTAAAATTTGTCACAATGAGATAGAAAGGTTGGTTACATGTCGCATTTTCACAGAGGTTGCTCATAGTATGACATTTTTTTATTGGATAACGCTGGCAGCTTAGAACAGGTTGACATCAATTTGTGTATAAAAGCTGTATACAGGAATGAGTAAATGGTATGAAAATGACACACGGAATTCGCGACATAGTTAAGTGGTTATGCATTAGGCTACCATGGCTGCTGAACAGCTTCGAATTGTTCACAGCCGGGTCACATTTTAATGCGACGAGCAACTGGATTCGATGAAACATCACGGTAATGCGAGCTCTCCATTCGAGTGGCCTTGAACCACCGTGACTATAAGTTTTTCGGGGTACACTCCAGTATACATCCTTGCCGAGCAAGCGCTAAGTGCTGACATGGTCACACTAGACATGACAGTATATACTAATTCTTGTTGCAAAACGCTTCTACCACGCCGACGCCTCCCTCAAAGCGCAGCTCTCCGCGCGCGGCTGTCCCCGAACGGTGGCGCCGCGGCGGTGGCGACTAGAAGTAGGCGCCTCCCGCCGGTTTCGGGCGACGTAGCAGGCCGCACCTAGTGCGCTTCCATCGAGCGGCCGTGGCAGTACTGGTGGCGTAAATGGAGAACAAAAATTGAAAGGGCACAGACAAATATCAGGGCGCTATAACGTTTAAATTAGGAAGATATTACTGAGACAGTGCCAAGGAATCAGAATTTTAGGCTGGAGGTAAAAGAAATGCGAGCTAAATAAGATGGCCACGTGCATTTTTGCTACACGAGATGCTTCTTACTTTTGCCTTGGATCAAAGTAAAACCTAATACTCGTATAAACACCACTCATTGACCCACAAGAACCCGTGTTCACGCTACGTATTATTCCGTCTGTACTTTTAGTCAGCAGTAAAACATGCATAGGCGCAAAAATGAAATCGTGCCACAGTCGGTGTTATGCGGCTGACCACATATTTCCCAAACCTGACCTTCTGAGCATGGCCACATATTTTCAAAATCTGACCTTCTGAGCACGGCCACATGTCCATTACAACGTGACAAGAACGTTTCCGTTGCCGAATTTACAAAAGCTTACTAGACAATCAAGCGCGGCACTGTTCAAAAAAGCGCAATCCATAATCAAATCATGTCTGCGACACCGGAAAAGTCTCATGTCTGACAGCACTTCACAAAGTAACCAAAGATGGCCGCCCTTCCCGGGTCCGCAGCGGCAATTTCACTTGGGGCTGTGCTTCGATTTCAATGGTTTGGCGCGGAGTTGTCGGTGTTTTGTAGAGGGCGAGGGGATTATAGCGGCCAGCCAGTCCTGCCTAATCAGACAGAAATAACCACATTTCTGAAATTGTCGCCCTTTGTATTTCTGTGCTAGAGACATCCGTTTTTTTTCTTTTTTTATTTTTCCAACGTGAGCCGCACTATATCACCATCAAAATTAGATACCACTTTGAACAGGCCGATTCTTTCGAAGTGACTCTTTTACTGAGGGACAGACAAAATATATTTGCCATCACACACCCACTATTGGCTCTCCTACATATCAGAAAGATGTGATTTCATTGCATAAAAATACAGATGTATCTTACCACCACCAACAAAAAAAGAAGGATAAAAACCCTTGATTCTCGAAAAGCTTAATACGCATTGGAATGCCGGTGTAAAGAGTCAATGTAACATGTTGGATGTCACAGCCTTTGGCAGAGTGGCGAAACCTCCCCTCCCCCTCGCTCTATAGCCACACCAGCCTTTGCACCCTTTTTCCGTCCTCCTCCCAAGCCGCCACCTTCGCTCGTGTTTCATTAATTTCCCTTTGACATCGGTGACAAGACAGTTTTGCGAATGTTTATTTCGACCCAATTGGATTGCAATACATTTATTACCCGAAGAGCAAAATAAAATCCATGATGTGCTTCGAGGTGCTTTGTCTGCTCACTAAATACTCTGCGCTGACTTACCAGTGACAAGGTAGTAAAAAGAAAAGCTGGAAAACTGTTACTATTTTTATTTTTTGTAGCAGATGTTTCACTACAATAGCCAGCTCGAGCCTTCAGCGTCAATGCCGGTGGGCGCCTGAAAGAGCGCTAAGTCGGGCTCCTCCCTTCTTGTGGGAGGGCGATATCAGAATCAACCTGCCATGTTTGAATTCACTTTACCCCTATGCCACGCAGACACTTTCATGCGGCTTAGTTAAAGCGGGGTTTTATATTGTGGGTTGTAGTCTGCGTTGTCGCGTCAAACCCTTAAAGGCGGACCTTAAATGTACCCCATAATTTTGAAGCGGAAGCTTCACGAAACCACAAATTAATCAACTGCTTAACCATATGTTTAATCGCAAGTTGGGCAACAGGCGTTGCCAGGCAAAATAAGTTTCCGCTTCTATCCAGGTTTAACCAGAACTTAACCGCAGGTGACCTTTTTTTTGTTATTTTTGTCAAAAACAGAGACGCTGTTTTATTGTACACGAGTAACGGGAAATTTTCGGTCCTGTACAGTATTTTATAGGGATTATCGTTATTAATGACGCTCACGTGGAGTGGAACAGAAAAAGAAAACTATGCAAAACAGGGTGCATGCGTTGTTTTCCGCCCCTTTGTGGAGTCAATATGCGCCAGCGCAACTGCTGCATCAACAGGAGCAGCCGCTTATGAGTCGCACACATGGTCGACCAGCGCAGAGTCCCCCTTTTCCACCGCCCGGAGTCTCCCGCGTGTTGCAGCTGCATGCCAGTGCTTATTTGCACGTGCCGGGCTCTCTTCACGTGCGCCAGCTTCAACTCTCGATCCAAAAATAGGAACACCCTGCTCAAACCAGTCAGCCCCCTCCCTCCGCTTGATCCCTTTCCCAATCAGCGCAGCCAGCCTCACTCCTTCGGTCGCTATAAGAGCATGCATTCCCTTTCCGGCGAATAATCTGAGATCAAAGCCCTCTCACTGTCAGTTTATAGGTCTCCTTATCGAAACAAAGAATGAAATCGGCATAATAGCGGTAATGCAAAGTAAATAGAACAGTGAGAGCAATCTCTTTTAGAGTCCCCTCTCTCCTTCGTAATGTCGATGAAGTTAACGCAAAACCTTTGACTAAGATAAGAAGTGACACATACTACCAAATACACACTTCTTGTCTTAGTCAAAAGTTTTGCGTCTACATTATGCAGTACCAACTAGCCGACAACACGCACTTTTGCATCGTTCGTCGTCGTCTCGCACCCGTTGTTGGCCAATGGGGTCCCGTTAAGCTCCTTATATTCTGAAGACAGGGTATTTAGTTAGTTCGCTTGAAACTGCCTATGAGCATTTTGTGAAAGTAAACTGCACGCATGTGTTTTTTTTTTTTCTCCCTCTCTTTGTATAGATCCAGAATTGTGTGTTAAATATAGAGTGTGGAGTTATTTCTTCTTTCCCCAAAGCGCAAGCGCGAGACTTAGCCTTATATTCGACTAGATGCATTCCGTGGTTATCCAATTCATTCCCTTCTTCCCTTTCATTATCTTCCCTTTAGGTAGCATTTTGCAATGAAGTATCAACAAATAACATCAGCCGAGGTTTCCGCTCCGAGGTCTGTATTAAATTATGCAAAAAAAACATAGGTTGCATTAAACCAAAGTAAGTTTCAAGCTGAATTTTACTTGACTTTCGGTTTTTTTTTTTTTTTTTTTTTTCCTGCATCTTCCTTTAGCGAAACAACTTGAGCCTTTCTTAAGATGCTGCACGTATGCGGTCCCTGCTTCTTTTTCGTCTCCTCATCTTGAGCAGGAAAGAATGTAGACTGCTGGCATAGAACTCCGAAGTCTGAAATGTCCTCAAATAAAATGTCCCTGTCCTCAGTAGTGCAACGTTCAGAAGTAGTTATGAACCAATAAATTAGGTTAAAAGCACCTTTTCCTTCCCTGCGCATGTTCCTTTCCGATGCACGCTGCAGCATCGTTCCGGCACATGATGTCAATGAGGTTGGTAGAGTGTGTTTTCATAAATGTTAAAGCTAAGATGTGTACATAACAACTGCTGCTTGTTCTTAGTAGTGGATTTTAGTTCAGGTTCCTCCTTCGCAAAGCTGGGTTGGCTCCACTTAATAGTGACGCAAAGAAATTTGGTTGACTGTCGGGCTTACCGCAGCGAAGTACGTCTCCAACACATGCCAGAGACAAAGTTACGAGGAATTCGAGCCGCGAACATAACAGATGAATGGAGTGTTAGGCTTATGAAATGACGCACCACTGGAGGGTCCCTAGTGTGCGCGAACTGATTCATACGGAGTTGTCTAGCTGCTTGACGCTCAGTCCCGCACCATGAGGTGTCCGTCTATTACGACCGTCAGCCTCAATCATGATATATATGGCTGCCCCAAGCGGGTTCCGGATAGACCAAAGCGCGACGCTGATTTCCAAGAAAAAAAAAAAAAGAGTGCGGTTCTTCTCAGGCTGACTGCTCTTCTTGGCAATCGTGCACTGTGCTCCCCAAAGTGGGACGCGTTTCTGGCGCAGACTGATTATAGGTGGTCGATGCGGAATAGGTTACTATCAGCGAGACCTATATCGGGATGCTGTGGCATTGGGGGAGATGCTTGGCTCAATGCGTTCAAACAGTAGGCGTCAGGGGGACAGTAACCCCAATGGGCCATTGACTCTATCTAGACATGGGACTTTTATTGTGTATTTAACTGCGCCGAAGTAACCCGTCCTTGCTCCCCACCCATAAGAAACCCACAGCCTAACTGGGTTTCAGAAAGAATCTGGCAAGGTCATAACTAAAAGCTCCCACTGATGCAGAGGATGGAGCTCATGTGTTCATGTTACCTATATGTGGATATAAAACGGTCATAACCCGATCAAAAATTTATAATGACTATGCTTTCGAAAGCGGGCTAATGTGCAAAGCTAAATATTAATTCTTAGTTATGAAATAGGTGGAAAAATGTGTTTAGAAAAAACAATTCAGGGTCGCGGCAATCAGGAAACGTTATTTTTTCTGAACGGCTAATAAATAAAAGGGGTGCTTTCCAATGTAATTTCCTCTCATGTACAACACAGCGCGACAATTATTATGTATGATTATGCATTGACACACCAAAACATAATTTGTTAAGTGCTGCGTGCTTCTCTTGCTCGTCTCAATTTCGAGCTCTTGAAGGAGCGTCCTGAATGAAAACGGACATAGTGCGTCTGTCTAATGGCGAACATGCTTTGATTGATCTGTGTGTAATCCCTTTACGAATTGGGATAGCGCCATGAAGTTTTTTTTTATGCTTCCTGGCATACACATAGTTCCTTAAACAGCTTGATGGCAAAGTTCCGACCATGGCTGCTTTTACTGACCCAAACGCAATTCTTGACCGCCGTGTTTGGGAGTGCAGTGCACGCTGCGTATGTTTTCAACTTCATTCCGTACTGAAACAGGACCCCGAATCAAGCATTCCTTGAAATCCGCTTGTTCCCTGGCAGTGAGCCGGTTACAGTGAGGCATCACCATGATTGCTTTAATAAGTACACCGCAGAAAACGTGTAAGCTGGTCGTTTTATTGTCAGGCTTTTCAGATCGCCTTTTTACGATAACTATATGGTTGCTGTTACTCAGTGTCTCTCACGCTCTCACACATTTACAGCCTAGGACATTGGGCACAAGCAAGCACAATATGTTTGATCACCTTATGTCCACCTTCTTTTAAAGAAAGTGCGCCGGTGCTTGGCGTTTCACTGTTATTTACTTCCTCTTCATTGTACAGCGTGCTTTTAATATTTTATTAGCATGTTTTTTTTTTTTTTTTTTTTTTCTGGGCGAGTTGGTAATCTTTAATCCCTGAAATATAACAGTACTAATACATGCAGCCGCAGTACGGGACAGCAATATTAGACGGCGTTTGTGTTTCACCCAAAATTCTTGTCTCGCTCTTAGGCTCCATATTTTAGCGCTGCTACGTTTCAGTGATTCAGAATGTTTTCTTTATGTTCGATAGTTAATATTCTAAAATGTACTTCACACATGTTAGCTCTTCCAGGCGTAGCAGTGCGATGGGTTTGACAATTGCACAATTAGAGAAACCATTCTTCGATCATAATAACTTTATGGTGTAATTATTGTGATGATAAGTTTTACTGCGCACAACTAGATTTGAAAGGGTCAAGTTATCTTCTTGTAGCGTTCAGTCTCCTTCCGTACTTTAGGGCTCTCTCATTCATCCACTTTCGAACCCTCTTTCCCTGGTGCCGCCGGTTACCCACCGGTTTTTCAATGGGTACAAGCTTTCCCCTGCGGAGGAGGGGCGCGCAGCGGGGTTTACGGAGCTTCTCCCAAACGCACACCCCTGGAAAAGCCGAGCGCCAGGCCGGGGGACGCTTGTACCCATTTTTACCGGTGGGTGTCCGGCGGTGGGTTTCGAACTAACCACCTCCCGCAGCCGAGACGGGCGCTCTAACCACTGCCACCCGCCAACTTCGTAGCCTTTTGTTAAATGATAAATTTAGAAACTTCTGACAGGTTTGCTTTTTTTATTGCTCGATTCTTTATTGTTTTATTGTTCCTTGAGCACTGTTCTTCTTTTCTCTGAGCTTAGGAATATCGTGAGCGTCTGCGCATCCTCCTGAGTTTGTTAGCCTTGTACTATTAGTAAATAAGCCTCAGTATTGCATACTCGTCGTCTTCGTCTAAGCTGCACTCTTTTACCGAGTGGATATATAAACTACTGCAAATTCCCATCACGTAGCCCGTTCGTCAGCGTCGTCTTGGTGACTTCCTTTATTTGTTTCCAATATGGTAATCAACTTTTGTTTTCTTTACTACATGGCTCGCCTGACCATACCGCACCATCTACGATCCTGTAGTTGGTGCGAAGTATCATGCATATTCAATTTATTGCCTCTGTAATGAAAGAGATTTCATGCTCAGTTGTTTTCAACTTTTTGTCAGCGAAAGTATTCAATATCGTGAAGTTGGTTCTTTGCTCAAATTATACATACACTTCTATAGAATTTCTCTGGGTCATTGTTCGCAGCTACATTTTTCTTTTGTTCACTTCGGCTCCGCAGAACCAGCGATGTAGCCTCGGAAGACTGCATATTTATTTTTCGTTCTTTGGCATTTTGATGCCTTACAGGGTCTTTTAGCAATAACGTGTTGCGTTGTGTGCCTTTTTTATTTTAGCTTTAACGGCTGCTGCGATTTCGTCAATGTTAAAAAATTCGTCGATGCCACTTGCTCGTTGTTCCCGATGTAAATATCCTATTGAGCGCCCAGAAGGGCTTCTGTCTACGAAAGATGTGCCTGTTGCCTGATGCTAAATAACTTTTTACCCGTACACATGAGCCCGAAAAGATCTATAACATCCCATTTAATGACCGACGGTTCTTCGAGCTGTACCGCCGAGGTAGTGATTCGAAATCGGCTAGTCTCAACAGTTGTCAGGTTTAGTTTACTTGCCGGTCTGTCAGTAGGAAGTAGCAACCTTTTGTTGCGTCCCAGCTCAGACCACCTCCTTGGTAACGCGCTTGGCCCCCGCTAGGAGCGGAGGCCCAAGGACCCTTCTCTCACGTTTTCTGAAGCCAGGACTATCCAGATAACTCCAGACAGATAGAGAACTCGACCTTTAGCAGTTGCGGGACGTTTTAAAGTCTGAGGCACTACTGCTCACACAACTATCCCATGTACCCTGCACGTTCTGCCCCACTACCTGCGCAGCTACTGATATTCTTTATTGCTGCCCTCATCCCATTTGTGCATTCAGGCAGCCCCAAAATTAGCCTAAAAAGGGTAAGCTTTTATTTACCACAGCCGTCAGTCCTCGCGGTCAGCAGTAAGTTCGATCGTAACGAGGTAAACACAGACCAGTATTCATATGCCAAATTTTTAAAAACTTCCTGTACAATAAACACCGTTCTAATCTGAAGAATGATCGATACCAAGGTACAACATTATATTCTACGTTTCTTTAGGTGTAAATAAACACTGGTTTTCCTCACCATTTCATGGAATTAAGTAGAAACTGCTGCAGTGGGCCAAGCAGCTGATTCAATAGGTTGCTGCTTCTGCCGCACAATCAAGCAACAGTGGCAGTTCAGCATGAAGAACATGCGAGTTTCGCAATTTTTTTGAAGTTACTTTTGTATTTTTTTGTGGCGCTTTAGTCACAGAAGTGGTGGCTACCCATTTTGATAAGAATTTTGCGAGCAGATGAACGGCATCCTCAACAGTCTGCACAATTTGCCCACCCGCCGAGCTAAACTGGCCCGAGCTTGCTTTTGTAACTGGTGGGTGACATAATTTCACATGACATGCGACAGTATCATATCAGTATGAAAGATGCCTTAGCGGCGACACATTAGACATTTATTATCCTATGCTGACACACATCTCAAACTTGCATTCATTAACGGGTGCTTTAACCTGATTAATCGCTCCCCCAAAATATTACTGACAAAAAATATAACAAAAAAAAAAGGTCAGGAGAGCAAGTTTGAGGTCAGCATCAGAATGACGCGACGGCAATAGGCACGCAGTGCGTACGTCCGACCTCAACTGGTTTGCAGAACGTTTGCCCGTTTGCAGGCAAAGGCATAGCACTGCCTTCTGTTTACAGCAGGAGAGAATATTTCGGAGAACTTGGCAACCGTTTTGCAAACGAGCGAACAGGACAGCCCTTGTTCTGAGTTGAACACACCAGTCTAGAACACGCGCTTGTGCACGCTTGTGCACGCTAGAGCGGCTAGTAGGTCTCGACCCTGTCTCGTTTCACCCGAGGGGGTCGCTCGTGCGCGTCCCGTTGCACGTCGGTCCTGAGGCCGCCTTGCAAACGTCAACCGATGTTTGGAAAAGGCCGCGTGGTGTAGACTTACGCTATCGCCAGCCCCATAAAGATGTCATTGTTACTTGCGTACCCACTTAGCTGGCAACCCCGGCGCCCCCAGGCCGCCACCGCCGTCGGGACTTGTGTCACTGCATTGCGTTTTTGGTTTTGTTTCGTTTCTGTCCCATTCGAGCACCCCGACCTCCGTTCTTAACTTTCTCTGCTTTCTTGCGCATGTTTGCATGGTGTCCGTCTTGCGCTGCTCTCTCTGAAGCTGCAAGGCCTAGGCGACTTGAGAGACGCCGCGCCCTATGGGTCTGCTTCGCGTCCCAAACTCTGCCGACTCGCCGACACGACACAGCGTGGCCCATAAACGGCCGAGAGTACTGCGAATGATTTCACGCTCGCAGACAGAATGGCAGTCAGAGTAGCGAGATTTCGCTGATACGCAGTGACGATGTCCGTACATAGCTCTTACATTCAGCACTGCCACTTGTGAAGTGTCGGAATCTGCCAGAACACTGCCAGAGACTGTGTGACCTAATTAAGCTAATTGTACATTGAAATGCGCCTCTTTAACGCAGCAATGCATTGTACGCCATATTTTCGCATAAATACTTGTGTGCCTGCTGTGTCCAGTTGTCTGGAGCACCAAGGTGGGTCAAGGTAAGGCGCCGTTGTAACTAGTAGCAACAACAAGGAAAGCTGTGAAATGATTATCAAGAAAAGCGGCGCTGGGGACGAGGAGAGAACAGAAAGCTCAGTTGGTGGATGATGAGTGCGAGCTGAGATTACTTTAAAAGCTAAGTAGGCTTTTTATATAAGCAGAACGCTGATGAAAGATTAGAAATATTGGCAATCAGTCTCAGCGGAAATGTGTGCAATCGTTGTCTTGGATCTATGAGTCTGGACAAAGAAAATATTCGAAATAGTTCCTTCTGAGCACAAATAAAGGCGTGTTTCGCTTGTCGGAAAAAAAAAAAAAAAACAGGTCATTTAGTTGCTGTCACCCCCCTCGGTTAAGTGGTGTTTTCTTCGTTTCATGCCTGAATTCTTCGATTTCTTTTTTCGATATTCGGTCTGAAAAACAATCTAGCCGAAGTAAAAGTTTTGACAGAACCCCCAAAACGCTGCTGCCTACTGATAATGTGCTTGCTCTTTCGGTTTATTATTAAAGAGGTACTTGGTTAAGAGGTTAAGGAAGCATGCACATGCGTTTTGGTCAGACGCACTCGACCTCACGGCCTAAGCTGATGTGTGGACGAAATGTGTTGGTTCATATTATCTGTAACCGAGTTTGAAGCACCCTGCCTCTTTCTGCTTCCAATGAATCGCTGTACAGTCGGGAAAACTTACATGGCTTTGCAGTTGGTTAATTGGTCAATAAAATGCACAATAATCTCAAACAAATTGCCTTTCCCCCTGCTCCTGAGCAAAAAGCATACGGTTAACAAATTAAAGGTCGAGGTTAGCCAGCGGAAATACAACTCAAGAATGAAAGCGAAGAAAATGGCGAAGTTTTGCACATGACTGAAGCAAGTGAATTTGTGACCCCAAGGAAACGTATGGGAACTAATGAGGATGGGGGATTGGAGAGGCGGGTAGGGGTATTTCAGGCAGAGAAACAGTTAAAAGCGCCGACTTTCGCTTAGGGTTTTCTGCTGAACACATGCGGCTGAACTTGAATTTTAAATTGAAAACAGAGCCGTTCAGGCCAGAACACATGTGAAGAAGCTTTAGCACCTTCATACAGCTAGGTTGAATGCGAGTTGGACTCACAGAATATGATTCGAAGAGGGCCTTCGTTCCGAAAGTAGTATCTCAAGCTCGCAAGCGAATGCCGTGGTCCATCCTCGATGTTAGACACATATTCCCCGTTGACATGGACATCAGCACATCCAGTATGACGTCTTCGTCATATGATCTAAAACTGGCAGACAAAAAAATCGCGCACTCGTCGGCAGGGGTTCTTCATCGAACCCGACGGAGGAAAGTAGTCGGGCGAGCAGACAGCGAAGACACTGCCAGCGGGAGTGCTTTTGCCTTCCTTAAGAAAAAAAAAAAAAACTAAAACAAAAACGGAAGGAGGGGTGGGAGCCATACGCGAGTAGGGTGTTCCATAAGGAGCGAGGAGGACCGTCTGAGGAACAGGCGCCCGCGTATCCGTGCGCACGCACGCACAAACACGCACACGCCAGGCCCACCAGGCCTGTCCACGAGTGAGGGCGAAGACTTGCCTCCTCACCCACTTCCTCTGCGCTTCCTTCCGCGCTCGCGTGCCTACGAGGGTGGAAGGGAGGGAGACAGACACAGAAGGCCAGCGGCTTGTACCAGGACGCCCAAGATCTACGCTCGGTCCAGCATTTCGTTTTTATTAACTGCCTGGTCGAGGCTCCAGGCGGTTCACTGTGGAGTAGCGCGGATCGGCGCATGGGTAAATAGACGTGTGGAAGCAAAAATAGGCAAAGTTGCGCTCAAAACAAGGAGGTTTGTTGGGGTAAAACAACGGGCGTCAGTGAGCACCGACACTTGAGGGCGAGGCCAGCACTTTCGGAAATGCAGGCGCGGAAACAATTTCACTTTCAAATCGCACAACAGGGGCCTTTGACAGGGTACATATCGGAGGGTAACATATCCCTTGTGCATGGGGAGTTTTTGTTATCGTTTTTTCTTTCAGCGCATCGGAGACGATATATTTTTTCATGGCAGCTGTTCGCCTCCGACACATTGCCCGAAGGTGCATTTGCAAACCAAGTGAACACGGTGTCAAAGGGACGACTTGACACAAACGAGCCTTACAGCAGCACTTATATAAGTGTCGAAAGAAAACAATTAAGTAAACGCTGCACCTTGTTGATTAGGCGCAGCTTGGTAATAGTTCTTTATAACTTCATAAAAACCCAAAATTTTATGCTTGATTATTGCTACAATGCCCTGATGCTACTACTTGCGTCAAGTCGGGTAAAAAAATTCAAAACTAAGAAAGTTGTAGTATTTGATGCGCCCTTTGAGTGATCTAGGTTAACCATTTTAACACCATAACTCTAATTATTTAGCATACAGTCGTCTTCTTGGTTGCAAAATGAAGCTGTATCTTCAAGAGACGGAGAAACAGACATATGTTTCGTCGTCGGCAGTAAGGGATGCACGTTGGTCGTCTTGAACGGCTTAAAGAACAGTGACTGTCCAATGTATCCTTCCCAAAATGAGATGCACTAAATGTTAGTATATCAGGTTTGTATGTTTTAATGCTAACGGGCACTGAATTCTGTTTTTGATGGAAAAGTTCTTATTTACAAGTGCAAGTAATATTAGTGCGACTTCGAAGATCTGCTACCCTGCCGCGGTGGCGCAGTGGTTAGGGCGCTCGACTGCTGCACCGAAGGATGCGGGATAAAATCCCGGTCGCGGCGGCCGCTTTTCGAGGGAGGCAAAAAACAAGGCGCCCTTGTGCTGTACGATGTCATTGCATGTTAAAGAACCCCAGGTGATTGAAATTCTCTCACAGCCTGAGTCACTCTGAGATGTTAAGCTCGATAAACCAAACCAAACCAAGCCAAACCAAATCAAACCGAAGATATGCCTTATTACCTGGAGAAAATGTCTGATTTAGACTTCATGTATTTATTTTCTTATTTACCTCTTGGCTGTTTGGCTTACTTTCATAGTGTATACTTCTTAAAAGTGCTTCCTAATATCGCTTTACAGTCACTGCGGCTCTCCTATATTCCACGATTCGTAGGAGTCCATAGCACACCTTGAGCGCATTAAATAACGAAGCAATCTCGTTCTTGCCAAATGCTGATATTCACAGGTTGCCAAATAAAGGCAGAAAACTGCCGTAGGCCTTAACTCCGCTCACAGGGGCGCATATTAAAGACTGTTAACTGATGCACAATGCTTGTTCAAACTATCCTACTTTTACGCAACTGACAGAGATGGTAAGTACTTGTAGAGAGCGCAGAGCGAAACACTTTTTGTCCTTCTCATTGCAGATAAAATTGTTCGGGTGACTACTGAGTATCGCAAGACTCTGTAGATAGGCATTTGCAAGGCGTGACAAAATCAAAAGCTGGTGCCGTATATCATGAGAACCTTTGATTGCATGAGGTACCTTACTTTATAGATGAAGTCTTTATGGGCCTTAGATTAGCAGGATTAAAATCAATTACATATATAGAGCACAATACCCCTGAAGATGGATTTCAAATAAGATAGCACAAACGCGTTGCGTGCGCAAAAACGATGCCAAAAGTGCACAATAAAATCTAAAATTTATTGATCAATCGAGTGAGTCATAGTGTGCATACAGCAATAGATGAGGAGGGATCTTGACTCAATGGAACTTTCTGCGAACGTCTACAATGATCACGTCTCAGAGCTCACGGCTCACTCCAGAGTTGACAGAGGTCACGTGTCTTGCTGCCAAATTGCCTCTCAGCTTTCAAAGCAGGAGCGCGCCGCCCGCTTCCGGCAGCTTCGGAGGAAGGCGCGCACATCTGGAGCGGTTCTCCGTCCGCCACAATGAGGTGCACCCGCATTTTCAAGGAGACGAGCAGCTGCTTTTCCTATTAGCAGAAAAGTGACTGGGGTCGAAAGGCGGCCATTTGGCGGCGAATGGTAGCATATCTGGTTGGCAAGTTTTGCCCGGCATTCTTCCCCTCTAGGGGTAAATTCTCGGCGCGCTTTAACAGCTTGTGTGAAGGACGCGTGGGGTCCTGACGGTGTCTCAGTGTTTCCAAATTTGGATATAATTAAACTCGAGACTAGTGACCATACTATCCAGTCGAAAAAAAAAAAAAAAAACACTACAGAACCATGTCAAAAATACAGCATATTCTGTAGTTCTGTCGTGAACGTCAGATTTTTCTGTTGTTCTGTAGTACTTTTCTGTGGTATATTTCCGTTGTCTGTAGTTCTGTAGCACTTTTCTGTTGTAACTACAGGGATTTCTAATGTTACTACAGAACGTTCCGTTGTTACAACAGATTTCCCGTCAAAAAACCGCACAGGAATTTTGTTGTAACAACAACAGAATAGAGACTAAGAAGAAGAATAAAATAACAAAAACATTGTTTCAGAAACACAGGCGGTTGAAGGTGGACAATGGACGTCCTGAACTTAACTTTGGTATACGTAATAATGCAGAGATAGTGAAAAAATTAGGTAAACAAGTTTCGCATCTAGCAGAAAATTTTGAATTGCAGATCAGATACTTGCGTTGATGTGATCAAGCATAGATGCAACAAGGGATAGAAAAACCATAGATTTCTAAACATAGACTGTGTTTCTGAGGTGGGATGTCTCGCAGTCACCATCACTGCGAAGGTGGCTACAAAAGAGAAGAAAATGATCTGAAGTTTCAGGCTGCGAGTAATCATGACTTCTGCGCTTACATGGTTCTTAGTCACCTCTGGCTCTTCGCGCCGAACTATACAGGCATCGACAATAAAGGGTTACCCTACAATTCATGTATGACAGTCGAAGAATCATAAACAAGGAACAAAATAAAATATTTATAAGAAAGCTCAAGGCTTTGTAGATTTTAACAAGGGAGCAATTTGTAATTATCGTTTACACAAGGGCAGCCTTACACCTATACCACTGTATGCAAAAGAAAGCTAATACAGCTTCAACAGCAACTTGATAGTTGAAGGAAACATCGTTCTGGTCTGGGGACAGAGTTGCTTCAATTTCGTAATGTCTGTCAAAGCTGTGTAGCTTTCGTGTGCAGCCGTATAGGGCTGCGCTTGAGTAGACGCCGTTGTGTAATTATTGCCTTGCTGCAGTGTGCTTTCACATCTCTAATAAGCGCTTGGTTACGGCAACAAAACATGAAAACACGCAAAGCGCAGCAATGAATTCCACTTAGCGGCCAAAATTGGCGCTAAATACCATGACTTAAAAGCAGTATGTCTGCCTGATCTATGTGCCTTAGATATAATACCTGTGCGTTAGGTAAGAATTGTGATCTGACAGGCAAAGAAGCAGCTATAATTTTAACGTTCTGACTGTTTTCCGCTAAAAATAATAAAATGAGACAGTTTTCTGAAATCCCAGCAACTTTTATTCAATTAGAGGTACGTCTCAATTACACCCTTACACCAAATAAATTAATGTATGCATGCCAGAGCTCTGCCATAAGGTTCACGCCCTCAGCGTTTTACCGCTTCTGCATGTTCTATAGTCGGTGGAATTGAATGGTAAGAACGGTTCAGCAAATCAAGGCGGTGAGATAGCCAACTTCACTCTTGTGAAAAAAGTGCAAATAACTCGAGGCTACAGCACGAGATCCATTCTCTCATACAAACCTTTCAGGAGTCTACGCCCAATCATTAACAACGGCAGCCCAATTAGCTCTGCTCGCGGACCATGCCGTCCAAAGACCGAGCCTCGCACCTCTGTTATTCTTCCTCTCCTGCCATTCAGCATCTCCGAGTATATGCCCTTACTTAGAAAGCTCGAAATACGCGCACCCCTCAGCCCAGCACGTGTACAACGCCTTATACCCCAGCCTCCAACGAGGGGAAAATTGTGTAACAAACGAAAAAAAAAAATCAGATGGGCGGATGGAGAGAAACATGCCGTGCGTACAAAGGCGATCAAAGATGTCGACGAAAGCCTGCCTGGAGAGAGAGAGAGAGAGAAAAGCCGCTGGATAACGATTATTCGGCTGTTCTGGCGCTGTGAACAAATATTTGCCCCACGTGTACTTTTTCTATAAGGCCCGCTAGTTCTCTCCCCAGCCATCTGCACGTGCATGCCGGCTCTCTCACCATGTGCAGCGACCCTAGAGGGGCCTCTTCGATGGACTATTCTGCACAGATCAGGCAAGGGTTCTCGCCGCAGCTTTTCCTGGGCTGTATTGGGCCCAGCTCCGAGCCAAGGTAGAAACAACAAACTGGGCCCGCAGGCGGCTAAACAAAGCCGCCTTCTTATTGCGTTTTTTTTTCTTCCCATGATCGCCTGTCCAGCGAGATCAGGACATTTCTGGCTATAAGACCATCTTGGCCAAATTATGGCACATCCTTGGTCAAGCAAAGCCTTCTCCGCAGGACAATTCGTGAAGCTGTAAAGATCATTGCAAATTGAAGCTAACTCAACAATCTTCAAAATACTTCTCGTAATCTTTTAATTGAAGTCATTTTCTCATCGATTCCAGGCCAAGCACACGCCGTTGAAAAGTTTCTTTTGTTAATTAGCGATTTTAACTGAGAAATATTATGATAATGTTTTCAATAGCAGCATAGTCAAACATCAGAAAAGAAGAGAGCTCTTTAAATGTGTTTATGCTCTCCCGCCATGTTAATTCTTTAAAGAATTTGTTTAATAAAGAAAAAATGCTATCGTCATAAATATGATCATTACAGTAAAGGTGAGAAGTAGAAGTAGCGTACAGGGAAGTTGGCCGGTAGAAAGAAATGCAGTGATAAGTAAGATGGCTGCTCGTCCTTACGTTTCTTTCCGTCTGTCGTCTTCTATAAGCGCTAGTTTTTGTCACAAGAAAAGCTATAAATTTTCCTAAAGTGTTTTTAATAATTAATTAGAACAATTTGCTGTTTGATTCTTCATTCAAGTCGTTAGTGGGAAGCACAAACAGTTTAACCTGTATATCTTACACGCAAACTTCAGCATACAGTCGTACTGCCGTGAGCGCGCTTAACCCGAACTCTCGACAGCCTAGCCTGGACTGACGCCAGCGCCACTATGGATTCGCTACTGGAGTCGAGACAGCTGGTGCCTCAGTATGTCGCGGAGGCTCACGATAGCTGTGTCGCAGTTTGATATGACTTGTCTTTCGCCGTCGGAGCAAACATGCCTTTGATGAGCCCGATGTGAGGTGCGCATTCACAAAATGATGGAACCTGAGGTGTGTCCGAAAGCACTGTGGCGTGTATGAAAGGAACAGCGGTGGCGCACGTACGGGACATTGTCGACGCAGCGAATAGTGATACAGAGTGGCGGAATGTGGCAAGGCTGACGTGTCGGAATATCGAGGTATATTTGGAGGCACTGAACGAGGTATGTGACATTCGAGCGTGGAGACGGAAGCGGGTAGACTTCGGGTTCGTGCTGCAGTGTGTCTCCCCTCGGATCGCCTGTGCCAGTTCTCTGCTGCTCCATCACCGCAGTCTCTGATGTTGAAATACTCAATGCTTCGTCATCCGCCGACCTCCTGAGGGTGCACAGATATTATTCATGGGCTCTGCTCTTGTTGCGTCTCCCATTGCCTCAACACTTCATCACCGAGTCGTTGACAATTCCGCACAGACACGTGGGACACCTTACCTACGTTCGACCCGGCCTGCAAGACAACACCCGTTGACAATGACCACTCGTGAACTGGTGAACACTTTCCTGTTTCTATCTGTTTTTGCGAACGGTGTTTTCGCGTGGAGTGTGAATAAATTATTTAATATTATATGTACTTATGAACAATGTATTCATTAGTTTTACCTTATAAACATGGGTTTGTTTTTGTTTTAGGGCATGATGTCTACTATAGGGAACCCAAGATTAGGTTTCGACGCGCGACGCCTGTACAGAGCCTCCCCTGGCAGCGAGCAGTCGAGGCCACTAGGGGAAGCGGGAAGCGCGGTGGGCGCAAGGGCGTACGACCCTCCAGTCAAGCAGGGAGTAGGAATGGGGCAGCGCCGAGTGCGTTCTCTCTCAGGAATGCCTTTGTACGAAAAGATAAAAATATTTGATTCAGTAGGTTTTCGGTCAAGAATACTGGTCTCCTTGCCCGTTATGAAGGATGAGATGAGGCTAACACTTCATTGAAAAAGCGGAAGCTGCCTATTATTTAAATAAAAGGAAACTGCTGCTCGCCGGAAATTATTTCTCGTGGGTTTAGAATTGACCAATTGATTTTACAGAAGACCTGCATTATACAGCATGAATGCTTTCCCAAATGGCGGGAAAAGAGGTCGAAAAATTGGATACTGCCCCACTGGTGCATAAGTTTACTTAGTAATGATTTACAGCAAGGCCAGCGCAGCTTCGTTTTGAAGTGACCTTAAGTTCTAGCTTTGCAAGGTCATCTCCCGTTTCTAAATAAATGCTGTCACTTTTAATGAGATGCTCAAGCCTGCTATGAATAAACGAATTCGAACTAGTGTTAACTTTTACCGCTGTCTTAAACGTACTTCCTTCCCAAACAACTTGAGAAACTTTCCTCAGCAAATGCTAACCTTATTGACATCCCTGTAATATTCTCTGAGAGTGCATATACAAAGAAACAATAAGACACCAAAACTTCATTTTAATGTTTCTTAACATTGTTTCGCCAGTGTTTGCACTCTAGTTTTTTACGTGTGCCCGTCGCGTGCGCTGGTTTAGCACCACTGGCATTGAACACATCACTTGCATACCCAGTTGTGCGCCTGTAAAGCTCATATTCTCAAGAAACCGAAGTCCAAACTTAGCATCAAAATAGAAATACATGAGACTAGCTTTTTCAGAGCTATTTTCTCAGCCTAACTTCTAGTCTAGCCTAGATTAATCGAGCTTAAAAGTTCCACTGCTTCACAAACAGTTTAGTGGGCGATAAATCAATGGGTAGAGAAAGCCTCTCTCTTCACTTCCAAGGCTTTTCAATGGATAGGCACCACTGCCATAAAGAGATAGTTCTGGCACGCAATTAGCTTGCATCCCTAAGATAACACGATTACATATACAAGGATGCTATATAAAAACAAATAAAGCGTTGTCTTCATATTATGCAGTGCAGAACATCGATTGAGTGCGCCATTGAATACTTCGATTCATAGTGCTTGCAAAGCGTTCGGTATTTAGATTATATACCAAAAATGAGATAGCAATTAAGCTCCGTCGTAAGGGTACGACGCGATAGCATTTAATACACACACACGGATGATGTTTGCAGTTATTTTTATTTTTGTTTCTTTTTTTTTAATTTATACACGTACACTTAGCATCAGCAAACTTTGGCTCTCCATTCTGATGACGTTTACTCATTTGAATGTATTTTTCGTTTTCTAATATTGAAATGAATTAATGATCAATTACACACTGTATATTTTTTAATTAGCATCATCAAGCATTGCCTTTTCATTTTCAACTTTCTGATACATTTGAAACACAATTTTTGTTTTTTTATTTATTTAATTCATCCAGCAATTAAATTGACTTTATTAGCTCGTCCTCTCTAATTGCTACGCACCAATCAACCATTAATCACTACAACAACGAATTACAACGATACGAGTTTTTTACGAAGCCCCCGATTATTTCCGGCATGCAGTGCGGGCTACTACTCCTACTACGCCGGTGGCTTTTCGACCGAACGAGCTGTATAAGCTATCGCTTAAAATGACAAGCTATACAAAGAAAGCGGCGTATGTAATGTGATCGTTACATCCGAAGAGCACATCACGTCCAGTCGTATATCGTAGTTGTGGACCGCCTGCTTCAAACAGTGCGCGTTGTCAACTTGGTGTAAAGACGTCAGCGCAAAAGACGCACGAAGAGGGAGGACACACAGGACAGCTACGAGTGGTACTGCCGTTTATTCATGATACGTACAGGGCATATAAGAAGGGAACGGCAAGCATGCGCGAAGAGAACACAGAAACGGCACTGATGTCTTTCAATGGGCTATTGAACAACCAGATCTAAAAAAGCACGCCCAGCCGAATACACATGTACAGACCTATCACTTACACAATGATCGGACATATTTCTGACATGATGGGCCTCTAACAGAAGCCTAATTATTGCCACTTTTGCCCAGAATGGTTGTCTTCTCAAATCTTGCCCTACATGTAGCAAGGTACCGCACGAGTTTCACATTGTAGTAATTATTTTCTACATTTTGGCATTCTTCCGTAGCCGGTTGATAGTACAGCGGCCAGTTTAGCCGACATATACGAAACGCCAAATTAGAGGGATGCAGTATACTACTCCTGTAGCACACTTAACGTAGGTAATCCCATGTCTTTAAAATGTTTGAGGCCCTGTCGACACAATTAGTGATGCGAGGGCAGAACTTGGAAGCTTGTTAATTGGGTACTGAAAACACCAAGGGTACACAGTTAGCAGCGTTAATTTTTCTAAGGGGGATGTAACGCCGTGAGCTATTTAAGGCTTCATTTGTGGTTGCTTTCAACAGCCACCAGCAGGCAGCCTTATCACTGTAATTGAAAGCTCGTTGCCACTCTCGGGTTCTAGGGGCGCGGCTTTATTACTTTCTTTGTAGCTCGAGATGCGCCGAGATTTTTCCCGAGTGATCGAAACGAAGCAAGAAGTTTGTTTCCGTATCGTTTGAGACTTTTCGAGGTTCCTTTCGCCAGTTAATTAGGTAATTCTTCGACCACTTTAACGTTTAACATTAACCACTAACGTTTGCAACGGGCATTCATAGTTCGACGTCCGCCGAGCACTGTTGTTATCGCTGCCGCCGAGTTGCTCAGCTCTATAGCGGGCGCAAGTCAGCCCAATAAAAAGTGTATTCGAGTGAAATTCAAGTCTCCTCCATTGTTTCTACGGCCATGCAACTACAATGTGGCAATATAACGCTTCTGTCAGGCCAATTCTAGAATATGCTAATTCTGTTTGATTTCCTTTCACTAACAAGTTGATTAAACGCTTGGAGTCCAGTGAAGGTGCTCAGATGTATATTTAACAAACACAAGTTAGGAGACTCACCAACAGAACTAATCAAGCACGCAGGGCCACTAACCCTTTAAATTGCGCTACTTAAAACCATCTTCGAATTCAGTTCAGTTCAGTTAAGTCGTGTCCGACTCTTCGTGACCCCATGGACCATATCACGCCACACTTTCCGGTCTCTCATTATCTTCCTAACATCTCATAACTTCATCTTCAGCGCCTCGATGATGCCATCTAACCACCGCGTTCGCTGCCTACCCCTTCTCCGGTGACCCTCAACCTTTCCCAACATCAAATCTTGGAATTATATACAATCAAAACTCGGCACTTCAAAATACATACCAAAATGTCACGCATTTGCGAGTTATACTTCGGCATAACCTTTACATCAGACCTACAATAGAATACCAGCATTGAAAATGTCATTTCCAAAGCTTTTAAAACACTATAGTGCCTGCGACACATTATGCATAGTGCTACCCCAGATGTAAAGTGCCTGGCTTACAAAACTCTAGTCAGACCAATTATTGAATATGCCAAAGTAGTATGGGATCCTCACACAGAAACTAATTGTCACAAGCTCGATAGGATTCAAAGACACGCTGCAAGGTTTACCTATAATCAATACCGCCGTAACCCTTCTTCAACAGATCTCTGCCAACAAGCCTAACTACCAATGCCAGAAAGAAAAATCAGGTATAAAAGACTAAAAGCTCTTTACCTCATTATCAATAATTGTCTAAAAATTAATAAATCAGATTACTTTGAGATCAAAACTAATGAGACATCAAGGCATCATCATAGTAGGTTCATCCCATTGCCGGCAATAAAAAAATAATTGCTTCAAGCTATAGTTATTTTCCGCGAACTTGTAAGGACTGGAACTCTCTTCCAGATTCTGCTGTTCGATCTTCTTCATTAAGTGAATTTTTACGCCATTTAGAAAATTTCTTCTATGGCACTAGCACAGGGCGATGAGGTCATATTGCTGTTGTATAAATGGCTGTTGTTCCGATTTCTGTGTGATGAATTTTTGTTTTGTTTGTGTGTGTATTCAGAGAAGATTTTTTGATTTACTATTGACTCTAATCGTGTTCTGTATTGCTCATTTTTTCGTTTTGCATTTTCCACTCCTGTTACAACCCCTTATGGTGGCTGACAGTATTATAATTAAAATGAAATGATAGCGCCACCTTGCCTGAAATGGCGAAACCAGGGAGTGCACGCACGCATCGAGACGGCCACAGCGGGACAGGC
Organism: Amblyomma maculatum; assembly: GCF_055883805.1. NCBI lineage: Eukaryota > Metazoa > Arthropoda > Arachnida > Ixodida > Ixodidae > Amblyomma > Amblyomma maculatum. The sequence continues at coordinate 16,284,571 of NC_139353.1, read as the reverse complement.
GGGCTGCTAAAGTTGGGCTGTCTACACGGCAGATGGCGCAGCAGTTCCGCGGTGTATAAAGAGCCTTAGCGGTGTTTTAGCTCCCTGGCGCTGTATAAAGTCACTGGAATTCTAGTGAATGTAGCGGCAGTAGGGGTGTATGTATATGCGGGAATAGGTAACGGCAGTGCTGTCATCCTGAGGTGGTGTTTCCCCTGCTTCCGAGAGCTTGAATCCCATTCTATTAATTCTGTTTTGGAGTGCAATAAAACATGTTCGCTTCCTGGTCAGAAATCCTGAAGCTAGTGTTCCGCGCAAGCAGTCTGTACCTTTTTAGTGCACTTTGCTACACTTATGTCACTGGTAGCAGTGCATTATCTGCAAAAAGCGATTAGAAAATGTTTGAAGAAAACACACACACACGCACACACACACACACACGCACGCACGCACGCACGCACACACACACACACACTCACTCACTCACTCACTCACTCACTCTCTCTCTCTCTCTCTCTCTCTAGCAATTGCGGCTTTTACTGAAGTGGTATACTGTGACAGTGCAACATAGAGCATGCGTCTTGCATTCGGGATTTACCAGGTTCGATGCTTGGAGCCGCCGGGTAATTACCGGTCTGCCAATAGGTGCAAGACTACAAGGTCTCCCTGTTGCTCAGTTCTTCTGGAGCCAAATCGTTCGGAAAATGGCCTCAGACAAGGCAGTTATATGCATGTGAGTGCGCATTCACGTCTACACGAGAGAACATGCGCGCAGGATAGCACTGATGCATGTACACAAGCGCCCTCACATAGAGAAATCTGCGCGTGCCACCCCAAATGCTTTAGGCTCCCGTGGGCAATTAAAAAGGATAAACGCGATATTACTTCATTATGAGGGTCACATCACGGCTCGCATGAAAAAAGGAACGATTATATTTTTATGGCCATTGATAAATTGCCTCCAATGCTGCAGATGATATACCTGATCTGGATTTTTTTTATAAGTCCAGATATGGCATTTCTGTAAGGATGGGTATAACATACTGTATTTGAAATTTCTAACGCCCCACTGAGAATTAAAACCCAGCGTCCTGGAAACTGCCAATATTTCCTGGAGCAATACCCATGCGTAAATCGGTAGTGCTTGAAAGCTTATTTAGTTGCACAAGAGAACAGCCGTTTTACAACCCCCCTCCCCCCCCCCCTTTTTTTTTTGCAGTGATTTTAGAGAACACTACTACTTTCTCTCTTATCCTATATCTGTGAGAGCATAAAAAGCTATAAGGTTCAAAACGAAATGTTATACTGGCCTGCAATCAACTCCAGAATGTAAAGAGGGCACCAAGGGCCAACTAAAGTTCATTGACAAGAAGGAAAAGGCTTTGACTCCAAAGAAAAGACTCAGAATGTCTCGATCGTTTCTGTGAGTACTTGTATGCGTCAGGCCGACGTAGCGGGAGGGTGAGTGAGCGTCTCAATTTGTGGAGAAGTCTCGAAAGCGAGTTTGGTCCAAGTTTCCCTAATTCAGGAAAGCACTTTCCTTTAGTTGATGCCGCCAGGGGATAAAAGGCAGAGCCGAGATGAAGTCGCATTAAAATAAGAAAGGCGATACGTTTTGTGGTGAAAAAAAGAGAATGATATCGAGATGGGGAGCTCCTAGAGAATGACTTTTTTTTTTTTTTTTGCATAGAAACATTGCCTCGCAGTCCGTTGAAATATACGCCGTGACAGAATCGGAGAAAGGTTCTTGCTCCTAGTACGACAGGAACAAGTTCTTCACTCAATAACTTAAGTTTCCGTAATTTTTTTTCCTTTTACTGGAAATGTGCTCGATCAAAGACCATTTCTCCGAGCTGAGTCCACGACGAGTGCAATCGGTTTTCTTAATTTCTAACCCAAATGGTATGGGATCTATCGGCGAAGCAACGGAGCTTCGGAAAGCGAGATTCCTGAAAAGCTGTTCTGCCTTTGCACGCTCCTGGAGATCAATCTCAGGTAGATTAAAGAGAAACGAAATTTTAGATTAGAAACGGGGTGTTGGCTTCACAGACATTTACCGCTTTAGGGATCTTCGGGGGTATTTCACTCTTGCTCAATTATGACTCCTGTGCCGTTCCGGCCCCTCGACTTTTTTTTCTGTTTAATTCTGCTTTCGTGAAATCTGATCGTTTTTTGCATACTCTCGTCATGAGAGTTCGGCGCTCCCTTTTCAGAAACAGCAATGCCTGCCGCGGTGCCCGGAGAAGTGAACCTCGAATTTCATTGGAACAAATTGTCTTTTCTCCACCCTGTCCAATCTTGGTCGACTATGATGATTAAGAATAATATTATCAGGATTCAGTTAATATTATCAGGAACCATGAGAGAGAGGGAGAGAGAGAGAGAGTAGGAGGACGAGTTTGTAGTAAAACACAAACAAAAATGAACAAAGGTTAATGGGCAACCCTCTGTGCACTAGGTAAAGAGTCTCAGACGAAGACAATTTTTGCCTAGTGCCCCATTTTATTCGACAGGTTTAATTTACTATTAAAATTGGAAAGAAAAGAGTTTCACCCATAACATTAGATATCGTGTAAATGGCAACAATGGCACTGGCTTTCCTTAACTAGGATCTCGCTACGCGGAAAGAGCAACAATATTACGGGCATGAGAAATTCTATTGAACACTGAGGGAACGTTTTCAAATAGTCCCAACTACTTAAGCAAATGACCTAAACAGGTGTGTAGCTATGCAAGGGGAATGCTACCACTCTGCTTCAATTATTCATTTTTTTTTTTTTCAGAAAGTAGGTTTATCATAAAACATATCAAATACCACACTTCACTTCAGTGGTAAATCAGAGTGTCTCTAGCCAGTCTGTTTTCGCTTTTATGAGATGTGCTCAACTGAAGCAAGTCGAACCAAGAACACCAGCATTCGTATTGAAAATATTTAAACGGAAGTAGTACCAAAAATATTAGGAAAGTGACTGTCAACTTCCCAACTTACACAACACGTAACCACTACCCTTTCCCCCTCTCCCCTCCTCCGCAGCCTCGGATGTTACCAGGAGCAGTTGACAAAATGTCGCGAATGGTAGAACTACAAGGCAGTAATCGTATTTTAATTTTCTGAACGGAAAATACACTTCAGAAAATTATAACAAGATTACTGCCTTTGTATTTATGCCATTCGCGACATTTTGTCAACTGCTCCTGGTAACATCCGAGGCTGCGGGGGAAGGAAGAGGGGGAGTGGGTAGAGTTTGGGTGAAGAAACAAATGTGCAGTTGTGAAGTGATATCGCTCCTCCTTACGGTTCAGCACTGAAACAAAGATCTCATGTTTTGATGTCCTGCATGCTGCAGTTAAAAGATGACTGATCACAGGATAAAAATATGCGTTTCGTTTTATTCAGACAAAACCGAACTCCTCCCATACATCACCACCTCTGTTTGCGAGAGTAACTGAATGAAGCCAATTCTATAGATTACATGCTGCACATTTTACCCGTTTCTTTTCCGAATCTAAAATACAATGCTGACGTTCACGTGCACAAAGTTTCCCCTCGCTTCACGGGCGTCTTCTATTTTGTTATTTTATGGACGTGTTCACCGTGGGTAAATGCACTTCAAAAAGCACACTTGGGCTCATGTCTTGCTGCCTCTCTCCCCATGGCAATGTTTGACCAAACCCGTCTTTGCACCACTGAAGATAAAGCTCTTACCATGAAGAATTGGCACAAAAATTTTATCGTCGTGTTTAAAGCTGACTTCGGCTGAAAAGCAATTAGGGGGATTCTTAAGCTCCGAAACTAAAGGTTGATATCAATTAGCACAATAGCGTTGACTTCGTGTGCGGGTTCCATTCCATCGCCTGCATGCACTTTGCTGCTAGTTTTATAACGAATCCGTTAATTTGCGCATTTGTCGACTCACACATACTGTCATAAACTATCACATTATGTCAGAGACCACACGACACAGATTTGAAGCCCCGGTTTAACAAAACCTTATATAGAACTTGCTTGTGTCAACTAGGCGTAGCGTGTCTGTCTGATCCCAAATCCATGGGTCACGCCGGGTTGAAGTTCCACTCCATCGCCCCCATCTGGAAGAAGTGGCCGAGTTGGCAGTTCCGGTCCATTCGGTCATATCACTGTTGTCTCGTTACATAAGTTCTGATAAGAGTTAACGAGATTGCATTGGGCGGCCACTCTGTACCTATTCACGACACCTGGTATGCAGAAGTATGATTTTGATTTCTCTTTCGCAACGGCGCCAATGCTGGTGTGGGATTTTTTTTTTTTTTTACGTAGCTGGGCCGTCAGCGCTATCGCGTAAAGATTCGCTACCTATACCGTTTTAGTCTAAAACTTAACATCGGATTTTTTTCGCAGGCCATATCAATCAAAACACTCGCGTAACTCTGAACGTCCGCATGCACAACGTTCTTATTCAATCACCCTGTGGAATAAGCTCTGACGCTTTCCAGACTCACGCATCTCTGCAGCATTAAACTCTTGTGAAAAATAGAGTAGGTATACTATATGGCATGGCGTTGCAGGAAGGAGAAGAGACATTACGCAGACTCCACGCCTGGGTCGAAGTAGAAGCAAGAAAAGGGTAAAACAGGACGAAGAGAAGGATACCATGTCGCTGCTCGAGGTTGTAAAACAAAGGTATCTGCTGAGCACATGCACAATTGTTTCAGCCCTTGACCAAAAAAGCTACGTGAATATCGTCAAAGTGAAAAACGTTGCTTGCTCGAACCTATCGATACGTGGTATATAAGTTTTACGTTTTACTTCACTCAAAGGCGTTAAATTTAGTGGCACTAAAATGTAGCGGTGCGAGTTTGTTTCGAAACCCTTTTATGTCCGGGGAATTGTAAAATATATATCTTCCCCATTCGCCACGTTCCCCGCCCTCTCCCTGAAAAATAAGATACCATTATGAGATACGCTGACATGTTACGCTGTTGTAGCGCTTTTTGTGAGCGAGCTAACGCCGATCGATAAGCCACTCAACCAAATTCTGATTAATTCTGTTTGTTTTAGATATTCGCGGACGCGACACATTAGTTACGAAGCAAGCCTTATTTTCATTGACGCCCACGTAATTCGTTTACCTGGACTGTTTCTTCTTTTCTCCATTGAGGTTCGATTGCGTGCATTACTTCATATTAGAACAAGGTTGAGGACTGGTCAAGTTGGTAAGCATTCATTTTAAACACAAAGAGTTGTTTCGAATTCGTTAATAAATAAACGGAGTTTTGAAAGGCAATACACGCCTTTCATTCTCCCGTAAGCTTCTTGCGCAGCGTAATATTTTATTTCTAGCAACATGAGGGCAGGAGTCTATTGCAAGGGGGTTCCAAAACGACGGTTACTAATTGCTACGCAGCGGAAGTCGCACGTAAATTATTAATATCGATGAGAAAAAGAAGCACCCCGAATTGGATGCAGCGAAGGCGCAATCGACTATCAATATATAGGGAGCATTTGTGAAGTCGACGCAAAGGATTGTGGGAGAATGGTCTGGTACTTCTACTTCTAGTTCCAGCTTTCAGTCCTTACTGCACTGCAATGCATGAAGTTTCTGTGTTTATATCGCTTAGTCTGCTAATTCATTTGTGCTTCTAACCGAACTGTCGTTTGTAGTGCATCATAATAAAATCAGCTATTGATTACATGCATTACGTGAGCGCAGAGACAGACAACCCCTAGTGCTAAGCTTCTTGTGGGCTTATGGCTAATAATCGGTTATTTATAAGCTGCCTGACGTGGCGTGCCCAACCAGATTCACGGGCGTTCAAACCGGATTAACGATAACATCCACAGCAATGTATTCGCTCGCTGTTTGCCGTGCGGCGAATCGCCGAAGCTTGGAAATTTGAGTAGGCCATAAATACATTTGCCTCAAGTTGGGCATAATGCCGTCAGAGGGCTAGAAAACGACTCATAAGGACCACTGCGCGCACGAAACATTTTAGTGCATCCACGCAACTGGGCATGTAGTGTGATAAGCCACTTATTATTGTATTCAGTGTTTTGTTTCCTCAGCCGGACGCGTTTCGTACGTACCGTGCATAGCGAAGCAGGATTGAGGCGTGCTGATCTTGCGACGATGCACTGCAATAAGTGGTGTCAATTGCAATGGAGCAAATAACTTTTTAACCGGTGAGTAGCGGTAGCAGACGGTTGTCGCATTACACTTTGAGTTGTCTTCAGAAACTTACTTCCCCTATAGGCCATATATTTTGTCAAGAAGAACCAAAGCCACAGGAGATTGTAATAAACAAATGGTTATAATGAAAGCTTTCAAATGAGCTTAGTTCTTCAGGAAGAGCGTTTAGTTTGGCCATTCTAAAAAGCTCGTGGAGGCACTTTAGGCACTTTAAGCACCTGGAGACTGTTTAGGTGCGGTAAGGCGATAACCTTTTGTTATGTTTTTTTTTTTAAGTTTATTCTTTATTTGTTAATATTATTTATATATTTTACTTATATTGCATATTTTTGTAACTTTATTTTTAATAAACTTCATTACAATGTTCTTATTATATTTTAGTATATTGGATTGACTTGCAACCTTTCTGAATTTGCTTAGGGTTTTTGGATATTGATTAGCCAATGTTTAGATTTTTTAGCCAATTTAGCCAATGTTGGCTTGTTGCGTGGCTACTGTATTATATTTCTAGACTTCTGGATTGATTTACGGCTTTTCTGGGTTAGCCTGTGGCTTTCGGTTATTGATTACCCAATGTTTAGATACTTTGCTTATTATGTGGATACTGTTGGATTGGCTATGGACTTGTCTCGTAAGGCACATTCCTCCGGACGCCATTCATGAGCCAATAAAGGCTTTCACCTTAAAATGTAGCAATACGTAGAACATTACGAGAAACTTAGGGACGTCTAAAACGGTACTTGAACAACTAACATCCTGCCGGTAAACGCAATGAAGCAGCCGGAAGTGATTCGCTACGACTGGAGTAAAGATACAGAAAGGATTTCGAAAAATTCAGAACACGCAACTATCTCGAAATCAGTATTTCGCAGTCTTGTAAACAGTGAGTATATGTAAGGGTTTGTTTTATGGGGGCCCGCCTTGCATTACACTTTTCTTGCGCAAGGCTTCTACATTACCGACCGGTGTACAAACAGTAGCTGGCAACGTCAACCTAGGCGGATGCCAGACAATAATTAATGCAGCTCGATTAAGAAACTTTATTTTTTCTTTTATCTCAAAGTCTTCCTCGCTCATTCTCGAGACCACTGGCGGAGCTCACCTCTGCGTCATCGCCTCATTTATCGTCTTTGCCCGGAAAACGTTTCCAGAAAAGCGATCAATCGTATTGCAACGCGAGAATGAACTGCGCGTTATTGAGCACGCAGTAAGACTATAGCGGGAACGAAGACATGTTCCCGACACGCACTGACGGGTGCCGTTTCATTTTTCTTGCCACAGATAGATTGTACTTTGGGTCATTTTTCACCGACGCTGGTGGAAAAAGAAAGATGGGGGCATATAATGCAGCTAGCGCAGTCCACACGCGCCGGATGCGGCACTGGAAGAAGGGAAAATGAATGGAAAAAGCGAGATTTTGACAGCGACAAGCAGCACGGCTGGCATGTGCTTGTTTCTCGGAAACAAGAGCACATCGAAGTCCAATTGTTTCCGCTTCTCCTGAGCCCATTGTGGTTCGCGAGGCTGGACTCTGTTACAGACTCGATGGCTTTTAAATGGATTGCCTTTGTAGCCCTGCCTCTTCACCAAACACGTCCGTGTATAGTTCTATTTACGCAGGATTCTGTGTAGAGCTGTATTGTTGACAACGCAATAATTTATGGTTGTTATAAATCGATGCTAGAATAGCCACTTGCTTTTTTGCTAACACTGTCAACAACGTTTTTTTTTTGTTGTTTTTTTTTCTGACGCACCTAGATCCCTAAGCATCGTCTTCTTTCACTACTACTTCCGTCTGGGCTATGCTAGACGTTTTACTATGTGAATGGGCAATCGTGTGGAGTAATCCCAAATTTCTATCTACCGAATCACTTGGAAGCTGTCATTATGGCATTAGTTGCTCTGCGGATGCCTTTGAGACAAGTTAGTAATTACCCTAACTTCCAATGCGCGACAGTGAACCACGTATATGCGCGACTTGCCGGCTGTCGTCAATGAATTTTGCATCAGCATGTTCAAACGTGAACCTTGAATTTTCAGCAATTTTCATTGACAGACATGGCTTTCTGAACGGATACCGCTGTCTACAAAAGACACTCGAATCACTTCCCGTTGAGACTCGAAGCAAATATAACCTCTGAGCACGGAAAATACACACTGCAATATGATCACCGGGGAGAGCGCCGTTCTTGACAAGCAGCCAGGGAAGGCGCTGTATTTCACGCGTTGTGCACTGCCTCAACGAGCGCAGTCTATTGCTGAGCAGATGTTCGGATTCGCACGCGCTCGGAGGGTAGCGCCTTTTGGGCGGTGATCCGAGTAACGGTGCAACAGCCCAAGGAGGTTCCATGAGCGAAACTGGCAGCTTAAAGCGAAGTAAATTGAGATACTGAACGAGGTGTTTTGGGCCTAATGAAAGTGCACAATCAAATAAAGCGGAAGTGTGGGCAAAGATGCAAAATACTCCCACAAATATATTTCGTGTTATCTGTAAGATGGGTGCTTTGCGTTGCATATAGGGAATGTGAATCAGGTGTCCTATTTTATTCGCTGAAGAGAACAGACGAGGGAATGGAATGACCTTTTCATTATACCGAAATTTGTGTTGGCCAACTATGAACACCGCCCAGTTTGCTGCACACTCAGTGATTCACACTCTTCATTTCGACTGATGAGAGAGGTTATCAACACAGGCGCGAACTGCAGTCAACGTCTGTTTTAATAGAGATGATATCAGCTTCGATCAACTCCGAAAAAGTTAACTTTTGGCTTGAAAAGACATCCTCGCAGTGTAGGAAATGTTCTGAATATCTGAGCTGTTCACCATATCGGAAGTTTCATTCCTGAAAATTACAAATGTAACTGCAGTTAATACTTGGCAAAGCTGCTTTCTAAACTTATTTCATTCAAAACAGCCGTAAAAGGATCCACAATTTTTCATCCAGAACATTCTTTATATTGCGATCTTCAAAACGACGCTTTTCGCACTGAAATATTGAACCTTTCCTTCTCAAGCTTGAGAGCTTGTGGAGCTGCGGCGGCATCAATCACTTAACATACCAAACTAGTCAGGCACTAACATTTTATGTAGTTTATTCTCGTGAGTGCTATCTCTCTCTCTCTACGCTAATGCAACGAGCACTCTTTTTTTCCCCATCCTAATGCAACTCGGGACATGAATTGGGCTACTTTGAAATAACAAAACAATTTTTGCCATATATAATACCCTACGCTCAATGAACACTTAGCTCTATTTGTCCACAGTTTCAAGCAATGAGGTGATAAATATTAAGCTGTGGGTTATCTTCAAGTAGACGAGCTCAAGAACTTCTCCATTTTCTGTTTTCACCAAACCTTTAGAAAATGTGACCAACACGAATGAAAGCCGTCTTTAGTAAGCAACGCAATAACAACACATTTCTGATTAGGACTTTGTAATGAAAAATGGCATTCTCGAGGCATTGCAGATGAAGCTATGTGATGTTAAGAAGATAGTGAGAGACCGGAAAGCGTGGCGTGACATGGTCCATAGGGTCACGAAGAGTCGGACACGACTGAACGCCTGAACTGAACTGAACTGAATGAAAAATACATTTAAGCACCCTTGATGCTACAAAAGGAATGGCCTGCGTAGAAGCATCTAGCTACTCAGAAATCAGAGTGGTAGCAGCAGAGTGGCCGAGCCCACTCAACGCCAGATCACCAGCTTCACCGCCATCTACTACAATCAAACGGAAGGAGAGGAATTCACCATTGCTTTCGTGATTGCCGAAGGCTCCAGGAGGGTCGTTCTCTACACAACAGTCAGCGACTCCCAGGCGCCCTACCGGAACTACCTTCAAGGTAGTTCAGGAAGCCAGCCATCCAAATCCATGACTAAGCCCTACAGCCATCATTGCCAAGCGCAAAGTAATTTGAACATCTGGATACACTTTCCTTGCTGGGAACTGCGACGCGGATATTGTGGCTCGACGACAAACTTGCTGAGTTGCTGGATACCAGCTAGAATCCCGACCAGTGGCCTCGACGCCAAGTGGCAACTTAATCTGGTATACTTTCGAGGGTGGAGGATGCCCTGTCCCTTCCTAGAGCAAGCTCACGAATACTCAAACTCATTGGCGGCGGCTCTAGAGACAAAAACCGTCATCATCATAAATATCATCATCATCATCATTGTCATCATCCGGGCTATACCCACAGCCGGGCGTAGGCCACTCCCATATCCCTCCACAAACCCGGTCGTATGCTAGCTGCATTCGCTTGACACCTGCGAAGCTCAGCCTCATCCACCAACTTACTTTTCCCCAACTTACTGCTACGCATTTCGTTCTTTAAAATCGAATTAGTTACCATTAGGGACCATTAGGGACCCTTAGTTATCGTCTCTTCACACTGCATGTCCTGCCCACGCCCGTTTCTTCTTGTTGATTTCGACTACATTCCATTCCCTGACCCACTATGCAGGCTTCCTATATTTTAATGTTAGACCTGCTATTTTACGACCTATAGCTCTGCGTTGTCTTCTGTTTAGGTTCAGTTGGCCTCATCGTTTTAGCCCCATAGGTGAGTACCAGTAAGATGCGGCTGTTATATATTTTCCTCTTGAGCGAGAGCGTTAGGCTGCTAGTCATAATATGCGAGCACTTTCCAGACAGACAGACACTTGCCCTAATTTACACTTTTTGAGCGAAATTCCCCAACACCCTTTGGCGCCTAGCTGTCCACTCTCTGGCAGCGTCGTGAGACTGCCGCCACTACAGGGCAGTTCTCAATATAGAAAACTCATTATAGAAGCAGTGAGAGGAGGCCCTGTCTAGCCCAAATCTGGAGGGCCAGTGATTCCTGGTGGGCCAGGTGAGAAGTGCTGCAGTATCCCTAGGGGGCTGTCATGTAGGGGCTTCACCTAAATTTCAGAGAATTCGTTCTATCATTGAACGTCATTCGTTCCCTCATTCCATCTTATGTAACAAGAAGAAAACATCACGAGCTAGTTGGTTCATCACAGAGCAAAACAGCGCAAACTTCACAACGGACAGAGAAGGGTCTCGTCTCGTCTGTGTCTCGTCTGCCCTTCTCTGTCCGTTGTGAAGTTTGCGCTGTTTTGCTCTATGTAACAAGCCTGATTCCAAGGAAGTTACATGAAATAAAACGAACACCATATATAGTTTGTTTTCATTTCGTTTTTTGTGATGTTCACACCTTTTTAATCATAACCACGAGTATTTTTTACAGTATATTTACGATGCCCGTCTAGGCTGCAGGGATAAATTTTTTCAGTGACACCACTATGGTGCCAGATGCGCTTCGAGCGTATGTGAGATGATATACTTTACGGCCACAGAAACTAATGGAACACTGGAAGCTGAGCATATTTCAATGGGGGATTTCGGGGGGATTGATCGAGGGTAGTTTTTATACATGCAGAAGATAGACCAGGGAAACTTTTACGCGTGCTACAGACCGCAGTGAAATTTTATGAGCCCAAAGTGGGGTCGGAGTCAGAGAAGCACCAGCGGCTCTTCAGAAAATCGCAACCACAGAAAGCGAAAGTGCGGTCAAATGGCTCAAATAAAAGTATTGTGGTGCAGAAAGGGGCAGAGAAACGTTACTTCACGTGGCACTAAAAATCCCTTCGGGCTGCGTCCCAGCTAACGGAAAGCGAGATGGGGTCGAAGTAATCGAGGATCTGGATGGCAAAAAGCGCCACTGTCCTCGCTGGTGTTTCAAAGCTAAGAGTCGTCTTCGAGAGGCTTTCTGACGTACAGGAGATGTATATTTATGCTCTATCGCGATCAGAATCATTAAACTAGTCCAAAGTGCTATAACAAGAGCATTGCTTGTAATATTAGCTTTTCTCATCGGGCATATTTCATTTTTTCTAACGGCTGCTTCCTAGCGCATACGATAGAGGGGGACACTTAAGCTCATGCCTTTAAAGGTATGACAGGACAGCGTTGGCTGCCAGCCCACATAAAGACCCGCTTTAACGACGCCGTATGAATGTGTCTGCGTTGCCTAAGGGTAATGTGAATACAACTGTCCTAGCATACTTATTCTGATGTTAACTTCCCATATGGAAGGAGAGCATCGAGTTGGTAGCTCCTGCCAAATATAACGTCAGCCAGCCCCACGTCCAGTTAGTGCGCAGCCATGCTCTTAATTTTTTGCTCGCAACGCCAACGCCAACGCTGGTGTCGACGCCGGATTTTCGGTGAACGAGGCCTTTAATTAAATCGCGTTAAAAAATATTACTGACTCTAATGGTAACTGGCAGTCGCAGCTTCAGTGATTAAGGAAATCAATTCTGATAGTAGACTGAAATAGTAGAGAATGGCTCGAGTAGAACGTGCAAGGCAAACCGCACACCTCCTTGAACCACATCAGAAATTAATTAATTAATAATTAATTATTAATTAATTAATTAATTCCTGTCTTTTTCTTGAAGCCGGTGCCTAAAGGAATTATACTGATTCGAGCTTAACGGGGTGTGATCACTAATATCATCCTGTTGCGAATTGAGAAACGAGTAGAAAACGTTGGGGAACTTGAATACATAAAATATAGGGTAATGCAAAAGCACATTTAGCTCGCTTCGTATTGTAACCTTGAAAGAACGAGGGTAGTGGCTTCATCATGGTAAGCATGAGGTGTGAAAATCAATCAATTGGCCTGCATTGAGGGAACAATACATAATTTTGTCGGGCATTGGTTTTTTCGGTAATGTGAATTTCGTCTACCTCGAAACACGGAAAGCTTTAGGTGAGAGGCTAGGGGGGAGGGGGGGGGTGGAGGGGGGTGCTGCTAAATGCTAATGTCAGTCGGGTGTTTATCAAGTCTAGTCCAATATAAGCTTTTCTCAGAGATAATTCTCATTATCGCTTGGAGATTGAGTACCAGCTATGTGGTGTCGCTATTGGGTAGGTACAGGGCTGTCAGCGCTGCGGATACGCACACCCGTCTCGTCATTTCTCTTTGTTACAAAATTTGTCCTCAATCAACTGTTTATGGCTTCAGTCACCGAGCTTTCATTCCTTTATTGTTGATGGATAAAGGAGCCGCGACTTCTGACAAGTCAAAGATCAGAAGTGAACAGGATGAGCGGCCTTTTCCACTTCTCGCCTTCGTTCTGTTGGAAGTCGAGGTTCTCCCCCCCCCCCCCCCCCCCCCCCAACATTATCCTACCATACTGAAAAGTTTGCACGTGGACACAAAGACAAGAGAGAAAAAACAAAACTTCAGTTGTGAGTTAGCGCTCGTCTTTGTTTTCCCTCTCTTGTCTTTGTGTCCACGCGGAAACTTTTCAGTATGCATGTCACCAAACTAGCCCAACTTTCCGCTCTCCTAATTATCACACCAACTGACCCAGAACTTTCCCTTGTTGAACTTTATTTCATTCCTCCATGCGTGAGGTAGTATTCGTGCCTACAAAACAATGCTGTCTGCTGGCGGTGTGCTCAGAACACAATGGCATAAAAGAAACGAAAATTGGCAAGAATGGCGTGAAGGCTGCCAACCTAGAATAAGCTGACTCTGCTCAGGTGATCGTTAGATTAAATTTACAGATTGTAGTGCATGTAAAAACAGGCTTCAGTGTTTTTCAGAGAGCAGTGATCTTGCCCCTTTTCAGATGAACGAGGACATGAGGGCGGAGAGGAAGGATGGTTCGTTCAGGAGAAATACTTCTCTGATGGCGACGGCTGCCTGCGTACGTCTAAGCATCTCTTTCGTGTCCATCGTGTCCATCTGTGTACGTTACATTTATGGTCAGCACTCACGTGTGCGATTTTAAAGGCATTATGGTGTTCAAAAATGTAATGCCATGCTCAGAAGAACTTTGTATCCGATCGCCATGGAAGAGAACATTCCGGCGTACATAAGTGTTCTACTGATGGCTAGTTGCTGAGAAGAACCGGCCGTCACGCGCGGAGGAAAACGTATTAGAAAAAGAGTACGCATTGAACTGATCGAAACTGATCATTAGTACCTCCTTTTATTTCTTATGGATAAAGTTGTATTCCCAGCACGCCTCATCATCCACCGATTTATCCGAGTCTGTGTATTTCAAAGCTATTTATAACATTCAATACCGTTACAGCTGTTATGCATACCCGTTCCAGAAATTTAATTAGTTCATATTTTGAAAACAAAGTAAATGCGATCAGTATGCAATTCAGAAAACGCCCCGATATGCTTCGCCCTAAGGATGTCTAAATTAATTCCGAAGAATGCCAAATTACATTCCTTCTTGGTCAGCAGAGCTGTTCAGTGTATCATTAGATATATCAAGTGCGGTCAGTCTTACTCAAATATCTAAATTTCTGCTGTTGATGTTGTCGATTAGCATAAAAAGGGATCGAACTTGAAAGTCAGCAGAAACGTAAAAACGGGTGGTACTTTGAAAAAAAGCTGGCTTGCTCCTTAGTTAGGTGCACTTAAGTCACAGTTACCACGTCTAATGCTTTCCTTGATTCCGCCTCTTTTACGCTTAACTCCGGATCTACAGCGGAAGCTTGTCGACCGTGCTTCTAAGATATCCTTTCTGATTTGAGATGACGCATCCACAGACTACAGCTGCAGCTATCGTGAAAATGATTAATCCAAACCATAACGAAACACTTTCGGCATACCGAGAAAAATAATGAAAGTTGGTCTTGGAGTCATCGGCTAAGCCTATATTAATCTTGGAGGCCTTACTCCCCTCCCCCTGAGCGCAGAAAAAGGGTAAGCCAATTACTACAAAAACATTACCCGCATAGAATGGGAAGCAGAATGCCCTCCACAGGCGCCCAATGATCGACATTCCCAACCCCTTAATGCTTGTCGAGCCCACCTAATCAGTCAGAACAACCATAATGCGAGACCAGCCTGTATCATCGGCACACGCGAATAATACCGCAATGAATAGCAACGCAAGGCGAAGCCGTACAGGAAGATGTATCATTCCCTTCACATACCGCGCCCCGTGCGGGAGCATGCGCACGCGCCAACACACACGGCAGCCTTGCTTCGTGCCCGAGCCAAAACATTTCTCTCGTTCTCCCTCGTTCGTCCCACAACGCCATCAGCGAAACCCAACCAGGGCAACATACATCACCGGCGCGCTTTTCCCAACAAGAAAGGACGCAGTCTGTGTCGCCAAAAAGAAAAGCACAAGCAGCGCAACGCGCAACCGGTTCGGGAGCAGAGCGGGAGCTCCTGCACCGGGATGCTCAAAGGGAAAGCAGGGAGAGAGTGCTCGCATAGTGGGGTTAGAAAAGGTTGTACGGGATGCGAGCAAGAATGCGTGTCGAAGGGGTTTACCGCGCTCCCGCTCCGAGAGAAGGATCAGACGCAGGAAGTGTGTGCTAGTAGGAATCGGGCTTCTGAGAGATGCTGCGGTAACGAGCCTTGCCGAGGCACCGGCATACACTGCTTGAATGGCCCTACATGCTGCAGGCGTAACGCTAAGTTTGGGCAGCGCGTTCTTTGTTCTCAGGGCAGCCGCCGCGACTAGGACGTCAGTAATTCTGCATGAATTGTTTTCTGTGATAGATCATGCGGTTATCATCAATTCGTAACGCTGCGACGTCTCCTTCCCCACAAATGCGTAAGAAAAACGAAATCGGCCCAGCACTCTTTCATACCCATGACGAAACGATGGCAGGGTAAATGGAATTCTTTGCAGCGCGAATGAAGCATGAGAGAAAGGGTAGTTTCAGCCTCTGAGCAACTATTTCGCCGAGTCTTCGCTGGAGCACCTGATAGCTCCCTCCGTTCATTCATCTTTTGCTGCCAATAACTACGAAGGCTCCCATGGTGCGCTTAACGTGTGTCAGACCAGCCCGGATCAAACTGGCCCACGGGGCACACTTTCGAGAGTATGCATTCAGGCTTCACATGACAAACGTCGTTGCTGAACCGCGGAAAAAGGAAGGAGTTATTTTCCACAACAGGAGACAACAGCATCTGCGTTTGCCTCGAGAAATTCCGTTCGATAATCTGTGCAGTACATCTTATGAGCGCAGTCCAGAATATCAACATAACTGTTGATTTGAGAGCAATAATCGTATTCCCTGCACTCCTGGCTTCGCAGAAATGCTAGGTGCGCTGAAAGCCGAGAAATGAATTTGCTCTTGAACTTCCGCGCCGAACGCGCATTGCCAGTTGCAAGAACGGAGCGACAAGAAAAAAAAAAATTGGAAGCAGCAAAAGAAGCCATCGCGACTAGAAGAAAATGAAGTGCCTGAAGGGGAAAAATAATTAAAAACGAAGTATGTGCCAAGTGTATACAGGCGAAAAGTAGTACCAGAACGCGTGGCTGCTGTGTGCACGGAGACCAAGAATGGCGCGTAAATTGCAGCATAATTCCGAATGGCGCTGCATGCTTTCAATGAACGAACAGACAGCTTGAAAAAAAAAAAGCAAAAGAAAAAAAAAACATTTCTGCACCCATCAAGTGGAATTCTAGCCCTAGTTGGCTGTCAGCCGCTTCACGGGTGATATATATGACGTGATCATAACCACAAGTCATCGGACGCCGTCCTTAATGGTTATTCATAAGGATGAACCATGGATATGGGCAAGCAGGCAACAGTAGTGTAATCCAACGATTGGCTAGGGTAAGACGAGGGCTAGCAAGCTACTTCACAACCTAGGATGCGACGCCTATAGGGCGCCAAAATAAGAGAATATTACTAACCGCTCGTCAAAGGCGGCGTCATGAGGCCGCATTTGCTATTCATGGTAAACGAGCGCGAAAAGACGAACACAGCAGAGAATGCAACACGGCGCAAGCGCCCAACTGGCCCAACTTCCTACGTTAACGCATTTCGTACCCAGGAGAAGTTTCACTGCGCTTATAATTAAGCAATAGGAGGTATCCCGGACATGCGCCCAATACCATTTCGTAGCCCTGCCGGCGTCACAAAAAACCTTTTATACACCCTAAGATATTAATTCGTACGAAGTTCAAGTTACTTAATAGAGCGTGGTTGCAGGCCAGTTGGTGGGACATATAGTAAGAAACAAACCAGTAGAAACGACAGGACTGACGTTACCCCCCCTGTGTTGTCTCCTTGCCGTTATTCTGCTGTTCCAGCCGTTTTGTTCCTTACAAAGTTGAAGTGCTGGAATCGGTTTCCGCAGCTACCTTTTCATCCGCATCTTAAGGATAATGTTGAGGGCAATCGATTTTTTTTTAATCCGGTTTTAGGCGCCCCTTTATTGCTTGGACAGCATCCTCCTGTAAGCGGGAGAAGAGCCACGGGCGGAGAAGTGGGCAACGGAATACGTCTAGGAAAGCGCAAGAGATGTACTGATCATGCTAACGTCAGGCAGAAGCTCGTATACCTTCTCAAAGCATGCTATAAGTTTACGACCATTTTACCTAGAAGGTACAGTCTTCACGGAAAGTAACCAGGCAGAGGGGTCCACTCCTCAGCCCTATGGCCAGTCATTACTACTCAGATCAGGGCGAAAAGGTCTGAAAAGGGGAAGCTAAGAGGTCTTACATTACAGCCATTGAGAGCTTATGGTGCACAAAGTGCTTCGCTACAAGGGTAAGAAACGCAGCCTGTTGTCCTGTTATTTTTCTCAATGACGGCATTTCGTGCAGAAATAAAAGGAGCAAAGCTCACTTTTAACCATCATCACAGCAGCTGTGCGAAACAGGTTCATTTCAGCCGGTGTAGCCATCGTATGGTATGTTGTGACCAAACACTTCAGTTCAGCGGTTGCTTTTAAAGAAGTGCCAAAATTGAGACAGCAGCACAGCACGCAAGAAGCACGGTTTGATCGCTGTGAGAAATCCGGCCATGTGGTAATGAAAAATGCGGTTTACTATATCCTGCACCGCAGGAATGCAGGGAACTACTTGCCGTTTATGCTCTGAGGCAATAAACGTAACTGAAAGAATGTAGTCTTCGCTGGTTATCGCATTTTAAAGTCCTGGGCAGTTCTAAAACTCGATAAATGTTTTAAACATTTCAAAAACAACCTGCTGGAATAAATTATTTTGAGTGTAGAGGGAGCATCGGTGTATGGCGGAATTAGCGGCGCATTCAGGTATTCGTCCAAGGCCCGCCAAGCCAAATGCGAAGTCCACACTTCGTGACATTCGGTCTGTGAACGAGCGTTCCTTAGAGACTCACACGTACACGCTTCCCCTTTTTCTGTAGGTAATTCAAACTACCCCTGCAGTGTGGTCAAGGCTCGCAGCGGGCCCACTCACGGCCTTCAACGGCCTCTAGCAGAAATGTCTCCATCACTGTTTCGGCCCCATGCAAGGCGCAGTCTCTCAAAGACTTTCTTTTTCTGACACCGCAGTAAAGAGCTGTACTTTTTATTCGAGACAAGACAAATGAAGAACACGGGCTGGATCTAGAGAGCAGTATTTCATTCTAAAGATGTTTTCCACCACTTACCAAATTGCCTTCTCTTAAATTCATGCCCTGACAGACCACTTAGGGACAACGGGGACACACTAAGCTAGTGACAAATATGGGTCTATCCGTAATGGTGAGCGGTAGAGCATTCTGAACGTAGGGGTAAAACTGGTGATAATGCACCTCGCGGGAGACAAATAAATGCGGGTGCAACAAAGGAAGTGGACAGAAACAAAGTAGAAACTGTTCCTTTTGGCTAAGTAAGAGAAGGAGGGTTTCCGCCTGTCTAAATAATCCCCTCTCCTGATGACAGTTTTCTGCATCAAGGAGTATTGAGCAGGTAGCCCCGAGACACGCAAAATGGGGAAAATCTTTGCCCAATAAACAATGTATCATCCCACTGGCTCAGACGGCACCGTCCTAAAGGTTTAGGGTAAAGAAACCTCATTAGAACCCTTTTGGCAGAAAGATTATGTGAGATTGAGTAGGGAATCTGGCTACAACGCACAGATGAAAGCTGGGAAGGGAATGCAGAGAAATAAATGTTCGAGGGTCACTTTTTTTCTCCTGAATGTGGTTCATTTGGAAGCCATTTTCCAAGGTCATTGGCACTCAAGAAAAGGATATTAAGCTGACGCGCCAGGAAACCTGGTTGAAGATGGTTTCACACCGTGCTCATGCAATAATTCACATGCGCCCGACAACCGACCACTTAAATATACTTATTTTCCACGTTGCAGTCAGACCTCTTCAATAGAAATCATATGTTTTCGTGCAACATGGGAACTCGGCTGGGGAACCTGGGAAAAAAAGAGGTGAAGGGCCGGAAAGGTTCCTCAGTGGTTTGCCTTTATTTATTATTATTTTTTTTTACATTTAAGCAGGGCCGTGAAGGCATAATTACAGAGGGCGGGGGGGGGGGGGGGGGGATACATCCATACACAAATAAGTCATACAGCGCAAGCTAACTTCTTGTACAGGATGGAAAAGAATAATGACACATGGCAAAAATAAAAAAAATAGTACCAAATGTGCATTCACATCGGTCAGTTTTCAGGGGGAAAAGGAGAAGCAGAAAACAGCAGCTGAGGATTCATGCACATCACAAGTCCGACAACAGTGCTCAGAACTTAGCCTCGCACTGGCATTCAATGACGCAATGAGACAGCTCTTATATTCCATTCATTGATTGCATGCGGAAGGAAAGACCGTTTGAAGACATCAGTACGACAACTCCTCTCACGTATTTTGACAAAATATGATATACAAAGTACGGTGGCGGCAAATAAGTTTCAGCGTTAAGAGGAGTTTTCTTGAAATAAATGTGGTGAAGAAATTCCAACTTAATTCGGAAACGCCGCTCCTACTGAGAGTTCCAGTTAAGCGCCTGCTTAATATTCCTATATCTATAATCGCTAGCTGGGTGAGTTCTGTGCTCTATTGTGCCCTGTAACACGGTTATCAAGCCAGAGTGAACTAGATGAAATCGCATTTCATGCACTTTTTTTTTTTCATTTTTTTCTGCAGCCTTGTTATATAGCGAATATTAAGACTAGCTCAAGCTGCTAATCGCAGAGCATGCATGAACAGGTTGGCGAATCCTAACAACTGCATAATTTGTTTTATTACAATATTATCTGTGCGCTGAACATATACGATAACGGCTCCGACTGCATCAATTTAGGATTCCCGCAAAGGAAAAGCACAACATGCACAGGATGTATTATATGCCATATCAATAATATTTTACTGAGCGCGAAGCATGGCCTGGTTCCTCTCAAAGCAAAATGTAAAATTTGATGTCACCGACCCCATAAATCTAGTTAAAGCGCAGATTTCGCCTGCCATGAAAGGATGGCACTGCCAATATTATGAAGCGAAGTATTTAGCAGGGCGCCCACATGGTTTACCTCAACAGCCACGAATTTAAGTCGACGTTAATCAGCAAAAGCGAATGGTCCGCTGCCCGCTTACCATTACTACGTTTACTGTCACTTATCACGGTTACTACTGCTGCATTGCTGCTAGGATACTAGCTTTCAGAGGGGGAGAAAAGGCAAAGCGAGGAGGTGAACCATTAAAAGGTAGCGATACGCTGCCGTGCATTCGGGGAGTGGAAAGAGAAAAGGAAGTGGAAGGGGAAAAGAGCGCTGAGCTATAATCGAAGCAAAAAATGAGGTAATGCTTTGCGGGCGGCAAAGTCAGCCTATCACCCAGGATTGAACAATGATTACTGCTTAGCAGACCTTAAGAGGCGATGTCGGAGGTCTTCATCTAGGTCAATTGGGGACGATCAAGACGACTCGGCACTGCATAACGAGGGATCACCGCAGCCCTCCCATCAGTAAGATGGTACTGCTATGACTCTATCTTAAGGATTAAGTCATATTGCACAATGTCGCCGGGTCATTTGACGCCAATGACAGAAGACAAGCTCGAGGCGAGCAGCGCTTGCGCAAGGCAAAGGTGTTCGCCACATTAAAAACACTTCCAGTGAGTGCTAGTCTGTGTGACCGTAGTGCATTTATAAAAGCAAATTCCTTTCTTCTTCGTTTTCAAATTCTGAAACAATGGCACATAGACCGAAGTTTAACGGATCTGCTTTCTTCTCCGGTCCCCCGTTGTCAAAAAAAAAAAAAAAGAAGAAACCTTTTCACAACTTTTAAATAATTATTTTCCTAAACATACTCAATACTGTGGTAAGGGAGCATCTAATTATTGAGACCAATCCAAATAAAGCTATAGGATTGGAAAATGAATGTACTATTTTTTCTGGTACTAAGTTTCTGTTTGTGTTCCCTAGAGAGGGTTCGTGATAATGAGTAATTAGGGGCTTATTGCAAATAATACTCAACTTTTCGAGATTTCTCTTAAACATTGCATTAATAGTGTTTTTAACATATGGTGATAAAACTTTATTCTAGAAACTATTGGATATGTAAGTTATCTAGGCTCAATAATTTTGTTTTACAGAAGTATTCATAATGCAAGCAGCTAGAACTAGATTATTTCATACTAAGCTCAACGCTATATCGATGGCCAAGGCTTAGTTTGCAGAAATTAGCGGGGTATAGACCTATGCGTGAGCGGACACAAGCGTAATTCAAGCTGGCCAACCAGTCATCTCTATGGCTTGGCTTTCACCCCGTCCATAAAGTGGAATTCGTTGCTGAAAACATTGCTATTTTAGACGAAGTTTAAAAGAAGTAAGGAAAAGAAGCCACTACGAGCTGCGCTATGTATACATTGCGCAAAGCTCATGAAGGCGGGTGATAGTGTGTTTAGTGTGTCCATTGTAACGGAATGTGGCCAGTGCGAAGCGAAGCACACGAAATAAAGGATAGTAGCACACAGAATTTTAACAAGTGCAGCCTTCGCTGCTTCCTTTTAATCTGTTCCTGTTATTTAACATTATGACCTTCTGACAGGCAGCTGCTTTTCTACTCGTCTTTAATTCGACCTAGCCGTCGGTTTCATTGTTGCGCGGCTACGTGGACTTCGATTGGGGCAGTAGCCGGGGTGGTGAGGGTTACTTTCATTAACAGTAGGTGGTGGGGGGGGGGGGGGGGGGGGGGCCTCTTGAGAGTGAAAGTGGCCGGGAGTGGGGTTGGGTGGGGAAACAGATTTAGACTGGCAGCCCTCTAGTTAAGGGGTGCGCTAGTAAGGTGTGTGGGTGGTGTTTTATAACAGCGGAATCTTGCGCCACAAGGCTTCCCCACCCACTGGCACCAGGTAACAATGGCTGAGGAGTATGGGAAGGAGGGCGGGGCAAAGCAGTCCTGATTGGGCTGTAAAATGCATATTATAGCTTGCACACGCGCGCAGAAAAACACCTACAAAACGACGACCGGAGACACTATTTATTCCCGTGTGCAGAAATTTATTCCACCCATAAAACCCCGGGCGCCATTTCGCTGTTTGGGCACAAATGATTCAGCATATTTATCCAGTTTTTCTTCCAGAAAAAGCAAAGCTTATCTACAATGTCGGAGTGAGAAAATATAAGCGTAAATCGTTCTGTGTGAACCGCCATAAGGATGAAATGGCCAACCTTAGCGACAGCGCTTACGCACCAAGTGTTTGAGAATGGGCAGACAGTTCATTTTATTCTATATTCTGCACTGTTGCAACCACACGCCACCGACATTCAGCCTTTGCAGCCCCCTGCTTTTCACCCCTCAGAAATACGGTTCAGCCCCTTTGACATACGCCGTCCATCGGAGCTGTCAAACCTAAATGGCGTCCTCTCACCCGAAGCAGTCATTTGCGCCCTAAAATAGAAGGCGTTGCATCCCCGCGGGGTTATATCCAATTTTTCTTGCGGTAGCAGCACTTGCCGTTTCGCCACTTTACCACTATAAAGCGTGATCTACAGACACCTTGTGCGGACGCACTTATTTTCTTTATAAACGTTTGCTTTTTATTTCTCAGGGCAGTACAATATGCGCTGCGGAGTTGCGCTCTTTCTTTAGACTGCGTTAAAATATTTGTCGCAATTTATTTAGTTTCATTTAAACGAAAGCTAAAGACGCGATAGATTCGACGCATCATTCTTAGTCCAGTGAACTTCTTGAATGGCCCTCACATCGTCTAGTCGGGCTGTAATAAAACGTACAGACGTTTTGGCCGAGCCTTTTTCTTCAAACGAAAGGCAGCTGGATTAGGGGTCGTTTAGCGTCATCATTTCACTGTTTCTTGATAGCACCTAAAAGAAAATGGCGTCTTAGGGCAGGGTTTATTTTGTTCCTTTCATTATCGCAAAACGAAACAAGTTAATATAGTAATTACTTAAAGTGTTAGTGCAGAATGGGACTATAGGGGAGTCGCAATGATCTTGTAAACACATACATGATATAGGTATGATAAACGCAAATATTGCTTTCCCGTTGACTCAACGTTTTGCCTGAATTTCTAAGCTGTACAATACCACAGTTATTGTACTTTCAGCAACACTGCATCCATAGATCAGTCCTGAAAAGCTTGCATGAAATAAAAACGATGCGTTGTTTTTTGTGAAAATATTCTTAACAAAATTATGTCCACTTTTCGAGATATATGCTTTTCTTAGTCATCTGCAATCAGCATTGGGGAGATATCCCTGCGGTCAAGCACGTATCTTTCTTCTATCAATTTTTATAGCATCTCCATGAACTGCTAGCATATTTCTGCACATATTTTTTCTGCCGAAGAAGGGCGCATACTGCTCTTTTCGTCTCTTCTAAATATGCTACAGACAAAATAAATAACCAAAAAGTAAAACACATGTCGCTGAATAGTTTCGCTTGAGTCACGGACTTGCAGGCTTCTACTGCTCTTCGCGTTAGTCGTCATTTCTGATTTATTGTTTTCTTGGACCAGACCGGCGTTGAAGAGAATACTGGTAGCCTGCATTGAGTAAGCTGTTTTATCAGCACTCCTCTACAGTTGTCCGTGGAGCCTGGGGTGCGTGGAAGAGCGAAAAAAGGTGGAACTATGAAGGGAAGGACTCTAATACAAAGGCAAACAGGCGAGAGAACTCTGAAAATCATCATCTGCAGCAGCAGCCTGACTGCACCCACTGCAGGGCAGTGGGTGCAGTCCCGGTCCCGTGCTAGCTGCATCCACTTGAACCCTTTGAACTTCTTAACCTCATCCGCTTACCTAACTTTCTGCCACCCCCTGCTATGTTTTTCTTCTCTTGGAATTCAGTTGGTTACCATAAGCGATCATCGGTTGTCCCCTCTTCGCACTACATGTCCTGCACATGCCCATTTCTTCTTGATTACTACTAGAATGCCAGTAACTTGAGTTATTTCTCTGACCCACTCTGCACGTTTCCTATCTCTTAACGTTACCCTTACCATTTTTCGTTCCATAGCCCTCTGCGTTTCCTCAACTTAAGAGAGAACTCTGATACCTCGATCAAAAGGTCGAAAAGTGGTGCAACACCGGCTTTTGAAGCATGAAACATGCGATCAAGTGACAGAACTGCCACCTGGCATGCAAATCTGACAAAGAACTTAGAACGAATTGTCGGGATAGCTAATACGACGAGACAGCAGTGGGTCCTCTGGAGAGGTCCGCATCACAATTAGCTGAGCCGACTGAGCGCATCCTCGCGCGCTCATTAGACCCCTGTAATGTTCACATTACAACAGCGCAGTATCGACACGCGTGCAGTACAGGTTTCCTGTTTATTTAGGCATTAGTCAGAGCCCCAACCCCGGCCGGTTGAGGCGCTCTTCGATTCCCGCGTTGCTAATTAGCGGAGAGATGCTGATCACGCGGGCGTAAGGATGAATCTTAACGCACAGCTCGTGAAGCGTACGGGATTGCTTTAGGCGTGATTTAACCTCGTTTCGGGGCCGAGTTCGAAGCGAGCCGGTAGCCGGCCCGTGTAATCGTTTTCGTCAAAAGCAGCCAGGGTGATAGAAAACGTTACAAAAGGGTGACGCGAGGCAGATTTTAACGAGCCTCATGGATACAGCCACTGATCAAACGAAGCTGTATTGTATATTTGGTTTACGATATACTGAAATGATGTTGAAGAACTGCTTGAAAAAATATTACTGACACCAGGTTTACTACAAGTGCGGTAAAATCAATATTCTAAGCAGCCGTGTTATTAGCGCTGCATAATTTTTGTTACGAAACAGCTCGGGTAACAGGCGACATAGCCGGACCACGTTTCCTATGTATAATGAACTTACACAATGGCACGAGTACAGCTATCTGCTGGGGACAAAGGCAGACAGTCAGTAACTTTTCCAGCATTCGACAAATTAATCCTGATTTGCAAATAGAACGCGATAAGATTGTTCGTTCTCTCCACCCTCTCTTTCTGTGATAAATGACGCGGAAGCGGTTGGGCTGCATTCTGACGGTTCTAGAGTTCACATTCAAAGTAGATAATATGAGGTTCATTGCAAACAAAGGCAGATGTTACAAGTCGTAGAAGAGAAACACTACTTTCCTCACTGTGAAGACCGTGGCTGACAGGAGAGGGGAGAGCCCTGCGTGAGACGACGTAGCCATACTGTGGCGATTCCAGTTTTATTACCTCCATATTTCGCCTTCTGCACAGAGCTCAACCAAACGAGAAATATGAAGAAGCAGAGGGATAAGAGAAGGAAGTGCGGTATCTTGTATAGCTGAAATTACAGACGATGACCGAAACCAAAATCCGCAAGCATGCTTTGGAAAGCAGCTGCCATGATCGCTGCTTTATACGTTCCAATACAAAGGATATATGCATGCATGAATGAGGTGCGCTCCTTTGACGGAAATTTGTCTGGCTGGCTTAGGCAAGCTGCACAAAACGAAGCTCTGATACATACAAAGAGTTGAAAATCAAAGCTTCTGCGCTGACTGTGGGTCCCAAAATTGGTCCCAAAATGTGGCGTTTTTTTTTTTTTTTTCAGTTCTGGCTGGTGCCAAGATTTCCTTTTAGAGAAAAGTGCGCTTTTCAGTAGCACTAACGTGCCTCTACACGAATATTTCGCTGCCGATTTAGCTAGACAGCTTGATGTATAAATTGATCTTGAGCTGCCCTTCTGCTCGTCCTGCACTGTTTATACAAACATTTTGTCTAGGTATATGACACACAAAAGCATTTAACAAAATTCTTAACCAATCAGGTTCGGCCATATCTTTCAGGTATAATTCAGGTACGAACCTGAGGACAAAATAAATACCTGATGAGATGATTACATCATTTAACGCCTGGATGGGCTTGACAAAATAAGATAGATAAATTACATCTAATTGCGCTCCATATCGCGCTCTTGTATCCACGAAATATTTTTGTTTGAATTCTACTGTTATTATTTTAAAACCCAAATGAATACATGTACCTATTATTAAAAGACACTATTCAAAACACCTCAGGTGTTACGGTATGAAGGAGCACATAACAAGGGTAAAGGGGGGACGCCTCAGTTCGCAAGTCGAGCCAACGTTTCGACAAGTGGACTTATCTTCATCTGGACTTGTCTTCGTCTATGACTTGTCTTCGTCAGGTGTTACGGTAACTTAACGAGTTTCTTAAATATATATCGAGCAAGCGTGTCCTAACTGGGATTACGAGCCTCATGCGACTCCTCGCAGGTCTAAATGCAGCCCGTTGCTCTCTGGTATTTGCATCCACTATTGTTAAAAGAAACTTCTGACAGTCCATTGGCTGTCTATATACTTCGATGAATAAGGTCGATAAGCTGCTTATAGGTTTTGTCCACGCACTCTGCTTCTAAACGTTTGTGTGTAGACTCACTATTTATATACTCAGGACTGCACTTAGATCGTCTGTAGATTGTCATAGACTGAAGCAATTAAAGGATGGAATGAACTTAAGTCTATAGATGAACAATGTATAGGCCTTTCTATAAGAAACAAAAAGACTATAAGCTTTAGCCTACAGGCACCATATAGACAAATAAAGTAAAATGATGGCAATAAAGTCTATAAATAGTCTATAGAGAGTGTAAAGACCATTTTATAAGATCCCTACTTCTGAATTTAAAGACAATTTTGTTTCCCGATAAAAAAAAAAAAGAAAGCCTAAAGATGACTATGCGATCTGCAGACACTGCTTCTCCTTGCAATAGGGACTAAAGCAAGGCCTACATTTCAAGAATGTGGTCTTGAAACTCCTGTCAATGTTTGGATCCACTAGCATTGGGCGCCTATGTCAACGATACGATAGCGGTAGAGTCGAAACAGAGTGCCCGCCTGACGGAACACTAACTGTGCTGCTCCCGATTGCAACCAGTTCACTCGAGTCCGATTCCGGGTGCTTACAACACAAGTGAGGCAGCATAGTGCAGAAATACAATATGCGATTATTGCATGAGTGGTATTTTGTGTGACCACCTGTGCCATTGTTAGAAAACACATTTTTTGCATAAAACAGTACGAAGACACAGGACGTGTGTATTTTTCTTCTGCTTCGTCCTGTGTCTTCGTGCTGTTTATACAAAAAATGCATACCCAACTCGCCCAAACTACCATTCTATTAGAAAAGAACTCTGCAACATTCACTTTTTGACTGCGTAGAACCCATGATAGCTTCTCGGTTACGTTGGAATGTAATATTTTCTTACACAGCCATATTTACCCATGCCTGTTTGGAGACATCATATCTTCTTGGCACAGTAGAATGGAATATATTCTTTTACAGGCACAAGACACCCCCTTATAATTTTCTTGCTGTCAGCCACTCCTTGCTAAGCAACAGAAAAGTTCTAGCTTTGTGCACCCCGTCAGCTGCGCCGTCGATGCGTCTGCTTTAATCAATCGCACCTGCAGCGCGAGGCGCGCACTGCTTGTGAACTAGCGTGAGCTCTGAACATCTCTTCACGGGGTGAAAGTGACAGCAATGTAATTAGGGGTCAAGGCGCCGAATAATGGAGGGCTTCACAGGTGCAATTCCTCTCAACACAAGAAAGGAGGAGAATCCTGGGCGTGCCTAAAAGGCTTCAGGGAGGGAACTTAGGCAGCGAATATCAAGCGGATAACAATGACGAGAAGAAATCAGCGCCTTTGATGCCGCAAACATCTATAAATGTCTTGTAAAAATGTCTGCCCCCGTGGTTACGAACATATGCTGAACATAGGAAATTCAGTGAGGTAGACAGGCGGGAAAGCCTCTTTTCGTGTATAGTGGATAAAATTGCTGTGCCTTTGCGAAAAGGAAAAAGCATAATATCGATCTAACTCTTTGTGGCGCTCGACTCTCGGCGTTAGGGGAACGGACACAGATGGCACACTTGCTGTTAGTTCTTTTGTGGAACTACAAGTGATAACACAGACTTAAACTGTACCCACTCTCTAAGATTGCACGTGGAACGGTTTAGTATCCCCTTCGACTCACCTTTGCCTCCGAAGCAAGCTTTCTTCGACTCCTCCTTTCCTCATCGATTCATTCATCCATTCACTCACTCACTCACTCACTCACTCACTCACTCACTCACTCACTCACTCACTCACTCACTCACTCACTCACTCACTCACTCACTCACTCACTCACTCACTCACTCACTCACTCACTCACTCACTCACTCAGTCAGTCAGTCAGTCAGTCAGTCAGTCAGTCAGTCAGTCAGTCAGTCAGTCAGTCAGTCAGTCAGTCAGTCAGTCAGTCACTCACTCACTCACTCACTCACTCACTCACTCACTCACTCACTCACTCAGTCAGTCAGTCAGTCAGTCAGTCAGTCAGTCAGTCAGTCAGTCAGTCAGTCAGTCAGTCAGTCACTCACTCACTCACTCACTCACTCACTTGTTCATTAATTCACCCATTCATTCATTCATTCATTCATTCATTCATTCATTCATTCATTCATTCATTCATTCATTTACTCGTTCATTAATTCATTAAATCACTCACTCACTCATTAATTCACTCACTGACTCATTCATTCACTCCTTCCTCATTTCCTATCTTTCTTTCTTTCTTTCTCTCTTTCTTTATTTGCTTTTCTTTCCTTTCTTATTCGTTCTCTCCATATCTTTCCTTTCTTCTCTTCCCCTACTCCTTTTCTTTTCTTCTTTCTTGCGTGCTTTGTTATTCATTTCCGTTTTATTTTTTCATCACTACAGTCACTTGGTTATGAACCGGCTAGCGACTCCTCATTATCTAGAATGACTTCATGATAGATTGGCATTTGAACACTTGCCGGTGTCCGCATTCTCACTATGGTTAGGCTACCGCGGCCATGCACGGGCGTCAAATGCGTTTTAGTGTCCAGCACTGAGCCCAAATGGAAGGTATTCGCCGGCCACTCGTGAGCGCTCGCATGCAAATTGGTCGCGTTGTAAGTGCGCGTACCGCTCCCACTGAGGCATCCTCTGTTCCTGCGAGCAGCCACGGATGCTCTAGCCGCCCTTTTCCACGCATTTCCTCATCATCCCTGGCTCCAATAATATTATGCGCCTCGCCCCTAGGCCATTCGAGATCAACAGTCGCCTGGCTTCTGCTAGCCAGCCTTACCTCTCCAGTCGTCCACGGTGCAAGGGCCATCCTAACTTCTAACTTTCACTTGGTCATCAGCGCAGGTCAGGATTTGAGGGTTGCGACGGACGTTCCGACTTTGAAAGCACCGGGAATGGGCGACGTGAACGTGCACCTTTAAAACCGGGTGCCACTGAGGCGTGCCATAAATCCAATTAACTTGAGGGAGCTTTTAGCACTGACCGCGTTTCCATCCCATCTCGTCGCGGCTCGTCGCACACTGCGTGCAAGACGCACCCCGATTTCCTATTGAGCCAGCTACGGAGTTTTATGAGGCCTCGGGGAAGCTTTCTAAGCCCCGAGTCATAGGCGGCCGGAAGCAAACTTGCGTGGGCCATTCGGCAAAGGAGAAGGTGGGCACTGAATACGCAGGAGTTGGTTGGAGTCGTGAAAGGTGATTCGAAGTTGCACCGCGTTTGGGCCCTGACAGGGTTAATGAGGCTCCTCGCATTGTTTGCACGCTCCTCTGAAGACTCCCAGCCTTGAATTATATTTCGAAATGTCCCGGTAAAGGCGCTGATTTTTGTTCAGCCTATTCGCCGAGTTGATCCGTTGAGTGCGACATGCCTTGGGTACACAACGTATATACGGTGGCTAAGAGCGAGCCTTGAAAATCATTCGTTTCAATGCACAGGCATGCCTGCTGGTGCTTCAGTGGATGGCGTTTATGTGCTTGTTCTGCCTGTCATTTGGCTGAAAGTTTTCTCAAGGAAAGTTTTGTTTACATAAACTTCGGGAAGTGCTATTTCTTTCCGAACCCTGGAGAAATCTGCGTCACTCGGAAGATTCCAGGACCTTCGTAAAACTGGAGGTCAACGAACGCTGTCCTGGTTCAGATTTTGCCTAATAATTTTGCATGCAGGCAACTTTGTTGTGAGCGAAGAATTTAAAGCTATCGGGCGATGAGGGATTTTCTGTCACAAATTCGGCACCAAAATTTTCGTTGACCTGCTGCATGGAAACGAACACGGGAAATATTAGTTACCTTTCTGCAACAACTGTCCGGTTGGCCCGCACGATCACTGAAGTGAACTCGATTGGTTTCAACTGGCTCCTTAGTTTACAATAGATAGGCTAAAGATAAAGATTCTGGGAAGATCTGGGTAAGGACCCAGCCAATGTATATGGTACAGAAACTTCAAGACTTTATTGTTGTCACAGTTTTCCCTTCTTCCCTATGCCATTCATTGCCTTTATTGAGCGTCAGCTCTAGTCAGCTCGTTCATTAGTGTTCCGCCATCAGCACCATCGCAGTGAGTATGGCACTTGACAAAATTTAGGGAAGAGTAGGGCGAAGACAATGAGAGAGGAGGAAAGGGGAGGAGGGGATTGGCTATACTTATAGTGCACTGGGAGGTTATAGCATGTGCGGGCTCAACTAGAAAACAGCTCCAACCGGAATAACGGGAAGGAGGAGAAGGTTATAAAGAGAGCGAAGGAATGCCAATCAGAAGGGGTTGAGGGCGCGTGAGTGAGTTGTTTCCATCGAAGTTCACTTCAACAACAGGACAGCGCCTATCCTGTTTTCGTGTGTTCGTCCGGGTCTATTCGTGCTGCCTTTTATTGTTATGTATTCTTACCAACAAGCCCAGTTCAAGACTCTAGTTCAAGTACTTCACCCTTGACAACATAACACCCACTACAGTATCTTAATTCGTTCATATGACTTTTGAGCAAAACTGGAGTGATGTCGATGTTCTCAATAAAGCAGATAGCGTTTGCAGTTGCTCTACACCGCTATTTGAACAGCCTTAAGAGCAGCTTCACCACGTAAAAAACTAAAGTTGTAACATTGAAAATTTTGCCCTGGTTAAACGTTGAACGGTTAAAAAAATAGCATACCTAAATAGTCCCTTTATGTGCTTGAGGAAAATTCCAAACTTGAGTAGCTTACCAGAATTTTAAGCATTTCAGAGGAAAGCTGAAGCGGAATAGAACAATAGATAATAAAGAGGCTGCTTTCCAAACCAACGCATTTTTTCTCCCAAGTGTCAGCTGAATGCTGCTTCGAAATAATTAACAGTCTGCTGAACAAAAAGGAAGAGAACATTCTGCTGACACGTATTGCTCTGTAAAGTAATCAAATTATGGTAACTTACCTTGAAAATACCTTCATTGTTGTCTTTTTATTGAATATGAAAATACTGTAACATTTGTAGCATTACAATTTTAGTTACGATACACAAAGAGAGGACTAACGCACCAACGCGACATATTCTTTATCCTCGTCAACCAGGGCATCGCCCATCTTCGTCGCCATGTCTGTAAAACTATATTCGCAAATGAAGCTTTCTGAGAGACTAAGGCGATATTACGAGAGTGGCAGAGTATGAAGTGGGCAATATGAGTCACCTCATGCTTTGCAGAACGTCCTATAAAAGCACCATAGTTATATAAACGCTCAGTGCGGTTATCACAGACACTGCTCTACCTACTTGCACTTTACGGTCAGAAAAGAATACAGCTTACAATTGATAAAAAACGACTTTTGGTACAAAAAAAAAAAAAAACAACTTCCTCCAAGGAAATAATGTTGCTGCTAGCAGTGTCTGTACAATATGTTGTGTCGTAGAACACGAGTGTTGATGATGCACAGGAAAATCGCAACTTTTCAGTTAGTATTTTTGTTCTGTTTTCATCTGATATAGATCATAGTGATACAAATATCTGGAATTTCCAGGCATTGCAGAGCGTTAATAATGACGTCGTTATCAGCATGGAAGTTATACAGACTTCCTTGCAGGATCTGAAGGTTGCAAAGGCTGGGTCTCTTGTCAACGTACCAAAAAAATTATATGAACTGTGGTCATTCGGTATCACCGCAATTAAAGATTATTTTTGAACAGTCACGTGATGAATCTCGCTTTCCTGATGACTGGGAAATTGCGAGAATTGTGCCAATTTACAAATATGGTCCTCGGAGGATTGCGTCAAATAATAGGCCAGTTAACCTCAGTTCCTTGCAAGACAATTGAACATATATTTTATACTAGCATTGTTTCACCAATGGACACACATTCATTGTTTAATCCTCGTCAGCACAGTTTTCGAAGGGGTGTGTCCTGTACTACGTAGTTGACTTAATTTGCACTTGACCTGACGAGGAAACTAACGAAGGCGGCTGAGTGTTGACTGTGTGTTTTTGTGTTTTAGAAAGCCCGTTTACAATATTAACCATAAAGTGATAGCGTGAGTGAAGGTCCATCTCTGTATGCGGCAACAGCCCGTAGTTGTGAATGGCGCGCAGTCTCAAATCGTGCAAGTTATCTCCAGTGTTCCCCTACTGGCTCCTTATTGGGGCCATTGTTGTTCCTCTTCTACTGAATGATTTTGATGACGGAATAGGATCTCAGATGTGGTTTTTCGCGGATTACTGAGTTAATTTTACAGTAGTTACTTGTAATCACGATGTTGAATGCTATCAGAAAGGCCCAAATAGAATCTCAGATTGGTGCATTAAATAGAATATGAATTTCGATTTTTCTGAAACAGTTCATATGAACTTTACAATAAAGAAACATCTGTACGTGCACTCACACGTTATTAACAGGCCGTTGAAACAACTATTCGAATAGAAATATTTAGGTGTGGATTTCACTCTTGATTTCAACTGGTGCCATCATGTGAGTTATGTCAATGTCTAAATTATGTCACTTGGATTATATGGCGAAGGTAACCTTAGGTCGCCTTCGCCTCAATGCAAGCACTTTACGAATGTCATAACGGGAAATTTTATACAAGACGTACATCAAATCGACTTTTGAATACCCTTGTACTGGTTGGAATTCGCCTACTGCTCGAGATAAAGATAATTTGGAGAGGGTGTAAAACTTTGCTGCTCGTTATGCATCGGGCGCTCATTGGTTTCGGTACTGTACATCGCGTAGGAAAGAAGCACTCAGCTGGGAATTTCTGGCACGCGCTGAATGAAATTGCGCTTGAAGCTTTTCTATGCTATTTATTATGCAATTTATTATGCAACTGTTTGTTTTGAACGTGCAAAGTATTAGCAACAACCTTTTTATAAATCCAACTGTGTTGACCATGCTTTTAAGGCTCGTGAAATTGCTGCGAAAACTTATTTGTTTACGATCTCTGTATTTCCTAAAACCATTAGTGTATAAATAGGCTGCCGAGTGAAGTCACGGGTATTGCATCAAATGGTGCTTTTTCAATGTTGTAATTGTGCTTGTCCAAGTGCTGTACATTTCTTTTGTCTCTTTTGGTATTTTTACTTTTTACCCTGCTTCTAATCGTTATGTAGTTTGCAGATATTATATTGCACACAACCCTCGCCCCCTCCCCCTGTAATGCTTTCGAGCTGTGGGGCTCTTTTATAAATAAATATAATGAATATTTTACCAAAGCATTTAGTTATATCTCATACCCTAGGCGGCTACAGATAGTCGGATATCAGAGATATCTGAGACGCATTCTGCATCTGTTAAAATCTCTATTCACCATAGGACATAAAAAAAATACTTTAAAAAAGAAAACAGAAAAAAAATGCAATTTGAGTTGAAAAACGGCCGTATAGTGCTTATAACTTTCAGGTAATAAGCCTAAATGAGGATTGCGGGCCGATAATATCTTAGGAAGAATATTAGTGGCGTATGCATTACCGATGTACTAAACATTGCACATGGTGCAAAATAATACAAAATTCGTTTTACTTACACTGCTGTGATTAAGATATGTACGCACCAGGCTAAAAAAAGAATATTTTCTGATCAACGTTCATAAGAAAACTTTATCGCTACAAAATCGACTGTCCACATTCAAGAGATTAAAAAACAAAAAAAGTCATGCGCTAAATATTTTGTCGCTTTTTAAGCCCGTTAAGTCCATAATTTATGAACAAGAGGTCGCATATACTGCTTTTCATTATATATGCAAACTCTTGCTATGCTCCGGTGCTTAGAAGAAGCCACTCTGAGCTCTTACAGGAGCACGTACTTCAACACGGGAGGAACACAGTCGAATGTGTTCAGCGGCCAGAGCGGCTGCCTGCCTTCACCCCGCTCCACACTGATCCTTCCCATCTTCACTGTGTGCTCTATTAACCGTACATAGCGCGTCGTCCGCGTCTCTTTACGACGGGGAACAAAATAACCGAAAGAGCGCTCCTCACGCGAAGAAGACCCGATTTAGCCACGCATTGCTTGCATTTCACCAATTTCGAAATCAGGCACCGGAAGCAATCTTCCGAAACCATTTTCCGGGTAGAAACAACCCTGCATCACCGCCGCTGCGGTGGAGTTGAGTCGGGTGCCGATATATTTAAATTAGTCTTAGAGGGGGACACGTGGGTTCGGTTCACGCTGCCTGTGTGGCTTTCTCCAGCGTGATGCTGCCTCTTTCTTCGGTCGCTTCTTTTTCTTCTCTTGTAGCGGCTAAAGCTCTTCCTAAGTCTATTTCACTTTACTGCGCTGCCGTATGCGACCCGCAATATATTACACGAGACGCAAAGCGATAAAATCTTTGATTGTAGATCGAGAAAGGGAACTTCACTTTTGTCCACGATTGTTCTTCGGATATCCCTCCCCTGGCAGTCTGTGACAGGAGACATCATCATTGGGGTAGGCTGCTCTAGGAAGCAAGCTTTGATGTCTCAGAAATTTGCATATCTTATATGTACCCCGCACGTAGAAACGGGTCTAATATTTATGCGTGATGTAAGAGTTAGAGAAAATGGGATTACATGTCGAATTCAGAGCTCTTCTACTCTTTCCTCTCAAACATAGCGGAAACTGAAGAATTCGGAAAGGAAGCTGCGTCGACAGAAAATTAGTTCTTGGAAATCACCGGAGACTGCGACTCTTTTCCGATGTCCGCGAAGGAAGGTTGCATTTGGCGTGCCCGTCATCAGGAATTGGCAGTAAGTTTCTAAATATTTTCCATTCTATTGCTTTTTCTTTTTGGCACAAGACAACGGTGTGTTTGCAGAAGGGTAGCGTTGCTACTAGTAAAAATCTCACAGGTTGTTCTTCTTCTTTCTCTTTAAATCTTCCGCACCTCTCCAAGCTAGGTGCTCCTCGATTCGGCGGGCGACGTGCAGTTCACACGCAAACACACTGAGACGAAGGCCAACGAACTTGTAGTAACAAAACGAACATTAACTTTATATAACAAGAACACGAAGCACAGGGTACAGAAAACTTATTCACACGAGACAGAGAGGCGACACACTTTACAAAAGAGACTGAGCTAAAAACTAACAGCAAAACGAGCGCATCACTTTTTAACGACTTCTCAGTCGGGGCCTGCCTGCTACGCTGTCCTCATCAACGACTAGCCTCAACACAAGAACCAGAACCGTCAGTAACTGCGCGGCGCGCTCTTAAATAGCCAGCGCCGAACCTTCTAGATGCGGAGGAGGAACGAAAAAACAGCTTAGCGCTGCCAAGGCTATGCCTTCCCCCCTTGGCCTTCTGGAGAAGCCTCGAACTTTCTCGAACGTGGTCAACACGGGCGGCCCTACCGCGAGAAGCGAGGAGGAGGGCCGGGACCGTGCGGGGGGATGCACGCTTGACTCCGCGCATGGCGACGAGGGCGAGGAGGCGCAGCACGGTGGCCGCGATGACGCAATCGGTCGCATCGACTTCTCGTAGCTTGAGGAAGATTCCATCGCCGTTTTCTGCGGCGCGCGCGCCGAAACATTAAAAAAACGGCCACCGCGGCCTTACACGCCCCACCATAAGAGGATTGCTGGGCTTTTTTGCCCAGCCAAACCGAATACACACTAAAGGCCGCGGCCCTTCGTCCGCTGGCACACGGTCTACATGCACACTTTCTCTTCATAGTCGTTTCGCGGCATGCATGGCGTTCAAAGCCAGTCGCAGTTCTTGGCGCACAAAGTTCACGAGCACGAAGTTCAAAAGCACTACTCTCGCGCACAGACACTGCACAGCATGCAAAGCGTACACTTTAGGTCCCAGATCCTGGGGGTCCACACACATTATATGTGGTCGAGTCCGGCGAGTGTTCTTCGCGCTCTTCGCTTGTCACCCCGTGCCCGCGAGCGCGCACACTTTCATGCACAGGCGAGCAGGACCGCTCACGCCCGCCGGCGCAACGTGGCTCAGGCCTGTACAGCAGCTTCCTCCCGCCAAGATATATTAGGCAGCCGGGAAAGTGCGTCAGCATTGCCGTTAGACGACCCCTTCCTGTGGCTAACTGTGACGTTATACCGTTGCAGTGCTAGTGCCCACCTGGCGAGCTTCGCCCCGTGTGGAGCACTTGTTGTTAGGTAGGCTAGCGGGTTATGGTCCGACACCACGTGGACCTGTGCTCCAAATATCCAGTGGTCAAATTTGCCTAACGCCCAAATGATGGCGAAAGCTTCCCGTTCTATTGTCGACCATCGCGACTGCGTCGAGCTGAAACGATGACTGGCGAAGGCAATTGGTTTTTCTATGCCGTTATTGTCTTTCTGAGCTAGGCAAGCACCGGCTGCAATCTCAGAGGCATCCGTAAAAAGCCAGAATGGTTGCTCTAAATCGGGCGTGTTCAGCGAAGTTACCCTGCAAAGTGACTCTTTCAACTGCTCTAGCGCCCGCTGTGCATTGTCAGACCACGGGATTGGGTTAGACACTCTCCTCTTCGTCAGTTCCGTCAAAGGGGCCGCTACTTCAGCGTAGTCTTTTACATATTCGCGGTAGTAACCGCAGAGCCCAAGGAGACTTCGAAGCTGCTTTTTCGTGTTTGGAGGAGCGATATCTCTTATAGCCGCTATCTTTTCCGGGTCTGGCCCGTGACTACCTCCGCCCACGATGTGACCTAGATATTTGATGCGGTTTTGGGCTATCTGACACTTTTCTGGACTTACTCTAAGATCTACTTCACGTAATAGGCCGAGGATCTTGTCGAGGTGATTCAAATGGTCTTGCCAGGTTACCGAAAATATCGCGATGTCATCAAGGTAAGCTGTAGCGTACTCTTGATGCTTAGCTAGCAATGAGTTCATAATCCTTTGAAAAGTAGCAGCTGCATTTTTAAGACCGAACGGCATGACCCGCCATGCGTATTGGCCTTCATGTGTGACAAAAGCCGTCAAGTGCTGGCTCTCTAGAGCCATAGGTACTTGCCAGTACCCTCGTCTTAGGTCTATTAATGTGATAAATTTGGCATGCCCAACCTTCAATATAAGGTCCTGGGGATGAGCCATGGGGAATGCGTCCGCGCGTGTTACTGCGTTTAGCGCACGGTAGTCTATGCACAGACGGACTGATCCGTCTTTCTTCCCTACGCATACAACCGGATGGGCATACTCGCTCTCAATCTCGTAGATGAGTCCCAAGTCTAGGAGCTCGTTCACTTGGCGACTAATCTCCGCTTTCAACAACTCCGGTACTCTGTACGGGAACGAACGTTTAGGCATTTGCCCTCCTTTTAATTCTATGCGATGCTTCCCTACTTTGGCTATACCTGGCGTCTCGGTAAACACGTCCGAGTATTTGGCGAAGACAGCTTTAATCTCCGCGCGCCGTTGGTCACTTAGGTGTGCTAACTTCTCTGGCTTCACCGCTGCGACGTCGTGGCCCTGTGTTGTGCGGGGTGTGAATTCCAGCTCGCCAAACTCCGTATCCTCCTCGAACACAATGCCGACAAGACTAGTTCTGGCATAATACGGTCGGAGCCGATTTACGTGTACTAACACGCTTTTACGCCCTCCTGTATCAATACGGTAGGAATGCTGTCTTTCGTGACCAATTACTGTAAAAGGCCCCCGCCACTTCGGTGCCAGTTTCGTGTCGCGGTCCGTGTCGAAGAGGAGAACACTGTCTCCTATTTGAAAGGATTTGTAGCGTGTTGCCTTGTTATATGCTTGTGCGTAGCTGCCCTGTCGGGCACTGGTTGTCAACCCTGCTACCTCTGCTGCGACTTCGAGCTGTTCCCGCAGCTGTTTCAGATATCGAGCTGGTTCCTCTCTTAATGTCCCCGGAAAGGGAAGTTCACCTGTCCACGTTCGTTGCAGGATTGTTAGTGGGCCCGTGGGGTTTCTACCGTAAAGCAGTCTGAACGGCGCGACTCCGGTCGTGTCGTGAGGGACCTCCCTATACGCCCAGAGTACGTAAGGGATTAGCTTATCCCAATTTCTCGGGTCTCTTTGGATCACATGATAAAGCATATTCTTCAGGACGCGATTCCAGCGTTCGACTGCTCCGTTGCTTTCGGGGTGCTCGGGAGTTGAGAAACGAGGAGTGCATCCTAGTCTTGCCATGAGCTCTTGTGTCAGCTGCGCTTTGAAGTTCGTACCTTGGTCCGAACATATGACTTCCGGTATTCCGGTGCGGCTGAATATTTCTAGCAGGGCATCACAAGTTGCTTTTGCTGTTAACGACCGCAGACAGACTACCTCGGGCCAGCGGGTGCAGAGATCAACAAGGCATAACGCGTACTTGTGTCCTCGTGCCGAAGGGACGTCGAGAGGCCCAATAAGGTCAACGTTCACTACTTGGAATGGGTGTTCTGGTCTAGTTAGTGGGGTAATCGGGATTCTGTCCGTTTGGCGCCTATCAGACCGAGTCTGACACCCGTGGCATGTTTTACAATGCTCAGCCACGTCTGCTTCTAGGCCGGGCCAGAAGAAGCTGTATTTTATCCTGGATTTTGTTTTCTTCGGGCCCAGGTGGCCTCCCCATAATGACTCGTGAGCTAGGGCGAGGACTTCTTTCCGTTTTTCGGCCGGCAGAACGAGCTGCTTAACTTTTGTACCTGCAATTGTGTCCTCGTGAAAAAGCAGCCCGTCAGACACAAACATGCGTCCCTTTCCCTCCTTGGCGTCTGCCCACGCTTTTTGTAAAGTAACGTCGGCCATCTGAGAATCTCGCAGTTGGGCGCGCTGGCTTGCTGCTTCTCGAATATCGGCTTCCTGTTCGCTCGGCGCACCTGTGGGCGTTTCGGGGTTTGTCTCGCTTGTCTCTGTATTATCTTGTTCTGAACCCTTCTCTGGAGCGCGTTGTTGTGGGCACTGACTGGCATCGGTATTCGCGACAGTGTCTCCGCCGTCCAGTGTATTACAGGGAATTCCTGAGTCACCTTTGTCCCCGGTCGGACTTAGTTCGCCTGGCCCCACGGTCGCCTTACCGTTTGCGGGCTCAGCTCTTGTGAGTTGGTTTACACCCAGTGTTTCACTGTCATCGTTGAGCTGTCGTAGTAGCTCCCAATCCTCTCTGGAGATTAAGCAGTCCACTCCCTCTGAAAGTTTGTTGGTAAGCGCGCACACTAGTTGTGCCCTCTGCGGGGTTTCTGTTGTCAACATCTCTCGTTTTAAGCTGACTGGTAAGGTAACTAGTGCAGCGTCGATTTTCTCGCCAAAAGCGGAGACCAGTTTTATTCTTCCAGATGGTTCGCGTTCCTTGACTGGCACTTTATCTTCTCTCATCACCGTGATCTCGGTACCGGTGTCAAGAATTGCCACAACATGTACACCCGCGCAGTCTATTTCAACCTTCTGTAGTTCTGAAATCCGCACGGCGTCGACATTCCCTGCAGTGTTTATATTGGCTACGAGCGTTTTCTCGCCACCAGTCTGCTCCGAGATCTCGTTGTTGTCTTTAACCGCTACCGCCACTCTGTGTGTTCGCGCTCCTCGGGTGGTAACATTGCGTTCATTGTTGTTTCGACCGGCGTGCGGGCAGTCTCTGGCGAAGTGACCTTCCTCATTACACGTGAAACATCCGGAACTTCTTTTGAGCGTAGGTCTAGGTTCACGTACGTTTGGGCGCTGAAGTGGTGCCGTTGGTTGCCGTACTGCTTTACCTTTGCCCTTAGCGTCTTCGAACGTATCTAACTCACTGGCAAGCTCTTTAGGTGTGAGCCACTTGGAGCCCTCGTGCAGGCGTATATATTCTAGTCCTTCGGGACTGAGGCCAGCTTTCATGCGATCGGCTACCATTAGTGAAATAATTTCCTCCTTTGTTTCCACCTTCCTAGCTTGCAAGTAATAATCAAAATACGCCTGCATACGCGAGGCGAATTGTGACCACGATTCATCGCTAGTCTTACGTGCGTTTTCGAAGCGTTCGAGGCACCGTGGAGGGGTCAGCTTCAGCTCGTTAATTACTGCGGCTTTCACTGCTGCATAGTTGTTACATTCGTCAGGCTCTAGTCCGTGTAGGAGATATTTAACCCGTTCCGTGAGTGCCGGCAAAATCAGATGTACTCGTTGGTCCTCTGGTATATTATATGAGGTGAATGTACGTTCGACTATCTCGAACCATACTGGGACGTCCGGGTCGCTCGGAATTTTTAGCCCTGACAAAACTTTAGCACACTCAGTGATGGGGTCTAAGCCTGACCGCGGCGCCGCAATCGAAGAGGTTTGCCCACAATCCGCCCGGCTTAGCCAGCCGTTTTGCGGGGTCCACCCTGCTTCAGCTTGAACCTTCTGGGCTTCTGCTAATGCTTTTTGAGTATCCAATTCGTGCTTTCTCAGTTCTGCCTCCATTTTTCTCATTTCCATCTCGGCTTCTATCTTTCTCTTTTCCATCTCGGCTTCTATCTTTCTCATTTCCATCTCCATCTCCATCTTTCTAATTTTTAATTCGGTTTCTCGTTCCGTTTTTGCTGTGTGTTCCTTTTGCCTTCTTGCGTCTGCGGTAGTACTAACAGGCACACTAGTCCGACCAGCACGCGTCATCTTCCTACTACTCATAGTGTTATTCTACTGCTCGCCGACACCACGCACCTCCCGCTCCTTATGCCTGAGCCACGCACACCAACGGACGCAAGAAATCCCGCTCACCTGTGCAACGGTTCCGGCTTTCTCGCCGCGTCGCTCCTCGCTGTGGGGCACTTCCGATCGTCGCTGCCTCTGACCGTCACCGCTGGGGGTCCCTGGGTCCTTGCACGAGTCGACGAAGCTCCTACCCCGAACGACCGGGAGATCTCAACGCCTCAGCAACGGTTGCTCCCTCCTTGCCGCGCCGCTCCTCTCTGGTGGGCACTCCTATTCGCCGCTGCCTCTGACCGTCTCCCCTTGGGGTCCCTAGGTCCTTGCACGCGTCGACGAAGCTCTTCCACCTTGAACGGCCGGCAGACTTTGGTGAGCGCCGATAACTTTGCGACGGCTCGAGTAACGGGCTAGGCTTGCGGAGTGCCGCAGTTGCCGAATCGTACTGTCGGCTGCGCCAGTAAAAATCTCACAGGTTGTTCTTCTTCTTTCTCTTTAAATCTTCCGCACCTCTCCAAGCTAGGTGCTCCTCGATTCGGCGGGCGACGTGCAGTTCACACGCAAACACACTGAGACGAAGGCCAACGAACTTGTAGTAACAAAACGAACATTAACTTTATATAACAAGAACACGAAGCACAGGGTACAGAAAACTTATTCACACGAGACAGAGAGGCGACACACTTTACAAAAGAGACTGAGCTAAAAACTAACAGCAAAACGAGCGCATCACTTTTTAACGACTTCTCAGTCGGGGCCTGCCTGCTACGCTGTCCTCATCAACGACTAGCCTCAACACAAGAACCAGAACCGTCAGTAACTGCGCGGCGCGCTCTTAAATAGCCAGCGCCGAACCTTCTAGATGCGGAGGAGGAACGAAAAAACAGCTTAGCGCTGCCAAGGCTATGCCTTCCCCCCTTGGCCTTCTGGAGAAGCCTCGAACTTTCTCGAACGTGGTCAACACGGGCGGCCCTACCGCGAGAAGCGAGGAGGAGGGCCGGGACCGTGCGGGGGGATGCACGCTTGACTCCGCGCATGGCGACGAGGGCGAGGAGGCGCAGCACGGTGGCCGCGATGACGCAATCGGTCGCATCGACTTCTCGTAGCTTGAGGAAGATTCCATCGCCGTTTTCTGCG
The DNA here is from genome assembly GCF_055883805.1 of Amblyomma maculatum. Taxonomy (NCBI): domain Eukaryota; kingdom Metazoa; phylum Arthropoda; class Arachnida; order Ixodida; family Ixodidae; genus Amblyomma; species Amblyomma maculatum. Next base: position 16,242,262 of record NC_139353.1, on the reverse strand, counting down.
GCGCGCGCGCCGAAACATTAAAAAAACGGCCACCGCGGCCTTACACTACTCTTCTATAAAATAAAACAAAATGCGAAATACATTTGTAAACGTAGATGCTAGCGTATAATTTGCCTACGCTCAAGGAAATAATTAATTAATAATTACATTTATTCTGTCATAAAATGTCAGTTTAGGTTTCAGGTTGCCGAACGATGATTCAAACGTATCAGTAAGTTCGTGTAACCCACAATAAAATCGCCATATAATAAATCTTTGAATCACTCTCAGTCATTCGAGCTCCTGGGCAGCTCCCTGTGGGTGTCTGATTAATTAAGGCCACAAAGCAGCAAATGCATTGAAGCTTTTGTATGCGTCAAGTGATCTCATACTAACTTGTAACGCTAAAACCATATAACGGCAACCTGAAATCGAAACTGAAAGCATGGGCCAGAAAAGTTAAATTACAAATTATTCACTGGTGCTTCAGAATTCTATGTTGTGATTCATTTTTAATAATGTATAGTGCGCGGTTCTAACCCAAAATTAAATTAGAAAACGCTTGCCTGTCAAGCACATTAACAGCTGCTGTTACGGCAAATACTGAGGGCAGAAACCAGTGTTACACTGAATAATCAGCAATAAAATACTACTACAGCCTGCTACAGTTTACTGTTCAACGAAGTGGGCGATTCCAGTGCCAGCAGCCTTGCCGCCAGATTCCTGAGGGGATGAGTTGAGACGGCATAATTCAGAAGCATACACTCCACTGGCATAGGGAAGTTGAACTACTTGGCTACACCATGCATTTTAGTTCAAGTTGTGCGCTAAGATCAGAATGATCATAATAAAAACTTAAACAGGGTGCCTTTATAGTTAACCCTGCCAAGGCCAGCAAGTTTGTATGGTCATGTTCTAATTTGTCGTAGCAGTTTCAACGTGAAGATCCTTCAACGGCCTTGTGCACCTGCTTATTTTTCTGGTTTTCCCGGAAATGATGCGTAACAGTGGCTCGGTTTGCACTCCGATGTGGCAGTGAAACCAAATGAACTTCCCGTCAGTTGACTCGACCATGCATAATAGGAACACAAGAAAAGAACAGATGAGAGACAAGTGAGATACTCGGGCGGCTGTAGGTTTGACCGCCACCACAACTGCAAAACATTATTGCTGAAGAAGCGAATGCTTAAATGATAGGATATGATTTGTTTGGCTCAAGGACTGCCAGCGGCCGATTTGGCACCTTGATGTTTATTATAATGGCATCATAGTTCCCAGGTGCAATGAATTTTGCTATAAACAACAGCATAACAGATAAACCTCAACGGTCACACTTGCGTAGTTAATAGTTAAACGGAGATTAAGGAGCAAAACGAAACATATTTCTGAATGCAGGTGGGCGCATGACGTCAGTGTCGCTTTCCTCAGGCACCATGCCGAGGGTTTCTGAAAGCGAGATCGGCGGCATCATTCGAGCGGCAGAAAGGACACTGAAGCCGCTGGAAATCCGTTTCGGAGACACGTCTGATCTCGTTAGAGAGCGAGACCTGGCTGCCCGTGGCAAGCATGCCGTTCCCGCTGTGGTCAGTTTCCCCTTTATACCCTGGGGAGCTGCCGCTCACGACCGGCCACTTGCAATCAGATTATCGTGACTGTCCCCGCACCAACGAGGAAAAGCTTGCTTCAGCAACTCATCCAGGGTGATGGAGAGAAGAAGAAAGCCCCGATAGGCACCCTCAGATGCAGCAGGTGATAGCCTTGTTAGCTTGATTTTCCCTGGATGTCAAGCAGAAAAGAAGACACGCCCTACAGGAGGAGGATGGGTTGCGAGTTTAGGGGCTGAAATGGTTTGAAATAAATGCTTGAAATCTATTTAAAACTGAGCATAGTGAAGAGGAGGTTGTTCTCTAAGGTGTCGCTTTGTTCGAACTTTACGGCGATGTGCACAATAGGCAGTGTGAAGGAGAAAAATCAAAGTTGTGCTGCTGGCTCCACGCTTGTTGCCGACAGTACAGAAGGTTACGCTTGAAACATCGTGAAGAATGGCAACCCCTTTTCTACGTTCTCTCTTCATCTCTCTCCATCCGTGCTATATCGATGACCATATGGACAGGATATTTGGTCATTTCTGCTGCGATCACTGTTTAGTCAAGGGGCGTTCATTAAGGCTTGCTGCAAATTCTAATAAAATGCTGAAATGTTGATTTCAGTGCATTCTCAAGGCCTTCTTGCTGTCCCAAATTACAGCGCCATATGAGAACGCCTCGTAGTAGCGAAGCTGTCCTGGCCCCTGGCAGTGATCACACTATTTCTCATCCTTGAAATCATTTCGACCAGTGGCGGGATCACGATCCGTGCTCTGACCGCTTATCGGCTTGGTTTTTGGAGCAATGTACTCGCGATTGAGATGGTATGATACGGTCAGGTTAAGATAGCATGCGCCATGTCGCATACCCTAGAGTCACGGCCAGCGGACGCATGAAACGCTGAACGAGTGCACATTTTTATGCCAATAAAATTTTGGTTCGGGGTAGTTGGCGTATGGTATTCTTAAGGTAAATAATGAGCACGTACACTAGACGACCCACGAAAAAGAGAAAGCACGCGTTTTTCTTCTTGGCAACAACCTCAAGCCACCTTGCGCAAGCAAACCAGAAAGGTCATGTCATCCGGCCCAAGTTAATCACGTCGCGAACATATAAAATTATACTTGGCTTCGTACAGAGAAATGGAAGTGTCGCTAATGCCGCCTAAGCGTTTTTCTTGATATGTACTCTTCAAGTGCCAATCACGCGTGTTCATTTGCCTCTGACGTCTTATCAAATCGCGGTGTACATTTGCAAGCAAGAATGTGTGACACAAGACGAATACCTTTGGGAACTTTGTTCTTAACAATTAGAACATACTCCTTGAGTCGATCATTAATAGAGTGGTATGTCTGCCCGGCTTGATTATTTGCACAGGACAGAGGGATAGCATACAGCACTCCGATGTTGCATGAGACGTGGGTAGCCCCGTGTCTGATTTGGCAACTAACCCTTCCATCACCGCACGGGTGGCAGCACAGCCCAGAAAATCTGTCCAGGGTAAAACATGCCACAGGGACAGACTGCCTTCTGGCAAGTTTCTTCAGGGGCCGTGAAACCATAAAGGTAAGGCACCACCACTGGCATAGACGTGTCACCACCACCTTCTGACTTAGAGTTCTGGTTTTTCGCTACTGAATAAGGGTCTCGGCAGCAGCTGTCAAAAGCGACAAAGGGAGACCTGCTGCCAGAAGTCGGATCATCTGACGGTCAACTTCCTTTCATTTTATTCTTCATACCTTTTCTGAGGGCCGATTCTATGCCCGAAGAAGCTATTGTACTTTTAGCGATCTTTACGTATGCAGACTTGAATAGCAGGAAGAGTGACAATGTTTTAACTTCTTTAGCTTTTCTCAAGGGGAAAAGTTTGCACATTGGGTAGACTGCCAAGGAATGAGCGTTTGTTGTGGTAGAATATGGATCGTGTAACAAAAAAACGCTGAAGGCTGTGTCGAAAAACGTTGCGCCGGTTAAGAAAAGCGAAGCCATAGTAAAACAATGCTTATATATTTCTGCGAAAAACTGGAACTGTTTTCCCTCGCAAATGACATATAGATAACAGAAGTAGATTTTTTTCATCGTTCTTTTACAGCTGAATGCATAAGCCGAATATATTTTTCAGAACTATTGCCAGTTAGTCTCGGGGCTGGCAGCGCTGCGTAAGCGAATTCTTGTAGAAAAAATTGAAATTAGGTATGGTGAATGAGCCGCTAAGAATCAAGAAATCTGATAAAGTAGCGCAGTTTTTGAAGTCCAATGATCAGATCGGGTACGTTTTTTCCCCCTGACAGGGAATATTTATTCCAATTAGTGCTGCAGCGTGAAGCTTTGAATTCTGTAAAAACCTACACTGACGAAATCTGTATGCTTGTATTTCAGGATGGTGCCGGGATTTCTGTGGAGAACTTCATAAATCTTTTGGAATATTACTGAAATATTTTTTGGAAGAGACTTGATGCATGCTACGGAGCATAAGCCTTTACGCTGGACGATGTTCTCAACGAGTGGGAACTACACAACGACTCCGACTGCACAAACTTGAGGAAGGACTTTACTATAAACAACACTAATTAATGCTGGAGCGCATTGCCAGGGGAAACAAATTCACCGCTCCCAAATCCTTCTACTGCACGTTTTTCAAACCTTGCTTTCTATCTGCCGGTCTTTTGCCAAGCAACGGCTACGGCATGTGCGATGTCGCCGCCTAGAAACATCTTGCCTAATGAAAAAAAAAAAAAAGTAACCCTAGATACATATACATGTCCTGAGACAAATTTTACCTTGAGTTTCAATACTAAAGCCCAGATTTGAGCCCGTTTGGAGAATTTGATATACCTACGGAATGACGTTTCTAACCATTCACAAATTTATATTTTAAGAACTACGAGAGATACGCCTATGCGTTCTGCTTATGAGGGTTTCACTTGAAGGCGGACTGCATTTATGTGATGTACGTGATGGATGATGACTGGACGATTTATTTACTAAATGTATATAATCAACAATTTATTTTTATATTTAAGGACCAATATTACCTTGCGAAATTGATCGTCGCTAACATCAGAGAGAGTCCCACTTTAAAAATATTCTTATTACACTGCGCGGTTTGAAATATATAATATCCAAAAGGCACCTTTCAGAGCTTCTTGACTTGGGATTCGCGCATTGCAAAATATGTCATGATGTCATTAGGCAGAGTATTGCACTCAAGACCATGTAACTTCTTCGATATTATCAAATACACCAACAGCGTCTACGTTTGAGGCGCAAGAACTGCGAAAGTCTCCATTTTATAAATACGTATCGCCGAAAATTCATCTCAACGTGCTTTCAAATGCGCATTTACGCTCGATAATTCGATCTTCACTGCCTATTCAAAAAATATAAAACAGCGCTCACCTTTGCCGTTGATGGCTTAGTTTGCAGTATAACATTACTCACAAAATAAAATAAAATTTTATTAGTTAGTCAAATCGCCGTTTAATCATCAAGCTCTATCACGTACATGACGTCCGCCATTCTTTAATGTGCTCTTGCATAGACCACACAGAATTACCTCGCGTAGATTCTGTAGTACATCTTCGTAAACAGCAAAATAAGTACCCTCAGATAAATTCGGATGCTTGCAACACAAAGGTATCAGAAATGCGATTTAATTCGCATAAATTTGTAGGAAATTTGACATCGGAATGTAGTAGAATGCAGATAAGTAGGAATGCTGTTTTATGCAGAAAAGTTCATAGGTTCTTAAATCTATCGCATATTATGGCTTGATGCAATTTATGAAACCTGGAATATGCACAGCATTCCTAACATATTTCCTGTTTTCACATTGAGGGGTAAGATGAGTTTCTATAAGGCGTGACTTAAACGCTTACGCAATGCTTACCAAATTGCGTATTTCGCGACATGATAAAATGATGTGGCTACGAGATAAAATGCGGAACGATGAAATGGATACGACATTTTTTCTTTTCCCCGTTTAGGTGTAGTCGGGGAAGACGAAATACAAAAGCTGGCGAAGCAACGATGCCGAGTTGACAGACGTTGGTCTGCGGATATCAGTTGGCTTGTTGTCTCCGAACTGTACAAACTTCCAGGGAGGGAGAACTGGAGCAGGTGGCTGAAGAATAATGTGTGACGTTGCATACGCCCTCAGTGCTTGCGTGGAATGTGACAAAGTGGCCCTGAGTCTGCGAGCATCACGACGCCGCTGCACCAGTTCATCGATGGTGTTGAGCTGCGCATTCTTCTGTAACACTACGACCGGTGTGAGTCGTGAAAGGCATGTTATGGTCCTCATAGCTTCTCGATTTATGGCTTCAGGGCCGTAAATCGTGTTCTTGTGTTCTTGTAAGATGCTGGAACTGGGCCTGATAAATAATACGTGGCCGCAGAACCGCCCTCACTAACTGGCGTGCAACAGACGAGCCAGCGCCACCCGTTTTAGGTGCAATTCTTCTTATTAAACTCATAGTTTGAAGTGCTTGCTTTTTTGTGTGAGAAAGCCAAGCAGCCGCTGATCCTGATTGGTGAATGGTTACGCCCAGAATTTTCAGGCTCGAACTTTCTTGTTTTGGGGTGCCTGATAGAGAGAGACGAATTGGATTTGAGGTAAGTTTACAGCGTTCCCAGCGGTTGGCGACTGACGTGTATGAAGTTTTACACACAGAAAGTTGAAGGCCAATGGAGGATGCGTAATCAGAGGTTACGTCTAATGCTGACTGAAGGGCGGCTTCTTGAGTGAGAAGATCATGGTGAGTGCTCCATACCGTGATATCATCTGCGTATTGCAAAAACTTCATTTCAGGGATATCATGTAAGCGCCACGCCAATGGGATGAAAGTAATATTGAACAACGTCGGAGACAATACTGATCTCTGGGGCACGCCACGTAGTGAAACGAATGAACCAACTGTGTCACCACTGAGGCGTATTGCAAATTTTCTTCCATCCAAAAGTGATGCGACAAAAGTGCGTACTTTCGGAGGGAGATGAAGCATGTCAATGGCATTCAGGATTGCAGTATGACTGATGTTGTCATATATGCCTTTTTAACGTCCATTGCTAATATGGTACGTACACTGCGGCTGCGGGTAGATGATAGAACTGCTGATGCCAATACAGCCAGCCCGTCCTCTGTACCTATGTACCTATGTATGGACGAAATCCAATTTGAGCAGGGTGATAAAAAGCGTGCTGTTCAAGCCACCAAGAAAGCCGTGTGGCTAGCATTTTCTCTGCAAGCTTGCAAAGCGTTTGCAAGCTTGCAAAGCTTGCAAAGAAATTTGAAGAGCAAGATACTCACCTTCCTCATGATTCCATAGTAGTGTACGTGGATGGAAGCCTACAAGGCTGTGAAGCCAAAACAGCAATCTACTGTCCACGGAGACCTAGCCTGAACCAGACCACTACGTTTCAGCTTTCGGAACCACTTACATCTTTCTGCGCTGAGCTCGTGGCAGTTCAGGAGGCACTCTGCTACGTGGCTTCCATAACCATGCTCCCTACAGCACACGTTGTCATCCGCACTGACGCACTTCAAGCAGTACGTCTGCTCCGACGTGTCAGCCGCTGCCCTAAAATTTGCCAAGACATCCACCAGCTTGCGGCATCCTACAGTCAATACGCATTGAGTGGGTCCCACGGGATCTGCTGCCTTTTCAAAGTCAAGCTGATTTAACAACCCGCCTCGTGAACCAAGACGCATCAATCCCACGGCTCCTCGAAGTGGACGACGCTCACTCCTTTTGTCAAGAAAGGAGTACCTCCGGCGCCGCACACGTGCACTTATCCCTCCGTGTGCGATATCTCTTCTCCGCGGTCTCACCCGTGCAGAGGAGGTTGCGCTTAGGAGGATCCGGGCCGGTGTTACCCTTACACCAGCTGTCACTACGACGTGGTCATACTTCCAACACTTATATCCCCGCCCAGGGTGCCCGATCTCTAAAAACGAAGATGTTGAGGCTGACATCCCCCACTTGCTGTGGGACTGCCCAGCACTCAAACCAACACGAATCCGACACCTGAGCATAGCTGGCCTTTCAGCAACGAATCCTGCCTCATATGTCACTTGGACGCAGGGACCTCATCATCGCTGACTTCTGGACTTCATAAAATCAGCCAACCTTTTTTCATTCAGTTAATCATTTATTCACCTTTCATCGCATGCCCTAGTGATGCCCTGAGGCAATAAATATCGATTTAAAAAACAATACAAAAGCTGTGACACGGTGTAAAATTTCGAGATAAACAAACACTCGCACAAAACCAAATGCTTAACTGTAAGGTATGAGCTCCTGATTACCACATAACCGGCGACAAAAAGAAGCGTGTCTTAGCATTGCCTTCACATAAATGAAATTTGTCGGCTTAACTCTTATTATTACCGGGAAACAGTTTTTCGCTTTTTTTTTTTTCAGAGATACAAACGGCTTCAATGTAGGTTTGTGGTGCTATGAGGTTGTAGAACATGTCACGATCTCTCTTGAGGGCAGTTTTTGTAGACCTCCCGTTTTTTAACTGAGACCGGTCATAAAACGTATCTCAAGCCGCCAAACACTTCAGTTAGCTCGCAGCACGTCTTCGTTTTCTCATGTTAATTTAGACATCCGACATATTTAAAGCCGGCCGCTGTGTCATAAAGAGACAGTCATTGGAGCAGAAGAAAATGACCACTGATCGGCACCACTACCAGTTGAGCTGCACAAGGTTATTACCGAAGATGAAGGACAGATGGAGGTAAATGGCCACGGGAAAAGAGACGACCCTCCGACTCACACTGCGTTGTTGTTGTGTAATTTTTACTGAGATCGCGAGCTACCAATAACGACCGAGAAAAGGTCTGCGTCTAGTAAAAGAATAAGATAAAGATAAGAATGATATTAAAGACAGGGAATTGACGACGTCTGCGCGAGCTCTTCTAACTGTTGCGTCGCCTCTTCTTTTTCTCCCCACCCGCATATAAATCATGACGCACGCAGGACGCGGGGCACGCGGCGAGCGACGCGCCAATGGCGAGAACAGCCAGCCTTTCGGGGACATAAAACCCATCGAGGGAGCAGCAGCCGATGGCTCCGCACGCACTCAGAACCACGGCCACTCGTGAACGGGAACTGAACGGTAGCGACCGCTTCGAAGGCGGTCGATAACGTTGGCGGTATCAACAACCCCGACTCACTCCGAGGGGTCTGGAAACGGGCGCCTGCACGTTGGGTCTAACTATTGTGTGCAGTGAAGCTGAGGGGAGTTCACTCCAACAGTTATGATCCGTCGCCTCTTTGCGTCGAGATCCATGTAGCGGTATAGGCGAAGGTATTCCGCACAAGGGTTTCATTCTCTTATCCGCTGCCTGGACAAGGCAGGTTTTCCAGCTATTGGTGCATGCGGAAGGAAATCCCCTTATGAAAGTGGGCCAGGTCAAATGTTCAGGTATTTAAGCTATCATAAACTATTCTTGTTTTCTACTGCACGCTAATATAAAGCTCACTGTGTTCAATAAGTATACAGGCACAATGCAAGCAGGCATTGTTATAACAGCGTACGTATAATGCATGAGTGGACGCGAAATACTGACTGGGGCGTAGTTTAACATTCAATTGTTTGTCATTTACACATGAGGTGGCCACGGAAGCAGCTTTGGGCTCATCCCAGGAGAGGGAGCCGAAAATACTCATATTCAGCCTACATGAATGTAAAAATGTGGGAATGCGTTGTTGGTCAGTCTCGCGTAGACTAGTAAGAGCATGTTCTCTACACCCGAGATTGTGCTCATTGCACGCAACTACCACTGTCGATCACGCCACGAGAGCTTCATATCCCGCAGGCATAGACTGGGGGACACGCGTTAAGAACCAGTGGACGCTGTCGTCAGTCAGCTAAATCATGATCCAGCCTTCTGTTCGGCAGACGCGCCTTACGCTCGGTTAGCAGCAGACGTCCACAAGCATCCGAGATAAACTCTCGAACCTAGCAGTGGACGCTTTAAGGCCATAAATGTCGTCACCACACTGTGGAGCTAGAAGTGGCGCATTTCCTTAAGTGCTACAGAAATGGGGTTCTAGCACTCTGTCCATAGGAGGGGGTCATCAGAAATGTCGTGTTTACTACCCGTGACGTCTTTCTTTAGTCGCATCGGTGCAAGGGAAGGGCTGCAACAAGCTGTGCCAACGATCTGTGCGGTCATTCGCCTAATAACGTCCTTAAAGAATTTGGTTTCGACAGCCTGCGAATTTGTCGTTTGTTTGTGTGTTTGTAATCCCAGAGTTTGTTTTAAATGCGCTGTATTCTTGCCTCTGCCTTCAGTTTGGAGACTTGCTTCTCTCGCTTGCCGAGAAATATTGCGCGGAGACTGAGTAACCCATTTTTCACAAGAGCGCGCATCATCTAGATTGAGTGCACGCAGGTTGAGTGCGATTATGAGAACTGGATGAATTGCAAGGTTTACATGAGAGACAAAAATTTCAAACCGGCGGGAGCGAGGTGCTGCATTCGAGATGAGCTCGAACTAACACATCTGTTGCTTGCCCACTAATATAGAGGTTCACATGAGATGTTGTTAGAAAGCCATACAGACCTAGCGTATCACAGCACATCCGCTGGCTAGAAAAGCGAGGAGATCGCGAACTGCGGCTGAAAATGGCGCTGCGTTGAGAAGCGCCGAAGAATATTTTAAAATATTGATGCCTCAAAAGGCCTATGTCCCGATTTACTTTTTATACCGCTGCGCGTACACGAGCTGAAGAAACACTTTGGTATGATATGGTATTTTTTTTAAATTATTTATTCATACTGTTGGCCACAGGCCAGTGGTGACAAGATACTCTGAGGGCACAGCTAAGTTTGCGTGCCTCTTCTATTTTTTAACGCGTCTGTTCTCGTTGGCTTCATCTTTTTAAGCATTATGAGCCAGCTATCTGAACAATTTACGCTCTTGAGGCGCTGGTTTTTCGACATAAATTCGACGACGTATTTTCTTTCTTTTTTTTTTTTTTTTTTACTGGTAGTTGTACAGCACGCTAACGTCCTCGGTCGCCTGAAAGCATTTTTAAACAATGGTTGTGGCTTTAAAATATCCCAGGAGGCTGCCTGCAATGAAAGCAAAGCTCGGGCGGCATCGTAAATTCTGTGGTAGTTGTAGCACCTAACTGACAACGGTAAAGTTGACCAACGTCTTGGGTCATCTGAAAGACTGTTGACGATTTTGTCTCTAAAGAAAGAGAAGCATCCAGGAGGAAATAATTTCTGGGCGGTAATTGTTTTTTTTAAGGGAAAAATAAAGGCTGTAATTAATGAGGGTCAAATTCTAAAGTTAAAGCTCAGCTACTTTGGTCATCTGATGAGAAGAGAGGAGTCGCTGGAGAAAGATTTGATGTTGGGAAAGGTTGAGGGTCGCCGGAGAAGGGGTAGGCAGCGAACGCGATGGTTAGATGGCATCCTCGAGGCACTGCAGATGAAGGTATGTGATGTTAAGAAGATAGTGAGAGACCGGAATGCGTGGCGTAATATGGTCCATAGGGTCACGAAGAGTAGGAAACGACTGAACGACTGAACTGAACTGAATTAATTCTTGGTAGGCTTGTTCTCATAAAATGAAACCTGATGTGCAACACATACTAATCTATACGTGACGAAACCCTCTTCGTTGGATAAATAGAGAAAAGCAAGAGTTAATACTTGTAAACGTTGCATTAAGAGCGCTTGTCATAAGTGATCGAACGCATACCGCGCCATTCGATTGCTCCACAGAAGCAATGGTGTTCAGGGCTCCTGATTGTCTTACTCGTCCTCAAAGGTATCCTTTTTTTCCACTAGATGGCGACATTGACCATATGCACGGCACAATTTACAGTTCGTAAACATACAAGGTAGCGCGAATTATCAACGGCGCCAACGAAGCAGCTCTCGAATAAAACTGCCACACTTACGAATTAATCAAAGAAAATGTCTCCCCGGGCACATTCTCTTTTGTATGCCGTTATTGATTATTTTTTCCTCATCCTTTAGCGAAAATAGACTCGAAGTAATTTGTGCTGCGCCCGCGCACGCCCATCAACGTGGAAAAGATTAGTTGGGCCCTCAGAGTGTGTTGTTTTCACATCGAAATCGGCAGAAGCTAAAACAAAATTTCAGGCGTTGAAAGAATTTGAGCGGCGTTGTTATGCTCGTATAGATATATCTGCTTGAATCGATAATACTGTCACGTGGTTGATATAAAAGCACAGATGCGTATGTTCACGGCAGACAAATGACTATCATGACTCTATTGCGGCTGAACTCGAGGCCAGGAAGCCGAAGAGCAAGTCGGTGATATGGTCGGAGAAAGAGCTTATGCCGGCCCTAAGAGATAAGAATGCTGGTGGCTCTCAGTAGAATTCAGTTTCAGGAAGGCCACTTACCCCTGAAATAAGACACCTCGTCCACCATTGAAATACACAGAAGCTGCAATAGAATAGCGCAGGACACTCGATCTCTTGCCACTTTGAACTTGAAACACCATAAAAACGCTTACAAATACTGTAGTATACCAATCACCAGTCAATTCATTTTGCGAAAACAGACCTAGAGTTCACAGTTGTGCACTTGGTTTCATAATGCAAACAGTGGCACTGACCCCTTACTTTTTGCAAGAGCGAATATGATTTGACTTATCGAAAGCATCATCTAAAAAACAACAACAACAACAACAAAAAAAAACACACAGCTCGAATTTCGCGAATATATTGGAGACCGTCACTCATCCTGCGACCTGAAATCACATAGGCGCCTCTTGGAATGGGTGGAGGACAGGTCACGCTGCCCACCATACGCCTATGCTGCAGCCGAGCTGGGCCGCTGGTTGCACCTGCATTCGGTCGATACACGCGCATGCGGAGCCAATGCGGCACGGCTCCGCACAGAGCAGTAGAACTCTCACTAGTTCTGTAGAAAACGAGGAGGATGGTATAGGCGCGCAAGACAAGCCTAAATTGTAGGGGTCCCTCTGCGACCTGTAGGCCACAGCGCCACGCACATCTTGTTTTCAGTCGTACGCAGCAGGTTTATATGTGGTAGGCGCTGTCAAATAAAATATTTTGAAAAGACGAGTTTTCTTAGAATGTTGAATATTCACGCATTGGGACCTTTCGTGGTTTTTGCTACGTGGCACGAGGAAGTTTGACTTGATCACTTGAGCGAAAGGAAGCTTGTTTTCAGGCCTCTTGTTCTCATGGATGCTAGACTAGAAGTTTTTGCGCAGAAAAGTGAAATTGGGGTCATTGTTTACTTTAATTGGGAGGCATCTTTGGAGGCACCAGTGAGTATACGGGTGCTGGTTTTGGACACATACGTTGGTTTGGTTTTGACTTTGGCCGATTACAATTCATCCGTGTCAAAAATGTACATTAGATCGGAGCTGTTCTTTTCATGCTGTTTTCACGTTTTTGTTGCTTCTAATGCACTTTTTTAAAAGGCTGAGCTGATATTGATGCTTGTGTATCAAGGAAAATAGATTTGTGAATCAGACACGGTCATTTGAAGACCATTTGACGCCCGTATTTAAACAGGTACGAAGTAGAATTATCGCAAGCGTAGAACCAAGTTGCTACACATTAGCGTGTTTATTCCCTCTTCGAATCTTTATTGCATATGTTCTTTTTTCCATGAGATATTGTGTCTCTTCGTCGTGCGCGCATTCTTCCGCTGGTTAGTGCACTAGAAGAGAAATATCGGGCTTTTCAAGAGCTGCCACAAGCATGAGCAAGGATTCTGTACCCAATCTATGGCGTTGCACTGTGCACAACTAATGAGCTGAGTGTAGCCCGTAGAGAGGCCGGCGTTGACGAAGACCAAGAGTAAACACACATCACGTTTCCATTTCACCATGCAATAAGCAGTGAACATATCCTGGTGTGCTCAGCGCGGGAGATTCGTGATGATAGTTGTAGACTGCTTGTAAATGCTGCCCCCAGCCTATTTGGACGGATGGTCTTCCGTTCCGCATAAGTGGGCCTTGCACGCTTAGGAGATGGTGTCACGTGCACACAGTCAACATCGCGGGTAGTGCACTCGCATTACCGATTTCATAAATAAGCGTATCGCAGTGGTGTAAAAAATAATGAGCGAACGCTTTACGCTCATACTGTTTACTCGTTCTTTTTTTTTTTTTTCTGGACGGCGTTATTTATTTCCAAATCTGCAAGTAAAACCTATCAATATATATTTTCCGAGGCAACTTTCTGAAGTTCTTGATATATATAGCGCGGCCTTTTCCTGCGTTTCCCCACATTTTTAAGTCATCAGTGCCAGAAAATTGTCTGTTAGACTCTCCCGCAACTACGATTGAAACTGCGGTGCTGTTGCTGACGTTGGACGTCCTCAGTGTTCTTCCGTTTATGTCTTTAGCTGGACTATTGTATTCCTTGTGTGTAAGACTGCAATGGCTCTAGCGCTGCAAATGTTGCCTGATTTTCCAGACATACTTTCATTTCTTTTCCATGCATGAAACCTATCACCTGTTGTCACCATGGCATACGTCTATTAGCTTTGTAGGATGCTTTGTAGGCAAATGCACGGTAACACGAACGCAAAGAAAAAAATTAGAAAAGGGCGATGTCAGAGGAAAAAGGACAGGTTTTAAATTCGATACTTATTCAATGGGTGGCTGTTAAGGAAGATAGTCAAATTATTTACCGAGCTTATTCATACAAACGCACAGCACTACGCCATTCCCTTTTAAGTTCTTGTTTGAAGGTTTGTTTCCCCAACTGGTGTTCCGAGGACAGCCACGGAAAAAGATGTATAGAAAGCTTAACGTTTGCCTTAACGTTTGCAGTCACTTTACTACCACAAGTTTTCTTTCGTACTGGTTTCATTTGTGCTTCTAATTTGCTCTTCTTCTACTTCACGGAGACCTTTGTATGACTGTTATTTCTTTGTACGTGTCTTTTCTTCATTGAAACCGAATTCGCACTGAAGCATTGCTGCGATACTTCCCTGCTACTATCCTTAACCCCATGACTATAGGCGGCTGCTTTCATTATTGCGCTCAATAAACGACAAAGCACCCAAGTTATTTGTTTGGTTACGCATGATATGGCACGTATTTCACGAAGTTCAGTTCGCCGCTTGGGTACACGATGAGAATAAGTAGAAATATGCGACAAAACAGCATGGCTATGCTCGCGTAGTTGCCAGCAGAGTCAGAAAGCACAGAGAGACCTGCAACTTACGGCAGAAAGAATGCATTGCCGGCAACAGACACCCTCCAGGAGTCCACAGGGTGAGTTTCATGCCGGCCTTTCACGGCACCATTTTTCGCACTTCTTCACCACAACACCACTGAGGAAACAAACGTCGTCAGGAAATCTGCCAAAACCAGCCGTGCGTGACCGCATCCATGGGCCTGCATCTCTTGGCGTGCTGAAACAACAGATGTAGAAGGCAAATTAGACCACAACAACAATGATCCCCTAAGTGTGTTTAGGTAGGATGAGCTCTTGTGCATGCTACGTGAATACGAGCCTATTGATATTCTCCTTGCAGTTAGGCTAAGTCTGCGGTATGCGCAGCGGATACCGGTGCATTGTCATATCAGCCAGTACGGCCGCTCTGATTTTCCGTTATTTCATCAGTAAACCTATATTTTGTATTGTACTTCATCGGGAAAAGAAGCAAATACAAAATATACTGCAGGGCACAAGGAATATAGATAGTCGTATTGATGATTATATCCACATTTAGAAGTTTACTGTTTTGGATGCTGAACATGCCAACGCCATCGCTCTCTTGTATTAACCGACAGCGCCTATTACACCCCTTGCTCACACGGCTTGAGAAGTGTACACGTTACCCACTGCCTTTTCTGTATATGCCGGGCAGTGTGATCAGTGTCTTTTTCTGCGTTTTCTCTCGGACGCGCCATTGTGATCACTTGCTGGAACCTTGCGGTGCAACTTAACTGCGTTCACGATGACGAAGAGAAGATATCAAACGCATCGCGCGAGATCCTCCCAAGCAACAAGAAGTATAGGGCCAATATTGATGAGTGTTATTAATACATTGGCCCTATGATGGGACGAGAATTGCCAACATAAGGGGCAATATTGGGCCATAATTTGTCCTTCGTGGCTACTAAGCACCAGCGCACCACAGCAACTTTGGTCCGCGGTGTGACACATCAGAGAAAGAAGCTGCTCGGTGGTGCTGGTCTCAATCTTTCTCGCGGTAGGCGCTTTTTTCTCTCCTTTTGGCTATACTATTAATACGGCAAATTTAGAGAAACTTTCGAATGCGTACAGCCTTACGGTTTCATGACGTTTCATGACAATGTATGTCGAGTTTTGCCTTAGAGTGAAAGCTAAATGATTTTCATGTCTAACTGTATGCCGGTGTGTTACCTGTGGTGTAGAGTGTGAGAATGTGAATCAATATCTGCGGATTACCCAGACTGATAGCTTATGCGCCGAAATCACTTGCCCACTATGTGTACCACAAGAACTTCAAAAGGAAAGATGGAGAGAGAGGAAATGAACAATTTTATTTCAACTGAATATCGAAGGAGGCCGCTATAGTTTGGGGAACTTAGTCCAAGGCTTCATTTGTACCTCGTGACAGGCTATTAGATAGCTGCTAGGACACGGTATCCGTCCATGGCCGTACCATAGTGGGCAGCTTCATTCTGGGACGGGGAAAATTGAGCTACGGGATGTACTGAACACATATGGCAGAGAGAAAATTACTACAAGGAAATAGTACTAATTCGTTCTTTTTTTACGGTAATTGTGGCAAAATGCATTTTTTTTTCTCAGCCTCATAGTTTGGTAATTCAAGTATATATTTTGGGAACAAATTCTGCAAAAATACCTTTCTGCTTTTGTTAGGACTTTTTTGTCAGGTCATTTGCCAATGTCGGTAACACAAATTACTCCGAAGAATGACAAGCGAATATTTATTGGATATTTCGAGTGCATTTATATATAGTATTGATAAGGAAAAGGAGGACCATTAGTTGTATGCGCGGTAGAAGCTAGCGGTTTGTAAATCGTGCATCGATCTCGGGAGCCGCCATTGAAGGCGAGGCGCACATGCGCAGGACGGTCGAGAGAAAGCGGCAGGCTGCCTAGCTAGCGTTTACAAGAGCATCGCTAACCGCGCCTGCAAAACCTGCAAGCCGTAAGGTACTCTGGCGTAATGCATTTTTATCCGCGCTAAATAAAAATATCGAGGCCGGCGGTTCTGCCTGATCCGACTAACAACGCTTTCTGGAGCATCGCCCTGTGTATGGCTGGGTGTAAGCCATGCAGTCGGCCGGTGCTTTCTACACGGACTGCTTCACGGCTACATTTAACGCGAACTGACAGCCTACTCGTCTTGAGCCTGTATGCGGTAAGAGCTCTCCCCGACCACCCTCCATCGAGGCGTGAAGCACAATTTTAAGGCCTCGTCGACTAGCGCAGCTCGCTAATTAACGCGGCCAGTTCAGAAACGAGTGCAGGAAGCGATGTTCCCCTTACCGCTCGCTCTGACTAAGACCTATACGCCGACAAAGACCTCCATTTGCGCAGGTCTCTAAAGCCTCCGCCTGAACCTGCCACTACCCCTTCTCCTCAAGGCACAGAACACCCCGTACCGCTACTAACGAAGCAGCGAATGCATTTAGATTAATTACGTCATGAAGCACTGAAATCCTGGCCTGCCTGTGGGCGCTCGTAATCGGGAATGGAAATGAGGTATGCTCGGGTGAGCCGCCCATATTTCTTCCGCGTCAAGTACTCTGCGCAGCGCAGCGCTCCCGCTTTCAAATTTGTCGTTGACTCAGATCAAAGCTCCGTTCCTTAAAGCATTCAGTTTTCAACTCTGAAGCTCTTGCTGTTACATAAACGCACAACGTGTTTTCATTTTTTTTTCTAGGGCGCTGTTATATGTACATGGTGATC
Source organism: Amblyomma maculatum (assembly GCF_055883805.1). Classification (NCBI taxonomy): domain Eukaryota; kingdom Metazoa; phylum Arthropoda; class Arachnida; order Ixodida; family Ixodidae; genus Amblyomma; species Amblyomma maculatum. The sequence continues at coordinate 16,224,783 of NC_139353.1, read as the reverse complement.
TTGATTTGTCTTCCTAATGAACAGAAATCTCCGGGAACAAAACATCCGTAAAGGCTTCTTGAAATGAAGACCGGAAGAAAGAAAAAAATGACAAAAGTGGACCGAAGGAATGAGGAAAGGCGGAGGGGAAGGGTGTGCTGCGCTTTCAGGAACATGAAAGAAAGCAGTTGGTCAAATATTTAGGGGAATCCCTCAAGATGGAGTAAGTTTCTAATAAGTGATTAATTACTCATTGATATCCACCCAAGCGCAGCCATACGGCTATAAGAAAAGCTATACAGCTTTCTCAGAAACTTCGTTGTTAAAGAACATTTCTATTTAACTACGAAGTTTCTCAGAAAGCTGTATAGCTTTCCTTTGTAGCCGTAGGGCTGTGCTTGTATGGTTGTCAGTGAGTAATTACTGCCTTATTAAAAGAAAGCAGTATTAATAATAAATACTGCGAACTTGTTTAGATAAAACCATGCAAGATGATCTCTCGGCTAGTCTATGTTTTCCACTATTCTTTCCTAAAATTTCAGATAAGCGCCTTTTTTGAAGGAAACTTGTATATGGAAGAAATTTTGTGGCTTATCTAAAAATTGCGCCATTAGAATCAATGCATCCGCAGATCTTCTCTCAGGGCGCTTGTAAATTTCAGCCACTTACTTTCAAAGACGCATCGCACTGGTTTTCTGTGCAGTCTTGACATTTTGGTGCACGAACAGGATGAACTATTACATTGAGCAGCTCCTCCGTATTGGAAAGTTTCACCATCCTTATTGACATGCTCATAACATTAGCTTACAACATTCCACAGTTGCCTAAGATTAAAGTGATGTCCAAAGAATATTGATATAAAAGGAAACAAACGAAACATACGATTAGTTGTTACAACAACGAACTGCTGTTTTGATGAACTATATCACCTGAGTATTGAAAGCCGCACAGGGATAATACCGAGATAATTTAACATACTCTAAAAAACAGTGGTATTAAGGCATAGTCAAAATTAGATGTATGCGCTAGATACAAAGCGGGCAGTGTCATTACCGATATGGATAAGGTAGACAAACTAGTAGAGGAGTTTGGCACTGATGTGTACTGCAGCCGAAGAAAATCGGCGATAATGGGAATGACAAAGGTTGCGAGGAATCAGAGGTTTATTCGGTAAAGAAAGACGAAGTAAAGAAGGCATTAGGAGCTATGAAAAGGGGCAAACAGATTTCGCGGGGTGGTATTTGAGATCTGTGGAAGGATGGTGGAGCGATCGTTCAGGAAAACCTGGCCGCTCTGTATATGCCTTATGACCTCGACTGCGTGCAAATCTTGGAACAGCGCTAACACTATCTTAACACATAGGAAAATGATCTGAATTACTATAAAAATTATAGACCGAATAGCCTGCAATGTGTGCCCACCTGTGAGGTATTGTTTAGAGTGAGCACCAAAGAGTAAAGAAACCCTAAGAATTCAATCCGTCAAAAGTTCTTGCTACTCGATAATAGACAATATCCATGTTACTAAACAGGGGACAGAAAATTGCTCGGAATATAACCAATCACTATAATAGCTTTGTTATGTGACGTGGAACCATTTCAGTCAGTTGATAACGCTGATGTCATGCAGCCATTTTGGAATTAGGATGTAGCTGAGCCATATGTGAACGTACTGCGAGACATAGTGCCTGCACAGCTTTCATAGTCCTTCATTAAAAAAGCAATAAAATTCCCATAGGAAGCGGAGTTAGACACGAGCTCTCGAATGCTATCGACCGCTTGCTTAGAGAAAGCATTCTGAGTCCTCGATTGGAAGCAGTTAAGGATAATGGTTAATGAAGAATACCTTGGTTATCTGTGATTTGATGGTTACGTTCTCTTTCTATGTAACCGAACGGAAGTCGTGTAATGCATGATTTATGGCCTAGACAGGAAAAGCACAGTGGTGGGCGAAGAATTAACGTTCACAAGACTCAAGTACCGTTCAACTGTTTGGGTAGGGGAGCAAGTTTGCGTTAGGTAGCGATGCATTCGAAGTGCTTAGAGAAAACTTCAGCTAAGGAGAGGTAGTGACCGTAGATCTGGACCACGAAAGTGAAATAACTAGCATAATCAGATTAAGGTAGTGCGCATTTCGCAAGTACTCGCAGATCATGAATGGCAGCTTACCAGTATCCCTCAAGAGGAAAGTATGTAAGAGTTGCATCTTGGCGGTACTCACAGATGGGCCAGAAACGTGAAGGCTAGTGAAAATAGTTCTAAGTAAATTGAGGAGAACGCAGAGCGGCGAGGAAAGGAAAATGGTGGGATTAACGTTAACAGAGTAGGATGCATAGTGGGCCAGGGAGAAAGCGAGACTCATTGGTATCAAGTTGGATTCAAGAACTCATGAACATCCATGAGCAGGATACCTAATGCGAAGGCATGATAACGGTTGGTTGCTGAGGGCAAGAGACTGGATTACAAGCCCCAGAACCGCACATACACGCACGCGCCTTACCTATAAGAAGTAGTCACAATTAGATTTCGCTTCGTTATTTCTGAAGCCCATCGCCTGAATATTCTAGACAAGTGTGATCGTAAAAGGGGGGGGGGGGGGGGGGGGGGGGGGGGCAGATATTTGGTTGAGCGGAATAAATTAGGGACTTTGTGGAGATCAATGAGTGAGAAGGCACATGACTGGGTTATTTGGAAGCATATGGGGGAGGGGGAGAAGGGGAGGGGGGAGGCCTTTGCCTTGTAGTGTGTGTACTCAGGTTGATGATGGCGATGATGATCCTGTTTTTTCCGGTTATGTGTTGCGGCCTTTTCTGGCTTTCGTTGTGTCTAGATGTGTTCTGGGTAGTTTCCCGTATGCCGCCTAAGTGCGAAATATGTCGCACGAAGCGTGACATGCGCTATCAGCCAGTTTCTACCCGCCGGGGTGGCGCAGTGGTTACGGCGCTCGACTACTGTTCCCAAGGACGCGGGATGGAATCCCGGTCTCGGCGGCGAAAAGCAAGGCGCCCGTGTGCTGTGCGATGTCAGTACAAGTTAAAGAACCTCAGGTGGTCGAAATTTCCAGAGTCCTCCACTACAGCGTCTGAGTCGCTTTAGGACGCATAGCCTGAGTCGCTTTGGGACGTTAAACTCCACAAAACCAAACCCAACCAAATCACCCAGTTTCTGGGCAGATGAACAGAACAGACACCTATTGAACGCCCAAGAGATTGTCTTTAAGTTCAATGCGAAGAGTCCATTACAGTTCTCTAGAGCGCTCGAACGGGGCTCTGTGGAGTATACAAAACGGCAGTGTAGAACAGGTATTAAAATAAGCTGATAATACCTGCGCTCGAGCACGCCAGAACGTTAATCAGAACTGCACACACACACAAGCGCCTTCAAAATAACGGCTTGAGAGGCTAGTTGGTGCATCATCGTATTCAGATATGTGGCGCAAACAAAGACAAACACAGGAGAAGATCCACAACACACGCGTTCATCACTATCACCTTGGTAAAGAAGAGGAAGAATAGAAGAAGAGGAAGAAGAGATTGGTCACCGCTATGTTTGGACAAGGTTATGGTCTGCGAGGAAGAGAGTGCCATTTTCCCCTTGGCAAAGAAGAGGAAGATGAGAAAAAGAAGAAGTTGAGACGTGCCTGAGTGTAGAAGAGGAAGTGTTTTCCGGTTCTTCTTACAGTTGGTAGTGTGCGCGTGTGTTGTCCTGTGTTTGTCTTTGTTTGCGCCACATATCTGAATACGACAAGCGCCTTCTTTTGCAATATATTAGCGATTACATTTCGCTTCCTTATTTCTGAAGCACATAGCGTAAGTGTTCTAGAAATGTGTGATCGATGCTGCAACCATGGCATATACTGAGCTTTAATTACACATACAAAAACGAACCGCTATTGAGTAACAAGGTGCATGCAGCATAGCGGATCATTTTTTGCGGATTGAACTACCTATAAGTGTGTCAGAACTTGACAGGAAATCTTATCTTATAGTATAACAGTATCTTATATACAAAACCTCCACACCCAATCAGTGTTCCAGTAAGCGCAAACTGCGCGACCAGACGGGTGTTGGGATCTCCATCAAAAACCCCGCAATAGAGAGCCGACTCATCTTCGTCCCCTCCCGGCCTGTCGATCGGCGCAGTACAGTTAGTACTCTAGGGTACAGTATACAACCTGCCACGCCTTTAAAGAAGTAATCATTTAAAGTAATCCCGCCATGCCATGCGGCGTCAAATGTCGCTCGAAAACAAAAAGAAAATGCAGCAGCGTCATCCGGGGATCACGGTATGTCTTCCTCTGTTGGGCCCACTGGAGCGTTCAAGCGAAATTTCTCCAACCGTAAAAATCAAACAGGCGAGAAAAGAGGAGAAGGTGGAGGCGCCGTAGTATGTAGTGACGTCCGCGACGCTGTCCGACAATTCAGAGCGTTATGCCCCGCACGCATCGGCGGGTCTTCTTCGATCACGTTCACAACCCTTGCTCCAAAAACCCTTGCTCCCAGGCAGGAACAGCGGGCATGCTTCACGCTCCTATACACACTCGTCATTAATAACGCTCCTAAAACTTTGCGCTTGTTTCACCCATAAGGCGCCGTGACGAACGAAGGGGGCATGAGTAACAATCCACAGGCAACACTGCTCACTCCCTGGGTTGAGTCTAGTCCTCACTGGGGATCTTGAAACGATGTTTGCCGAAGGAGAACGGAGGATATGATATTATAAATCCTTATTTATTGCAAATGGCAGTACCCCTTCAACGAAGAAAAAAGTGAAATTCATTTTAAAAGTACCTGTACGTAATGCGAATATCTGATGCTTCGTCGTTACAATGCTTTCGACAATTGCAGCCTTCAAAGAATTTCCCCGCATATGGATGTATGGGACGTTTTTGTTTCTAAATTGGCTAGCAATACAAAAAATTCAAGAACTATGTTGCAGGTCCTGCCATCAAAACTGTAGGAGAAAAATGGAGAAAGGAGCATGAGAGACGAACATGAGAGATGCGGGGGAAGAGGGAACTGCGGTCGCAGTTCCTTCTTCTCTAAACCCGCGTACTGGGCAGATTTTGGCAGCTTTTCTTGTGGAGGATTTGGGAAAAATAATAGGAAAATGGGCAAGCAATTAATGAGCAAACCTGAAGAGAGACACAAGCCATAATAAAAGAAAGTATAATTTTGTTTACTAAATAGAGAATAGTGGAACTCTGCTTCAGTGCGTGGCTGCTAGCATTAACTCGTATGTCATGATACGAACCGCTAGTCCTTGCCCACTATCTTTGTTTTATCATGATTATGGCAGTCCCCGTCATTCCTGTTCGAAGTTGTCTTAGCTATGCAATCATGCAGTTCCGCGTTAGACCTCTACGCCAACGTTAGTACGCGCATACCACAACACCATCGGAGCATGACAGTCGCCACCGCACACCTTGCGCGCTGCTTAGTAAAATGCGGTGCCATGGGCCGGAACCTGTGCTTTACGAGCGACTTGCGCCGTATCAATGAAGCCTACACATGCTAACAGCCTGAAGCTCATCGGCCCTTAGAAGTGATCCATGGAAGCGTCCGAAAGCATCAGCAGAGGCTCGCTCTCAAGGCCTCAAGAGCCGCGGTCAGAACATCATGGCCGTCAACCACGTCGGACGCACGCATTCAAGACAGGATGTGTAAATTCACAACGGAGAAGTACGTGGCGGTTGAAAGTCGATGGCTGGAGGACGAAATCAATCAGTTAGGCATACGGAAAATGTTTTGCCAGCGGCGAATCCGAGTGAAGAGTGACATACGTATAATGGACTTCAGGGTACTGCGCGGAAGATCAACACGAAAATTTGTAAAGCGGCCTAAGGGTGGCTGGTCCTGGCCCTGATGGGGCTGGGATAGGTAGGTCACCACCGCTTTCGGCGGGGGCTAGCCAGCCACCGTATTTTTATCTGTTGTAGGCCATCATTGCACCTGCCACCGCTTCGGTAGTGAACAATGGCTGTTGAAGCGCGCGTCTTTCTCTTCCTCTTGTTTTTCTTTCTTCTCTATTTTCTCTTTTGTCCGCACGAGGCAGCGGAGCTGGCTCTGATCCAACACTCTGCAGCCAGTAGCAGGCCCGTGCATTTAATTTTCTTTCGTCCTTCAGTCGCAGCAACAAAATAACAACAGGCTATGCAATCTCCCTTGCATAGCCGCGCGTTCGACAACTGCTCTTAATTATAGTACGTCGAAACTGCGCCGACTGCGCCGAACACCAGCGGCAGTACCTGCCCTCTACCTGTTTGCTTAAAGGCGCGCCACTCATTCCGTCAGCGCTAGCGTGGTCAAACAAACAGCCATGAAATCATGGCTGAGCCGAGTGGCGGGGCTGGAGGAGAAGCGACGATCCAAACATCGCTGGCGCTGCTGGTTCGGAGGTTTCAGAGGTCCCCCTCGAAGCAGAGAGGTAAGGAAAAAAAATAACGGGACACTCAGGCTTCCTGGTGGCCCTTGCAACCTTCGTTCACGTACATGCACTATTAAACTGACTTAAACACTATTACTTTAATCATACAGCAGAATCAATATGGTCAAGCAGGCGCTTCCTTCGACGAGCGGACGGCGGGCGACCGTGCAAAGAAAGGTTGGTTGGTTGGTTTGTGGGGTTTAACGTCCCAAAGCAACTCAGGCTATGAGAGACGCCGTAGTGGAGGACTCCGGAAATTTCGACCACCTGGGGTTCTTTAACGTGCACTGACATCGCACAGCACACGGGCGCCTTGCTTTTCGCCTCCATCGAAAAGCTGCCGCCGAGGCCGGGATTCGATCCCGCGTCCTTGGGAACAGTAGCCGAGCGCCGTAACCACTGCGCCACCCCGGAGGGGTACTGTTCTGTAGAGAAGCAAGACTTTCGGTGATTACTTTATGGTCTATAAGGAAGTGAACACTTTGGACTTAGCTACCTGAAGCTTTGCTTGTGATAACACGATTCAGCAAAAGAAATATGAAACTGCCTGTTGCAGATCGCTTGTCTCTTGCAGCCTGTATAGATATAAGTGCCTCGCCTAAATGAAATAATTCGCGGGAATAAAGAGCAGGAAAATGCCCCCTCCTACTTTACAGCTCGATGAAACTCAGGAAAATCAGTCTAATCTTGAGGATTGTGTCAACGTTGTATTCAATGGGTGCAAATAACACGCCTCAGCAAGATCACACAAAGACGCAAAGAACCAAATGTATTATTCACAACCTCGCCTGTAAGTTCCCAGTCCCACAGGTAAGGAAAAGAAACTATTGCGTCGAATGGCTGCACACTCATTGGGCTGTCGTAGCACGTTCCAGGAGCGCGCCCTCTGCCGAGAGGCTGACAACTTGCGGGAGCAATATATCTGGCGATTCATGATTAAACTGCCTTCAGAGATAAGGGCAGACCTGCCACGTCGTAGGACGGAAAGTTGACAGCGACTCACGAGGACTGCGTGTACCGTTGCCTTCTCCGCTTTAATGCGACGGCTCACAACCCCTGTCAGTCCACCGTCCTCTAGGAGTTGTCCCTCGCTTAGCCGTCCCACGCCCACGCACTCATCCACTGGCCTCTACACGCGAGGCAAACAAATATGTATCGCCGAAAGCACCAAATGACCTTCATGTAGTATACGAAACACAATATTCTTGACACGATTTTCTGGGGTGCTGCCCCCGAAGCTGTCACTTGATCATTTCATTCAAACATACCACCAAATTTCGTTTTGCAAAGTATATATTTCTGGACACACGCGTATTCATTACGATACACAGGTAAGCCGTCACTTTATGTTAACGACTACACGACATGCACATAAAGCCGCGTTTTAGCCACGCCTTAACGAAAGTGCTTGCGTTGCTTAGGGCTAACCTTAGGGTTCCTTTTATAATAAATACCTCCATTATCTTTTCAGAACAAATGAGGAATTTTATATACTTACATGCCCTAATTACCATTGGGTAATGTTGCGACCTTGTCATCACGATGAATGTAAGGCTTTATTCGGTGTTTATTTCCACCACTCTGCATGGGCTGTCTAAAGTTGCCGACATAGCTGACTTATTTTCACGCCACTGGTGTTGAAGCCCTTAACAACACTTAAAAATATTTTGCCCCTCTTCCTGTGTGAAGGGCTCTAGAACTTCAGGAAAAGGTGAATAATGAAGGAAGCTCGCATCCAGTCCGGCAATATTTTCAGACATCTGGCGGCGACCAAAGCTAAGGAGATATTGGCTGTCAGTACAGAAAAAGAAAAACGTTGCTCTTTGATAAAAGAACGAATTTTAATCTTTGATGTCAACATGAACTAAAAGACGGAAGTCCCAATGATACCTGCAGTGCAAATAAATGCATAGCTGCTTGTGAACAAGAAGATTGTGAACAAGGAAGCCGTAGGGCTTCCGAAACGTCATTTCGTTTTTATTAAACTTTGACTTGGTCAGTACCCTATAATTTTCTTTATTTCTGCTTAAGATCACAATTTGGAAAAGCTAAGTCCGAGGCGTTACCTCCTTCTCACGATACCGAACTAATTGAGGAACGTATGAGGCTGAATGGCGTGCTCTTGCCACCGAAGGAACGTAGTATTAAAATCTTCTAGATCGTGGTTCCAATTTTTGAACCGGATTCGACGTTCCCTAGCTGTGCGGACCCTTCCCTGTCTCGAAGCATGCATTATCCCTAGGAGTCTCGCATGTAACCCTGAGCGGCACGGAAAACAATTCTGTAGAAAAGCGGTTCGCTCTTCGTACTTGATATGGGAACGAATGAGCTATAACAGAGTCATCGATTTGTTTCATCATGACACCTGATTGAAATACTTAGCAATAATAAAGTCTGGTTATTGCATTTTCGTAACTAAGAGCAAAATAATTTGAAAAACATATGAAAATACTGGAAACTATCGAGCAAGAATTTAAAAAAACGAAAGAAAATATGATGATTTCTGCGGGGCTTTGAAGATTTCTCATTGATGCAAATTATAACTTTTAATGTCGATTCGTTTTTTTAAGGTTATATGCCTCGTTCGAAGAAACCAAGAAATTTTGTAATCGGTTTTGAGCGTGACTAAATAGGTCTTATTAGCAAAATACCAGTCTTCTTTAGTGGTGTCTCTGTACAAGGTAGGCTACCAAAGGTCACTTGTCATGCTCATCCTATTTTTTCTCTAATATTCCAGCTCAGCAAGCATGCATGAATCGTATACGTATCCTTAACATTGCAAAAATATGTTGGCATGAGATATGCTCAGCATTGGAAAATACAAAGCTCAATGACTATGAACATGAGAATTTCGGAGAGCTAGAGGGCAGAGCCATGTGAATTGGACCGTATCAGACATTCTCTTTTCATTAACGGACGCTCTTTAGCTCGTCCGTTGCGAACACGCTACTGAAAACTGAATAATGCAAGGGGCACATGCATTACCGCTTGAAAAGAAGCTTCGCCAATAAATTAAGTTACGGTCAGTCTTTTGAAACTTGAGGTAGAGAGTGCGGGGCGGAAATGACACTTAGGTCTAAGTGAAAAGAGGCCAGACAAAAGAACCCTTCATAATGGTAAGGGATATTAAAGCAGTGAACTTTGCTGCAACTGCTAACTGAAACTTTTTATGCTGTTGCTCTTTATCAGCTGGTGCAAGTGACGTCTCATTATCATACTAAAGGGAGCTTTTATTTTTATAGCAGTTGGTACTTGAGTTAATTACCATACCACCGCTCTTATGCTCCATTATTCCGCCGATATGTTTTTATTTTTGCCGAACATTGTCAACCCTCCAGTTTTGTCATTCATCTCTGCTCGTTTGCATTTTGGTGTACCGGAACGATCCTCACGAGCCATCCAGTTTTCGTCTCGTTAGATGGGCCGTTCACTCTGCCTTGCTTTTCGAGCGTATTACAATACTTCGTCCTCTGTTGAAATGAGGGCTTCTTCACGAATTTTTGGGCGACGTAATAAAGAAAAGTCAATTTTTCAAACAATAAAGGGCTCGCACTGTGGAAAACCTAGTGTCGGCGTTGTGAGTGAAAAATCCCGGACATGGCTCTGGCAGGTGGTAGTTAGCAGGTGACAAGGGTGGTCACTCTCCTAAAAAAGCTGAAGTGTCGGATGCTTTTGCTTTGGCTGCTACCGACATCCGCTGTCATTGTCCTGCTGCTCTTCTCTTCAGATGTTCTAAAGAACATCTGACGTACTGCACTACGCGTGACAATATAACAAATTTCGGAGGAGCTTCCAACTTGCATAGCTCATTTTAGGCGGGAGGGTCGGACAGGAATCAAGTTTTGAGGGCCATTCAATCCCGAGTCGTCAGGAACTAAACTGTCACGCAGGCACGTTCGTGCCACTTATATCTATGTCTGATGTCCCTCAAAGGATTTCCTTACGAGCGTATTATAATCAAAAAGTATGCGTAATAGAAGTTCCAATTAACGGTTCAATGATTAAGCGAGTCCCAAAGGGCATGCACTCGATCGACCGCTTTTGGAGCGCCGAACGGGAGATATTCTCAAAAGCGGAGTTGTATTGTGTCCTCCAAATATTTCAACTGCGCTGCTCCTCACGCCACGCTTTCCTTGATGTTTATCGCATCAGAAAGCTTCTGAGACTCTTTGTCATTCCTAAAATAATTCCGTCAATGCGGCACGAAAGACGGTTTACTTAAGCACCTGGATATGACCTAAGGTTTGTGCCTATAGTTAAAGAGGGCAAGTATAGGCTGACCGGTAAAAATGGGTACAAGCGTCCCCCGGCCTGGCGCTCGGCTTTTCCAGGGGTGTGCGTTTGGGAGAAGCTCCGTAAACCCCGCTGCGCGCCCCTCCTCCGCAGTGGGCCCAAACCCAGTTTCGAACCTCGCAGCCTGTAAAGGTGGTTCTGTTTGTCTTGCAGAGGTACTTCCTTTGACCCTCACCTGAAGTGCTCCCTTAGAGCCTCAGCTGCAGAAGTCCTAAACTATGAGCGAACTGTAGTTCGCTCATAATTGGAAGTGGCGCTAGGGTTACAAAGCAGCGATACCACGCTGTCCTCTTTTATGATGGCGAAAATCTTATACACCGGTCTTCCTTAGCACTTTAACAGCCACTTTGCCGTCGCGGTTCAGTGCTTAGGGCGATCGACTGCTCAACTCAAGGATGCGGAACCGAATCCTGGCCGCGGCGGCCGCTTTTCGATGTAATCGAAAAGTAATACGCCCATGTATTGTGTGTATTGTATCCACGTTAAAGAAGCCCAAGTGGCCGAAATTCTCGGAGCCATCTATTGCGACGTTCCTTGCAGCCCGAGTCGTTTTGGAACGGTAAACCCCCAAACGGTATTCTACAGCCAGGGTCGAAAATTCGCTGCTCACCACTTTCCCAGCCTGAACACTTGTAAAAGGGACATTGACCTAAAAGGCGCTGAGGGCGACAAGACTTCCCGCGTTTTTTTTCTTTAAGCCAGCCTAGATATTTTGCACTCATCTGCCTAAGCTTGATTACCACACTACTGCGCTATTTTCGCAGTCTACATTAGCAGTGGGTGGTGTAACCTTATATTCAGTCTATGATAAGGAGGGTTGAAAAAAGAGGCGTGCGTGTGCGTGCCCAGAAAGAGCTTTGCGCATGGCTGAAGTGTGTTTGTGGGAGTTTTGCTATGAGGAAGGTTGGTGCTAATGACGGTGGTCTCTTCAGCTTAGGTGAAGTAATATTTAGCACGTTTCTACTGGTCCGGACTCTTCATTTTGCCTTCCCAAACCCGTGTATGTGTTATGTGACTGAAAAACTGTAATTTGCCACATATACTTGGTATGCTAGGTGCTTAGGAAGGATTGTGTTAATATTTAGCAAGCATATTTGTCTTTTCTTTCCCCGACCGCAACATTTCATGCCCTTTCCGCTGCGCTCCTGCCTAGTGTAAATCTTGACTTAATCTCAAAAATTTAAAAACTGCCACCGACACATTGCACCTGTCTACCCCGTCCTTACACAATGGAGACGGAGGTTTTTGTACTGCGCATCAAGAGTACTTTAAGAAACAGTGCAAGGCTGTTCCTGATCGTTCGCTGTGAAGCTTCCAAAATAGGAACAGCGCTGAAGTGTGAAACAAAATGTCGCAGAATGCTCATATAAGGTTCCCAAAAATGTCCCCGACCTTCATGCGGCTACTGCCTCGGAGCGAAGCCGATGAACACGGCGGATGGCCACGTGTCATCCTCCTGCCCCGAAAGGCGGACAGCAGTGTCGGAAACCGCGGATACATCATGACCGGCCCGCCCACGTGGACCGTGCGGTCAGGGAGAGGATGGTAATTTTCGTGGTCTTCGGGTAAAGCCCCCGGTTTTTGAGCAGAGGGAAGCTGACAGCACTCTGTTTTATCTTGCGAATATATTGCATTCTGCTGAAGCGTACAGGACGTTTCGGTTGTCTTTGCAGCAGTCCATTTACCCTGCCGTCATTTTCCCTCCCGCCAAGCCGTGGCGCTAACGCGAGAGCGGGAAAGGCTGTTTTCTGCGACAACCATCCGCCCACCTGTCAAGTCCGGCTCCCGTGGCGTCAGCGGCAAGCTTAACGCCTTGTGCCGCTCGCTATTGGATCGCTCACTTCGACGCCATGCATGCAACGCATCAAGGATAACGCTGCGCAACAGATAAATGTGGCTGCTAGTTGCACCCCAGGCTTGTAGTCATATAAGTTTAAAAACTTTTTTTTAATAAGGAACAAGCTCGGTACGTAAAAATTATGCACTGCGGTGACAAAATACAGCCTTAAAAGAGAACGAGGAGCAAGCAGTCATCAGGCAATTTCTTACTATACCACAGCAGCTAATGTACTGGGTGTTTCAGCGAACTCTTTCATAAATTCCTAAAGATAGTGAGTTCTAAGCAGGTAGCAATATTTGCAGGAAGAAACTATAAGGGTGGCCAGGCACCTCTTGCTGCAAAATTCCCCTATTTAGATTAGTATTTACCTAAAACCCACTAATTAAACTTTTGATTGCTGCAATTACGTGGAAAGCCTCAATGCGGTGTACGAAGCCATGGCCAAGATGATGCAATATCGGTTTTTGAAGCGGAGAAAAATTAGAGGGACACTTAAGCATGACGCGAGCGTTTCACACACACAAACATTGGTTACTATTTTTCATTTTTTGCTTATTTTTTTCTTTTTTATGTTTTATTTGTGTGCTTTCTAATTTTTTTATTTCCTTTTCTTATACTGATGTTTAGCATCAGCAAACATTGCTGTTCCATTCTGGTCAATACGACATCTTTAAATGCATTCTTAATTTTTTATTATTTACTTTATTATTTGACACTATTATTATATATCTTTTTCTTAATTATCATCATCAAGCATTGGCCTTTCATTCGGAGCATTCTTTCTTTCTTTTTTTCCTTTCTTTAATTCATTACCTAATCTATTAATTACACTGATTTGATTAACTCGTCATCGCCTATCACACAATAATCAATCATCAATCCCGAATCACCACCATGATCCGCGTTTTTTTTTTTTTTTTCACGCAGCCCTCAATTATTTCCGATGCGCGATGTCAACTGTGTAGACGACATTTCTACGGAACGAGCACTGTCTACAAGCTACCGTTTCAAAAGTCATTTTTTTAAAGCACTGCAGCGCCAGCAAATCCACCGCTTTTTTTTCTGCACGAGACCGCAACTGAGCACAAGGGAGGCGCAGTTATCTCATTACAGATGCGACGCCCAGTGATAGTCCAGTGAGGTAAGTACATTTCTTAAAATTGTGCATCCGAAAACCACATCAGCGTTCATAACATCGGAAATGCTATTTCCCTCGGCGTTCTGGCTTGACTATTTTTGGCCATCTCGCACAAAAAAACGCGCGCTTTTGAGACCGACTTGCTCTAAACGACGTCCACGCTACGCTGGTCAACGACGCCAATGCCATGTGGCCTTCTCTGCCCACCTTCGTTGCGATGGTCGCTGCTCCAGCAAACACAAGACAAACGTCACACGGCACTGGTTTCATTGACTGATGGCGTTAGGGACACTTTGAGAGCAGGTTTTTCGAAAGCATGCTTCTTTTAGCACGCGGTACAAAACATTTGTTGAACCAGATCGTCTAAGGAAATCGCGCGTCCGAAACTGTAGAAACTGGCATGGCTTTTTTAGGAGCCAGCCCCGAATCTCTGATTAAAATAAGGCGCGCAACGCTAACTGTAAAAATGGTAATTATCATGAAACAGTTACCTAGCTCAGTAGATACCATCAATAGCAATTTTATACGTATGTTAGCGATGCTAGCAGATGCTGCACAAGCCGTCTTCGTAACAAAAACAACAGCAACTTATTTTTTTTTTATAATAAGCCGCTGTCTTCCTCGAAACACCTGGTAACCAAGGTGTCTAAGAGAACGGCAACTGCTGATTGGTGCGTAGCCCATTTTAAAGGTTGCACTAGAAATATCTCTCTTCTTTTGCCGAATGTGACAGTAAACACCTAACTCCGCCTCATACCTTCTGTAATTCTCGCCACAACCTGCACACTTCACGTCGGGGGTTGGCCGACAGACGCTTACGACAACGTAAAGGCAGGATTGGAGACGGTGCATCAACGTTTCAGTGCTACCTGTCACCCTGTCACACGATGCATACGTGTCTTTCCTCTGTATTTCCTACAGCTGCCGTTCATCTACGGACACTAGCCAGTGCTGTAGGGAGTCAGAACGTAAGGCTGATAATTCAGATATTCAAATAACGAACAAGTCCGTTATTAAGAAGTTACGCGCTGCGTTTTGCTAGAGCTGGAGTGTAGGATGATGTAACGATGGCGGGTGGTACGCAGATGACATCGTAGATGGCATAAAAGTGCTGATACACTGTTTACTTACAGCTACTGGTATTCCCTAAACGGCATCGTCGAACAAGAGAATACTGGTGGTTGTTAATTCGTAGCTGAGACATTGTTTCTTTGGCATGACGTGGTTGATAGCATCCAATATTTCTGTTTTCGTACAGATTTACTAGGCTTGGTTTGGTTTACGGGGTTAGTCGTCCCAAAGCGACTAAGGTTACGAGAAACGCCGTAGTGAATGGCGCCGGAACTTTACACCACCTGAGGTTCTTTAACGTGCACTGACATCAAAAAAGCACACGGGCACGGCCGGTGAGGCCGGGATTCGATCCCGCATCCTTGGGCACAGTAGTCGAGCGCACTGCACCACCCCGGAGGTGGTGCAGTGGTTAGGGCCATAAAGCAGAACCGTAGAACCGTAAAGCAGCGTTATCATATATAGACCTTTGCATCGGGCGAGAAAGGTGTCGAAATGCCTCCTCGCTGGGTTGTTGCAAACCGGTTCCACTGCTGTTTCCACCGGGTTGACGTCAGGCGCTCACTAGTCCAGCTAGCAATATGGTAAGACCCAGGGGGCCCTCTTTGCAAAGGTCTATAGTCTGAGTTACACAATTTGCTGAACTATTAGGATCTTACTTAAAGTAGCAGATTCATAGGACATTCGACAGGTCCTCCAAAAAAAGAAAAAAAAACTGCTTTTACGCTTATTAAAGCACGAGGATCTCCTTAAAAACCTTTTACCATACACGGGGATCAGCGTACAAAATACAAGTTGCTCTTGGAGCTGACCAGTGGTGGTGCACACTTTATTAAACGTTTTGTAAAGGAATGATTATTAAATGAAGGCACTGAATTACTCCGGTATTTTTCCGCGACTACCTCTCATTACCGATAGTTCTTTGTGATACCCTTTGGGGCAGCCTGGGTATTTCTTTTACTTTTCAAGCCTACTCTAACACGTCTATAATTAGCGATATATTTTTGTAATAGTCGTCTTTGATAAGTCTACAAGTCAAGTCTTTTTATCCAATATAAAACTCGATAAGCTAAGCAAATTGATTTATCGAATAATGGAATTCCCGATAGTTCATGTTCGCGTCTATTGCTCATGCGCCATGATGTCTCAAAATCAACTAATGGCCTCATAATTCAATGCCATCATATATGGTTACCGTTTCCTTATTTACCGGCTTACACCGTGAGTTGAGGTAAAAGAGACGACGAATGCTGAGTGTGTTGAAATAAATGTATATTAGACAGATGGCGGGCTGGAGTCGCGGCAAAGCATGGATAAAAATGCCCTTTTCGTCGAGTGAGCTTTCCTTGCTGTCCCCAACAAATTTGCATGGCAGGGTCATTCCGACCCAACTCTCACTTTACTTCGCTGCAGAGCTCTGCGCTGAGCAATGACAGGCCACTTCGTTAGCGGCAGTCGTTATACACACCCTTGCAGCCCCATTTCAATCATTTTATGTCCAGGCGCTTTCCTCCGAGTCGCGTGTGCCTCGATGTGCGGGCCTGCCCACCGCCTTTCCAGCATCAATGGCGCGCGCATCGAGGTACTCTAGCAAGATCGTTCTTGAAGCGCCATCGTCACAGGGTCTGTGGAGAGAGCGGGACACAATGCAAGGGGTTTATGGTAGATTTATTGAATGCTTAATGCTCCCTATATTCCCCTTTGTTAAATGACTTGACGAGTCGACGGGGCGGTGAAAAGGTAAACAGAAGGTATTTGCAGGCCGTTCTCCATTTGCGTAATGGGCGTGAGAACTGCATCGGGGATTTGGCCCTATCACAAAAACCCTGCGCTAAATCCTATCTCATCTAGACGTCAGAAGGGTTGTAATGGTGTCATTTATACCCACGAAGTCACCGCTGCCTCTATTTTCCCCCCATGGTTGCCCTTAGAACATTCAGTGGGGTGAGCTGCGAGTACAGGCGATGAATTTCGGCTTTATAGAATTTGACAAGGTGGGAAAGGGTGCTTGGATAGCTAGCATTCGCAATTTACTTCGAGCTGAGGGATCTGTGGCACAGTGAGAATAGTATAGCTCTTGCCGGGTGCACAATTACTATTTATTCTTTCTTTGCATAAAACACTCATTTATTTCGAGTGCTGAGAGAGTTAGAGAGATGAAACCGCTTTTGTTTCTCGCCACAACGATTGGCAGCAATGGCTTACCAAACGAAAACGGAAAGGTGGGTACCAATTTCGAGAGCGGATTTTGAGGTCCAAGAGAAATAAATATTGCTTAATATAGAGACGCGCCGAAACTGAAGCGCACTCATTTACTAATGCGTAAGCATTACGTGGGTATGCTTTCAAGGTTGGGTCACCAGAAGTTTGTCAGCACGACTATGTTCGAGTGAAGCGAGTGATAAGGAAACGAATGGCTCCACTATAGATAATGATGAAAAAAATCTTGCTGGGGAAAAAAGTATAGTGCATGCACAGTAAATAATTAATTAATTGTTTAGAGTAATTTAAGTAAATGAGACGGCGGGTCCGTTTTCAAAGTCGTGTCACCAGGTGTTTTGCGGCTTGATTACGCTCGAACTAAACGAGTTATAAGAAAACGAATAGTTTCCCTAGACAGAGGATGCTAAAATTCCCTGGTTAAAATTAAGTTTAGCCGATTAAGTTAATCAGGCGTTTAAATAGCAAAGACAGTAATGTCGACGTCCAAAGGTAGTCACGTGGTGCCCAACTTCTATGGGGTGTTACGTCAGAGTGTGAAGTCACAAACTGGCAGCCCCTTCTTCTTCCGTGTCGCTTCTACTTTCTTCCACACAGAATGCTCATACGCATTCCCCCCATGCAGGTGCTGCAGTTGTGTGGAACTTTTTTTTTTATTTACGTTTGTCAGCATTCTTTTTTAATCATGCGTTCGCACCGCATTTTCGCAACAGTAGCCTTCAGCGCTGTGCAGACCTGCACATTTTCTTCTTACTCTAACTTATGTGCTTTAGCGAATTACAGGTTGCAGACCAAAGAAAACAATGAATGAAACTGGGCTCCTCCCGAATAATTGCAAAAAAATTTCAAACTATCTGCTACAGCCGACAAAAATTTCCTGAAATTCGTTGGAACAAACCTGACTCAGATTACCCACTGGCCACCCCGGGACTATGACTATGCAGCACATCGAGTTTTAAGGGAATAGTAATGCGCCTATTCCTCACTAGCTGAAATCCAAAAATACTCTTCTCGCATACTATTCGCATTCTTACGAGAAACTGTCATGATTAGCACCCATTGAGAGCATATTCAAGTTTTCTGTTCTAGAGGACACCACGTTGTTTGTGACACGATGAGATGAGTAACGCAAACAGCGAGCTGGTTGCGATACGGTTACTAGAAGAAATGTTGCAATATATGCTAGCTGGTGCACAATAAAACAGGTTGATATGTTTTAAATATAACTCATTTATTAACCTTTCGTGAAATAACAGTTTGAAAACATTTACCTCTAATTCCAGCTATACTTACTGTCGTCAAGCTCTCAATATCTGTAATATGAACCCCTCTTTATTTGAGGTCCGTGTAATGTGCTAGCCAATCTAGAGAATGCCGAATATTTTGTGGACAAACCTGCCAAGCTGATATGTTGGTTCTTTAGCTACTAGCACGCACTCGACTTTCCTCATCTACTGCTTGTCTGTTTACACTTTGTCAAAACAAAAGAGAAAGGTAATTCACTCATAACGATATATACATTTCCGAAAATCCTGCAGCACTGCTTCATGTGAGTTGTGTCCAAAATACAAATACAATACAAAGAGCCATATTCATATTATTGTTCATCTTTCTCGCATCATTCCCCTTTATGCACTAGGAATTGAAAAGCGAAAGTCTCAGACACACCACAGTATAGCGCATAGAAATTATGGGAAACAGGTACATAGGGTCCGCCCTTATTTAAGTGACATTCGTATTCAAGGCATGATAAAGCGTTTTCTTTGTTTTTCAGTGGCGAACTGTTCAATATTCTCAGAGAGCACCGCACAACCCTTCACATCGACCAGCCCGCACGATCGTTTCTTAGCCCCTCAGGCTGAATGAGATTAAAGCGTGCAACATACGAGCGTAGTCGTAGTCGGCAGGGCTGCTTGTGCTTTCTGTTTATTGATTTCACAGGAAGACTTTGCTATGTGTTGACAGGTAGCGGTCTCACAGTAACATCAAAATGAAATGCAGGCCTCCTGCACCTTGCTATTTGTTTCGTTTTCAGTCCATGCTGCCTCGCTTCCAGCTCTCTACGCGAGCGCCAGTGACTTACCGAGCTTCCACGGTAATTTGTGTGCTTTCCATTAGCCAACTATGGACGTCTCTGTCCTGCATACAAGATTAAACATCCAGGCAGGCTATTTGAAACGTTGGAGCTTAGCACGACTGTTTTTTTGTTTCAAACTGCACGACTGTGCACGACTGCAAAATGCAACCGTGCAAAATGCACGACTGTGTGCATTAGACCCATTGTTTGCAGAGCGGAATCACAGATGCCTATCTTCTCATTTGTGGTGTTGTAGGTGCGTGTTCAGCTTGCTGGAGAATGGGGACGAAAGGCTTAAGGGGGTTTGTATTGTGTGATGGCGTGTCTAGGGGTAATTTTCTGTCCTGCATCTCAGGTCCGCATCGAAATGACTGCTTTGTTTGTGTAGCTAGACTTGTCAATGCAGCAGTCTTTTACCCTTTGCTTAGTCGCGATCGAAGTACAGGATCGCGATAGCATATAGCTGTCTTTGCTTCCTAGTGTGTACTCAGAAAAGGAAATCTTGCTAAATCCAAACAGGAAAAACCCATACTAGAGTGGTATGGAGTGGTTGTTTACGTTGACACTAAATGTACAAACATTTCATCTTGGAAGTTAAGCAAGTAGTTAGCGCGGAAAAATACCATGCATTTAATAAAGACATTTAAAACGAACAAGCTTAGATTGCAGAGGGAAAAAAGCACTACTAGTCATGATACTACGTTGAAGCATTCCAGTATTCGTCTTCAAGACTGATGAGAGATAAGTAGTCGTAATGTTGTGGCAGTGTTACAGCCAACGAGCTTGCGGTCGTGCCATAATAGATGCGGTCACAAATATCCTGGCGCACTGATATGCGGCACCGCAGAAGGTTTATGTATCTGCCTCGTCAGTGGCAATCAGATACCAGATACAATTTAGGTGACTCTGCTCAATATTTTTTGGCTTGCTAATGGCCTGGTTTCGCTGAATTCAGGAAGGATAACCAGTACAATCGAAGCGCATGAGAGGGGACGAAGTGAAAAATTAGAGTGACGTGAACTCTACATTCGGGGCATGACACGATAGCGGCCTCCTTGCTCTCTCTCTCTCTCTCTCTCTCTCTCTCTCTCTCTCTCTCTCTCTCTCTCTCTCTCTCTCTCTCTCTCTCTCTCTCTCTCTCTCACGCAAACGCACGCACGCACGCACACACACACACACACACACACTCACGCACGCGCACACACACACACACACACACACACACACACACACACACACACACTATAGTATACAGTGGTAAGATACCTTGTTACGTAAAAGCCGACATGTCATTCATATAAACTGCCAGTCCTCTTGTATTCATCAGTGCAAGCGCGTACTGCGTGCTTTTAATAACGAAAACCAATTATACTGAGTTGTCTAGTCGGTAGATTATCTGGCTCGCGGCCAAAGGGCTGTGGGCTGGAATGTTGCCTAAAATTCTTGAATATTTTTAAAACAAGATCAATTGACAATTGAAACAATTTGAGACGTGACACAACATTTATTTCAGGTTATCCCTTGAAAAGATGTTGGATTAAAACGGGCAACACGCATATAGAGAGACAGGACAGGCGCCACTTGAAACTGAAACGCCAGAGCGTGTTGTCCGTTTTGTCGCTACTTCTTTTCAAGGGAACATATGTACCAACTAGCCCTCTAGTTAGTTTTACTAAACCTTGCCGTTATACCTGATGTTCATTCGCTTTCAATTCATACTCAGATGCCACAACCCAATGACAGCATTGGCGGAATTTGAAATTCCTGCTCAAAGGAATGTGGCTTTAATTTCATGACGCTGCTGATTATTGTGAATTTTTCGCGAACTGCCAAAGGTGCCGACTGGAGCTTTTCAGCTGCTCTTGGTCCTTATGAATAAAGCGTTATACACGCAAAGAGCTCATACCAGCTTTAGAGTCGAATACAACGCAAAGAAAATTATAGGGGTTAAAACTAATTACACCCAAGATCGATAGGGAGATCTATCATGGTAGAAATGTTCCGGATTCTACTCGCCGAGATCTTTTGCGATACATGACTCAACAATATAACGTGAAGTTTAATTTATAATCAGGACTAACCAATTATGATATTTAACACATGTAATCACTGCAGTAGAATTGTACTTGTTAAGTTAGAACGCGATATTGCTGACCTTGTAGCCTAATTAGTGCATATCAATCACTTATCTGTGATTAATTAGCGTGCGTAATGGGCAGAGTTGAATTGCATCCTAAATAAGCTGAGAAACGGTGTAATACTTGTGTGGCTACCGCTTGACTTTGAAGGTTTGACTTTGAGGATGTCTGAAGGTCAAAGTCCTGCACCGAACAAAGTGATCGACTTTCGCATTGTCTAGAGCTATCATTCTAAAATGACCCCGCCGGGGTGGCGCAGTGGTTACGGCGCTAGACTACTGTTCCCAAGGACGCGGGATCGAATCCCGGCCTCGGCGGCAGCCTTTCGATGGAGGCGAAAAGCAAGGCGCCCGTGTGCTGTGCGTTGTCAGTGCACGTTAAAGAACCCCAGGTGGTCGAAATTTCCGGAGTCCTCCACTACGGCGTCTCTCATAGCCTGAGTTGCTTTGGGACGTTAAACCCCACAAACCAACCAAACCAACCAACCATTCTAAAATGCAAATGATAATAGAAGATTACACCGAAAAGACTTGTCTTCATTACACATTTTGCTGTGTGCCTTTCTCTCGACTTGTTCGTTTTTTATTTTTATTTTTTGCTGATTCTCGCTTCTATAACTACGTACCAACTAGCTCACATATCGACTCACCTGTGAAGCTAATACCACTGTGGCAGCTGTACTTAAAAGTATGCACCAAGTTGCCGGAACTGTCCTCCCTTTGCAAATTTTCACGTTTTTCACTTTTTCAGAAAATTATTAACACCACACTTATTAAATTATTATTATTAAATCATAAAGACTTTAAAATATTAACACCTCTCCCAAGGAACCCGAAGACGATACTTCACGGCACAATCATCCTTTCAATGTTAAGCGCGCGACATGTCACACATTCCTTTTCCCTAAGTCAATAATACTACATTCCTATCACACACAATGATAGGAAAGCAGCCAGGGTCCGTTAGAGATTTTATCTGCTATTGTAATGTTCGCATTGTAATGCCGCAATGTTATCTCCTTCATATTCTAACGTCTACCTCTGCCACAAATGTCCTCGGGGTGTACTTAAGCAATTTGCTGCAGCCTCTTCACACAAGGATACCGAAAATTTGCAAATGAACTCTCATATATAAATCATGGCTTCTTCACTCTTCCTTTATTTACCAAAATGCAGGCATCCGAGGCTTATTCAGGTGTTTCATAAATGTCGTATTATATTTTATGTGCTGCTGAGAAATTTTGTAGTTAAGACTACAATGCATTTGAGGCAATGCTCAGAAGTGGGGATATTCTTGCATGAGTTCTAACAAAAACTCTTGTTTGAACGCTGTATTTCAAACATGTTTCAACCTACTCAACATCTTCAGGTGCTCTCATTTATGTGATATGTGACATATTGGAGACAGTTGAAGCTATCTCTTTTCGTCGGATCCTACTTTTTGGCGCATGCGAAATTGCCCAGCACTTCACTTTACTCTCGTGCTTACTAATAGCAGTAAACTGATATGAGCACAGCAATGATGTTTAAGCTTCGAATTCTGTAAGCTACAGGAATACTGTAACACATTTTGCTATTCACAACACTCATTTTAATTGGCACTGATGATTTGATGCGGCAACATGAAAGCCTCAAATTCATTATCTCTGCACGCTTCACATGAACTCTATGCACCTGAATGCACTACAGCGATATCCATTTGAAACGTGTCGCTCCACATTTTTGTTCACAAAGCGGGAGATGTGCGGGAAAAAGGAAGCAAACGAACATAAGGACTGAAAATGTGAACTGCTGAAAAACACAGCCACGGCCGGACCGTACGACAGCACGCTTCGTGCATTCTATATGCCGTGTCAGACTCCTTTCGGATTACCTCCTCCCTGTCCCTTCCCACAATAGTTGATTTCCCGCTGAATTCCTCCTGCTTTCTCTAAGAGGGAGAATTTGACTACACGACAGCTCGCGTGTTACAGACTGGCTTTCCTTCCTCAGACTTCTAAAGGAACCTTTTTTATGCGTTCATTTTGCATGTGAAATTCTTGAGCACTGAGGAAAATCGAAATTGCTTTCGCAAAGCTCTTCTCGTTTTATGAGAGGACCAAATCTTCAAAAAGGATGAGGTCTTTTGATTCTTCGATATGGCGAGCATATCGACTGGCATCGTAAAACCCTGAAACACAGAGTCTGTTTAAGCCTGCGACCCAACGGCTCATCACGGCTGTTTCTTTTTATTATTCATTTCAGCTATTAAGTGCGTGCGAATGTATTCGAAAATGTGGAGCGGCTGGCGTTTTTATGGCCAGGGGCTTTCACTTCCAGCTGGGTCAGCTCTATAAACACTCTGCTTTTTTTTTTCTTTTATCGTTTATGATTTTTACTACCGTCGAGGTCGTTAAAATGTCCTATTGAGTAGTAGCGACTTGGCCCTGGATGAATTTCGTGTTGGTGCTGAGAAGACTCCGGGCAGTTTACGGCCTGTTCGTAATACATTAAAAATTCCGGAATACTTCTAGAGCTACGTGAGCTGTGAAGTTGTGAGCTCTTATAATATCTGCACCTTCCAGCATTGCTAGAGGGCTGGTAGTAGATACGTATGTACAAGGGGCTATTTGTACATAATAGAAATACAACTTATACTTGATTCGGGCAACGTAGACAATCCAGAAAAAGACCGAGCACTTCCCGTTCAGGCCACCAAGGTATCCGTATCATTTTCTGAAGTATGTGACTGATGTGAGGGTGTCTTGTTATTTCGTTTTTTTTTTTTTTTAATCTCCAAGTACAAAGCAGAAATCATCTTCTAATTCGAGACACAAACTGGCACAACAATTTATTATTTTTATTACTTTTATTTTTTTTTTATTTACTGTTCAAATGAATACAAAACATTTGCTAAATTCTGCTGGGCCAATACAGCGCTGAAGAGAAATATCATGCAAGATCCCACTTGTTATGCGTGCTCCTAGAGTGTGAGTTCTTAAAACAGCTTCCATTTTGGTAGAATTCAACAGAAACAGAAGAAAGGTCCCGGTTATATAATAGTTTTCATCGTAGACATGATAAATATTATCCGAGCAGCGTTTACTGATGCACAGTGGCGTTTCGCATAGACGTCGATATAACCCTTTATTTCGCTACCATTATTCATCTTACAATTCCTGCTTTAATGCGTAAGCGTTGTATGGCCATGTAGGCGGGTTTCGAGTGGACGTGGCGTTCTCGGCGCTGCAAAAGAGGATTTAATTGGTATATCGCAAATAAGAGTGGTACCATCGGATAGAGCGTTAAGGATAGATGTGCAAGTGACAAAATGGTTGATGTGGGTTAATTAGGTAAATAATTAGAGCCAATAAGTTCATCAGACGTCGAAATAACCAGGGATGGAAGTAATCAACGTCCAAAGGGGGTCACATGGTACTCGACTTCCGGTAACGTAGACCTAGCTTCCGGTAGCGGGAAATTTGAAATGTTTAGCGGGAAAGGGCGTCATCTGCGTGCACAAATGCGTGGGAATGGTTAGAAAGCGTGCAAAGAGAGGTAGCCAACCACCTGCAGTCTGAAAAATTCTGAGAGCGCTGCAAAATATGCAGTGCAGAAATGTGAAAGACTGAGCGTTTCTGCTACACACGGTACATTGCGCGCCCGTTGTCGAACACAACCAGCGTTCCATTGAACGCACCAAAGTTCACCGGCGTTGTATAATTGGTTTACGGGAAATTAAACACGCAGTATCGGTCACTCACGAAATCTCGATGAGACATCTCGCAAACACAGCCACGTTTAGGCTTACGCATTTCTTCAGTGCAGATTCTGCAGTGATCTCAGACATTTATATTCAAGCGTTGTCTTCTAGCACGTAAGCAGCAAATTGAGCAAATATCGGAGAACAGAAAACCCTAATTGAGGCTTCATACAAAGATGAGGAATAGCTAAACTGGAAATAAATACCGTGTAATGAAGGCTGAGAAAATTTTATGTTGATTGGAAATACGGCAACAGCTGATGCAATGAATGATAGTCAGGTAAAAAGAAAATAAGGAAGTCTTGAAGCAGTTCATTCAAAATCTTAACGTGAAAGGACTATTCGAACCTAGCTTAGGCTATGGATTAGCCATGTGTTGTGTTTCTCGTCTTCTCCATTCGCCTTTAGAGCGCCCCCAATTTGCTCTTAATCAAATCGATTTAATAACTACTCCACCAACATGCATATACTGCTAAGCAGCCTCTCGTTTCTGCGAGTTTATTCGGCCGATTAGTGAAATCATTGGCAGCGTGCCTGTCAACCTGCTCAGTTACTTCTCTGTGTGAATAGAGCACGATACTGCAGTTCGGTACCGACATTGGAGCGAAGTAAAGATATGCTATGTCAACCATTTACAATAATCTTCTAGCTATCATAAAATGCAGCATGCTAGCAAAACCTTCATATTCAACCCGGTACGCCATCGAAAAGCGCGGGAATAATCAAAGCAGCTAACCTCAAGGCTGAGCTAAAAACTCCATGCAAGAAGGTTATCATATACCAAGCTAGAAAAAATATTTTTCTACTATTTTCTACTCTTATATTACTGCAGCTTTTATGTGATGTAGTTTTATTTTAGCAGCGTAAGATATACAGCGAGGTTCTATATTTCGCGGGAGGTTTATTACGCTTCTACGTACTGTTGCCTCAAATTAACCGCTTCTAATTTCAAGCCCTTGTTAATGAAGCGCTCACAGCGTGTCCATTTTCCTCCCAAGGGGATAAGCGTTGACGGTACGAGCGGTTGCTCAACAATTCCGCAGGTCTTATCAACGTTTCCTGTATTATACCAAAGTGTCGAACAGGATTGCGTCCGTTTGTTATACTTAAAAAGCATAGGCATATTGAAATATATAGCCACCAGGTAGCCCGCGTGCGATGGTCCTGTACGTTGTCGATGGAGCACACTAATTAATTAAGGCAATTAGGGAAGAGGTATCGCTTCTCCGCGGCCTGCATAAAAAGAAAAAGCAGAAGACCATGCGTCCTGTTACGCCCGAGTCTTTCACAGACAATGTTAAATGAGCAACCAGGAGAGAAAATGTATATTAGGGCGCATCCGATAATCCTGAGGAAAGCTGAAACTTCGGTGGAATGCGCAATTTAAAGAAGTTATTGGCTCATTTGCGCCCACGCTTATTTTGCTTTCCTCTGCCTAGCAAGAAGCGTGCAAAACTGGCGTTAGCTATTCAGTTATGTTAATATACATGTCGCGTGTTAAGCCAAACCACAACGAATGCAATGACAACCCACACTAATGTTTCCTTTTGAAAGGCTTAGATGAGCACAAAGCCACTGCGGCTGCAATGATTTCACATGTAATCTCAAATATTTCAGCAAACGTGCACACAGGGGCCACCTGACCCTCTAAAGAACGAGCTTTCCTGTAACAAGCTCTACTCTAGCGATGGAATCCGTCAGTGGCATAAGTAAATACTGTTATGATTACGAAGCTAATGCGCGTCTTCAGATGCTTCGGCTAATAATGGGAGAATGTGCTGTACTTTTCCTTTCAGAACGTTCAGACAAGTGTTCACAGGCCATTACGTAACTGTCTAATGGTGTTAGCCGCTTGTGCTATGGTCAGGCCTGCGGAAACCAGTGCAGGGGTTAAACGATCCTAGTACGCATCATCTCTTGTCCGTGAGCCTGGTTGGGTGTCGGTGAGCACAATGCCTCGGAAGCGCACCACAAGCTGCTGAATAAACGCGTTAATGAAGCGTGCTGCCGAAGGTTATCGCTGCCCGGCTAAGCGACCTGAACGCACTTCCTCGCTAATATGGTCGAAGCCATCAAGGCCAGCATGTGAAGACATTTCAATTGTGTGCAACTCCTCGGACACACAAACAAATCCGGTCTCAATGAAAGGCGTTAATGACGCATCTCCTCGCTAACAGCGGCAACAGCTTGAGCTACTCCAGAATCGGAAGGGCTCTATCCCATTGATGACGCAAGCAGAGTGTGGAAGAGAAGATTGGGAAAGAGTGCTTTCATTCGACAGTGTGGTTCGCTGGTTACTGAGGGAAGCGATGGAACTCTTCTTGTCAAGCATATGGAAGAATCAGGATCAGACATTCGAAGCTGCTAGGGATGTTGAAGAGAGTATCTATACAATTTCTACAATGGATGAGAAGGATGAAAGGAATCATTACAATTACTGGTAAGCGAACGACACGTCCAGTGCGGAAAAGAAGACGAGGACGACAGACTACCTAACGTCACTGGGGTTGAATGTGGTATGTAAAATACTTGAGTGCGAATTCTCTCCTACTCGGCAAGCTAACGATTTTGTTATGACAGGGATACGTTACGCGCTATCAAGTAGTGCAACATACATTTTCTCGATCTTCTATGCTATGGAATAGATAGATTAACGTCCTAAAGTGGCATGAGCGCTGATGGCCTTGGTTACGGAGGGCTGCGGCTTGATTTAGATGACATCTAATCCGCATTCCTCTATTAAGCGTTGATATATTGCTGTACAAGGGTGCGCTACGTTTCGTTTCCATTGCTTCCGGGATCGAACCCGTGTATTCGGACTCCGCAGCCTAGCGCCCTAACAGTTCACATATCTACAGCGCTGGGGTTTCTCGAGGTTCGAACAGATGCAGCGTCACTGGCGAATGGAGCACACGCCGTGTTTCAATAAAATGTGCGCAGTGTCAACAGTCTAAGTACATGGCCTAGCTGTCGTTGCTTAATAGTGGAGACGTGTAGAAAAGTGACAATAAAACTTATCTCAATATCTTCAAGCATCTGCAGAAGAGTTGAAAACCACTTGTCTCCTTGCTGTGAGCGACGTTTTCAATGGTGGTACTTTAATCTAGCAATAAATTACATTTCTCTTAATTAGTTACAATTGCATTTTTACCATCCGCCATGCCGTTTGGACAATACAAACCATAAGAAGGTGTTGCACTGCTGCAGATAACGACTAAGAGCTGACACAAAATGAAAAGAACATAACTGTTATATAAAACTGACCACAGCTCAGTATTCTTCGCTTCGTAAGAACGATAGTAACGAAGTGATCAAGTACCAGTCGATCTTGCTGTTTTGTTTCAATGATACAAGGTTTCAATGATACAATGTTTTAAGGATACAAGAGCACTACACCCTGTTTTAGTGAAGCACTCCACTGATTTTCGTTTATGAAGCCAAAAGTATTGATTCATTCTTTGCACACACACACAGCGAGCACGTAAAGCTGAAAAAAAAAGAGTATGTTGTGTTTATATAAATACTTGCGAGTCAATTTTAAGCAATATGATCATTCACTTTTATGAACATATTGATAGAAACTATCTGAGGTTTAGATACGTAGCAAAACGTTGTTTCGCAAATTTGTTCTGTGCTCGTTACAAGTAATTTTCACAGTGAATACTTTTCGTAGACACCTAAAAGCGTTCTTGAAGTACGTGAGACAATGGAATGTTTCGGCATATATTTAGAAACGGTTTAAGGCTATCGATGCGTATCAAAATTATGATTGTTCTTAGCTCACAATAAGTAGGACTGTCATAGAAAACCAACAAAACGCGTGTTTGAAGAATAAAAGGAAAAACCTCGTAGCCTGCCAAAAACATTATATACAGGTATATGGATTGTTATAGCGATTTTGAGCAATATAGGGAAAGTTTACGTTCTGGAACTCATCTCAAAAAAATGTCGAAACTTTCTGCCTATCCCACCAGTGTTCAATACCATGCTCCACGTGTTCCTCGTCGCAGTATTCTGCATTTTTTTCGCTCTATGAAACAGATCCAATAAGCTGCTTATGCCACAAGGCATGATGGTGACTATAAAGTAATTCATTATTGCGGGGGCTTGCCCTGCTCTTTTTCGGTTCGCACAGCCTGTTTTAATAATATTGCTATTTTCAAGCAAATTATGATATATATTTTCTAAAGAGAAGTATTTCCTGACAATTCTACCGAACTTAAATTGCACAAAAGTAGACCAAACAGCGTATCCTGAAAGTATAGAAGAGTAGATAAGGGAATGCAAACTGAGTGCGAGACGCCCTACAGGCGAAAGTGTAAACGTTCCCTTCGACACATAAGTGTTAACCGATAACTTGTGTTTCCTTAAGTAACAGGCGATCCGTAAACATGCATCACTAGATTAATACTCGTCAGTGACTTATTAACATCAAAGATTCGTGCAACTCAGGATATCATTCAGTTTTCCCAAAACGTGCATGATTCAAGGTTATCGAGATCCGTCTATGATGAAATTTGGGCTGTACACCATGTGATCAGTTTTTTTTTTGTTTTTTTTTTTCACCATAGTGTACTTGTCATTGAAGTACTGGACCTTTATCTATTTCCTCCATGAATCAAATGCCAAGACTCTCTACGACTACACAGCGTTAAGAAGGCGGAAAGAAAAAGAAAGCGTATGCAATTCATCGTGCGGAAGAAGAAAGTCCCCAACACTTCCTGGCCTTAACATGGTACTGCACATAGGCAGGAAGCAATCCAATACATCCACGCGGTCTGCGCGAAAGAGCAACGCCGACAGCACGAAAAATGGCAGCAATCAGTTTCGGAAGGAAGTTTTACTCCTTCGATCTTCCGTCTGTCCTTGTTCTGTTTTTTTTTTTTTTTTTATGTTCTAATGGAGCGTGCACGACGACCAGTCTGAGTGTTGGGGCCAGGAGGGTAAAAGTGGCCGAAGCACATGCAGATAGCACTCCGCCCCACTTCCTCACTTCCCCACCACACAACCGCTCTCCATCCCGCCATGGTGTCAACGTTGACAACTAATGCGCTTGTGTTTCACCGTGCTTGCTATATGGCGCTCCCTCACTCCCCATTCGGACTTCGTACCAGAGCCGGCTCTCTAATGTGATTGGAAGGGAGTGTTCAGCATGATTTGTCGCGTTGATGCCATCTTCACCAAACTGTGCGCATGCGTGCTTGTTTGTTTGTGCGGTGGTGTACGCTTGAGTACTGTTTGGGCATTCCCGTTCATTCAGAGAGAAAGTTTTAGAGTTCTATCACTTCTGCCATTTGGTACCAGGTCTCTAGTCATTTGTGTATCCGCTCTTTGCACTGAGTTTATTCGCCGGTTTTACGATCGCATTGCCCATGACAAAGAATATTTTGTTTTCTTTTGAGAGAGTTTGGCGAACGTCGCGTAGTTTTCCTTTGCAGGTATGTGGCTTTGCTACGGCCGATACTCATGAGTAATTGCTCCCTTAATACGAATATGTTCTACCGTGTGATATTCCCTGGACCAGTGGTCCAACACATTTAGCTCTTCGAGTTCTTCGTAACTTTGCCCTCTCTCTACCACTGCTAGCTTACAGGTTAACTCTTGGAGCGAATGACCCTGATGAGCGATGGCCCCGAGTTCGATACTCGGATCAAGGATAATTTTCATTCAACTTCCAACTTCTGTGCATTTTGCATGACTTTCTTTTATGGATGTATGGCTGTGCTTGTATGAAGGATAATGAGGTGTAACCTGTCTATTGCAAACCTACCCCACTTTGAGGATTCCTTCAACTCATGACTAACAATGTTTTTTCGCTTCGGGTTACGACATAGTAAGGCGTCCGTGATATTACGCGAAGCGTATAGAGCTCATTCTGTCGAAAAGCACTGTCGCTGTTGGTGGACTGAAGTTGCGAAAACATTTTTTTTTCTGAACACTACTTCGCGAGATAACGTGTAGAAATAATAGATAAAAACTAGCTGTGTTTGCTTTATAAGCTGGATGTTTTACTAGGTGTAGTTGTCAAGCAATTAGAAAGAAATCAAGATAAACTGAGGGAAGACTCTGGCATTGCTTATTTCAGAAGTTGATCATAAACATAACGCCGTTATCACTTCAGTGCAAGACCAGCGTTGTAGGGCATCAGCTTTAGCTGTAAAGCCACTGCGGAATATATAACGTAAAATGCTGCTATGAGCATAACGCCGGTGTAATCAATTGTCTGGTCTTCCAATTTGCAGCAAAACCTTCCTCGTAAACTTTGTCCTGCGCTCGCTCCAAGCATTTTCCGCAGGCAAAGACAACAAATTGAGAACGTTTTGACAATAAATAGGGAAAATGGCAAGCGTTCTGTGGGATGACCTGCGGATGCAAAGATTGTTATAGAGCAAATTTATGATATGCCAAAGAATTGCGCTTTTTTAAAAGAAAAAATGGGCATGTCACTGCCACGGCCTTTAATGCGAATTAAAAGTATTAAACTTACTTATAAGGACTAAGGAATAGGAAGAAAATCTTTCCAACTATATTACGGAAACTTTAATATCCCATGTCATATCGTTTTAGGGGGCCACAGACGGCAAAAACCTCGCCCATTGTCTTCGAGTATTAAATGCGCGTTCTGAAAAAAAAAAAAAAAAAAAGAAAACGAAACGAGCGACTCCTAAGATAAAGTAAGACGCGCTGGGAAAAGGGACGATGCGCCATCCCCAATGGCGGCTATTTCCGAAGCACTCCAGCCACATCCTGTCGTTTTCCCTGATACAGCGGCGTCGGCTAGTCGGCAGGCGTGCAACTGTCGCGGATGCCGGTTCGTACCGTCAACTCTTGTCCAAAGTCATACAGATGAAAACTTCGCTCTATTCTGACAAGACGGTTCTGATCAGTGCCCACTGGAAGGGAGCAGAGAGAGGCCAGTTAGTCTTTAAAGCAGACAAGGAAACAGCTTGAGGGCACGGGGGAGCTCCGTGGAGCGAACTCCGGAGATTGCAAGTAGACATGAAAATCAATGTAAGAGTGCTATTGCTGTCAGCACGCCCATTCCTGCAAATTGCCCTTCTATGATTGGAGTGGTATCGTAAGAAATATGGAATAACCTTTATTTTTATGAAAATTATACGGCTAAAAAAATTTAGAAAATCTAGACAGAGCTGGAGAGCCCCTACGTTAATGTAACTTTTCTGAAGCGTGTCCTGTTTTGCAATCGCTTTTTCCAGGATGGGCATTCGACAAAACGTTCGGTACTGATGAAATCACTCGTCTTGCTTAGTGTGTCAAGAACTGCCCAATGTTTCTATGACACATTTCATGTTCAGGAAGGCCTACTAACTTGGACGCTTGTTATGAATATTTAAATAAAATCTGTAAGATGAACGATAAAACAAAATATTTTATCCAGACCTAATTATAATAACGATACAATTCTTAAGAAAAAAGTCGCGGTATTTTCGCGTATGCACAAAGAAAGCTTAGAACGTGCTCCTGGAGATTTGCAAACCCATATAGTTTATCGGTGTCATAATTTTGTTTTTAAGAAAAAAAAGCGACGCGTTATTGTTACTTTCCTCCTTTTCCAAGGCGCTCATGGAGAGTCCTCTAAATTTAGTCTCCAACGTATAACATCTTTGTGCTGTGCAAAACCTCCACGAATCAGTTGATAAGCGTACGTCTTGCTAAATTTAGACTAGCGAAGGACAGCCGGTAGTGAAAACCATGGCTTCCTGCACTGTACTCTTCTATTTTTGCTTGGCTCCGTACGTCGCTATTATATTTGCCACGCTCTTCAATACAGAGGGGTGGGTACGTGCAACTGCCTTCGGCTCTCTGAAATAAGGCCGTTCAAGGCCCCAGATTAGAAGATCGACAGGCCTGACCGCGTGGGAGACAACCGAAACACTCCTGCGCTATAGCTATAATCTCAGCTTGTGGGTTCTACACGCTTGCGCTTCTTTGCGTGCCTAATAGGGAGCGGGGCGACCACTGTCCGGTCCGCTGTCTCTGGGCACTGAATGACCCACCACTGGTCACTGTCGTATCTGTGGGAGTGGTCGCCATCAGGAGACAAGTGCAAGAACTGCCACCAACGCCGGCATGTGGGCGGAATGCAATTTATGACAGACACTTGAGCCCGCGGTCAGATTATGGCGAAGGATGTGAAAGCGAGGAAACAGGGAGAAGCGAAGGCGAAAAGGCATTATGGGTAAAACGGGCCGGGCAGCAGTAGACAGTCTGGGTAATCCATGATGAGAGGTGGTAGTCTAGAATAGCAATCCGGGTAGCTTTCGCCCTTATGTGGTACTTTCAGTGAATCCTGTCTCCTGGGGCACGAAGAAAGGGTGGATACAAAACTAAAGCAGCCGTATAATATTTAACCGTGATTAACTATGTGTCAATAAAAGTAGTCAGGTAAGCTCAACGGTAAATATATAAATTTTAATTACAGTTAAGAAGTTCAAATATTGCTGCTATTCAAATCATAAGTGGATGCTATCAATTTCACTGTGTATGACCTTCCCTGCATGACCTTCAGCTTCAGACTGTCTACTATAGCTCTGTATAAGAAAAGTTTTGTCCTCTTCTCTAGTAATAACTAAAATCTTCGTTTGGGCATATTGGTCAGAATACATAATAATAAGAGGCAGCGATAACAGACAATAGGCGAACATAAGACGGCATTACTCGAGCTCCAGTCCTGTTGTCTTGTGTCCGTCCTTTCGCGTTGCCTCTTATTATTATACTTTATAGTAATCATCTGGCTGAAAGTGCTGCATAAGGAACCCGCACAAAGTAGCAATATTTTTAAGGGTTGTAAGTCTTCATCGATGTAGTGCGTCAAATAAATAGCTTATAAAATAGGGAAACAATATTAAATATGCATATGGAGTTGTCACACAAGATGCGAGCAACGCCAGAGAGAGAGTGGTCGGATGCATGTCGCCTGCACGCCGGCCTAGGTAACACGACCGCTCCTGGGCGCACAACCAAGACCAACACTCCACCAACATAATAAGTGAAATAAGTGATAGTAGTCATCGTAACAAAATATCAAGCGAAAATGCAGATTAGGAACTTTATGCAAACATAAATTACACTGACTTCTTTGATATCCGCCTTCACGTCTCTGATCCCCAACAGCGCGCCAGCCTCGTGAAGGCAACGAGGAGCCACCCACTTTCCGCTGCTACGAGCTGCCTCAAAAGATGACGCGAAGCCCGGAAAAGGTATTTTACTGCCAACTCCTCAGTTCAATGTGCAATCCGTTAATCCGGCGTCCCGCTGCGTTATGTGGTCCCGTTTCATCGAGAGGCTGCTTGCCGCACAACCACGCGAATATGAATTACAAATCCTCGTGGAACCCTCCCAGAGTATGGTTCTATAAAGCACCCTTTTTTAGACTCGCGCCCGGTTACTGCGACTCAGAAAAAAATACGAATTCATCGGTATTACGTTTATGACGCGGCAATAAAAAGGGGAGATTTTTCGAAGGAGAGAGTAGTCGAGCCACTGGGTTCATGCGAGCCTCGAGCGGTATCGTCGAATTTTATACTTTCATCCGGGAGCCATGTACTTTCGTCCCTCAGGCTGTGCATTCAAATTCTAACCTCGCGCTATTATTACTAGCAATACCTTTTGCTTTTACCTTTTGCAGTCTGTCGTGAGCTGATTTAGATGGTAGTCTGCCGCCTAAAATTGTTCCAAAGTTTTATATGAAAGCAGCCAACAACCTCTGGAACAAGAACAAGCATTAGGTGATATTCCGTTTGTATTGATCAACGTGAAATAATAATGTAATCGTAGAGATAATTTATTTGTGAAGAACCCATAAGCTACCGGCGGCATATGGTCGCTTTTCCCACTTTCTAATCAATATCTCCAAAATTACTTTATTTCATACTGATCAACATAAAAAAAGATCCCTACCCTTGCTTTTGTGTCGGTGACTGTTACCTCCCTTCTGATGTGTCGAGCAACGAGTCCCTCATTTTCTCCTCATTTGTATACTGATTGGTTCCCAGGGCTTGAAATAACTGTACTGCTTAAAATCTTGATAAGATATTTCATAAAATAGTTTCAATCTCGCTGACACATCTCGCGGACATATCTCGCTGACGCGAGGTTTTGGCACTTATTACACACTTCTGATCACTATCCTGCATTTATTTGGCTCGAAAAACCAGAAACACATCCACTTCCAATGTGCGTGACGTCACATCCCATGAACGTTGACATTAGTCGTATTGCTATTTTGTCATCTGACTGATTTTACTTTTTAAATTTGGATTTAATTAACTATCTAATCATCCTGCTGACATACTATTTCTTCTGCAGCATCCTCACATCACCCTCTATCGATCACAACCATACATTTGATCATAACGACACAAGGACTGCGGACATGTTATGTACACAGGATCCCACCGACATAATAATCCCGCTATCGTCTTAATAACTGACAGGAGATTTAAGCGCAGCCTTTATGAGTATGGCGCGATAACGTTATTGGCACCTGTTTACCTGCTCCCATTGCGTATCGTTGCTCGCCACATGCCCTTTTCTACATGATTCAAAAAACACATTATGTGAATGATCACCCGTCATTGATATAAAACCCTGATTTATACAAGCCTTACGAATGTGCACTCGTGGCCTCGGAGTATCGTGTGTGGCTTTGGACCCAAAGGCCCAAATTCGATCTCCACCTCACCCTTCCCTCCCAAAATACATGCCAGAGTTACCACGTCCTGCTAACTTAGTCATGTCACGTCTTCTAGTCATGTGACACAACCCACCAACCTATTTGTATCCGTCAATGTCACTTTCCGGCTACCAGTGTCAAGAGGGATGCTCGACGTTTTTCGTTCACAATGGCAACGCCGACGCAGGGCTGCCTGCAAAGCTGTAGGGTTAAATGTCGCGAAGTAAATATAAACAAGCATTTGATTAAGTATAATTGCATGTCATCAGTAAATCCTTCCCTGGTCAAGAAAAAAAAACTTGCAGCAAAAAGAAAAAAGAAAGCTTTTCTCCTCATCAACAGGGGCAGAAGTAGAGGAGGCAAACCTATTTCGTTCCCCATAGTTTTTTCGATGTTCAAGAATCGTTTCTGGTAACATTGGCACTGAAATCTTTTTTCAACTGCATTTTAAAACATACTCCGCCACATTTGTTCAGCATTATTTCGCTCCGAAAATATTTGCATACGGGATCTTCAAAGCAGCATATGTCTCAATGCACGAAGTTAAATCTGCGGCCATCGCTTTAGCTGAATTAACGTTACAATGCAATGTGAATTATTGAAAATAGTGTAAGAGTACAAACTCTTCCATAGTGCTTAACTACTGCTGCTTGACAATATAATGGGATCAAAACCAGATGAATGCTTCACGAAGAAACTAGCAGTCCATTGATAAATTACGTAGTCTCTGCATCTATTTATGCGGCGCACATGCATTCTAAAATGTACCCTGAGATATAATTGATGCTCTCATGAGTCGACAAACTACCGCATTCTAATGATACAGAGGATGTCATGCAAATTTAGCTCTTATGATCTGTAAATGTAAAGAAGTAACGTAGAGGTGACATAAAGGCGCATTATATACGCATACTTCAATGGCACGAGCTAGGTGTATGTAAACACAAGATTTTGCTTTGCAGTATGTCTGTATATGTTACTGCGACATCATCTGGCATACACTAGCACTGCTACGTTGAACTTTACAACGCAATCCCCAACTGAGCCCCTGAAGGAACTACGCGCATTATTTAGTGAGACAAAACACCTAAATTATCTCCCATTGAAGTTGTTTTCTCGAATACGCAATAAATTTACCACCATTGTCAATAAAGAGGTATGCGTTAGTAACTAAAAATAAGAAAAAAGGGAAGATAACACACATTTCAAACAGGATCTATATGTAGACATCTTTATATGTCCAAAGACAAATTCCATTATGAGTGTGGTATTAAATGTCTATAAGCTTTCTTCCCCCTCAAACTGTGCAGTCTGAAGCGATCCTCATTACTGTTGCCAAATAATCCAGCGACCTCGAACCAGCTGGATAAAAATATTCAAAGCACCATATATCAAAGCAGTATTTCTTCCCTAAATCCCTTAAACCCAGATTTTGTGTTCCGAACAAATGATGGTATGCTTAAAGCTCGGCCAGCAAAAATGTTTGAACCTATCGTAATAGCGCTGCGCATTTATTCTAGGTGGCAATTTTACCTCGCACACTCGGAAGCTGTTAAAAGAATGACAGCAATATCCTGGTCATTTTAGGCACCCTGGATCATCTCAGATCATGGTGGTTCGATTGGAAACAGTTGTTCTCTAGTGGCCCGCTTCACTCTTGGTGTCGTGCACAAGTGCGCTCTTGATGCACAGGGTCCCAGCCGCGTCCCTCCTTATATGGTTACGACTTCCTGTTCAAGTGCGGAAGTTGGGGAGCAGGCGCCGCGCGATAGCGATCGGCCAACTTAGTGTAAGGCGAACCCATGCCTTGCACGCCAGGCAAGGCATGGGTGCTCAAGTGAGCACGAAGCACGAACCACTTCTCCCCCAAACGGGGTTTTAAGCCCCCTCACTTCTGATGCGTGGCCACATGTAGCGCCTTTGTATGCATCTCGGCCTATGTAAATCTTTTTGTGATCGTCGGCTTTGAGAAATGGCTGCGCGGTATGTTTCGTTGTGTTCAAACGAAGAGCCCTCTTTTTTTCGGGTTACTTCAATCGCGCACACCCAGAGCCTTTCGGTAGTAGTTGTTGCACCGATTTATGAAATCGTTTTGCATCTCCACACACCGCCGCAAAGGTTTCAAGGGTGCACTTAAGTCTCCTTACGTGCGGAATTGCTAAAACATTGCGAGTTCCGTGCACAGCTCCGTGACGAGCTTGTCCTGCGTTTCATAGCTTTTCCGACGACTACAACTTTTTTTTTTTTGCTGTTTTTCTTAACTATGGATCTTACTTATTTGCAATATTGTATTTTTATTTCTCTGTGCTTATATTTTTTTTACTTTCAATTACTTTTCATTTTTGCAGAAAAATAATAAGCATGTTTGCTGTTGCCTTATTATTAGCACGGTAAATTGCAAGTGACTGTTCTTGCCTCGGCCAATAATAGCATAAACAGTGTAAAGTATTATGGCGTGGCCCCCACGCTTGTAGTCATGCTTCACTATGCAACCTAACTGAGCATGTGCCGGGCCCTCTCCGGTACGCCGCGGCTCCGCGTGATCATATGCCTAGCGCGCAGCTGAGGATACAAGCCGCGGTGCTTGCGCTCGCTAGATAGACGAGCAATGAATGAAGAGGCGGACTGCAAGCATGCCTACTGTGAACGGCTTCAGCTGAGGCTACGCGAAGAAGCGCCGACGGACCCAAAAGTCATCGCATGGCGCGAGGCTGCGCGGCGAAGTGCGAATGAAGAAAGGAAGGCGAACGTCGGAGATGCCTGAAGAGCGGGAAGAACGTCTCGCTAAGCGGCGGCGCCAAGTCTGGGATCAGCAAAGACGCCGAGTCGCTGTCGAATTACAAGGAGAAGACCGTCGAACGGTACGACAAAAAGAAGTCGAAGCGACGAAGCCGCGTCGGATGACGGTCAGTGCTACGGCAACTAGGACGTTCAAGACATAGTTTGTCAACAATCAGTTTGGATACACAATATTACGCACATAAAAACCCGCGACAATGTTTCAATTGCTTAACCAGTGCCCCATAACATGTTGGATAACCAGCCAAACCATAGCTTTCGCTACGTGTATCCTGGCCTAGCTGAGCTAAACCACTGCAAATCTCTTTTTTTTTTTTTCTTTTGCATGATTATTCACGCGCTGGCAAACCAACTTTCACATAACGAGCAAGTATGGGAACAACAACAGGTGCGAAAACGCTTTCGAACCGCTCTTGTGTTGCCAGTGGGTCACAACTGTCTACACTCAAGGCGATACAAAAATGAACGTAAGAAGTATACGCTCCCATCCTAAATCGTAAGGCAACTGCTGTTATAAAAACAAAAAAGTACATGCTTGAGTAAAACACTGAAAACATTCATTTCTATGTCAGTGTACTGCGGGTATACTTTTAATTACGGTGCAATGTTAATTTTTTTTTTCTTGTCAGTGATTTCAATGGCGCTCAACAACAACTCGTACAGTAGCTGGAGTCGTGATGAAAGATTTAGGAAGGTTTGACTTGATTAAAAACTAATATAAGCACAGAGTGGTATGCATACCTGAAATGGAAAATCAGAATCTTTAATGATAACTACTGACGCAAGGTTAACTTTCCTGCCTTTCTTCCTCCTACTCTTCCTCCTCCACTGACGTAAGTTATCTGGTAGAACTGGCATATAACGAACTACTAAGGACTTGTTAGACGCCTTCGCATGCGAGATTTTAAACCATGCCGAGTTAGCAATGCTCAAAAGGCCGTGACCATTTATCGACTGCAGCTTGACTGGGTCACCCGCTCTGTGAACAAAAACAGTTTTTGCGCCGAAAGGTCATCGCTGTTCGTTTCCAAGCAGTAACCCCCGACACAGAGAACAGCCTGACGATTTCATTTTGCTTTGATGGCTTTATAACAATCTGCCGCAAAGTGATCTGGCTTTCGTTCTATGCCTGTACTCTACTGCTTTGTGCTTTTGTTCTTTAATGACGATCTTTATGAGTTGAGGTTAGAGAAAATATATATTTTGATTTATTTACTCAGACTAATTTGCTCGTTTCTTTGCAAAGTTGCTATGCCGATAAAAAAGCAGTGTAAAAAATACCAACTACTGATCGAAAACAGTCCATTGATAGCATCAAGGTGGCCTCCAGGGGTCATGGCAGCGCTTAGGTCATTCATGGACCAGCTGCGATGCGCCTGAGTGAGCGTACAAAGTGTGCTACGCCATTCGTATGTCGCCCGTGAGGCACGCCAGCAGAGCCACCGGAGCGCGCACATGATGGCGATCCCGCACGCCAATGTGCACAGAAGGCAAGCAACTGCCAGAGCGCACGCGCCGCCAGCTTTCGGTTAGTGGCGGTGCTTCCTCGGCGACTTCCTTGGTGCTGCTTCCTCGGTAGCGTGATTATTGGTGTGTACGTGTATGATTGATAAATGCGATAATTGTTGCTAACCCCAACATGATCTCCAGCATACCGAACCACATAAAGTCCAGTCGTTTAGTCACTCTTGAATGCTCCTACAATAACCATCGTTTCCTTTTTGTCTCTGTTCTACGAAGTTGATTTTGTTTTTTATTTAGTCGACAGCTTCCAGCAGCACGGGGCAGTCTATTTTAGCATCGACGGATTTTTTCGAGATCTCCAAGGCAGGCACTTGCCCGCAACTTAACTGTCGTCTGATTCAAGATCTGTGGCGCCTTTTCTGTCTTATTTAAATCAATTTTATGAAATTTAAGTCTGAACGCGTTTTAGTTTTATTTCTTAGATTTTGCCAAGCCAGATAACTCTGCAGACTTGGACTCGTAGGGTGTTTGTAGTCAGGATATGCTGTCCTTATTAACAGCAAACTTGGTAAATTGGGTAAAATGGCTACATTTATGCCAGCCAATGGGAACGAGCAACCCCCCAGGTATAATACCACAACCATAAAAGCAAAGGGAACTATTTAACATACGGGATCGAATAACTCACCGTAGACACAATGGTACGAATGCTGTTTCGCCGATATATCCTGACCAGGGGTCTGATTACCGTTTTTCATAGCTGCGAGCAAGTTGGTGCTAGAAAGTACGTGGCTGCCAGTATCTAAGTGAAAATATTGTCTCTCTATTTCATTCACTGTATATTTATGACGTTTTGTGAAAGTTCATTGTAAGAGCCGGCGTTCATTTCAGTCAAAGAGGTGTCGAGAAATATGATAATAAGAGCCTTATGCTTGTCGCCTCTTGCACCAGTCATATTCGGTTTGTCTATATGCTCGAGACTTCCCAGCATTAACGCAGGATGAGTTGAAAAGCAGCACTTGTCGTAAGCGCTATGTCATCATGCGGTAAAGCATGGACTGTTACTTAAAATAACAATTCATGCTAATACGATAGAATGGTTTCAGTGAACGCATAGTTAAAATTCCACGCGAATGCAACTTACTTTCTCAATGGAAAAACAAAATCCAAACAATATAGACCGAGTGCGTCAGATAATTGTTTAAGTTGGGCTCTATTACAATGCGGAAGTTTAGTGTCGTTAGAATAGCTATTGCCATCACCATTGGCAACCAAGCACTATGTTGGTCTAAGGCAGTGCCACGGAGTTTTATTAGCCAGTACGGCAGCTTGGGCGATATTGGTGATATACTTTTGACAGAACAGCGCGGAAACAACGCGAAAATAAATGGACAAGCGCTGACTCTTTCTTGTCCCGTTGTTCCTGCTCTGTTATCACAAAGGATGTAATTCTCTTGCCAGAAGTGGCCACTCTATGCAACCTGATTTCCAAATTTAATCACCACCTTTGTTACCAATGTCCGAAAGTATCCTGTAGCATTCTATCATCTACAGGAAACAGAATAAGATGGCTGTTTCGCATAATGAAGACACGTCAAGTTTCTATATGAACGTCAGTCAAAGCAGACTCACAGATCGGGTACTGGTGAACAAAATACATTGAATATATATAGGCCTGTATAGAAAGTATGAGGTTAAGAAATGAGATAGGGTTACTTTCACATCTGTGTAGGAAAAATACGTTTTGCAAGAAAATCAATGCTAAATAATACTTCATTGCTTAAGGCGAAAAAAAAAAAAGCTCGTAGAGGGCTACTCTCCTGCGCCGATAATATATTTCCAAACAGCAAAGCTGCGCTGCAGAACTGGTCTGTGAAGGCGACGGGTAAGTAAATGTGTTGCTGAAGTTACAAGCACTGTGTTAGCCAAGAAAATCTGAAACATTGAGAAAGCCCTGCCCATTTTGATATTATTCGCAGATACATTTTATTGAAAACCCAGAATAT
Source organism: Amblyomma maculatum (assembly GCF_055883805.1). Lineage (NCBI taxonomy): Eukaryota > Metazoa > Arthropoda > Arachnida > Ixodida > Ixodidae > Amblyomma > Amblyomma maculatum. The sequence continues at coordinate 16,182,896 of NC_139353.1, read as the reverse complement.
AAAAAAAAAAAAAAAATTGAACGCACAGTTCAGCCATGACATGCTTTGATGGCTGCTAGCTCTAGCGCTCGCTGTCTGTGTTCGTGTGTGGGCGAACGTTTGCAATTTTACGAATACGAGAAAAGCGCTCCCTTCACTGGGCTGTTTTTCTGCACTTGATTTCTTGTTTCGCGAATAATGCACCCGAGGATGGCAGGTGGAGCTGAGTCAGAGAATGAAGAGCTGCGTTTGGCAGATTGAAATTGCTCTTGAGAGCTCACGAGGGCGGAACGTCTGGAGGAAACGGTACGCCAAACTGACTTCCTTTTGTAACAAAAAGAAGAGTTAAGTGCAGCAGCTCATCGAGGCAGTGTTTCTGGTCTGACGCTAAGCACTGATTTTACGCTGAGCGCTGCTTTTAGTCTCGACAGCAATTTTATAGCAATGCGAAATCACATCGTGTGGCAATTATCATGATCGCCACCAGCAAAGGGAACCGTGGAGGTTTCTTTGGAGTGTATTATATAACAATAATTTTTATACATATATTACTGCTGGGTACAGGCATAGGTATGTTCTACCAATAAGGAGAAATATTAGCATCGCGAGGTTGCTTAAGCGTGGTAGAAAGTTCCGATTTTGCTTTTTCAATTACACACACACACACACACACACACACACACACACACACACACACACACACACACACACACACACACACACACACACACACACACACACACACACACACACACACACACACACACACACACACACACACACACACACACACACACACACACACACACACACACACGCACACGCACACGCACACGCACACGCACACGCGCACACACACACACACACACACACACACACACACACACACACACACACACACACACACACACACACACACACACACACACACACACACACACACACACGCGCGCGCGCACGCGCGTTTTCTGATAACTATTTACACAGAGTGCGCATTTACATGGCGTTGCATTGGGTCAAATTATTCATCTATCGCTGAAGCATTTGTTTCCCTTTCTTAATAAAGTTCGCTCTGAATTCAAATCCTGTAAATTTTTCTGGCTGTTCTCTTTCGTGCCTCTGCTAAAAATGGAGTTACCACGGTTGTTTTTTTATTTCAGCCCCAGGCGTTAGCCGGAGAGTACTTGCCATAGTGAACGTATTGCATCAGGCACTCCTTTTTCACAGCTCGAATCCACTCGTTATTTTTGCCCTCCATTGTCAGAGAACCCAGGATTCGTTTCCTATTCTATGCATGCGGTAACACCGCTGTTTGTCCTCCGCTTTCGACTATTTTTTACCTCGTCGCACCATTCCCATTCACTTTTTACAACTTCAACAATACATTCACGCGTCACGTGGCAACCCGGGGTACCTAGAACTTTTGTGGCATATTCTAGTCGGAGTGCTGAATGCATTAGGAACTGAAGCAGGCAGGCGTCGTAACATTAATAAGTCGTGAGGCGCACGTGGGTGAAAAGAGGGTGGGGTGGGAGGCGTAGTGAGGAAGTGATGGTGCTAGAGAAATTCTGCTGTTAGTCTGCTGCTGTTTCGTGGCGGCTGCATCACCCTGCGGACGTCGTCGTTGAGGGCAGTCTTTCAGTCAGCTCAGCTCGAAGCGCCCGCCTAAAACTGTAAATTTGTCTGCTTCACATCTTAACAAATGTTTCGGTTCTGACAGTTTAACGGCCATAGGTAGGATAAGTATGTTCTTTCACAACTGTAACACTCTCTGTTCGATTACATTCCACGTGACAGTCGCTGTAATAGAGGACGTACCCCGCCTGCTGCTATGAATGATGGTGGTGCTGGTAAATACGATCAAGGTTAGGGTCTAAGCAACACGAGTGCTTAAGAAAGTAAAAGGATAAACAGTGGTACTGTAGCTCAAATGAGAGAGCACCGGACCTGAAATTCGCCAGTGGCAGTAGTTGTACTTTCCCCCCAGAAATCCTATAGGTTGTGCCGCAGCACCCGGCTTCCCTATTTTCTTCTCCTAAATGGAGGACTAATTTTTAATCGTAAAGTGATTACAGTAAAATTTATTAACTTGAACGACAGCGGCTAAAATAAAAAGAAAATATTTTAATATGCTTCCAAAGATTTTTTCGACTGTTGGCTACATCAATATATATATATATATATATATTGTTACGCCGCGTAGGGGCGCACTGAGAAGCAGCACAAGCTGAAGAAGAAGAAGCGGAGGAAGCGAGGTGCGTGCAAACTGATCCGGGTTTTCTGAGCCGTGTGCGTCCGTTCTTCATACGAAGTTCACCTGTATTAAAACCATTTCATTCGTTACAATATATCTATTGATGTATTCTGTACTTTGTGCCTGTTTTTATTTATGTTGTTTTCCCCCCTGTATTAATGCTCCAGTGAGGGAGCTCAAGGTACTCTGTATAAATAAATAGAAAAATAAATCTTAGCGTGGTCACGACGAGCGCATTTTTGCACTTGCAGCAAACTTTATTACGCACGGTATCACAGCTGCCTTCGTCTGTCACATCTTCTCAAGGTCGAAAGCAGCGTCCTCAACACGCCCAAAAGGTTGAAGATTGGGCTGCGTCGATCCAGTCATGGCCAGCACATAATCTTGCTCAATGATGAGGTCACGCAAATATTCTATGCATATTTTGTTGAATAAAAGCACCCAATTGTCCAATCCACTTCCCGCCCTGCGAAAGTAGATGGACAATCACAGGTGGCGAGGAGCACTCGCAGATGGACGATGCTTCTTTTTGTCGGTCTGCGTAGAGGTAGCGTGAACTGAACACTGAATCCGTGGCATTTGTAAAGAATATACTCGATAAAGTTGAAAGGAAAAGCGAGGTGCACACTGTGATCGGGACAGCTGCGGCCCGGTGCTCATTTACGCATCATGGTGTCGCCATAAGCGTGAAGCGATCAGGTGCTTTTCACTCGCAGCCCAAGCGAAACCCGACTAGCACGCCATCCTTGCGTGCTGTGCTTGATTTGAAAGAAGCGAGGCGCGGCCAGCGTTTGCTCCCGTGTCGGTGATGTTCTCTGGACACCTGGTGCCTCGCGAAGCTCCGTGACTCGGTCCCTGTCACGCAAGGCGGGGCAATGCTTGCGGCGAAGCAGGGAAGCGCCGCTGTCGTATCTACGCACGGCACTACGTGAAGCCACCAAAAAGCGAAACATGATCATATCTGTATCCAAGTGCCATATTCGCATGAAATCGTGAGGTTAAGTTCGGCGTGTTTTCTTATTGCTTCTTGATTTTTTTTCCTTACCATTGTTCTCTTTCTAGTTCGCTTCATCTTTAAAATCACTGTCTCTTTTTTTTAATTTACTTTTTTCATTATTTGCATCTTCGTTTCCCCCAGTTTCGTTTATCATTTCTATTTGACTTGCTTTCCGTCTCTTGACTTACTCAAATTTTAACCGAGGTTTGAAATTACATTAGTTGGCAACGTCAAGATATCTGGTGACATCGTTGAAAGTGGTAAAAGTAAATCAAAGCAACTGCAACCCTAGGCCGGCATCAGCCCTAAAAACTAGCCCGGACGCTCCGCTCGGTCCGCTCTCACTCGGCTTGAGGCGCCGCTCATGTTATCCCCGAAGGCGTGTCCGCTAGTATTCGCATGGACGTCGCTGTCTTTCTGTTTTTCGATAGACGCCTTACCTATGATTATGTCCATCGCAATTCCCACGAGCACTTCGATCTTCACTGGAAAGAAGCCCACATTAGGCTTCTTAATGTTTTGCAGCCCTAAGGAACGAACGCTCGCACACACATCAACGGGTGAAGTGCCAACTGAACCATGATGTAAATTTCCTACAAATCTATGAGAGTGCTGTCTGACAAGCGCATAAACAAAGCACGCGTAAACCCATGAGCACAGAAATGAGCGTTCACAAAGCTCTGGTTTCGTGGTATTGAAAAAAGAAAAAAGAAAATCCACACGCAGCGGCTAACCGCTAGCCGGTGCCATTAGCTACAGCGGGGTTCCAATCCAGGCTCGGTAAATGCGAAGCGTGACGTTTCGGGAAGGCGGTGAGAGCATGTGTGTTGGATAACAGTTCACTGGCGAGGACGAAGGACAGACGCGTGACGACGCCTGCTGTGGCCAGTGAGAGCTCAGCTGAGAAATTAACGACCTACCCACGCGCTCACCAGTGGTGCTGCGGCTTGGACTTTGTCGGGAGGGAGCCTCCAGTCCCACCGCAGTACCGGTGGTCACAGGGGAAAAAGATCTCTCCATTCTCTAATTCGTCGTGCCTTCCGACTTTTTTCCCTTTCTTTTCTTTCTCTTCTCCCTTTTTGGTTGACGCAACCCTGAATATCTCACTCTATTGCTCTTTCTTTCTTTCTTTCTTTCTTTCTTTCTTTCTTTCTTTCTTTCTTTCTTTCTTTCTTTCTTTCTTTCTTTCTTTCTTTCTTTCTTTCTTTCTTTCTTTCTTTCTTTCTCTCTCTCTCTCTCTCTGTTTCTTTCTTTCTGCGGGATTACGGGATGACACTTTTCTCCCTGCGCATTGTGAATGAGTGTACAGCAGTGGTTCGCCAAGCTACAACTGTGGATGCGTTGGGTGATATGTACCGTGCTTTTTCGATGGTCTTTGGCAGGCATATGCGCGCACTTCCCGCCGCCATTTTCTTTTTTCGCATGACCAAAACAAATATAGCTGCCTATCACTTGTTCAAAGATGTATTTGTGCGGACGAACAAGTTGACAACGATATAAAGGCAGCAATGAAAAAGCTAATACTCAATTTTACTTACAATTCATACTATTCTTCGGATTGAGAGAGAAACCGTTGATGCAAGGTGCACTGCCGTTATTGATCTCCGCCAAGGAAGGACCGTAGTTGATCGACCTAATGCGCGAGGTTGAAATAAGACACCACTAAGTGGAAGTCAAAATATTCCTGAGTAGGCATCGGGCGCACTAGGGGGGACAGAGATCTGATATATTATTTTCTCTGTCGCTGTGCTTATTTGTTTCGTAAACAGCGACTTGAGCTCTCCTTTCTTCTAGCTGTAACATCCGCCGCTTACGCCTCCGCGACGCGATTAGGGGCACTTGCTTTGTTTCCTGTTAATTTGTTTTGTGATTTTGTTTCTGTCGAGTGCATCAGGGCTCCTGCTCGTGTCAACTCCCTGCTCGGCGTCCTTCCGCCGTGCCTCGGGTCCCACGGGTCCCCAGCGGCTTCGGGCTGTTAACCCCGCCGCGGCGTTGTGCATGTCTCTTTGTCCCGCACCCATTCCAGTGTCCTGGTGGCGTCCACAGTGTGCTTGTTATTTTCTGTAGGATGTGTCTAACATGCTACCAAGCTGCTGACATTTTTTTTTTTACATATTTCTTCTGTAACCACGTGAATCCTTCGTGTCTTTCCTTCCATTTATTTATTGATCGTTCAATGCATTTCAGGCTCCTTCCTGGTGTTCCAGGAAACGCACTCGCTTTCAGAGTTCAACACGTGATCGAATATCAACATGGGGGGTTGAGCCCTTGCTATGCGCGTCCTCTTAGCCGCCCATTCAGAGGTACTTCCCACCCTCCTGATTAGGTTAAGTGCTTGTTTTTTTTGGACCATTGGCATATTCTTGCGCATGAAGAGGGGCACGTAGCACCGGCTTTTTTTTTCCTAAGCGAGGGGAGGTAGTGATAAGACGCTACACTTGGTATTTGATTCCGCACACTGAATAAACAGATGAGCATAGTTAGGGCTTGTAATGCGCAAGCAAGGTAATTGATAGTCGTTAAGGACAATGGGCTCGATTCCAAAACTAGATGAACGTGGCAAATTGGGGCAGAAAATGAAGTGAGTGGATTAGATTAGAACCCAGTGGGGTTATCTCCTGAAAGCTTGCTGCCAGCTTTAACATAACTGTGCAAATTGTAGGAATATAGCAGAGGCTTTCGCCCTGCAATGAACGGGGTTAGGTTGATGGTGAAGACGGCGTTGACATATTAGTGCAAAACGATTGTTTTGAACACCTTGCTTGCCAAAGCCTTGAAGCCAGCATTGGGCTATGCTTTAGCCTGGAATCCAGAATAAGGGTCAAATTACAGAGTGCACTCCAATTTTCCCCAGAGGCACCAGATTCGCCTTCTCCTATTAGTAATGTGATTTTCATCCGAACTAATAAGAAATATTTGTGAGCGGATATAAAGACAGATAAGCAATTGTGAGCAAAAGCTGTATATGTGCCCTACGAAAGGGGGTGAGTATTGGACATGCGGCCTTGTATTCATACGGTAGCAACATGCTGAATCGGTGCAGTGACGATATGGAAGCAAGGAAAGCTAGAATGGAAACAAATTTGCATATTTCGCAGTGCATACTGTGCGGTCGTGAAGCAGATACGGGTGACGTCATTTACAGGGTCCAACTGAAGCCGCCGAGTATACGAATGCACCACGCAATAAAGATTATGGTAAGAATTGTTTGACACTTCGCTGCGCCGCGCACGCACCGCACTTTGGGGAGATGACGTCATTTATTTATAGCTGCACGCCGCAATTTGGCTGCGGGGTGAATGCTGGCCACAACAAGCGTGACAGGTTATTATCGGTTTTCCAAGGCAGGCTTCTTATGCGCCAGGAGCTGGAGAGGAAATTAAACTATTCGAGCCCTGCAAGCGTACGAACGGCAAATTGCCTGCAATAAACAGTGCAGGTTTTGTTGTTTTTTTGGCCAATACTCTTAAGTGACAACTCTCCTTAAAGTGACGATGTCAACGCATTGTAAGTACTGGACGCTTGCGTCTCTGATGATTCAGCAAAACTTAGCATACGTGACGTAGAATAACCAAACGAGGTAGAAAGGGCAAATATAAATGTCTCGAATCTAACAATAAACCAATAGCCCTGGAGTTTCAATAAGAAAACGCCATATTTGCAATAGTGTGGTCACCTTGTTCTTCCATAGTTTTTGCTTCGAGTGTTAATGATACTCCGGGAAAAACTCCGCAACATCTCACTATATATTTGTATACTATTTTGTAGGCTTCAGAAGGCTGTTCTTAATCGCGAGCATTCAAAACAAAATGATTGCCAGCATACTTCTTTTCTGTGCTTCAACTTTTTCGAGCCTCCTGTCAAACCTCCTGGCAATGCAAATAACCGTTTTTCTTTTTTAAAATTGTGTGTGAATTGGGATATAGTACAGTAAGTAACTCAGTTTCAAGCGTCATGAGGAATGCAGGGAGTTACCTCAGCCGGACAGTGCCACAAACCTGGCGCTGAGAATGGGATGTCTAATGCTGTGGCGTTAATAAAACGGAAACTAATACTGTTATAGGATGTGCCTGTCGGTATGCGTAATTCCAACATCATTCCGCCTTCCAGGATGAAGCAAAACTCAGATAGTGGTCGAAACTAGATATGATATGTTGCTTGAATGCGCAATCAGCTGATCCATAAAGGGATGCTACAGCAAAGTATCGATGAGTCACAATGGGTGTCATCCAGGGTGTATTAACTGCTTTAGGAGGGACGTTAGAGTGAACGCAGTGAGATGTGCTACGTTTGAAATTTAACTTATTTTGCACTTCAAACCGATCAAGTGCGTGGCAATACAACGAAGAAAAAAAGGTTTCGGTCTTTAAATTTAGGTACTAATTTTGCTTTTCACTTACCTGTGTGTACGTATGTGCGTGTGTTCGCAAGTGGAAGTGCTGACGATAGGCGTCTATGGAAAAGAAAATAATGGGCGTGAACTGAACTTCCCTGCTCTTTCTGCGGACGTTTTTCGCAGGTGTACTGGGTTTGCCTTGTTAGTAGTCATAGTTTTATTGGAAGCCAATTTATTGGTAGTTATTGCAAATCTAGTGCCTAACGCAATAATTTTCAGTAATCTAACACTGAAATACAACAGTTGCGGGTGGATTCGGGTTTAATGCATGAAATAAGAAAAAATATTTCCACAGTGCTCTCCTTGCAGCGTTCAGGACCCGTATTCCGAGTTTGCGTCGTTATCGAAAGCGGCGCTATCTCACATGACCTCGAGTCATCTGATTGATGGAAACGCCGGAACGTGATGGTGCCACCTCTTCTGGTTCCATATAGTGGCAATTTGATAACAACGCGAACTTGGAATACTGAGAAGGCAGAACTGAGCTCGACAACTCTGCATTGGACTGGCACAAATCTTAAAAGTCGACTGGAAATAGTCGGTCGCCGAATTCGAAAAGGGCCGCTTCTAGCACCTTCCGTTTGTAATCCGTGGCATGGCAAATTTCTGCAAGCGACTGATAAGGAACATCACTGTTGTGCTTTGTCGAACCTATTTGTTGTCCTAAACTTGTTGGCGGGCCTAGCCTTGCAAATTTCTGCGAAAACGCACCTCCGGAACGTGAACCTGGGGTAGAACTTTGACTTTACCTATCTAAAAAGGGCAACTTGTCTTGGCTTCTCTTCTTTTATCCTACATCCCCAAACCGCTTTTCTAAATTTGCCTCATGAGAGACTTCATGAAGTGTGCAACAAGGCATAAAAAAAGCATCAACTTCATATCATGATATTGTGCTGACAATATTGTCAGTTCATCCCTTGGAGAAATAAGCGTGGTTTGTTTAGCCAGTTTCTATTATATTGATTACTGATGTCGAGCCGGGCATCCTGAAGAGTGAAGTTGAATGGGCCTTAGTCAGCCTTGCTAAGAACAAAGCTAGCGGAATTGATGGTATTCCAGCTGAGTTGCTTCAAAACCTCAACCACGACGCTGTTAACACACTGCGTACATTATGTCAAAAGATTTGGACAACCCTGCAATGGCCACAGGATTGGAGAAGGTCAGTTTACATCCCCATTCCAAAGAAAGGCAGTGCCAAAGATTGTTCCAACTACCGCACGATTGCGCTTATTTCGCATGCTAGCAAGGTGATGTTAAAAATCCTGCAAGGTAGGCTGCAGCAGTATGTGGATCGGGAGCTTCCGGACGTGCAAGCTGGGTTTCGCAAGGGCAGAGGAACTAGAGACCAAATTGCCAACCTTCGCTGGATCATGGAAAAAGCAAGAGAGTTCCAGAAACCCATTTACTTCTGCTTTATTGATTATGCGAAAGCGTTTGACTGCGTAGATCACAACAGATTGTGGCAAGCTCTCCAAGAGATGGGAGTTCCAATTCACCTCATCTGTCTCCTCAGGAACCTTTATGAAGGGCAAGAGGCCACAGTCAGAACTGGGCATGGTCTTACTGATTGGTTTCCGATTGAGAAAGGGGTGAGGCAAGGCTGCATACTGTCGCCCTGCCTATTTAACCTATATGCAGAGTGCATCATGAGGAAGGCCTGTCTGGACGAGTCATCAGCTGGAGTGAAGATTGCTGGAAAACGTATCAACAACCTTAGATATGCGGATGATACCACTTTAATGGCAGAAAGTGAAGTGGAACTCAAGAGACTACTGATGCGCGTACAAGAAGAGAGTGAGAAGTTTGGGCTTAAACTGAACATTAAAAAGACGAAGATCATGGCGTCTTGCCCTATCAAGTCCTGGAGCATCAATGGACAAGAAGTGGAAGCTGTGACAGATTTTCTGTTCTTGGGCGCCAAGATTACCTCGGAAGGAGACTGCAGCCATGAAATTTGGAGACGCCTGCTTCTGGGAAAGAGAGCAATGGTTAGCCTTGACCGCCTAGTAAAGAGCAGAGACATTAGTCTGCCAACCAAGATCCGTATAACCCGTGCTATGGTCTTTCCAGTTGTGATGTATGGATGCGAGAGTTGGACTGTGAAAAAGGCTGACCGCCGAAGAATTGACGCGTTTGAATTGTGGTGCTGGCGAAGACTCTTAAGAGTTCCTTGGACTGCCAGAAGATCAAATCAGTCGATATTGTCGACCATAAACCCTGACTGCTCATTGGAGGGTCAAATTCTAAAGTTAAAGCTCAGCTACTTTGGTCATCTGATGAGAAGAGAGGAGTCGCTGGAGAAAGATTTGATGTTGGGAAAGGTTGAGGGTCGCCGGAGAAGGGGTCGGCAGCGAACGCGATGGTTAGATGGCATTCTCGAGGCATTGCAGATGAAGCTATGTGATGTTAAGAAGATAGTGAGAGACCGGAAAGCGTGGCGTGACATGGTCCATAGGGTCACGAAGAGTCGGACACGACTGAACGCCTGAACTGAACTGATTATATTGGACTCCAATCCTCACTAATTGCACAGCTATACGCATTCGAGTTTTCCTAAATATCTCTGAGAGTGTGGCATAATAACATGCTTTTAAGTTTGGCTATAACTTTTTACATAAAGGGATATCCTTCGTCAATAGCCCTGCCGCGGTGGCGCATTAGTTAGGGAGCTCGACTACTGCGACCAAGGGTGCGGAATCGATACCCAACCGCGGCGGACGCTTTTTGATGGAGGCGAAAAGCTAAGCACCTGTGTGCTGTGCGGTGCGATGTCATTGTACATTAAAAGACCCCAAGTGGTTAAAATATCTGGAGCCCTCCACTACGATATCTCTCATAGCCTGAATCGCTTTAGGACGTAAACCCCACAAACCAAAACTTGGTCAACAGCGCCCGGCCCACGGAGACCGCCACCAACACAACAGACAGCTTTATTGTTCGCGTCTCGCATCAGATTACTCTCGGCAACATTGAAGCCACAAACTGCTGAAGAGAAAGCTCAATCCTCCGCCTCACTCGTGCACTGCTATGTAATTTCAGGGATGCCTTAAACATTGCACCACACGACAGGAAGCCCCATGACAGACTACCGTTAAGACAGGTGTGGCATATTTTCATTTCTGTGATATAAAACTTTATTCACACGCTTGTTCTTTCTAGAAGTAAAACGCAGCCCTAGACTTCCATTTTATGTTTTCATTTTTTGCTATGGCATGCCTTACGCAATTCATACTTACTTTCTGCAATTAGCTGGCAGCCGCTTGTTTATTATATGGGAGGATTTATGGCGTTCTATTCAAAAGCGTTTTTTTAAACGGTGCTTTAAACTGTGAAATTTGATTTCTTCCTGTTATGTAGCGTGTACGCGCTCATTTCCCCCTACACACTGATGGTGTAGTGCCTTGGGCTTCCCGTTGCTATTATTTATCCAAGGGGAAGTATTATACCATTTGCGCCCTCTCGACTATGCCCAGATCCCGGCAAGCGGTTAGATAAAACAGAATGGTTTCATTTATGCAAGTTCCAATATTACAAATCCTGCCTTCAATAAGCAAGTAAATCGTCACGCTGTCTTGCCATAATTTTTTTCCGCCAAATGTATATTTTGGAATATCTGTACGAAATCTTTATATAATATATATATATATATATATATATATATATATATATATATATATATATATATATATATATATATATATATATATATATATATATATATATATATATATATATATATATATATATAAAGAATTCGTACAGCGAGCCCTCGTGAAGAGATCCAGTAGCGCCGTAGCCAAATGAATCCCGGACTAACAATCCAAACAGCCTTCCCATAATTCTCCTACCAGTTCTCTTGTCACAAAAAGCGTTTTAGTCATCACCATCCTTCCGTTATAGATTTTCTTTTTACCTCAGATCTAGCAGCGGGGCCACCTCAATCAACAGATCTTCCGCTAGGGTCTTAAACGACTTGTAAGAATTAGCGGCTTTTGTGGAAACAGTGAAATAATTCCTAAAGTTCATATTGACCCGACACACCTAAGTTTACGTCTTCATGCCATGCTATTAAATAAAAGGCGTTAACTCAGGTTATCCAAGGTTCGGCATCATCTTCTAAAACACAGCGACATATTCTAGTCACTGCCATTAGAAATCATGATTCATGCATGGCGTCATTATCCAGCCAAAAAACTTTCTTTCATTGTTGTCCGTTCTTAGGATTTCGTGAACACAACCAGTAGTGTGTTCATACGTGCTAGTCGTGCTTTTTTATTTCTATTTGTTTTGCGTTTTTCAGATAACCGACTCTAATGTGTCGTCATAAGACCCGACAAGTCAACGTTGACGCTCACGTGCCTGATCGACAGGACGCGCGTCAGGCAAATCGACGAAGAAGATTGCGCCAGTGATTACTCCTGCACTCCCGATTCACCCCCGAGCGAAACGCGATCTGATGCTACGCACCCTAGGAGTGACGCGTCTACTGCTGTTGTTCTTGTTTCAGAGGTTGCAGCTCCTGTTCTGACCATATTTGAAGTTAGTGCCATGCATAAGCAGTCAGTTAGAATCTACAGCGAGGAATGTGACGGAGTGTGCATTTTTGGCAAGCACCCTGATGTACACATGTGTACGTTATGTGCTTCCAGCCCATGGAGATGTTTTTCGGCATTTAAGCGCCAGGAAATTCCACCAATGGGCATGATGACGTGAAGCGTTTTTCTTTCTTGTTTTTGCTCTTCCGCCATCCCGTCAGATGCTACTCACGGCACCTTTTGGTCATTTGCATTCCTTAATATTCTCGACAGAGGGCACGCACCTTCCGGAGCTGGCATGAACACATTGGCCAGCGGCAGTAGCACAAGACGTAAAGAAAACAATGACACAATGACAACAGTCATCGAACACGTCACGAAAGTGCAAGCAGTTCGTCGTTCTTGCAGGCGCGTTCTGACAGCGCCAGACGGGACCAACAAAGGGTTGTCCCTAAAGAGGGTTCGTACGCAAGAAGCTGGAGAAAGGAAAACGTGTTGAAAGGCACGCATGCTCGACACTAACGTCTACACGAAAGAAGAGGGACTTGAGTGCATTAAGTGTGTGACTTTTATTTCTCGAGGCGCCCGAATCATACCCCTCTACATTTGTTCCACGCGGGCTTGATCAGCGGAGCGAGGAGTGTCATGTCACGTACAGAAATGTTGGAATAAAACCGAGTTGCGATGATGCTTATTATTCATTGCGCTGTACAAACGGGATAAGGGCGAAAAGATTTTGTCGCGGACGATCGTCACTGGCCAAACGAGCACTAAACACAACGTGATTAGGTCAGTACAAAAAGGTTGCCTTAAAACCGAAATACATATGACTTTTTTTTGTTGTTGTTTTTTCACGATGTGCGTGCGTCGAGAAGCTCCAGACGTGACGCCCAGCTGGGCATACATGGACCAAAAAAGCGCCGAGCACCTCCGCGTATCCCTCTATGCAAAAGAAAATCTGATCACTGATCAGCGGGTGGAAATAACCGCTGAACGACGTTCGTGGGAACAGTGAGTGTGCCTTCTACAAAAATACCAAAAGCGCATTTTAGTCGCCACTGTGCTTATTGTAGCAAGCGTGGATGAGCCGCACCTAGGGCCATTACGCATTGGGTGTGATCCTGGCATTGAAAAATGGCATAAGATTACAGCCCACATTTGCAGCACACAACAGGAATAGAGATATTCGAGATGACACATAAATGGCTCTAGAGTACGGGGAGAGAGAAATCTAAATTAACTTGTGCGTAAAAAAAACCTTGTCCGGAGCATAAAATAAGAAACACGAGGGAAGCCTGCGGTTTGTTCTCGAAAAAATTCAGCTGAACTTCATTACGAGGATGTTTTCTAAGGACTGCGCTTTTTTCGTTATATTTATCGCTTTTCTACCGCCGTAGGCGTCTTCGGCTGCATGTTGTCAGTTTCAGCGACTGTTCGTTCAAATCCTAAGACTTGTAGACAATCTGGTGACAGCCACGTAATAAATATTTCCTATCCGACACTCCCTCGTACCTGATGAAGTCGTTTTAGTAATGGCCGAAATGTTACTAATGGAAATCCTCTTCAGCTTCACGTTTTCACTGCTTTCACTTACATTGACCTGGCTTAACCACCAACGCGTTGATACCATCGGATTAAACGATCAATATCAACCATCACACCACAAAAATGACGGATGTTAGAAAAGAGAGGAGATCCAATATTGTGCGAACATTCTCAAGGCGAAGCATGCTCACCGCGCTGCGCAACATCGTTCAGTACTCATGTACTCCTGTTTGGAGAAAGAATGGCTCCCCAGCGTGGAAACTTCACTGTGCTGACAACCACGATTCATTAAAGAAAAACGTGAAGTAGAAGCCACACGACACAGAAGAAAAGTTTCTGCCTGTTTCTTGATTTTCAGTTTGGAGCAACGTTACTGGAGCATAATGGTTGATCCTTGTTACAAATTGACATACCCAAAGCGAAATAGGCAGTTATGTTGATTTCCTGTTCCTTATTCCAATTCAAGGATGACTGCGCTTCGTAAAACGCAGATGCAAAATGCGCTTGGCTCAAAGACAGGCTCCAATGGTAACTTCGTGACTTTGGCCGTGCCTCAGTCTGACTACTGATCCGGGAGACCCTTGAGCGATCTTGGCTGCCACTATCGCATTCGGATGGAGGCGAAATGGAAGGCGCCCTAATTGTACAGTGTCTGTGCATGTTAAGAACCCAGGTGATGAAAAGGAGCCCTCCCTCATATGCCCTTTCTCATAGCCTGAAGCGCTTCAACTTAGGCTTTGAAACTCATACATCAGAAACTATTTCGTTCGTTATTTCGAACTATTTACTTGTAAACCGTTTCGTTTTAGCAGTGTTTCACTCTGTATTAGCCAGAATATTCCACTCCACTTTGGCGCCAAGACTGTTGAACTAGCAAAAATTGCCAATTACCCCCTAATAATGTTTTTAACAGCTGCCGTTTATTTAGATGGCAACATCAGAAATATAATTTTGAAAACATCATCGTAAAAGAATGTTGATCGAGTTTATTATTTAAGGCGAGAGGTTGGCGAAGTGATGCTATAAGCCTTTAAGCTGTCCGCTGTTTTTATACTTGCGATGAAAAAATAAAAATGTTTGAGCAGCAACAGTGAACTGAAGCGAACCGGAGGGTTGCAAATGCCCGGTAAAATTACGTGCTCAACTTTTCTGTGGGTCTCGTATGATTGAGCTGTCTTTTGATGTCAAGGCCGTTCAGCGCGTCGCACGAGAACGTGCTGAAGGTGGGTGCGGATTGTTCAATGTGAAGTTTCTCAGATTACGCTATCTTAAATTGTTGCATCGCTAGCAGGCATTTCAGAAAGCTTGTACTGATCAATATCTGTATGATTAAGTAAGAATACAAAAAATATGCATTAAACGTTAAAAACAGCGTGGTTATGCAGAACGCATAACTGGCAATCAAAACCTAAGCAATAAGAAAGCAACGACGGGTTTTATGCCAAGGGAAGAACATACGAAACAGGCAATAAAATTAAAGACCCATCTTGTTATAGAATGTACTTTACCTTTTTCTGTGTGTGTTCACAAGAGCGTCCCATATGCCTGCTGAATAACGCAACATATAACTAAAGGCTTCAGGTTAAACGTTGCGGACTTGTGGGTTCTCTATGGGTTTTCGGCATGCTTCAGTGAGACCTCTGCGTGATCTTTCCGCAGAAGGCGGTAAGTTGATCGTTTATTATTTATTTTTGTTATAGGCTCGCTCGTGCGTATTTCTAGCCGTTTTGAGGGTCGTGTGTGCTCACCATTTGTCCTGACCTGAATGCGCAGCACACCGTGACACGCATGGTGTTTACATAGAGGATAATGTGCTTGTCGCGTGTCGAGTGAAATTACTTGCACAACATATTGCGATGTGTTTTACCGTTCAAAGTGTTGTCGCTGTCCCGTTTCACTCTGTAGGACTGAGCTGGCGCTGATGGCTGGCCGTACTTAGCGAAATACTTCGCAGCTGTTGCGGGGCTTAGGCGTTTGCAATCTGCATGCCGACCGGTAATGGATGCTATCATGTATTTTATAAAAGGCGGTGAAAATCGGGGAGGCAAATATAAATATCAGGGCTATTTGGTACAAGCTTTTGGCCGATTCGACGGATTGGACGAATAAAGATAATCAAATATGAATTTCTTTAAAGGAAGCAGTTACCAGTCTGGTAGTTGTTGCTGGTACGGAAGAAATTTCAGTCGGTGGTTGACTCACCGAAGTTTGGACACCGGCTTAGGTTTAGCCGTCCGATGTGGGTTCGTAACCTAATGACCGGCTAGGTTAGTGCGTAGACGCGAACTTCACTAAGAACGACAGCTAACGTGCTAAGGTAACCGTGGTTGCATGATGCGGAGTCAGCAGCACGTTACTCCGGATGAAGATAGCAAGGAATCGCGTCACGTGCGATGCGTTGGTCCTTCTTTGTGGGCGGCACTAGCCATACACAGAGCATGACACAAAGCTGCCCCGAGCTCAAATGTACACATATTTGTTGTCAAAACTCCGTTCTCATCAGTAGTATGAAAGATGGGCCTTTCTGGTTTGCATTGGGAGCCTTTGTTTCACGAAGCGTATACGGCTCGTTCGATTGAAAAGGCGTCGCGTTTACCGTAACCCAGGATTGAGAAGAATGCTTTCGGAGAAAATACTCTCATGATTTTGCACCAAATTTCTGACGCAATCGTCCTTTGTACGGCATTCTAGGTGGCGTCATATCATTTTGCTTCTCATTTGCACATATCTGGTAGTCAAGATGGAGGATAGTTTGCGACGGGGATTCGAAGCGACGACATATGTTGTACCTGTGACAAGCGCAAGTGTCCACTAAGGACTGAGACACTGCACCTTCTTTTCACCTAAAAGCAACTTAAACAAACAAACAAAAAGAAATCAAGGTATTTGAGGCATGAAAAAGCGGTGTTAAAGGCCCTATCGCGACTACGCGTATGGCGAAACTTCAGTGTATTACTTTTTCCCTTGTTTTTCTCCTTACACATGTGGGTTTGGGAAAGCTGCGCGTTTTAAATGTATATATTTGAACCTGATGACTTCTCTACCGTTTTTTTTTTTACTTCTGTAGATAGGCTCACTCGTGCTCTAGCGTGAGAAACGCTTTCAGTCCTGGTGAATAAAGAACAAATACAGGATCACCTCGAATGGGGTGCCAAGTCAGTGGTGGCGGCACTTCTTCTTCAGCTCATCTTAGGCTAACTTATGATTTGTTAATTTTTACAGGAGCACCAAGTGCTAAGCTTTCCCTTTTTGTCGCTGTTAGCGCTACAATATTTTACAAATCAATACGCTTATGATAAGCATCTGGAATAAAAAACAAAAGGCCAATCACTTATTGTTAACTCGTCTTCTTTCGAGAAAATTTGCGAAGCTTGTTTTGTACAGCAAGTTGTCATCTCATTTGAAATGCTTGAATGCAACCCTAAGTAGTCCCGCAAGTATGATTTTGAATTGACCAAAATAGCAATGGCACGAAACCATGCTATTAACCTCGCGCCTAGCTTGTTACATTCACGGGGATCTTTCGTTCAGATTGTTCGGCCCGCCTCCTCCAGAGACAACGGTACAACCTTCCCCGCGGCTCACAGTCTCTTATCAAAGCACTCGTGACCATGGCCACCCTGTAACTACAAACCGTTGTAGAGCGGGTAAAACTAGCAACCTGACCCAGGCACTTCTCTGCTATTTCACGGGTGCCTTAGCAGCAAGATCTATCCGCAAGTTCTATCAGCCACTCACTTTAAGGAATGATCGACATTATTTTACCTTCCTAATATAAACTTTTAACCCCATGGTGGTCTTTTCAGAAATTATATTGTTAGCCTAAACTTAAGAATAGTTGAAAACAGTTGCGAGTAGTCTGCAAATAGTTCATGGTTTGGTTTGGTTTGTGGGGTTTAACGTCCCAAAGCGACTTAGGCTATGAGAGACGCTGTAGTGGAAGACTCCGGAAATTTCGACCACCTGGGGTTCTTTAACGTGCACTGACATCGCACAGCACACGGGCGCCTTGCCTTTCGACTCCACCGAAAAGCGGCCGCCGAGGCCGGGATTCGATCCCGCATCCTTGGGAACAGTAGTCGAGCGCCGTAACCACTGCGCCACCTCGGCGGGATGCAAATAGTTCACAGTCATCTTTTTAGTATCCAACAATCATCATGACATTTTATTAGTTTCCCTGTTAACAAAACTGACGTTTGATTCCTTCACATTATTTCGTGCATGAAGGGTGGCCAAGTTCCCTCGTATATCGACATGATATCGTCATTTATAAGAGGGACACTCATCGTCCAAGATCAGCAAGACGGCTTTTACCCGCCACCCTTTTGTCTCCTTGAAAGAAAAAAAATCAGGTTAAATTTGATTTGATTTTAGGAACTGCTGAAATAGGTCCCAATTTATGTTGAAGTCAGAGGTCTAATACGAAGTTTTCTTACCATATATTTTTAAACATTTTGGTTCAGGTTATCTGAATGCTGACTGGGACTAGACCAATCCAGCAATATATTGTACCATTTACCATCAATGACCACCTTTTATTGATGCCGTCATTAAGCGAGAAGAATTGTTATTTTCTTCTTGTCTCTCTTATGGACCTGGTGAACCTAAGCAGGAGTCTTCTCCCGCTTTCCAGTAGCAGTTTTTCCTTTTTCGTTTCTATTTTGAGTACCGGCACAAATTCGGTACCGTGGAGCTCGACAGCTCGACAGTGACGATCACGTGCCTGATCGACAGGACGAGCGGCAATGCAAATCAACGAGCAAGATGGCGGCAGGGATTAATGCTAAATCCCCGCAGCCCCTACGGCCAAAGTGCCATCTGATGTGATGCCGCCACTGTATTTGTTTATGTTCCTGAGATTGCAGTTGCTGCTGCTTTACTCCCGGCAGCATTTGGCGCATGCGTAGTCATTCTGTATGACCGCGAGAACTGAGCGAGTGCACCTGTCTGGCTAGCACCCTGAGATACACGTGGGCTTCATGTATTAGCCGCCCATACAAATGTATTTCGGAGATTTGAACGTCAGGTGGATGAACTCACTTTGGCAGAGGCTCAGGAAGACTACAAGAACATGTCTAAGCATAGGTTTTTCACGGTATCCCAAATATATATCTATGTGCCAAATATTACTTTTCTTGGTTGTGCACAAGATGATTGTTATTCGTCGCGAAGTCAGTGTACAGTGACTGAAACGTAACATTCCGAGGAAACGGGCGCTGATGATGGCCAAAAAATGGCAAATAAAGCTTAGATGAATATGTGCCCTAGTAATAAAAGTCAAGTTTCAATCCCAAGAAAAATCCGACTGAACTTTGTTTTCCACGCGACGTTTGTGGAAGAGTTGCACTGTAAACAAAATCTCACCCTTAAATGTGCATTTTTGTGTCTATCACTCATACCTTTCAGCTCATATGAACTGAGGCACTATTTTACTCTTTTAATGGGTGCAATAATAATTACTGCCCCCATTAAAATCGCACCCATTTTGTGTCTATAACTGACACCCTCCAGAAAGGGTTCATTGAGGTACTGACGCACCCCTTTGATGAATGCAGTGCTGCTTACTGCACCCATTAAAAGGTGCGTTGGTACCTCAATGCACCCTTTCTGGAGGGTGTCAGTTATAGACACGGAATGGGTGTGATGTTTATTTGTTTACATTCTAATATGCCTTTTCAAACACCAAAGAAAGCACAGAACAAAACGAACTCACTCTATCCTTCAAAACCTTCTTACTTTGGCTTTTAACATCTTATTTATTTATTTATTTATTTATTTATTTATTTATTTATTTATTTATTTATTTATTTATTTATTTATTTATTTATTTATTTATTTATTTATTTATTTATTTATTTATTTATTTATTTATTTATTTATTTATTTATTTATTTATTTATTTATTTATTTATTTATTTATTTATTCAGAGTACCTACAGCACCCTCACTGTGGCATTATTGTAGAAGGGAAAACAACATAAATAAAAACAGGCATATAGCACAGAATAAGTTGGTGTGATGCGTTCTTTTTCCCAAGCGTGCAGCAGCAAATTAGCACTATCTCATGCTGATCTGTCCGCGTAAATTTCCCTCTTTAATTCTTTAGTTTATCACGCTCACTGCAGACTTGCGGCCAGTTCACACAATATCGAACACTAAATTTATACCTCGCGGTCTCTCATTCTTCCTCTGGAGGCATTAAAGTCAATCGGCGTGCGTCTCTTCTTAGATGTATCCGCTAGCAACCAAATGTACAGGCCACGCTGACGCCCACACAGACTAGTGCGAACTAGAGTGTGGTGACGGGGATACATGAAACCATCTGGAGTTGTTGACCGTCAGGGTCACTGCGATGTGTCCGTTGGTGGGAGGTGGGGGGAGGAGGGGAGGGAGGGGGGGAATCCTAGCGGAGCGTGTGATATGCGCTGACATGTAACGTCCGGCGGCCGTTTTTTCAATGTCCTAGGGAACAATTACCAATAAGTTGCTGAAAGAGAAAATGGAAACACTGCAGATGTTTGTTACAAGAGGAACGCTGGTTTTGCGGTCACTCGTGTCATTGTTCACTCTGGCTTATTAGACATTTGAGACACGGGAGAAGCAGAGGGAGGGGGATGAGAAAGAGACGAGGCGAAGGGGAAATTGGGAAATACAACTACCTGAAACGATACTGCGATTTGTTTCAGGAAAGTTTATGTTGTTGTTTCATGAGAGATAGTTTTGAGAGACGCGCGACGACGTTTTGTCGATGCCGGATCTCGATGCAATTCCCTAGAAATCCCTCGACGTCTGTGTTTTTTTTTCTTCGTCTTCATATTTTTTCTTCGCTTTGGTTTACGTCTCTAACTTATGGTAATGAATGAAGCCGCACTGAAAGGTTCGCGATTAATTTCGGCATATTGGGGATTCTTTATCGTATATCGCACATTACGCGCGACTCTTTCGTTTCGCCTATATATGGAAGGGAAGCCACCGCGGTCGGTATCGAACCTTGGCCACCTGTATCAATCACAGCCATCGTGGCAAGGTACCTTTAGGTTGATAAATATTTCTTCCTTTATTTTATTTACGCCTTTAAATCTGTAAATGAGGCCTTCGTCACCACATTACGATCAGACTGCCATCAGTAAAAAAAAACTTACACACAAAATCAATCTACACCCTGTGCCTTTTCACGTATCTGATGAGACAATTCAGGAATTATTGGTGTGGTGTAGGCGACATAAAATAACTAATGACATGTTGTAATTCCAATTTTTCCTTGTGCCGTGCGCTTGCATCCAAATGGAATGAGATCTATGCCAACGGGAACGGGAATCTGTTTACAGGTTCCAATTATTTGGCTTCTTAAACCGGCAAAGAGAGGCTTAAACCTGATTGCTAATTTCTGCCGCAAGTGCGCATTAGCGACATCGAACTTAAATTAGCCTGTTCTGACCTCCACACGATATGCGATGCAATACATCCTTGCTACTCGGAAGCCGTTAAATGTAATGGTGGCTATTTCCCTGTCACGTGCAGACTCCATCGCACGATCTCGTACATGTCTGTTCAAGTGGAAACAGTTGGTCTCTAGTCGGGTGGTTCGCCACGGGTGTCGAGCACAAGTGTCACGCCTGTCCGTGGAGGGCGCTCTCCGGCTGCTCCACTGCACTTACGACTTCCTGTGCCAGCGCGGAAGCTGGGAATGGAAGTAGTCAGAGAGAGGAGGTGAGCGACAAGGCGACGTGTCGAAGGCACCAACCATTTCCGGTGGCAAGTGCGAGCCACTCGTCATATGCTCAGGGTAGTAAACCTCTGACATCGTGCAGTGCACATGTATAAAACCCGACTTCAGATTTTATTAGCCCAGCAGCTCGCGAACTCGAGTGGTGTTACTTATATCCCTGCATATAACACTCATCTCCCCACCTACGGTGTCCTGTCTGCAACCCCGAAAACACTGGGGCAGATATTCACCACTTGTGGGCTGACCCGACTCTGAAGCCGACAAAAATTCGACACCACCTGGCAGTAGCGCGTCTCCCGCCGAACAGCCCATTCTCATTGATTGCTTGAAAGCGGGAGCCCCATCATCGCCCCCGCCTCGACTTCATTAGATCGGCCAAATCTTTCTCAAGTATTTAACAACCCCCCCCCCCCCCCCCCCCCCCCAGTGTCCCCCTTAAGAACTCCCTTTTTGCCTTGAGGCAATAAACAACGTTATAAAAAAAATGATCCTTATAACAAATCGACCAATCACTTGACAGAACTATACACATTTGCTTTTAGTAACTGATGAAAAAATGGAGAAAAAAAATAAAAACGAATAAATACGCCCTCAAAAATGTCTCGCTGACGTTTCGCGGTCACTTGATGTGAAAAGCTGATTGCGAAAGATTTATGCCACATCCGCCATGATAGCGCCTCATTACATTTACCTGCGCATTATCGATGCTAATTTCACGGAAGCGCTTGCTTCCACCTGTCACCTTGGAGCCACGTATAATAGGAAAAAGAAAAGGGATGATAATGACAAAGAAGCAATATGTTATAAAATACAGTTGCGAATGTTACCAATTAAGCTCTGGCTTGGAAGCTACGGCATTGGTGGAAAGTTACAGGGAGATAAAATGAGGATAAGCGAAGAAAATGGCAAGCTCTTAGAAACTATTCCGCCAGAAATTTTCAGATTGAAAAAGCTGAACTGAAAATTGAACGCCAGAGCTTTTGCCGGCAGTTGACACTCAGTTTCAAATAAGATACTCATGCCTTCTGTCTTTCTAGAACATCATGGAGGCTTAAGTGAGGACCGCAACTTGAGCGAATGTCCAGTCGCTTTTTTTTTATATACATTTAATGTTAAGAACAAGTTTTCGTTGTTATTTTCATAATTTATTTCAGCTTATCGGAAGATTATGCCACCGTATATAAAAAATATCAATGTTATGAGGACACTTTGAGACGTTTGAGCTATGAGAAGTTAGGCGATAGGGCTTTTGCTCTACAGTTTCTGCCGTACAGGCCTTGTCGTCACGAAGACACCGTAGAAAAGAAAGAAGCATTTCTTCGGATTCAAAGAAGCCGACACCGACGAGACTGTGAACTCATCTCAAATCGATCTCTATAGTAACAAACAGAAACATGTGTTGTAAAACATGCAACTCCATTTAAAGTACCCTTCCAGGTTGTCGTAACAGCTACAAGAATAAAGCCGGAAGGCTGCCGAAGATAAATGTTTGACTGCAAGTATTAAATAGAAACCTCGCGTCTACCGTAAAGAAAATTTTTAACACTGGTTGTTCTATGCGTTGTGTCACCACCTGACAGCAAGGGATATGACATGTTTTCATTTTTAAAATTTAAGTGTGAAATTTTGATATTTAAAGGGAATATTTAAAGCTAGTTCATTATATGTGATTAATGTTTTGAGCATGCACAGTCGCACGAAGCTCACCACACATAACTGTGATCCAACAGCTTTGCTGTGTGGTGCAGTTAGGATGCTGCGCCGATATTCCATTTCTTTGTTGCCAAATAAAATTTCGCAGCTCCTACGGTAGGGAGATGCGTTTTGGTATTTTCGCTCACTCGCTCTCTACATACTCTCCTGTCTTTTTTCTTTTTGTTTTTTACTGTTTGCTAGTGAAAGTCTTCTAGGTATATATCAAATAGTTGCCTAGCTTTCGTTTTATGATCATTTTGTCGTAGCAGCGGAAACCTTTCTTGCCCGAAGTAGCACGTGGGGATGAAACATTGCTTAGAAATGTAACAAGCAAATGCTTTAAAGGCTGAAAATACAAGCTCAAGATGGGTCGCTGAGATTACACTCAGCATTAGCAGAGTCGGCGATTACTTCTGGTGGTGAAGAAACAAGCTTCATCAAAATCAAGCATTGGCATCAACCTGCATATGCGGTGGGCCATACAAGTAATGCATGCCAAGTGAGCTTCGACTCATTTGCGTTCCCATACCTATTGGAGGCACCTGCTCTCAAGGCAGGTGACGAAAAACACTTTCTGCGTAGAGGCAAGTCAGTTTGTTTGTTCTGGTCTATGTAGCTCCTGCCTAAAAAAAAGAAAAAAAAAAGAAAATGGCGCTAGACGCGTACTTTCGCGCTAGACGCGAAGGGCAGCCAGCCATACAGTCATGCTTTGCGAGACTGCTACGCGCCAATAAAATGTCGATCAAAGGGATACAAAAATAAAAAGATAAATGGGCTATATAACTATGCATGGATGCATAGTTATATAGCCCATAGTTATATAGCATGGACTTTCCCATAACACTACGCAATGCGAAGCAAGATCGTTGTGACGGCTGTGGCTCGATATCGCTTTTGCAAAGCGAGAGCTCTGCTTGTGAAACGTGCTGCTGCTAAAAGACAATCACTCATTTAATGTTAGATTGCTCTACTCTTGCGGCCGAAAGACTTCCGCTCCGTTTTGCTCTGAACCACCTCGACCGTCAACCCGAAACAAAGGACACGATCCTCGAACTGTGGCCACAGCATTAAACTGCCCTCGAGGCCTACAGGAGGCTGTTTTGCTACCTGAGAGCGACTAGCTTGTGTGACACATTGAGATTGTGTTCTTTGCAGGCTCTCCATTCTCATTTTATTCTTCTTCTTCTTCTTCTTCTTGTTCTTCTGAAACATGGCACATGCCCACATGGGGTATTGGCCAAGGTGTATTGGTATATAGTCTTTCTCAATGCAGGGTGGCCAACCGGAAGACCACTGGGGTTAATATACCTGCCTTTCCTCTTTGGCTGTTTCTCTCTTTCTCTCTGCCCTGGTGGCGGGAGACCAGGGGGTGTAATAAGATTAAAAAGTAAAAGCTGTGAGGAGCAAAAGCCATCAGGTGCTACGATGTGTGCTGAAAGGTCACAATTTTTCGCAACAGCACGATGCTGTCAGGAATCTAAACAGTATCTGGAGTGAAATGTGATTCTGAAAATCAACAAATAGTTTTGTAAAGCTCAGGTTGTTCTTTCCATTTTATATGAATAAGAAGCAAGTAGTAGTGTTTTTTGTTCGTTTCCAAACACATTTAACTTATGTTATTTAAATGCAAGCGAATATTTTGTAATAAATTTTGCAGCAAAAAGAAGTTTCTCAGCTTATCGATTCCGTTACTAAATTAAGTACAATCATTACTGAGCAAAGCACCCAGGAAAATTTTCACCGGCGTGGAGATATGAAGTTGCAGGTTCTTAGATTACTACTGACTTTTTTTTTTTTTTTTTTTTTGCGGTCGCCATGTATAGAAAAACATTTGTGGCATAGGACTGTCATTATTTTAGGAACGAAAGTAGGGTTAAAATATCAGATAAACAATTAGTTAACCAATTCAACAAGCATTTCATTAACCTTCCTAAGCCCCCTGCGGGTACAATGACCTCAGTAAAATCCCTCTGAGCACTGAAACCATATTTCTGGACCCCATCGAAGATAAAGAAGTACAAAGCGTGCTTAAAGAGCTTGATAATACTACTAGTGTAGAAATTGATGACATGCAGACAAAACCTATTAAGTTTGTCCTTGATATCCTCCTTCCACCCCTCATGCATATATTTAATCTATGCATTGCTGATGCTATCTTTCCTTCCAATATGCAGATTGCTCGTGTATCCGTGATATATAAGAAAGGTGACAAAAACGACCTGGGTAATTACAGGCCTATTTCAGTGCTACCAGTATTTTCGAAACCCCTTGAAAAATTAATTCACAGACGCTTTGCGAAGTTTGAAAAGGCACAACAGATATTAACAGATTCACAGTATGGATTTCGTAAACACCGTTCTACTGAGCATGCACTATTAGATCAGAAAGAATACATATTAAAACAGCTGGATCAAAATAAAATAGTTGTTGGCATATTCATAGATTTTACAAAAGCATTTGATTTGTTGAATCATGAACTACTAATCCAAAAGCTTCATAGGTATGGTTTTCGAGGTCACGCAGGATCTCTTGTAGAGTCCTATTTAAGAAATCGAAGGAGGCTGTCAGTATTAAAGAATATGTATCAGATATAGAACCGGTTTCTCGTGGTGTTCCTCAAGGTAGCATATTGGGTCCTTTTCTTTTTAATATCTTTATCAATAATATTGTGCAGGTATTTGCTCCTGCAAAGTATATAATATATGCTGATGATACGAACATATTTTTTCAGGAACTGACGTAAATGACTTAATAGATATAGTAAATTCTGCACTCTTCCATTTATACGATTGGACAGAAAAAAACGGCTTACAAGTTAATGCCACAAAAACTAAAGCAGTCATTTTTAAAGCAAAGAATAACACAGTTAAACTTTACTTCAATAGCGTTCCTTTAGATATAGTACCAACATTTAAGACGCTGGGCGTCGTATTCAATGAAAAATTGACCTGGGATAATCCCATCTATTTTATTGTAAACCACCTCTCGCAGATATTGGATTGCTATATCGCCATCGTCACATCTTGCCTTCAAAAGCAATGCTCGCAGTTTATCATTCATTATTTAATTCTCGCCTCAGCTACTGTAATTTAGTTTGAGGTAAAACATCAGAAGAAAACTTAAGAAAGTTACATATCTTACAAAAAAACTTTTTAAGAATACTTGAAAATGTCCCTAGGACATACCACACACTAGAACTTTTTTCTAAGCATAAAATTCTTTCGATTACTAAACAGTATAACTTTCATTTATGCCGCGCTTTAAAACGCGAGATTACTAATAACACGTCTTTTTTTCATAAACTGGCTAACACTGAACTCAGCTACAAAGTCTACGAAACGAGAAACATCGATAAGTGGCATGTTAAAACATACAGAACAACATACGGCTGTCAAACACTGGGAAATACGCTGCCACGTCTCCTGAATTCCCTTCATTTCAATAATATCCCACTAGAATATACCTCATACAAAAAACTGCTTGAATATTTCCTACTGAACGACACTCCATTATGAAAGTAAAAATTCTACGTGGTGATTTTATTTTGCATGTGAATAATTATGTATGTGGTTTTATTTTTGTTTTTGTGGCGAATACTTGTCATGTGCTTATGTAGTTTTCTGTGATACATGTATTGTCGTTTTTCTAAATATGATGTACTACTTTTGCTGCCAAAGTAAACGGCTGGGTGCCTGTGGCCTTGTCAAGCTGCCTCTCGGGCAGCTTGACAAGGCCACAGGCACCCTGCCGTTGCTGTAGGCATCCTGCCACCATGCACTTTGTGGTGGTGAAATAAAGTTATTATATAGATTATATCTTTAGAAACAGCAGCGTGAAGCGCGTTCATTTCGGATAGAGTAAGAAAAAATGTCACTTTACCTCAACCACCCTTTTGTCTCCTCGAATACTACAAATGAATATTTAATGTGCATACCCTGCAGCCCGTTTGTATGTTTATTTTCTAAACCTCGCCGTAATATTTAGCTGTAGCTTGTTTTGCTTTTTTTGTAATAATTAGGGTCTTTCCTAGGTTTTATTCCTGTCCGAAAGGCTTCGAAAATGCTGGATGTTCATCAAGCGGCCCTCTTTGTGTCACATATAAAGTCAAAACAACAATATTTCCTCGGAGGATAAATTCAGACTACTGAGGCTGGATTTTTAATGTTACCTTTATGGTCTCATTTCGCAATATGTACACATAAGAAGGGAAATGCAACCTAAGTCGACATCGTTACGGCAAGGGTTCTTGTTTTCCGCTGGCATGCACCGAAGTGGAACCAATTCAGAGCATGACTTGGGAAGCAGGAAACACAGCCATTCGTGCTCCCGTACACCCGCCATTGTTCTTCCTGCGAGAGATTCAGCGATTTTCCGGCCGCCTCGATTAACCACTCATTCGATTTTGGTACAACCCTTTCACGGAAGCATCTGAAATTATGAAAGGGCATTGCTGATTCAGCAAGTGTATTCTTGCGAGAAAAACGCAGGAGATGAGGCAGAAACGGAAGCGTAGTGGATGCACTCCGTTCTACGGCATCTATGCATGCTTCCACTTTCTCCTGGCTTGCTTGTGCAGAGCTTTCTATCCGTGAGCAGCGGGTGGAAAGGAACGGCGGCCTTCTGGATTGGCAGTGTGGATCGCTAGCCACACTTCCGATAGGAGGATCTTTTATTGCAGAACGTGGGGAAAAGGCTGCGTCCCCGCGTTGCACTGTAATGATCATCTTACTCTGATGATATGATTGTGGTGGTTCTGGCGGAAACCATATTTTAAAGAAACCGATATGAAAAATTTTTCAGCCCTCGGCAGCGTCATACCTTACTCTGCTGATTTTGAAAATAGGAGAAAAGGCTTACGTTTTACGCACACAGTGAATATGTCCTTGATTTTGACACTTATATCTCCATGCAAGTTGTAGTGTATGTATAAGTGTGAAAATACTAACACAGATATCCATCCCTTGTCGGTTTTCGCGGCGCTGAAGCCAACGAGAATTCGGCTCCTGGCAGTTGCGTGTCGCCGGTCAGACAACTCGTTGTCATAGCCGATATTGCTCGGACATAGAGGCCACATCATTGCTCACTGCTGGATTTCATTTAATCGGCCACCTCCTTTTTATTATTATTACCGCATGTCCTTTCATTCCCTTAGACAATAAAATATATGCTACAAATTAAAAATGAAGTATTTGAATCCATTGATCTCCTAAATGCTAGGAACATAACGCAAACATTAAGGGCATAATTATGTAAATGTGTTTTGTTGCCATACCTAATTAATACATTTTCTTTATTTTTTTCTTCCTGTTTGAGGGAGAAGGAATATCGAATGTCCATGCCTCACAAGTTGTTAAACAGAGAGCAGTATGGTGATAGCTACAAACTCATATCCATGTCTTTCAATCTACAACAAGACCCACCCGACCATACACAAGTACGCATGTCCCTGGTGCGGAGATAAACTCACACTTAATCAGGCAACGGGGGCCTGTCATAAAATAGATGCAGTACCAATAGTCCCCAACGTCCCGTCGGAGCAGTGGGAGGCTGAACTGTTCAGCAGGGAATCGAAAGAACAGCTTTGGCTGGTTGAACGGGCAGCCGGGCAGCAAAGGCCGCGGGAGCCTGGAATGAGGACTCAACCACGAGAGCTCTATAATGATTTTTTTTAATTATAAAGTTTCTCCCTCTCTCTCTCTCTAGATGTTATTCTGTGAGTAAAAGCTTCCCGGTTATCATCATGGGGCATTCTATGGTATCTTTTTCACACATGAAAATCATAAAAACTGTCTTGCCAGAAACGCTGCTTTTTGCCCCCATCATAAGAGATGTCGATTCGTTGAGGTGTTCGCACTGAGTCTCCAGGCGTTCAAACTCAGCGCACATGTGCAGGGGCGTTTGTCAAACTGTCACGCGCAGGGCTGCAGCCGGAAAGCCCCTCGAAAACACGTAGCCAAAGCCCAGCTCGTGAGCACCGAGCATGTCAACACAAACTCGTGGCAGACTGTCCAAGCTTAGCACGCAAACAAACTGGTATTTTTGTGAATGTACACACTGTTTTGTTTTTTGTTGGTGCCTATGTACCCGCAGAGACCAGCGCGTGTTTGCATATGCAGTTGGCACGCAACAAGGCACTCACGGGAACAGCTCCACTCACACGTTCAAGGCAGCTATAATGGTGGAGGGAAGGCTCCCGCAAATATGTAAGTAAACTTTTCTAGCTCTCCGCATTGTTAATATTGCAAAAAATATACTTGCGTGTCAGCATCCTATCTGTCTCGTCAGCCTTATTATAACCGTGTAAGACAGAAGCAGTTAACCGGGAAGTTAAGTGATCACGGCACTTATGCACTAAATAGCCATCATGAGACGGGGTAACTTGTAGTGATGCGTATATTGCCTATCGAAATGTTGACTGCAGATGACACTGCGAAGATATGACACATGTCCCACTGCATATTTTCTCATTTTTGCAATCTCACCGTACTGTGCGCAGAACAATAGGCACGGGAATTACGGTGTCGCTTTCTTTTCAATACTACTCTGTTGCAAACTCTCATCATAAATCACGACGCACGATAAGCCTACGTGCGGTAAACTATCACTAGATACTTTTGTCGATGTGTTCACTGTTCTGAAAACCATCGAACATGCCCGACTGACATGGCGTCGAGAAGAGGGCGGGAAATTGAATTAGGCACTCGAAATGATTACCGTGCTGAGTGCAAGGTTCGGAAATTCGCAGGTCATAGTGAATTGTTCTGCGGGAAATGCTCAATGCAAGTTCCACCTATCTTATGCAAACACGATAAGCTGAAGTGTAGAATCGTTCTGACATGTATGAATTTTTTTAGCAGTAATTTGTCGCTGTTGAATTCTTCTGAATTTCTCGCAATGGTTGGATATGTCTGAGGTATCTTTTAATTTCGAGGGACCATGCCGCTATTCATTTGCTCCATTCAATCCATTTACGTCCTGGCATGAAATTCGTATATTTAATTTTTCGTGCAGATCCTGATCTAAATATGGGCACCGAGGTGCTCTATGTGCTTCCGCTGAGCAGCTGCTCGAGATCTAGGGTCTACACCGCGCTCCACATTCGGCACGCTACAATTTGGCGTGACATAGAGTGAAAAGCAATTATCCCGATCAGTGGCGTGTGCAAATTCGCATGCCTGACCTGTACGCCCTCCTAGGATCTGCTCATCCTATTCATTGGTCGAACAAGCTTTGCATGGATGGCTATCTGACGCATTCATTGATGCTATATGGCGCAGGGGAAGCTACGACATCTGGTTACCGCAGCGCGAGGGCTAATCAAAGATAATTTGTTGACAGATGAATCGAGTTTCATGGGTTATTTATATATATTCGACCCTCCTTGCTGCTCTTACATTCATATCCCCATGCATGTGTTCTGTTCGCTAGGCTTACAAGCAATGAAAAAACAAAGGTTTTGAAACTACCTTCAGGAAAAAAGCTATTTTGTAGTCAACAGTACCTTTCAGACTTCTTTCTAGTCAAATAATGGCTGTGCATGTGCATTAAAACCTCGCCAATAACGCGGTTGACTTCCAGGTTTCATGATACCTCATATGAGCTTCTAGCGCCTACCGACGCTTCAACGCGATGCCGATAAGTTTGTGTGTGACAGCGGAATATGGAGAAAACAAAATATAGTCGAGAAATGCGTGCTCGTGGCGCAAACTGGGTACGCGTAGTTCGCCCCTGGAAACCTGTTGCGTTGCACACTACTTCTGGCGTTGTGCTGCAAAACTGTGAAAACCGGACTTTTCAACAACCGACTCCGGCATCTCACCGCCTTCAGGCCTTCCGCCTGACGCTACCTCGCGCCCACGGGACGTTCCAGCCATTCAGCTTCGGCTGCCATCGCTCTGTCTCAAGAACCCTCAGGTGTGGTTCTCCTTGGTGGAAGCCATTTTCCATCTTCACTGTGTCACTTCAGAGACTTCTCGGCACGAGCACCTCCTTTCAAGCCTGTATTCTGAGGTAGGATGGACAGTTGGGCGAGTTGGTACAATTGCATAGTGGGTGGAACAGCGCGAAGACACTAAACACACAAGACGAGAAGCATAACAGACGAGCGCTGTTGTGCAGCGCTCGTTAGTTGTGCTTCTCTTCTTGTGTGTTTCGTGTCTTCGCGCTGTTCCACCCACTACGCAACTGTAGTCTGAGGTGGCTGATGAGGTAGCGGGCGTCATTTAGTGTGTGATGCCAGACACCAGTGCCACTGTACTCCATTGTCGTTTTTAACAGGGTTTTTGCGGAGTGCCAAACTAGATGCGCAACTTAGCAGGCTTCCAGGACCAAACTACGCGTGTCCGGCTTGCGCCCCGGGTATGCGCCGCTCAATTTTATTTTTTTCTCTTCCACATAGCGCCGTTACGGAGCGTGAAACTTAGGGGAACCGCGTTGAGATGTCAGTAGATCGCTCCAAGCTTATTCACCGATAAACCTAACAAAATTACATTCTGCCACATCCCCTCAAGCACAGCTCTTCTCGACTGCAGTACTGCTTCGCCGCAGTGGCTCAGTGGTTAGGACTCTCGACCGGCCGCGGTGGTCTGTTTTCGAAGAAAGTGAATTTTTATTTTTATTTTTTGCCTGCTCGAGGCCTTGTATTAAGGGAACACTCAAGAAATTGGGAGTTAGGAAAGCACGATTCTCCTTATTAGGTTTATTTAAATTTATAATAATGGCATATCTATCAGAATGGCTAAGAATGTTAGTAAAATAGTAGAGTTGACAGAAAGCTTCAGCTTTTAGCAAACAAGCAGAATAGGCTTAACAAAGACAACAGTCGAGTGCAATGCATTCTTACTGAAAAGTCGAACGGTGCTTTGAGAACCTCGTTTATATGAAAAGTTCCTTAATATATCGCAGGAACTTTCGTAACCAATATTTGTTATTTAAGCTTTGCCTCTCACTATAATATATTCTCGCTCTACAATGCAAATCAGAGCTTTCTGCGAAGACCGCCTTCAAAAACTCAGCGGAACTCAATCCCGCGCTTCTTTTTTTTTTTTTTTCTAAAATCAATTCTGTGGGCCTTTCTAGCTATAGGCTGATGCTGGTCATTAAGCAAAACATTTTATTGCTTTCTCTTTCACCCACAACTTTTACACCAACCTACCCCTCTCCCCCAGTGCAAGGTACGGCGGGGGAACTCATCCGGTGCACTGAAGACTCGTTTGTGACTGATGACGCATCGGCACCTTTCTAGCCACGGTCCGCTTGCTCGATCAACACCATATGGGGCGCAGATACTTATCTTCCTGCTCCTACTTTGTTGTCTTAAATATATATGGACCATATCCTTTCGTGCAAGGCCTAAGTGATACGAGATAGAACAAAAAAATTTATGGCTCGGTTGTATTCTTCTCTTACCCTAAGGCCATTGGGGTTAATGGTAAAATTAAATATTACACCCAAGTATCCTCGCATCGAACTGTCATAGTCGTAAGTTATCTTGCCTGAAAAGCCCTTGCAGTCTGAACATGCTTAGTTAAATTTCCTTGTGATAAATTGGACGAGTGCTGCCGAGATAGAAAATCGTTGTGATAGCCCAGCATGCAAGCCGATTCGTACGAATGATCCATTGGCAACTGTTAAACCTAAATGCTATGGTAAAGTTGCAATAGAAGTGAAAAATAAATTTTGACATGTTAGTGAAAGCGAAGAGAACGTTTTAGGAATGGCAGCTCGTGTTTAATATAATGCGGTCTTTTAAACTTGTGAGCCCGCTTTGACGGGCAAAGAAGGCATCTACCGCACCCACTTTCTTATGAAGCAAAGAACGGGGTGCGTACTATAGACTGCGAGTAGTTTTACTAGTTTCTTCTATCCTATCTTCCTTCACCAGAGGTGGCCCTAGATTACAGGGAGAAACTACTCACCAGTACCTCCTATAAGGATCAGCGCAAGATCATTACATGCGCTCTCGCTCGGACAGCCCTCCAAGGGCTATCCTTTGCTTTGTAAGAGGGCCCTCCGTACATGGAGGGGGCTCTCAAATGCCATGTAGGGGGCAACGCCCCATCATCTATAATATTTGCAGTAAATGCTTCTACCACCACCCGTCACGGACAGAAGGCACGCACACAATGCGGCGTGGAGGAAAGGAAAGTGAAATAACGCACACTCATGACTGAAGAGACCTCCACAGAGCTTCAATAATAATAATTAGCTCAGAGGAAATGAAAGATGCAGTATCTGTCACTTTTTTCTTGTGTACGCCTGAGCCGCGCCGTAAGGGAAGGGGGCAAGGTGACAGACAAATTGGAAAGAGAGAAGGAGGTGCCGTAGCGGAGGACTCGGGAGTAATTTCGACCACCTGTGTATCTTTAACGTGCACTGATATGTATGTATGTATGTATGTATGTATGTATGTATGTATGTATGTATGTATGTATGTATGTATGTATGTATGTATGTATGTATGTATGTATGTATGTATGTATGTATGTATGTATGTATGTATCTATGTATCTATGTATGTATGTATGTATGTATGTATGTATGTATGTATGTATGTATGTATGTATGTATGTATGTATGTATGTATGTATGTATGTATGTATGTATGTATGTATGTATGTATGTATGTATGTATGTATGTATGTATGTATGTATGTATGTATGTATGTATGTATGTATGTATGTATGTATGTATGTATGTATGTATGTATGTATGTATGTATGTATGTATGTATGTATGTATGTACTAACGAACAGACGGATGGATGGACAGACCGGCGCTGCCGCTTATTTTAAACAGAGCCTGCATGAACAGTTTTTTGCAAGCAGAAACACTACGCAAGAAAACAAATGCGATGTATTTATGGGTGTAAATTCTGCTCCAGGTCCACGATTCTTTACAGGGTGTCCTTGACACCGCCACATTTCCTCCTTACCCCATTCAATCCACTCACATCGGGCGGCCTGACCGGGAGAGTTTGAGTATGCTTTGGCCAGAACGAACTTATTAAAAAAAGCTATTAACTTGCGGTACATGATGTGCTCTAGATATTTCAATGGTAGATTGCACTGCTTTAGTCAGTTTATGTGCAGTTCGACGTCACATCATTTTGACGCCGTATTAAAGCTGTTATCCGGAGTAGGGTTGGATAGACGCCAAATTGTGTATGACTAAGCTGAACGCGTACTCAGTCGACCGTGGGAAAACAAATCCATAACTTTCTAACCCAGAGAAACGCACCCTCTTTCTCCTCGCTCACCACCGTCAACCTTTTTCTTTCTCAGCAAACAGCAAAGTACTGAAGCCGTAAGAGAGCGGGGTTGAAGAATAAAGGGGAAGAGAAAACGACTAGTGTAATGTCACAAAGGACTCTAATGACTTTTAAAACTGCGACATTCAAGAGTCAAAGGGCAGCGGAGGAGAACGGATCACCCATCCCTGGCCTTTGTTCGTCGAATCCGACCACTCCCAGGCGCTTGAAAGCGCGCGGCGCGCACTACCGTTTTCTTCTACCACAGTGCCGAGGAGAATGAAACAACGTTAAAAAGCGCTGAACGCTGCTCCGTTTTTTGAATGCCCCGCTGACTTCGGGAGCTTGGAACGCCGAACAGGCCACGCGACCGCATCACAAAGTTTTCAAAGCTTTTAAAAAGAAATTAAGTGCTTAGTCGACAGGGCTACGTATACGCGATGTTCGGGGTGTCGATGAAGCGATACGGGACACGGGCAGCGTTTCGGCCTGAGCCACGGTGTTTTGTTCTGTTCGCCGTATTACGCTCACTGCCTATGCTAGTACACCCAGTGAGTGGGGGCGCGTTGTGAAACACAAATGAGACGAGTGATCGCTCTGCTTGCCGGTGCATGTCACACGCCTGTCGTCGCAGATGGATCGCTGCGGACTTCTTGTTGAATGGGAAACGCCTTTGAAAAGTTGTTCCGGTGCGAACTTCGTTTAAAACTGGGTTCTGCACTTTTCCTAGCACATTGTTTCTTCTAAGTTGAGCATTTAGTTTAAATGAATTTGGGTCTCGCTTGGCTTGATCTGTCTGGAGTTCTAGCAGTAAAGTTTTCAAGTTTTTAGCTGCTAATGAGATCACATATGACGTCATTCACTGATGCATGGTGACGCGTCGCCGCGCTTTTTAAGACATCATCTCATGGAATGAGATTTGGAAGTGTCCGTCGCTCTAAAGATAATAAATCTGCGCGTTAACATCCTGCCTTACCACCTTGTGCATGGCTGTGATTCTCACAGCATTTATAATAACTCTTGAAGCGATCCTCTATGATTATCAGGTAAGGTAAATGCTCAGGTATGATTCTCAGGTAAATTTGCTAGAATTGTTTTGGTTCCGAGCTTTTGACCATCCTAAAAATGCACGCTACAAACATATAAAAGAAGATAGCAGCCATTGATAAGAAGGAAATCATAAGACTTCTTTTTTCGTTCTCATCAACGTGGAATAATAATGAAACCAGAGAGACAGTTGGTTAGAAATTACAAAAAAAAAAAAAAAATGACATCCCGCTTGTGGCATCTGAGCCCACGAGCTCCGAATTTCGCTTCTGGTGCTCTACGAACCAGGCTACTGCAACGGCTGTTCACCCTTATGCTTTCTTAGTGTTTATGTCCTGTGCATCTTAACTATAAATGCGTACGCCAGCGCGTTCACCCTCGTTCATAGCGGCGGACGTGGAACGTTTTCATTTCAGCGTGTTTCACGTGGAATTCGACCTGATGGTAAGGGTGGGTGCTGTGTGATGACCCTCTTGTGTAACGTATGACATCAAGACTGCCAGATTTGATGACCTCTTTAGGGTAATCAACCAACAATGCAGGAAAAATATTGTCTCGTTATGAGATACATATATTCTTTTCCTATGCGTCTCATTACGAGACCCTCATATTGCCTATTTTTGCTCGTTAAGGCTACAAAAATATATTTTAGAGCTTTTTGTTTTACCTATACAAAACATTACGTGACTAATATATGTTTTTGTCCTCGGCGGTCTTAAGCCAACCTCTGAAATTCTTATCGAAACCAAGACACCAGTCACTTAACCCAAGTAATACAGAAGGAATGTCTTTCTATCACAGAAGAGTAAGAGAACTGAAAAATAATTCAGTGTGCTATATAACTGAAAGTTAAAGAAAATATAAATTAAAGTTAAATGAAGGTTTATGACAGTAGCTGTTAGCAGGATTTGGTTCGATGCGTCAGCATGCGGTTGCCTGCTACTACATGACTGCGAACGTCGTTAATTGAGCTGGTCAACGCCAGAATAGAATTGCCACATTGATTTAATGTTTACGCGGTTTCCTAAGTTCTTGCTAACTTTCGAGTTTAGAACAACAAGCAATGTCATTTATTCTGGTCGACTTAAAGGTTCATAAGCAACTTTCGATTCTTCAAGAAACGCTGGTTGATTTGTGCGACTTCATTGCGCCCTATATAACCGCAAATGGGTCAGAGTGAATCAAAGACCAAAGGCTTTCCTCACTCTCCATGTACTGCTTGAAGTGGTAAGCCCATCAAACTTTTAATCCGTAACCTCTAAAGAAAAAAATGCTTCCTGGCCCCATAGATGACCTACCTTTCAATATTGCGCAGGGTACTGATGCACAGGAAAGATCGTCTACAACTTTTTTATGCGTCGAATACTCGGCACACTAGCGCGCGGGAAACACCAGTATACACCAATATAAGCAAACTCCTCAACATCCCGCTCTCCCCCCCACCCCGCGTGCTCTTCTAGGGCTTGTTCTGCCTGCTATTTCTTTTCCCAGGCATCCCCATGAATAGCCTCGGATGGTCGCGTGCAACACGCACCGCGATTCCTGCTCAGTTCCGAAGGGTGACTGCACCGCCAAGGAAAGGCAAACCCCTCCGTATCAAATTTCTGGAAGCCACCTCACACACGTGAGAGCGAATTGCAGCGCAGAGCGGTTGTTGTGCGCCGTAACTTTGGCTTTCCACCCCTTCTTTTTCACCTTCTCACTTTTTTCTCGCCATTGAACTTCTTATCCTCATGACAACGTAAGATAGGAGCGTTATGAAACAGTGGCTGGAATCCTCCGACGCGAGCGCCGCAAAGCTCTACAAGGAACAACCATTCGCTGTTGCTGTGACTGGATTTGTCGGCATATGGTAAATGCTCCCGGACTGTGCCGTTCGTATCGAAATTGAAATAGTAACTTAATACCCGAACCTTTAAATTAACACTAAAACGAGTTCTCCCTATTTTATGAAAATCACGCACATTTCCAAAGTCCCATTTATATTGTTACGGACGACAAGGAAGAAGAAGCGGGCAGTGACGCGGGTAGGAGCGCTCGCGCTAGGCCCGCTAACATTCATTAAACGTCATCTACCATCGTCGTCGGTCATGTTCTGTCTCCTGCCTTCATCGGCTTGCCGCTTCGTAACAATATGTTACTTAGATTGGACCTTTTTGGTCACGCTACGTGTCCTTCGCTCTCTGTCTGTATTTGTGTAGGCACGTTGCTTTGATTTTTGCAACAATGGTCGGGACAGTTATCCGCAGAAGAGTGCTGTACAGTGTCATCGCAGTAGATATCATTGTGATTTTGGCCTGAAGTCAGGTGACAACAGATCTCGCTGACTGGTGCCTATCATCTAAATGTACTTTGTAATATATAAAGCCGTCGTTGTGTTTATGGCTTTTTCTTGTTTTGTTGCGTTTTGTCCGCTGCTGTATTGCACTG
Organism: Amblyomma maculatum; assembly: GCF_055883805.1. Lineage (NCBI taxonomy): Eukaryota > Metazoa > Arthropoda > Arachnida > Ixodida > Ixodidae > Amblyomma > Amblyomma maculatum. The sequence continues at coordinate 16,145,040 of NC_139353.1, read as the reverse complement.
TAAGCGGGGTGCTAGCCTTTGTCAAGCCATCGCCGGCTTTTTGCTAGCACCCTGCAGCATCACGAGTACTGTGTAATCAATGTTGATGCTACATAAAATTATTTGTATTTGTATTTGTATTTGTATTTGTATCTTTTCAAAGGTCCTGGAATGAACAAGTGCTGAGTAGTCACACACCGCCATTAGGCCTGCGAACAGATTTAGCAGGCTGCCTAGAAAATGATGGCGTTAGTCATGTTGACATTTTCTTTTTTTAGTGCTATGATTTCCATGTATACGTGTAAAGCTGTAAGGGGATTTGAAAATTCGAAAAATCCAAGACACAGGACGGAGCCGAATATGTGAAATAAAAAATGCGCAACACTGACAAAGACTGTACCACCGTGACCCGTTTTACGTAGAAGCTTCAAAAGTGACAAGTGTATATTGCCGCAATGTTATTACTGACGCCGCCATACGGAGAGCTCCGGAGACTGGCACGCACTCGTCTTCTTCGCTCGTGGGGCTCGCTCGCCAGTGGGTTAGCCAGCCGTGCCTTCTTTTGCCCGTGCTTTTGCGTAGGTGTAAGTAAACCTAGCTGCTTACCCAGTTCCACTGGCTTCTGTGACAATATAATTTTGTCTTTCTTGAAATGCTCCTTTTCTGTCTGGTTTATTTATCCTTCTTTTTTCTAAGGCGGTACTACTACAGGAAAGCGGTCATAGCGCATGGTATTGTATGTCTTTATAATTTTTATGAAAAACAGGTGCTTCAGAGTCGCGAAATCCGATTGAACTGAAACGACCTAAACTTGCGCATTAAGTGCGGGAACCACATACAATACAGTAGAATCATTATGACATTTAATTTTTGTTACTTCACCTTCTAAGCCTCCTCTTAAATTCAATGTAGAGGCTGTTGTAGAGTTAAAGAAAAAAAAACGGTTCGACTGCAGGGGGATATTGGAGGCAATTCACTTGGAGCGCTTCAAACAACAAGCTTAAAAGCTAGCCGTCATGTTTCTTACAAACACGTAGGAAGTGGATTCGAAACGCGCATTTATGCGTAAACTCTGACCTACTTTTTATACTTCGCACTTTTCACCCCCCCCCCCCCCCCCCCCCACGTTCGCCCCCCGTTCGCCCCCCGCCCAGAAACCCCCGCTCGTCTCTGAACTCCTCTGTAACGCAACTGCTCCCACGCTCTCTATCCGGTAAAAACTCTACCCTCACCGCGTCGAGTGAACCAATTTAACACGGCTACGATTTCCAACTTGTCTGTTTCTCGATACAATCCCACCCCATGACAGAACAGTTCAGGGCTACGGGGCGAAGGAAGGGTGCGCGCGGGAGGGGCGCGGATGGGATATGAGGGAGGTTGAGCTCTGCAAGGGGAGAGCATAATAGAGTGAGCGCCGTGCGCGTCCCCGAGCGACCTGCCTCTCGTAAGGCTCGCATACGCGAGGGCGGTCTCGCTTTTCCCCTAAACGAGAGATAGATTGTTCTCAAAGCCATTTTTCTTGAACGTCGTTTGGAAGGAAAAAAAATAAACGCGGAGACACGGCACCGACGTTCAGGAACATAACAGGCGGGCGCCGGCTCGCAATCGACGGAAAACAAGAAAAAGTTAAAAAAAAAAAAATGACATTAAAATTAGCCAAAGTTGTCTGCATGGGACCGGAACGACGTTCATGCAGACAATCTGGCTCGCCGCGGGCGCTTCCTTTGCAAGCGGCCCCATCAAAAATCTGAGTCGCGCGGTGATTGTTTGCTCGTGTGTACTCTGCTTGCATTCAAACAAAGATTCGGCCAACTTACACGCACGCTGACATTAAACTAAACTATAGCTGCCCCCTTCTTTGTCTATTTCTTCGACGCTGCTTGCAGGGAGTACCGGTGGCATGTCGAGGGAACGACGCTTCCTTCTACCCCATGCTGATTCTGTTTAATTAATGACTTCGGAAAAGTGAGTCTTTCGGTCTAACTGCTTTGGACTTCCTGTCTTCTTTATAACTCTCGGAAGTGGAAGCTGGAATTGTAGGTGCATTGAGAGCCTGCCTGTCTCTGTGTGGGAACGGTGCGCTCGCGAGCGTGAGCATGCTCGCATATACCTATAAGCGTCTTTGCCTATATATGTGGACCAAACATGCAGCGCTAAAACGTAGTGGCCAGCCTTTCCTTTGTCAACGTGCACAATTAAGAGCTTTTATATTCTAGTTCTGTTTGAAAAACCTAGCTGGAAATGCAATGGCTTTCGTCACTTAAACGTGAAGGCGCATGTCATTTATTAAAGAAAAATAAAATGGCCGTCAAAATATCGCCGGCTCCACAGTAATAATGATGGCCTATAAGAACCAGTGAACGCCTTGCATTGAAAGAGGTTAGCAAGCCGGGGTGTCCACTACTATTATTTTTTTTTTTTTCATTCATTTGCCATTTGTATGTATATTGTATGTACCGTACCAAAACGTTTCTACAGTTGTGCGTCAGAAACCTCTTAGATAATGCGTTGGCTTACAGTGGGCTCAGATACGAAATTACCACTTTTGTGCACTGTTCAAGCATCTGGTATCACCGGATGAATGGGTTATTAAAATGCACATTGAAAAGTGTTGCTTACGACTTACACACTCCACAAGATGTGAACCTATTTCAGATGCTAAGAATGCCAAATTTATGATCACTTTTGTTCAGACAGTGGTGCACCACTTTGCGAAAACTTGCGAATCACCAGGGATGGATATTTAAAACTTATTTCGATGATGTAGATCACTTTTGTCATCCTGTGAATGCGTCGATGCTTGAGGGAGAGAACATTAGGCATATCTTAAAAGGATTCGACGAGTACTCAGCTCAAACTGTTGTGGCTATACATCTTCGCACTGTCATCGACGTGATCACTCTATGTCAAAGCTTCGACGAGCTATGACCACAACACACTATTGCTCGGTGTCGAGATGAGCCCATGTCGAGTTTGCTATCCGCATTGATCCCTCGTTCTCCCCTTGTCACGATGGAAAAAATACAGCGCAGAGAAGGACGAGGACAAAGGTCACACAGAGCTGCCACTGACTCATTTTCCTCAGTGAAGTTTTAATAACCTATAAACATTTAAACCGTAATAATTCGATATCCCACATAATCGCCACAAAGTTCACCTTGTTGTAAAACCAGCATGCGATACCTCTGCCCTGTTACAAACCAGGGACATACAGAAAGTACATAATGTCTATAAACTACATGAACATGCAGGCCGAAGACCTAAGGAACGAAGTACGCGGCAACTGACGCAGATGTAGGCCAGAACAGAACAGCCAGCCGTAGCTTCACGTTGTTGTTGTGCCCGCAGATAATGTGCCACCTCCAGCCGCCATCTTTAATTTCTTCTTCCAGCGGCAGCGCGTTGGCCGCGCTCTTAGCGCAGCCAGAGAAAGGCGCCACAAACACATGTTCGCTATAGCCACAATCAATCATGCGTGAACAACTTGCTTTAATTATGAAACCTGACTTCTCAAAATGCCAATTTAGTTGCTGACAGCGGTGTTCTCGAAGCCCTTGGTAGGAAGCAAACTAGAGTGTGTTCATTTAAAACTGAGCGCTTTGTGCGTAGTCAACACGAGAGATGCAAGCTGAAATTGCATTTCGGTCGCGTACCACCACGGCCGCAACTCCGCGAGATGTTTTCCCATTAATGCTGCATAAAGCCCTTGTGCGTGCCGCTACTTTAAACTTCGCTGCCCCTTCTTCTGTAGCTGCAATGCACGTAGCTAGGCTCACCGCCTGACAGACTAATTTAGTTTTTTTCGGATGACAGTCAGCGCCGGCATAGTGCAGCGAGGTGTATGGGTGGTCGCTTGGCTGTGATCAAGTTTGCGAAGCCGGTCATAAATTCTTAATTCAGATTCACTGTTATTTCCTTGTCATCTCGCTGGTGGATAGTTTCCAACATCATGAAAATAAGGTTTAGTGGAAGCGTGAACGTTGACTATGTGCATGCACCTGTCACCGCTGAAAACTTCTGCGAATTAACTTATTACTCGCTGCATCTAAGTCCCTAGTCGACTTCTCCTGCTATACTATGCAACTTTAATGGCGCTACACGTAAGATAACTATGACACAATGAGAACATGTATTGCAGAAGACGTTAACCAGGTCAAGCAGACTATTCGTGCAACTTAGAAGTTTGACGTCGTTCTTGTCACGTAAATTTTAATTGCTTTCTTTTTTTCTCAAAAACGTGCATGACTATAGGGTGATGGTCTGAAAATTAGCCGTAGTTTTTCTTGTAGTAGCTCATTCACATTTCTAAAACCTCAGGTATATTTCTCATTTGTTGTTTTTAAACAAGTGAAACAAAAATTATTACTTGAAAGATATTTTGAGAATTATTAGTTGTTGTTTTTTTAGTCCTGGACATTTTCGCTTCTTCCACAAGACTGAGGCATTATTTTTTTATAGGTAACTAATCAAATAAAACTTAAATCTACTGGTCGGAATCTAAGAAAAGAAAGGTTGCAACCTAGCGCTATGTTAGCTGCCAAGATTATATTGAAGTAATTTCACCAATAGGAAAATTTGAAAGAACGCAGTAGAATTACAAACAGTATATTGCATTTTCTTCACGTAAGCAGTTTTGAAACCACAACTCAATAGATATTTGATCGATACACTTTAGGAACAAGAATACGCTTCTCTCCGTTTAATGTTGCAACTTTTGGGCTATGAGCGCAAATCAATCAAACTAATTACTCTTCGCTCCAAGAAGAACAGTTTTCTTTGATCAAGGCTGCTCAAGCTTCCTTGCATTGTTTGTTGCCCTAAAGTGTTTCTCTATATGACGTCTTTTGATACACTCAGTTTAAGGTTAACTGCTAGGGCGGCTTATAGTGATGTTTCTATCACGCATTGGCTACATTGCATAGGACATATTGCCGCAAGTCGTGTTTACGATCCATTATTCACATGTTACGTTTATCTGTATACGAGTGCATACAGTGTTAAATTATTTTCTATGGTTATATCCTGAAAGCTACCGATCATGAGTCCAGTTAATTACGGAGTCTTCATACAATAATGCTGCCGTAAGCATCGCGATATCTTGCGTGTGCAATTCTAAATGATAGCATCGTATCCTTAATATTGACCCAGTAATACCCCCTGAGTTCTACCTCTAGGAATAATAATAATAATAATAATAATAATAATAATAATAATAATAATAATAATAATAATAATAATAATAATAATAATAATAATAATAATAATAATAATAATAATAATAATAATAATAATAATAATAATAATAATAATAATAATAATAATAATAATAATAATAATAATAGTTTTTATGCGTGAACAATAAAGAAGTTTGTGCCGCATAGCGGCTCCGGCTTTGGTTTACAGGAAAGTAAAGGTGCAGTATCCACACTTTCTGTGGACACCTGAGTCATGTCGTAAGGGAAAGGAGAAAGATGGGACAGCGAAAGTGGGAAGAGAGAAAGAGGAGCCGTAGTAAAGAGCTCCCGAGCTACGGATTAATTCTACCACCTGGAAATATTTGACGTGCTCTGACATCAGACAGCACACACCATCGAAACGGACCAGCTAGGTACATGCATGAACTTTTACCTTCTGAGATTTTATGCTGTTGCAGATGAAAAAGGAGGGATTATGCGTGTGACTTTGTTTAACCACATGTAGTTAACCGACACAGCCCTTTATCCCTCTCTTATGATCCTAGCTCACGAATCCTGTAGGTGTCTCAGAGCCCGTGCAGCCGTCCACTCTGGTAACGTCGTGTGGCGCCGGCAGATGCGAGAGCAAGTCGGAGAGAGACGAGAGAGAGAGGGGTTGGCGGTGGCCTTCAGAGGCTTTCGCTGCACCTTGTGGGCCTTTGCGTTTTGCAGCGCTAACAGCAACTTCATAGAAGTCCTGAAATTCATGTTGTATTCGCGAAGTAGAGCGTGCAACTTGGAGCATCCAATTTTCTTAAGTAATGTCGCAGGAGGAGAAACCAATCCACTATTTGTACTCGGGAAGTATTGATTTTATGGTTGGTACAAACATTTGCACATGTCTTGTCCTGCTGCGAAAAACGCATTCATTGTCTACATAGATCATTTTGAATAAAAATATCTGCTAAACCAGGCTAATGTTTAGTAAATTATTCCGCGTGAGTCGTGACTATTCACGAAAGTTTACGTGAAGGTAGCAGCAGCTATTTCTTACTCACGCATCTAGCAGAATCACACCTGAACAGCCTTCCTGGCACATATATAGTCAGAGATGGCATCGTTCAAAGACACCGGCCGCTTCGCTGGCTGTGCCACTTTGTGTATAGATACGCGCGTGCGTGAGTGGGCGTGTGTGCTTTCTTTTTCTTGTGCGCGTAGGCGCGTGAGTAAGAAATATACACTGAGGATCAAACTTGCTAGAAAATGCGCTTCTAAAAAGCTGAGGAGCGCTTCAAATGATGAGTGATAATCCTCAAGCTGGCCAGTTCACGGCGAGAGCCTTCCATGGCTGCCACAGCTTACACCCCGTTTTCGTAGTGGCCAATAATGCGCATACGTCTCCGGCTCAGCCGCTAGAAAAATGCGACTCATCTGGTTTCCTCTGAAGCGAGCTTAATAACGTTCAATGCCAGCTTTTGTCTGTCTATGGAGCTTCAGAGCTCTGATAGTCGGGCTGTGGATCGCTGGATGGTAGCTACTACAGTGAAAAGCAATTCTTTGGGAAAGAGCAAATATGAAAGAAAATATGAAAGAAAATCAATTGCCCAGTCGAAGAAAATATTGTGACCGTATTTTTGTTACACAATTTATAAATGCCGCTTCCTGCAAACGCACTGTCCGGGATAGAACCGCGTGAAAATGAATCGCAACCCCAGACCGACGAGAATCACGCAGCGGTTCTTCGCAGATCGAAGCAGCAAGGCCCATAAGAACGGGAACTTCCCGTGCAGGGCGATAGACGCATATTTTAAACGACGGAAACGCCAAGCATTCGCTCGCATAACGCATCCTTCCAAAGCAACGGAAACTATAACTTGGCACTTGAGGAAGGCATCGCGGTTCGCGTGCAACGCATCAATTTGCGACGGAATAGGCTCCGGGCGTCCGACAGTCGGCCGCTATATGGAAATGAGGAGAAACCGTAACTCCATTAGCGCCTTTCACTGGAGAGGTTTTCCGTGTTACTGAGTATATGGCACGGTATGGATGATTGGATGTCCAAGGCAATCTACGATTAAAACAGCTGCCTGGACGATTCTTTGTGTACTAAGGTGTCGTTGCATGTGTGAAAATACCAGGTGCCCATTCACCGCTCACTCGCGATATAAGCTCAGTGCCTTGATCGCTCCCCCCTCGCGTGCCTTGTGCGCTTCAGAAAAGGCGAGACCAACATTTGGTTATTCATATTCTTCCTACCGAATCAAGTGGTCGATAGAGAAGAGAAACGCGACCCTTAAGAGTCACGCAATAGATCGTGGATAAAATCCGCGACGCAAGCGTTTTTTATTTGCTAAACGCACCACGCGAATCCCAGCGATATCGCTCAAAGCAAAACATGATCACAAATGTATCCCCGCTCCACTCACGCTCAAGCTAGTGTTCCAGGCAATGTCTGTAACATTTTTTATTGCTGATTCTTTTTATAAAATTGTGTTGAAACACACTATAAATATATATGCGCGCCAGAGCGCTTGTTTTTTGTATTGTACAAAAGCTCTGGCTCACTACTGAGTGGTAACTTCGTTATAAAGAATGTGGGATAATTCCAACTCTGTCGGTCGAGAGCCTTGTCTAAGATAGTTGTTCTTCACTACTATGCTTGGATAAATTGCGAATGTCAACCATCTCCCATGGTTCTCAGGTTTGAAATAGATCTATCTAGGTTTCCAAAATAATATACAAGGCACTTGTAAAACACTCACATTCTCGGCAGGGATCGGTTATCGTAGGCGTTGTTTTTATCTCGGCGAACAAAAGGATCTCAGTGGTCCCGACACCTTGTTCGCAAAGGCGTCGTAAAGACTCAATGAAGGGAGAACCATTAACAGCATGAGGAAAAAAAGAAAAAGGCTCACCAGACACATCTCCACTTGGCTGAACACATTATTCTGACAGCCAGCTGAAGCACCCCGAATATATAATATTGGAGAGCGTGCTGAAGAAATTGGAGTCTATGACCGCGCATCTGGACATCTTCCCACACTGCTCTGAGCGCAGAACCGTTGTGCGGAAGCTCCTCGAGAGGTGATCTGAGCAATATGGGCGTGAACGGCAAAATCGCCTTGTGCCCGAAATAAAGGCACGATTAAAATGAAATAAATATCGCAGAAACCTTTTGGAACAAACGAGAATTACAGTTGGGAACAAACCGAAATAACTTAAAGGACGATCATGAAGCATGATGCGACAAAGTTGTGATTTCAGCTGCATTTACCCTTCGGTGAGTGCTGTCATGCTTTGCCTCCAACGAAATACTTTACTGAAGAGGGAGAGGGGGAATGTAGCTTCCGTCCCACTGCCAAAATAGTATTTGCGGAGTACAAAAGGGTGCGTTGGGAAGGTGGAAGGCTACCTAGCGGCGATTTTGCTCATCTAGACTTCACACAAAATGAAGCTAAGATTTTTTTACAAAACTTTACTGCTTACGCAGTGAAAAAGAATTTTGAAGTTAGCGATTCCAAGTAATGCGTTCATGACGCCAACTCCAAGATAAAGTGAGATCACAGGCTCAGTGGAGCCAAGGGAAGGTGGCCATAAGTAAGGAGTGTGGTTTCATTCGACAGAATTTGCGTACAAGTGAAGTTCGCAATATGTTCCAAGTTTTGCGTAACTATGATGAGTCCGAAGATATCTTTCATGACCTCAGAATCATTGACTACTCATCGCTTCAAGTTTATAAGAAAATCTGGTACGACGGAAAACAAACCCATTGAAGATGCTTAATTGGCGGTTCATGCAGAAAAATACACTCACAAAATAGTCTATTTCTTAACGAATAGCGTGTTTTCCGCTCTGAAGTTATGGTAAATGATAAAAAGGCTCAACATTCGTGGTAGTTTGAAGTTTGTTTCTTTTTCAAGAACATTATGGGAAGTGCGCCAAAAAGGGGCATTCCGATCGACGACGATCTTTCTGTTATTTGGCGCGAAAAAACGGCCTTTCTCTTACCAGGCAAGCTTTTTCTAACTTAATGTATCGCGATTTTCAGTGTATAAATCGTCACGAGCTCAGCCAAAAATACGCTGCACTGCACAGCTTGGAGAAATCGCCATAACGCATTACGTGGCCAACTTCAAAGGGCTTGTACACATGCCGGCATTATTCGTGCTTGGTCTGGGTCTAATATTTACTCAACGACAGCCAGAGGCCTCAAAACCGTTGTTAGCAGAGACTAATATTCATTTAAGCCTTATGTTATCAGACATCGAAACTTTTGTGCTAAAACTGTGCTCCGTCAGCGCTAGCGTCTCACCAAGGACGAAGAATGTGTTATATTACGTCCGTATTTCGCTGCTGTTCTTCGAGTATCAAATTAATATTAGCCACACGTACAGAAAAACTAGTCGGTGTGACAAAAAAGTAGGTGAAAGGTGTAGAGGACGCCAATATAAAAAAAATTCTACAAAGGCAGCAAGGAAAACGGGAATACAGGATCAAATATTTTGATGCCCATAGTTAGCGTAAGTTAATAGCTAGCAATCTCTGGAAAAGAGGGAGATGATGAATGGATGAAATCGTTAGCTGAACATAAGTGAGCGGTGATCTGTTCTTTTCAAGCTTCATGACGAAAATATGGTTAAGCGCTGTTCAGTTCTTTCTAATTGGTGTACCTATCCTGCCTTCTGAGAAAAGCGGACAACTACAGTTTCTCTGGGTTCTGTTTGCTTGATTTTATTAAATGTTCTCGTTGAAGTGACACTTTATTATATATGAGCTACTTGCTTATTTTGTACTGTCATTTTTCTTCCTCCCCCTCTTTTTCATCAACCTTTTATAATGTAACCTAAAAGCCAGAGCGTTCAATACCACCACCATGACCGTGTAAAATTCAACGAAAGCATTCTTTTTCTTTTTTGCTTTTTACGGCAGTCAAGGTGCAGCGTTTTTTGTTACGTGGTTGAACAAATGGTACAAGCGAGAAGTCTGACTTCTAGAGCTTTCTTTACAAGTACCAAATACCAAACGATACCAAATAAATGTTTCAGTCACTAACAGTTAGACAGCACAAATTCTCTCCTTTGTCGTGGTAAATGTGAGAGTGATTTTTTTTTTTTAGATTGTAAGCAAGATGTGCTCAAGCGGGCGCCTGAGTGGCAGTAACGATAGCTTCAAATTAGACTGACTTCGGAGGCTGCGAACCCCTTGGAACTAGCCGGATGACTCAGCTCGTACACTTCCTCCCGTAAAACGTGGGCACGCGTAGCACACTAGTAATCCCCTGTATTGATGTTTACATGTTATGAGGAGCCCTTGTGGTTACTTAGAGCTCAGAGGGTTCAGTCGAGGACCATTTCAGCCTTTGCCATCATGCACACGAGCTTAAAAGGCGACACCTGTGTGCCACTAAAAAAAAAAAAAAAAACACTGTGCTTGCGGCAATATTCATAGTAACCCTGGAAGCCACAATCACGCCGGATAAATACTACAGAAATAGATGCTCTCTGGGGCCTGGAATTGATGCAGCGGAGCCTGTTGTGGAAGAAAAAACTCACGGCGTCGAGGCGCAAGAAAGGGACTAAAATGTTTGTTCTTAAAAGGGGGTGGTTCATTTTGAGACGCAGAGAGAGCAAAAAGGACATGATAAACTGCAAGAAAGTCACTCAAACGCAGTGCTATATCCTCCCCTGGAATTAACTAAGCTTGAGTACGGCACATATAAAAAACGGAAAACACAAGCCAAAACGATCGCACCGAGGAGTAAAAACAAAGCCCACTTGCTCAATCTGCCTACTGGTTAAGCTATTTCCCTACGTCCAAGCATAAATTTCTCACGAAATTACAACGAACGTAGCGTGCTGACAACATGGCCTTTTGAGGATGGGCAGCGCAGAATAATAAGACAACTTACAGTGATGCTGAGGTAGCGCTAACACGTTGGCGTTGCTGTGAAGTTCGTCGTAGGAATCCATTACTGCGTTGCGCTGTCAGCCAGACCGGTCGCTGCACAAGCAATAATTAAATTCAACTCGCCATTTGGGGCTAGCACCTGATCCCAACCGATTGCAGAGAGCATCACAATCCTGTTTGTTCAGGATACACAAGCCTCGATGAACGATGAAAATAACGCTGTACGATAGGTAAATTACCGATATTACTGGGGAAGCCAAAAACCGACACCGCACAAATACACATTTTGGATGTGAACAAACATAGCGCTTAAAACACACACCGCAACCTCCCATCCCGAATAAGGTCCTGAAGCCCCTTTTGGCGTTTTTGCCAGCGAAATATAAAGTGAGTTTATAGTAAAGGACACTGCAATGCGCTGCTCTGTGTGTAGAACAAAAACTATCCGATCATTTTTGTTGGGAAGAATTGCGTGACCCTTGAACCGTGTAGTGGCCATAGGCAGCTCTAGTTTATTTATTAGACAGTAGAGTTGCTCTTGGTGACCGAACCGTCATAGGCACCTTCACAAAGCTTGACTTTTCTCGAAAGCCTTACAATGGCTTTAACCGCTTTTCTTTACAAAGCATAAAACAGCACTAGAAAAGAATGAAGCGAGTAAAATAAGCAATCAGTGATGACAAGCGTGTTGGAAATGCGTTGCTTTCTGACATTTTTTTCCTTCTAAAGGCACCCGGGTCCCTGAGGTCTGTTTTAGGGAGAAAACCAGTGACAATAAACGTCTTCCAAATGTCCCCAATAGTCGGGCGCAAATGTCCGCGCCAATATGACTTGACTGTTGGAAAAAAACATGTCGTTCTAGACCACTAAAGCAAAGAACAAGAAAGGCGTCGCGACACCCGGCTCTTTTTAACGGCGGACGAAGTAACTAAAAAGTCACCGATTTGATCTCCACTTTCGTCAACATCGCTCACTCAGGTGGTCACGAGGATATTTCACTGCGATACCCGGAAGCTTTAATGCGCTGGTTTGGTTCGAGAAAAAGAAAATATAACCGGTCTCACCCTAACCCTTTTCTTGAGTGCATTGATTGTTTTCCTTGCTCTCCAAAAGCCGGTTTGGGGAGCGTTGAAGTGTTCTGCTTTCTTCTTGTCGCCCTGAAAGGGAGATGCGCTGCTTTTGAGAGGATCATCATTAGACTGAGCTGCATGTTCCCCAACGAAATTTCTGCACTTAAGCAACAAAGAGCACACTCGACAGGAGAAGGTGCAGAAGCCTTAATGGAATCCCACCGAGACGAATTGTGAAGTAAAATGATAATAAAAACCAGAAAGAGCGGTGCACAATGGCGGAATTTAGAAAAAGAGCGGAATAAAAACAACTGGCATAAGAAACAAGTGCTTCTTTTATCCTTTAAATAAAACGGTGGCTCGCTCTTTCGTAGTGGTAGCCAATCATGGTGAAAGAGTTCGAATCAGGTACACTACGCTCATACAAACGACCGGCAAGGAGAAAAGTGAAGATGAAAAGCACACTCGTGTCGAGAGTCATCAGACGATGACGCCTCGACAAGTCGCGAGGTGCCGGAAGTTGGCGTACTCCTGCGGCGTTGGCTCGAGTGGTGACGGCATCGGTCGGACAGGGCAGGGAGCAGTTAGCGCTGCGGATGAACCACGGGCAGGGGGCTTTTTTCTCTTGTTCCCGCACGGAGGCCTCCGGGAACCCGTCTCCCCCATTGTGTCGAGGGCGTCCCCCGTTAGTTCCCCCGACTCACTATTCAAGTGGAGGCTGGTTTTTTCGGCTGCCCGTTCCCTCCCACTTTTCGATTTGAAGCTTCTCGCGATGGTGGCTGTACGCGCGCGGGGTCTGCCATCGTGTTTAAATTTGGTGTTGCCTTTACTTGGGGGCGCTCGCTCTTAGCACCGCGCTCAGAAGCGCGAAGTATGGATTGAACAAAGGCGAGCCTTTGTAGGTGGAAAGAGGGGTAAAGACGGGTATGATGTGGCTTTTTTCACACCGGCCTGCTTAGCAAAAGAAGAAACAAAATCCTAGAGGACAGGCAGCAGAGGCACGAAGACCGCGGTAATATTCGTCTTGCAGGTCAAGTTGCGCCAACTCTCAACAACGTTTGCTTAATAACCACACACACAAAAAAAATAATATAAGCCCGGGGGCTGTTCAGATGTTCTAAGCAATGTCTTGCTGCCGAAAATCTTTAATTGCAGCTTCTGAAAAGAAGAACAGCCTTTAATGTCATAAGGAGTATAAAATGTCATAAGAAGGTTCCGTGTAGTCGACGAGCTATTGCTTTCATAATGCACGGAAAGGAGCAGGATAGCTCATCAACTAGTAGATAAAATATTATTTATTGATTAGATACGAATGCATAAACCATGTATCAGTTGGTATCAAAGGTGGAATTCGATGAAACCCTTCCGGCGTTTTCTACAGCTATAATTACAAGAGAGATCTTAGCCAGAAAGCGACGCAGTAGTTTTGATCGCATTGTGGTATTGCGTTTTTATCTGTGAAAAAGCGTTATCTGTAAATGTAATACCGCCCCTCACGAAATGTCAGAACTTAATTAATCCTTCATGACTAGCGAAATTCGCGACTACCGTTTGACCAAGCTTAAATGGAAAAGCGCCACCTGATTTTTGCATGAACACAATAGTTAAGTCCATATTCCGTGGTTTCAAGGACTCGAATAAGAAATAAGGCAATTAACATTATCCAAGACCATTTAGGTTCACGTACGATTCCCAAGAGAAAACGAAAAATGAGCTTTAAGAATGAAAGAAGAGAGAACAGAAATAAAAAGAAATTAAAATGAAAGGAAACAATGTTTGAACCGTTGAAATTAATTATTATCCTGATACTCACTCTTCACGGACATACTAAGAAACAATCGATTTTTATGTTACTTTTCTTCCATTCCAGCAGTACCAACCGACCACTGCGACCCTAAGCGGTACTTTCAAACGCACCGTGCCGAGACCGCAGCGCGAGCAGTGGCGGTATCTCCTACGTAAGGCGCATTCAACGAGAGCGGCCATGCATGGAACCCACCAGAGCAGATGGTGGCTACAGAGGCGCCCACCTGCGGTGGGGTCGGATGCGGCTCCCCCGCACGGTTGGGTGCGCGCTCACTCATGGCATGAGCTGCGTTTCTCGACGAGGTGTAAGAAGGAACTTGCACCGAAACGCCGACACCGTTTCACTCTGCCGAAAAGCCTCCTTTGGGCCCCTGTGTACGCTTATTTGCAAGCAGCAAATTTGCAGCTTGTTTCGGGAGAGAATACGAGCGTAGCGGAGATCTTTTGCTGTGAAATCTGTCTAACGCTGTTCTAAACTTCAGTGTGAACGCTGTGGATAACATTTCTCCATGCAACAAGCTTCGGCACGCGCCCATCGACGTAGACCTTCGGAAAGCTTTTGTGACGCTGAATAAAATATTTTTTATTACCTGGGCTTCTGGCGTCAGGTCCTATATATAAAACGTGATGTGGCGCCTCCTTCCTTGAGTACTCATTGAATTTTCAGCTTGACTAGTTCCAACCAACGAGAGATTTGAGAAAGCTTACGCACTTAGGCAGATAAAATTAAGTTTTGGTATCTAGCGTTACGAAATTGACTATATGTCGTTCTGCAAGGTGCCAAACAATTATAGCACTGATGAGCGCCCCTTGAGAGGCATATTTACTTGTTATCAAAGAGGTCACAGAAGTGAGACTGCAAACTAATATGAGTACTGAAATTTTCTTCCTGACCTATAGTACAAGATCTGGACCAGTATAGTTCAGTCCGGAAAAGTTCAGAATAAAATTCACCGTATGGTATAAACCACTTCCCCTGAATAATTAGCATAAGAATGTGCCATCATTTTTTAAAGCTACAGTACTTACTACAGTTATGCTTAGTTAACTAAATTAGACCCGTATTAGTCAGAAATGTTTGCGTTTGTCTTATATCAACGTAATATGCATGGGCGGAAAAATTCATAAGTGTTGGCTACAATCATTTTGGTCCAAAAAGTAACTAGCACTTTTGAATTGTGGTAAATTACTGGTATTATTTTGCTTGAAAATGAGAAGCTTCATGGCCGCAGAATAGCAACACAAGTGAGCGCACGAACAGGAGGCATGCTATCAATTGACGATGACCTCAGATAGTCGGCAGATGGCTTGAATAAATTCAATAGCACGAGTAAGGTTTGTCTACGACTCTTTGCTGAAGCATTGATGGTTACGATTATTTTCATCTTGTCCAATATTTCGAATTTATGGTTATAGGTACCTTATTTTCGTACTGATATCGCTTACTTTCAGCTAATTAGCAATTACAATATGGATAGACGCTATCTTTACTCTTTTGTAGGTTAAAGCAAACGCGAGCTTTGCCGTGTACAATGCTGGGGTTTGATTAACCCACAGCCTCTTTTAGCTCTCCAAAAAGCCTGCTTCTTTTTCCCACGTGGTGGAGGTTCTCATGCATGCGAACTCAAAGGTGGTCGGTTTAGAGCGCTTCACAGCGCTTCACAGCGACCGCACGAGCGGAAGTGCCGATACGCCCCTCAGCTTCCCCATCAGCGGGATGCCTTGGACAACGAGGCGACCTGTTTTGTTAGGAGAGATTTGTAACGCCCAGTTCGCGCGCTGAATGCACGGAGTCAAGCATGCCGGCTCTTTCTGGTCGCCTCAATTATCGATAATTATTGGGTGAAGTGCAGCACTTGCGGTGTGTATCACGTACCTGTTCTACTCGCATAGTTGTAAGTTTCCCACTGCACCACGTCTTTTGCCGCGCTCTCCATATATTTTTGTAGCTTCACGCTTGGTTGGTTCGTGGGATGAGTTGCCATGCATAGAGTGCGCTCTCCCAGCTTTCTGCGCATGGTGAGACTCTCATGTGGCATTTAGGTGATTTGTTTGTGTCTTTGCGGTTCTCAATCTTCCTTCTGTTTAGTTAAGCTCCGACAGGCTGCCGACAGGCTGGCTTTGCGCATCACTGCTTCGCAGATTTTTCATTTCGAGTAGGAGAGTTGAATAGGCCGTGGATCAATATATACAATTAATTTAAAACTACTGCTCTTCTAGACTATGTAGAATTGCCGACAAATGTTTTCTGAACACCGAACTAAAGAACAACTGTTATATTCTCGCTGCCTAGAGGCACAACCAGTCAGTCAGGCATGCATTGTGCAGTTCACACTACACGTGGCAATGCATTTTATTTACTTCGCGGCAGAATTCATTGACTGAAGAACTATTAAGTAAATGGATTATGAATTACGTCCGCCCATTACAAACTGCACAAAGCAAAATTAAATTGTTGACATCCAATATAGCTTTCTTATTTGATTCTTTCGACAAGACAGCCCTGATTTTTCTTTTACGCGATTTGGAAATAACGCACTCTTAGTTCAGCTAGCATGTTTGCTGCCCACGCAAATAAAAACAGGAAATTTAAGATGTGTGAACTGCATAGTACTCAAACCTGGTGCTATATCTAAGACCAAAACAATAAAGCCCAACAGCTACAAAATTTCATACCCGCTCCTGCTGTCGCCAACCTTATTTGGCTTGCGAAGGCCCGTGCAGTAAACAAAGCTTTGCTTTCTTTTCTTTGTTCTTTTTTTACAGGCAGGAGCCCCAAAAGACGCCAATGACCCAAACGTTTGCTAGATTTTCGATGAAAATGAAACGTAGAGGACGCAGACTGTTCCGCGAGCAGATTGTTATTCATGCCGCTTCTTTGGTCGTGGCTACAGCTGGCGCATATTTAACACCACCTGGTGGAGGGGAGCCTAGCTTACGCCAGTATTTCAAGCGGGGAACGTGAATTAAGGTCGCCCCTCTCGGCGGGTTAAAACAAGGCTCGCATACGCCGGCCTGCTCGTGTGTTAATGTAGCCAGGGGTTTCGACGCTTGGCTCACCGGACAGCGCCCCTCAAACTGCAAGGCAGTATCTGCACCACCGCGTATGTTTCGCGCCTGCTTGCGTTTTACGGATCGTAAGGCTTGGCTCGCATGCTCTAATAGCCGCGACAGAGAAGTGTTCACTTGCTGCCCAGATGGCGCCTTCTCTCGCGCGGTTTCTAACGACCTGCGCTCTTCCTGTTGCACTTACTCATGCGATTTGTTCTTTTTTTTTTTTAATTTGTTGAACCTCTTGTGCGTCGAGTGCTGCAATGGCAGATGCGTCGCTCATTGTTTCAAATTTTAACGGCGGGAACACTTGGGAGCCTTTGTAACGCGTGCACCGCTCCAGGGTCTGATCTTCGGAAGCGAAGCAGGAAATGAGCATCACTTTGGAGTGCAATAGAACTGCCACGTGTTGTCAGTATGGGACCTAAATTCTCAACTGAGTGGGAAGAATTAATTATCCACCGTGCAGCTGAAAATTTTGCGTCCGCTCTTTCATTTTACTGAAATACGTCCCATTGTGTGAACACGTCATCGTTGCTTTTAGTGCAAAAGAAATAATCCGAAGGTTCAGAACCTAGCAAAATCGTCTGAAGATTATAAGTCCGCTTCTAGTACGTGCTTTCAGGGTAAATAAGAAAAGGAAGAAAAGCCGGAGTGCAATGTACTGGAACCAAAGAACTTCTTGGAGGGAAGAATGCATGGAACGCCGCATAGGTATGTCGCCACATCAAGTCGCCCCGCGTGCAGACTGCATGCAACACGTAGACTCTCTCGCTGCATACACGTTGCGCCTACAACAACTTCCATCTCAGCGTAAAACGTTCGCACTTCCTACGTGGTTTTACTGCGTTAAAAGCCCGCCATTTTTTTTTTACTCAAGAATGAATCCATTCAGAAAATTCATGAAATCGATTATTCATACCTTCCTTTAAAGATAATTTACTTGCGAATCATTTAGGACTATACTGAATAAGGTATTTGCCATAAAATTATATTAAAATGAGAAATCGCTATACACAGAACGTATTTCGAGAGAAGCGTCTTAGACGGCAATAAATATGAGGAAGGTGTCTATCTCAGGCGCTAGAACCAACGCATATAGTTTTTGTATGTGTTTTTGTAGGCCAAGTGGTTTGCCTGCAAGCCCCACAGCAACTCTGCGGCTATAGTACCATCTCTTTCACGAATGTATTGTCCAAAAGGTTTTCTACAGAAGAAAAAAAACGTTTGCATTCGTGCAGTTCGAACAATGTCTGAGTTATAGTTCGTATAAGTGAAGCAGCCTCATTCCCCTGTGGCTCAGAACACTCAGCATCAACGCAACTCTCTCATTACGGGCGTAATATTTAGCAGGCTTTTCAAGGAAGCCTACCACTATTTAAAAAAAAAGAAGATATTTTTAGATACGAACGCGGTTTTTGGGGCACGATTGTACCAGTGTCTTCGAACATGAGAAAACAGAGAAATAATGTTTTCCAGAAGAAGCCTCGACCTCCACCGCTAACAAACTTCCAAAAGACAAATAAAGTTTTCAATCAATCAATCAATCAATCAATCTATCTATCTATCTATCTATCTATCTATCTATCTATCTATCTATCTATCTATCTATCTATCTATCTATCTATCTATCTATCTATCTATCTATCTATCTATCTATCTATCTATCTATCTATCTATCTATCTATCTATCTATCTATCTATCTATCTATCTATCTATCTATCTATCTATCTATCTATCTATCTATCTATCTATCTATCTATCTATCTATCTATCTATCTATCTATCTATCTATCTATCTATCTATCTATCTATCTATCTATCTATCTATCTATCTATCTATCTATCTATCTATCTATCTATCTATCTATCTATCTATCTATCTATCTATCTATCTATCTATCTATCTATCTATCTATCTATCTATCTATCTATCTATCTATCTATCTATCTATCTATCTATCTATCTATCTATCTATCTATCTATCTATCTATCTATCTATCTATCTATCTATCTATCTATCTATCTATCTATCTATCTATCTATCTATCTATCTATCTATCTATCTATCTATCTATCTATCTATCTATCTATCTATCTATCTATCTATCTATCTATCTATCTATCTATCTATCTATCTATCTATCTATCTATCTATCTATCTATCTATCTATCTATCTATCTATCTATCTATCTATCTATCTATCTATCTATCTATCTATCTATCTATCTATCTATCTATCTATCTATCTATCTATCTATCTATCTATCTATCAATCGTTAAATATCTGGTTAACTAATTTCCTCTCTCATAGCCTGAGTTGCTTTGGGACGTTAAACCCCACAAACCAACCAACCTAATTTCCGACTGTGCATTTTTACTAAATAAAAGTAATTATTAGAGTATTAATTATTGCGAGATTATTTAATACAGTTCTCATAACGTCTCTCATAGCCTGAGTTGCTTTGGGACGTTAAACCCCACAAACCAACCAACCTAATTTCCGACTGTGCATTTTTACTGAATAAAAGTAATTATTAGAGTATTAATTATTGCGAGATTATTTAATACAGTTCTGGGTTTGCTACAACCACGGAGTTGTAGTTGGCCATTATAATAGCCTACTGAGTGTTTAGAATTCCGCAAACTAAGGCGTAGCAAATTTTTTTCTTTTGTGTATGATTAAACTGACGTGGCTGATGCCAATTCCCGAATACTTAGTTTTCCGGGATCTGGGAAGCACATGCAAATAAAACTTTGCTCACCCATGGAGCTGCCGTACTAAACTGCACTCTTGTTCCTTTCAGTAGATGTCACTAAGCGGGCATGTAACTGGATGTCTCTTCATCAAAGAAAGCGACTTTAGCAGCTGGTTATATCGTACACGCCATGCTTCCCTCCGGTGTTTTCTTTTTTTCTTTTTGTAATGTCAACTCCCTCCTAACTTTTCGGCCGAAGTTTTGGCATCGCAAATAGACCAGGGCGTACAAAGGATGGTGGCGTATTGGTCACGGAGAATCAAGTAGCGGGTGCTTACAAATTCTTAAACTTTTTTTCTATTTAAGTGTGCACGTTGTTTGAAAAGATGTGGTAACATGTGCGCCTTTCGTGAAGTCAGTGGTCATGGTAGAGCAAACCTTCATGACACATGAGTTACACTAAGTCTAGTGACGGAAGTTGCAGCAACATGCCGCCTAAGCTCGGAATGGGCGGCGACCAGGAAATATTTAGAGTTATCCAAGACTGCTGAGATATCATATCGTTTCTCCTCTAAAATATAGTCTGAATTTTTACCTTCGACTGAAATGCTGAGTAATGATGTTTCCGCTATGATGAAAGCCGTAAGATGTCAATCAAAACTAACAGCCTCGAGTTTCTTATACCAGAAATACCTAGTCGCAGCGTTTGCAGACGCCTTTGACAAGTGGGAATGCGACGACAAACTCGAGAGCCATAAAATTCCTAGAAGAAAATTTATTATTCTTCTAAACATTACTGTTGCGCCGTTCACATATGGCTAATAGAAAATGACATGAGCGTGAGGGCTTCATTACTGCAGTGTGCTCTTTTTTCGAGAGGTACTATTTGTTTTACAGTTTATGTTAATTATTTTTGCTGAATAATTCTTTCTCGCCTGTCGTCCCTCTGTATTGAATCTTCCAGGCCAGTCTGGGTTTTACAACTGTCGATTTCCTTTTATTTGCGGTCTGTCACCGTCCATTAACGAGGTACGCTACTTAATTCCACGTGCAAATAGCCCTTATCTGTGAAAAGGCAAAAGAAAATGAACATGCAAGAACCCCTAAAAGGCACTAATTGAGTTAGAAGCACGAGTAAATGACCAGGGCTAGAGCTCTGATCCCAATCAGCAAAACATTCAAAAGCTGAATCAGGGTAGATCATTAGACGCGGAAAAGATGCGGAAGAACGGTCGCGCATAGCTCATTTCATTTCCCGAGTACGAGTGTACTCAGGCAGGCGAGGATTTCCGAGCTGTATGACGTAATTATTGTACGTGCATACAGTGCTTCGTTAAGGGCGATATACGGAACTCGGTGCCTCGAGGAGGGGTTGGGGGCCCTCTACTCTTGAGAGACAGCTGGAGACCTTCACGAATGGAAATCTTCGTCACCGTATGTAATTTTAAGACCGAAGGTAGCAGTGCAAATTTTGTCTGGTGGTCTCATTTCGTATGCGGAGCTAATTAGGGAAACTAGGGAGACATGCTGGCAGCAAGGATTGGAAATTTTGTTCGAACCGTTCATAGAGGCCGAAATGGAGCCAGCTGCTAGCGGCAGAGCGTAGGCATAAGCTCAAACACTAATGCATTCGCGTGTCACTGAGTGTTAGATATGTTTTGAAACAGGTCATTTGAAATTATCTGCTAAAATATCAATTATGATACGTTATTGGCAGTTCACAACGCATGCAGGATAATTTAATGCATCTGCAGGCTTTGGTAGCACCGTTTCGAGACCTTACAAGAGGAAAAACAAAACATGCAGGAGAGACGATGTAGAATCAAAGTAGGTCACACTAATGAAGCTACATTCCAAATTTGTTCAATTTGAGTTTAGAGAAAATTGGTTAACACCGTCTAGGAAGCTAGGCTAGCATCCTGCTCTGAGTACACGAGCTTCTCTAGAATCATGCCAGCTGAACAAAAGACTATGTTTATGACCAATGAAGAAAGGGCTGTTTTCACTTTAGGTCGCAGATGTTCATTGCATATTAAGATTTGGCGCCAAGTTTTCTGTTTCGAAAAAGTGTACGAAGCCCGTGCTATAGCACGTTTGCTAAGAGAGCAGAGCCTGACAGAGAATCGTTCCGAGGCGTCAGTGTAATTTAAGCAAGATTGCCGAATATGTTCTTTACATAGGAATAGTGTCTGATAGTGTTTCTTCCGCCAAAGATGAATATTATGTTAACACCGTCAGCATTGCAGGTTTCGATGCTTTCTTTTATGAAAATGTACGCCAAGTTAGCTCAGGCGTGACGTTGCACGTTTTCGCAATGAAATACAAGTAGTAAAAAAAAGAGACGAGGTACTCTCTCACGGGAGACTTTACCACTTGTATTTAAAATTGTTTTCACTAAAAGCCATTGTTTCATTCCCGATCACCATTTTAGTACGCATGGCTAGCGCATATGACTGTCAGCTTGAAACAACAATTTTTAGCCACCAGAGATATGCTAATTTTTCAACTTGGAACAAAATTTTGAACCTAAGCACATGATTATCATTAAGTGTCGTCAACACAAAGATGCCACTTTCCGACACTCAGATATATTGCCATCCGAACGTCGATTTTTTTTTTTTTTTTTTTTTCAGGCACCGGAAATACGCAACCAGGGCCACTATATCACATTATATTATTGCGGGGGCTGTCGGCTTCTAATCGAATTAGACCACACGGATGGAACCCGACCAGAATCATAAATCACCGAACAAGAGTAGGGGGTGTCATACCACAGGCGCCGAAGCATAATTAAGTGGGCTCGCGTGACCACAAGCTTTGTTCACAAGCCGCGGGAAAGCGCTGCTATTTGGCTACCGCCCCCTGCGTTAAAGCCGTAGTGCAAAGTCTACAATGGGGAAGAAACTCTACCGCCCAGCTTTCAGACTGAGAGGTTTGCTTTCTTTTCAAGCCTGCGGCATCACCGCATGGTCAATTAACGGTTTCAGAAAAGTATGCAGCCTACTTATTAACAGCGTTCAATATATGCTGACCAAGTCATAAAGCGGGAGTTCATTCCATTTGTGGTAGAAATGACGGTGAGTTCGGCCAGTATGAGCGCCTCGTGACTCCCAAGTGTCCTGATTGGCGTGTATAAAGCTAGTTCTCACTCTCAATCGCAGCCGTTTCTTGCTGGACAGCACTGCCCCGAATTCTGCCTGGGTATTAACATACGCACGCCTACTCCGGCGACCAAAATGCTGAAATAGTTTACTGGGGCAGTGCAGAACAAGTCTCTTTCGGATGGACACGGAGGCAGAGAGGCAGCCAGGAGAAGCCTGTCTCGTGATATAATAGGCGGTATTCCATCGATAAGCAACATTTATCGCAGCGACGGCGAAGAAATTTTTAATGGGTGGAGACCGCAGGGTCGACTCGCGTAACACCTTCATCCGTGCAAGAGGGGTTGCTCGGCTATGCTATAATCTAGAGACCCAACGTAGGCTGGTAACTCAGGCAAGAGCGGCAGCCCAGGCCACTGGGGTCTTGAAATGAAGACTGCACTCACTGCACCCCCCCCCCCTTTTCTCTTTCTCTCTTTCTCGGCGTCCGCTGTACATGCGCCGCAATCCAGTTATCTTAGCTCGGTGCAGTCGGTGTTAACTATAGCTTGCTGGTCGTTTATTCGTGTCCATGCGACGCTGCATTCGAGAAAATGAGACAAAGAATAATGATGCAATGTAAGAAAATAAATAAATAAAAATAACTAAAGAAATAAACTGTCGCGCTTCGGACGTTTCAGACAACACTAAGACCATAATAATTACGTCTTTATCATCTGTATTCACACACCCAATGCACTAAAGAAGGACAGGAGGCAAAAACATAACTTTCTAGAAAGCACGAGACGAAATGAACAACGTTTGATTGAGCACCTTCAGTTCGCCATCTGAAGTCCTGACATGAGGACTAGTCCGACACCTCAGGCACTATACAGCTTTCTTCTATTGCCACCGTGCTAAATTATTCTGAACATTCTGTGCGGGTTAACGTCTCTACATTGCTGAGCCGGTAATTGCTGAAGGAAATGGAGGAGCAGAGACCAAGCACCAATTTAATTTCCGCAATTCGTTGCTAGAATGTTATCATTTTTTCGGGTGGCTACAGAAATAGAGTAAGACATCTTACAGGAATAATGTATAGTAAACGACATTTTTACATATCATTTTTTTCTCTTTCTCTTCATTAGGTGGCGCAAGATATACAAGATTAATGAACTCAACGTTCACAACTGGTTCGCGGATTTGTTCGCGGCGTGCATGTTGCTAGTGTAGCGAGCAAAGAAGATAACTGAAAAAAAAAAAAAAAAAAAAGAAGACTTTCAATGTTTGTTGTCCTCACTTCAGATACAGAGACCACGAACTCCTGAACCTGCGGCTACTAGCTTCCACAGTCGCTGAACCATGTCATTCATTCTGCCTCAGGGCATTAAAATTATGTGTCCTTTTATCTTTTAACAAAATCAATTTTATTCAAGAACATTCTTTTCCGCCACTTCCTTGCAGTTCTCGTGCCCATAGTTAAACGGAGACGGAAAGTATCCATGCAGATGTTTCCTTTTCCACGCAGTGAACGGTAAATAATCGGGCAAGTAAGTGACCCGTAAGAGAGGCGTGTGAAAATGCCCCTTCTTTCGTAGCATGAGCGACAGTTAAGAGGAAGTGCATTAATGTAACTACAAGATCGCTATTAGGAGAGTAATGCGTACTCCGCTAGAAGGTGTATTATTACCCTTGTTGGAGTAATGGCGACGTGTAGCAGCTGGAAAACAATACTCATTGAGTAACGTGATCCGTTTAATCAACTGTACTATCTCATTCATCATTATATATTCCTGTCATTATCTATCACTATCTTATCAGTAAATATGTATCAAAAGTGATGACTTCTTAACATTACCGTTAATGCTGACCTAAATTCCCGTTAAGGTGGGCTATCATTCTTATCTATCTCAATATCTTGACTACGATGACTATCTAGTGAACTCTACGCTACGTTGCTATGACTTAATTCATTATCATTAATGCTCTGCTGTTAATTACCTAGTTATTCTTATTTATCGACATTCTTGGTGCTATTTCCCGCACTCACATCGTGGTCACACACCTTGTTCAGACATCCTGGTTGGTTACGCGGTTTAACGTCCCAAAGCGACTCAGGCTATGAGAGACGCCGTAATGGAGGGCTCCGGAAATTTCGACCCCCTGAGGTCCTTTGGCGAACACTGACAACGCCCAGCTAATCGGTGCCTTGCTTTTCGCCTCTATCGAAAAGCGGCCGCACAGCCCGGATTCGATCTAGCATTGTTGCACCCATCAGTAGAGCGTATTCACAGGGATGTCCACACATTCTGTACATACCACCTATGAAGCAAAAAATGCTTTCACATAAAAACTCGATCTGCCCCGCCGGGGTGGGGCAGTGGTACGACGCCCGACTACTGTGCCGGAGCACCCGGGTTCGATCCCGACAGAGGCGGCTGCGCTTCGACTGAGGCGAAACGAAGAGGCGTCCGTGAGCTGTGAGATGTCAGCGCACGTTAAAGATCCCTAGGTGGTCGAAATTGCTCCGTAGCCCTCCACTATGCCTCCTCTTTCTCTCTATCCACCTTCACTCCCATCTTCCTCCTTTCGAACCCGACCTCGGCGGCTGCGTTTCGATGGAGGCCAAACGAAGAGGCGTCGTGTGCTGTGCGATGTCAGCGCGCGTTAAAGATCCCCAGGTGGTCGAAATTACTCCGTAGCCCTCCACTACGGCTCCTCTTTCTCTCTTTCCACTTTCACTCCCATCTTCCTCCCTTCCCTTACGGCGCGGTTGCGGTGTCCACAGAAATCAAGTGAGACAGTTACCGTGCCTTTCCCTTCCTATAAATAAATCCTATAAATCCATCTTCCTCCCTTCCCTTACGGCGCAGTTCAGGTGTCCACAAAAAAAAAGTGTAAAAGATATTGCGCCTTTCCCTTCCTGTGAACCAATTATTATTATCGAAACTCCATCTAAAGTGGCATGTTGTTAGAGTGGCATGATCGTAATGCCGATTGGCGGTAATACTTTGAGGCGTGCCTTCTCATTAATTCACGACCCCAACAAAGGGACAGTTGTCGACCCTTTATCAAACGTTGGGTAGTACATTATTAGGATTGCGCGCTTAATGAATGACTATAAGCTGCATGGCAGTGAAGACTTCATCACATAATGGAACGCTGATGGAGCACGAAATCATCGCTATTCTCCATCACCAATGTAGGACGCGTGACTGAGAAAATGGATTCTTGCGGTTACGCTATTATTTCCGGATGCCGACTTCAGCCGAAGGACAATTTGTCGTAGCGCAGGCGGAGAAAGGAGTGTTAGTAGCGCGGCTCCTGTCAGTGGACGATTATTTATCAGCCGAATAAGCAGTAGGCGAAGAAAAAAGCGAATTATTTCCTCGAACAAATGAAGTAAGTGTCATTTAGTCCTACAGCTTTGACAAACGGAATCCTCCGCAATGAATCGCAGGAAATTTTATTGTTGTGTATTCCTGCTCCGTCTTTGTTTTTATTTTTCTCCTACGCGGTCTTTGCTTTCTTTGCTGTAATGCGACGTCATGTACAATACACCAAGCGGTGTCGATTGCTTTTTTGTATCCCTGATTTTCGCCTTCGCAGCAATCACCCCTTGCGGGGTCAGAACTCCACATCATAACTCACGGCAGGCTGAGATGAACAATTTCTTTTGCTTGGGAAGTTTTTCATCGCGCCAAGCTATCTTGAACTGCTAGCCCTCCCCCCATTACGCTGTTGATGTCCAAGATCAAATGTAAGTCAGCGGATGCATGCTCAAATATGGCATGAATGGAAGATGCCCTACATATAAGGTCTTAATAAAGTCAGTTTGGAAAGGAGAGAAGTTTTCGTAGGTTATCGATGCCTCCCATATTCTTGAGAAACATTTGCATGAAATTGTTGCACTGCGGTGTTCGAAATCATACAGCCACTAAGAGTGGCTGGGTGAAACATTGGAAGACATGCGGCACGAATTATGTGGCTTGCAGCATCCTACAGCCCCACATCAGTGTTGAGAGCCGCCGCAGAGTGGAGATTATCATGTTTTATTTTCAAAGTTCTCTGACAGCGGGCAGTGTATGGCCGCTTCCTATACTTATTTTTCCTTGACGCCGGCTTCTGAAGACGAAAGCTCCATCCGCTGAACCACCGCAGTGGGTCGCTGCAACAACGTCCTGTCATTTCTGCGTTGTTTTTTTACGATGTCCCACCAACTGGCCTACAAACAAGCTCTTTTAAATTACATCCCTGCTACAAAGTCTGTCTCTCAACAGTAGACCGAGGCTCTTGTTTTACACAATACAACACTACAGTGGATATCCTCCCTTATTATAACATTATGAGCATGTGCACTTCAGATATGTCGTGCGAGTTTCAGCTGTGGCAGTTTCCATGTGGAAGAGCACACAAAGGTATTCACGGATACTGGAAGAATTGAAGAAGCGGCATTCCGGCTAAAGGTAGGAAGGAGTGAATTCTTTCATATTCCTTGCGGCATGACACGGAAAGAAATATACACTTATTTCACCTCTTTGTCGTATCTTATTGATTTTATAAGGTTAAAAAAGGAAAGAAGTGTGTCATCATATTACTTCTCAAAGATATCATCTATAAGCGTGCAGCTCATTGAGTGACAGGATGTAACTACTCACTCCGCCGGGGTGGCGCGCAGTGGTTAGGGCGCTCGACCACTGTTCCCACGCATGCGGGATCGAATCCCGGCCGCGGCGGCCGCTTTTCGATGGAGGCGAAAAGCAAGGCGCCCGTGTGCTGTGCGATGTCAGTGCACGTTAAAGGACACCAGATGGTCGAAATTTCAGGAGCCATCCATAGCGACGTCTCTCATAGCCTGAGTCGTTCTGGGACGTTAAGCTCCATGAACCAAGCTAACCAACCGACGTTGTTCTACATTATTTGCATCTGCGCATCATGATATATCTATTTAGGACGATTTATTTTTGCCTTTTCATTGAAATAAACCATCATTTTTACTGAGCACTTTATCGTGCATTTGTGTTTTTCCCGTCTTTTCTAATATATGCCTTGCATCCACTTTGCAGGGCCTGAAAATGCCTATGAATGTCTCTGAAAACGCCTCTGATCAAGCTTGCACAGAAGCTTTACTGATCGATTACGTGCACTTTGCTCAAGACGTGGTAACCTGGGCGCAGGAAACACAGTCTGCAAGATATATGCTTTACCAGGCCAGGAAGATGAGCCGTGAAATCTTCTCACCCTCTAAAGACATAACTCCAGTGCGCACCGTTCCAGTCGGCTTTCCTCAACCGCAAGTGGTCAAATGTTGCCTTTGAGTGGATTCTCGCGTGCCATCTCGATTTGTTTGCGTAATCGCAGCCCGCAATGTAGTAGAGACGAACGGTGCCTCGGAATACGATGCCAAAATGATTGATGTTCATCGCTCTCATCACGCTTGAAACACAGACCATGACTCATGCAGCGAAAAACATATATGATAGTTACGGGAGCTCTATCGTAGAATATCTGCTGCAACACAATGCAGCCGCGCATGCTGCACGGTATTTTTTTTTCTCTCTCTCTCTCTTGACAATTATTAGCACAGAGTATGAATTGGTGCAAATGAGGTACTGGTGGCCGTTGGGCCACCAGCAACCGGTCGCGTACTAGGAGATTCACCTTTTAAGAAGCAGCACAGGTTAGCTAGTTGGCCTGAAATTAGTTGCGGTCCTCAATGGGCCATTATTGATATAAACAGCGCGAACACGAAAACAAGGGACAAGAAACACGAAAGCCACAGTACATGCGCTGACTCACAACTAAGCCTAAGCCGTTTACTGCAAGGCCCAGAAAAACAAACATGAAGAAAACGATAACAGTCTCGTGAAAAACCCCTGGGTTCACCTGCTGCATAAAAATTACTTTAAAAAATCACTTAAAAAAGACACTTATTTCCTTGAAAGAGCAAGAGACGTCTTGCTGATATACTTATTGTCCGTTGAAATAAAATACGCTTCCACTATCTCTCTCGTTATCTTCTCTTTGTGGCGATATAAAATCTTAACACTGTCAAACTTAGGAGTGCATTTCTTCTTCTCCTTCTTCATTATTTCACATGACTGGCAATGGGATACTAGAAACGTTTTGTCCTTTCCAATTTCCAAGTTGTTACAGTGTTCCTGTAGTCTCTTATTTATACACCGTCCGGTTTGTCCTATATAACTGGCTCCACAAGAGAGTGGAAGCCTATACACAACACCTGTCTTGCATCCAACATAGGGGTTTCTATGTTTCACCCCACATTCTTGCTTCTTCTCTTCTCTTTCCCTTTGAACAGCCGGGCAGATCCTCTTCATCTTGAGCGGGGCGGTCAGTGCGACGTCCACATTATACCTCTTGCCTACATTTTTGAGGCCATGCGAAATCCTGTGCACATACGGTACCACGGCAACCTTCCTCTTCCTCTCACCCATGCTAGGCAGGGATTTCAGTCTGTGCGTTCTTTTAAGGTTCTTCAGTACCCGGCAACTGGCCTCAATAATAACTGACTCGCGATAACCGGCCTTTGCAATTCTCTTCACTTGTCTTTCAAAACTCTTGGCCATGCCGTGGTAACAAGATTTCGTCAACGCACTTAACAAGCAAGTGTTTATCATCCCATTCTTCACTAACTTGGAATGTCCTGAATTGGAGCCTAGCAACGGCTTCATCGATCTCGGGTTGTATTCCCAACAAACATGATCATCACCGAATTGAATCAAAATATCTAAATACTGTAACTGATCGTCCACTGGTTTCTCAACAGTAAATTCCAGGCCGGATCCACACTCAGTAAAAACATCCATAATGTCCTTCATTCTTTGATTGAATCCCTCACGGCCTGTTAATACTAAAAAGTCGTCCACATACCTGAAGGTGGAATAATGCAAGCCCTCCAAGTTATCCTTCAGGTGTCTGTCCCCGTACACTAAGAAGATGTCACTCAAGACCGGTGCAACACTCGATCCAATGCACACTCCAGCCTTCTGTGTATATAGCTTGTTCTTCCATCCTATGAAGGTGGATTCCAGGTAGAACCTCAAAAGTTCAAGGAAACTTTCAACACTAACACCTGAGGCGTCAATGAAGTCACATTCATTATTGTCTTCTGTAATGCACATTTGTACTCGCTTAAGGAGGCAGTCTTGGGTTGTGTTCTTTGAGGAACACGACCTGGAATCCACCTTCATAGGATGGAAGAACAAGCTATATACACAGAAGGCTGGAGTGTGCATTGGATCGAGTGTTGCACCGGTCTTGAGTGACATCTTCTTAATGTACGTGGACAGACACCTGAAGGATAACTTGGAGGGCTTGCATTATTCCACCTTCAGGTATGTGGACGACTTTTTAGTATTAACAGGCCGTGAGGGATTCAATCAAAGAATGAAGGACATTATGGATGTTTTTACTGAGTGTGGATCCGGCCTGGAATTTACTGTTGAGAAACCAGTGGACGATCAGTTACAGTATTTAGATATTTTGATTCAATTCGGTGATGATCATGTTTGTTGGGAATACAACCCGAGATCGATGAAGCCGTTGCTAGGCTCCAATTCAGGACATTCCAAGTTAGTGAAGAATGGGATGATAAACACTTGCTTGTTAAGTGCGTTGACGAAATCTTGTTACCACGGCATGGCCAAGAGTTTTGAAAGACAAGTGAAGAGAATTGCAAAGGCCGGTTATCGCGAGTCAGTTATTATTGAGGCCAGTTACCGGGTACTGAAGAACCTTAAAAGAACGCACAGACTGAAATCCCTGCCTAGCATGGGTGAGAGGAAGAGGAAGGTTGCCGTGGTACCGTATGTGCGCAGGATTTCGCATGGCCTCAAAAATGTAGGCAAGAGGTATAATGTGGACGTCGCACTGACCGCCCCGCTCAAGATGAAGAGGATCTGCCCGGCTGTTCAAAGGGAAAGAGAAGAGAAGAAGCAAGAATGTGGGGTGAAACATAGAAACCCCTATGTTGGATGCAAGACAGGTGTTGTGTATAGGCTTCCACTCTCTTGTGGAGCCAGTTATATAGGACAAACCGGACGGTGTATAAATAAGAGACTACAGGAACACTGTAACAACTTGGAAATTGGAAAGGACAAAACGTTTCTAGTATCCCATTGCCAGTCATGTGAAATAATGAAGAAGGAGAAGAAGAAATGCACTCCTAAGTTTGACAGTGTTAAGATTTTATATCGCCACAAAGAGAAGATAACGAGAGAGATAGTGGAAGCGTATTTTATTTCAACGGACAATAAGTGTATCAGCAAGACGTCTCTTGCTCTTTCAAGGAAAGAAGTGTCTTTTTTAAGTGATTTTTTAAAGTAATTTTTATGCAGCAGGTGAACCCAGGGGTTTTTCACGAGACTGTTTCGTTTTCTTCATGCTTGTTTTTCTGGGCCTTGCAGTAAACGGCTTAGGCTTAGTTGTGAGTCAGCGCATGTACTGTGGCTTTCGTGTTTCTTGTCCCTTGTTTTCGTGTTCGCGCTGTTTATATCAATAATGAATAAGTACCAACTCGCCCAACAAAGTATCTTGGTAAGCCATATCAATGGGCCAGCCAACATTTGCTGTCCGTCCCTGGCTGGTCATAGATTCTTCTTTTATATATATCCTTGATTAAGAAACTAAATCATGAATATTCCAGCGAAGCTTGAACGTCTGGCATAACATTAGAGCACAGACCACATGGCAGATTCAGCTTTTCATTGACAAGTTGATTCCAAAAATCCAATGTGTTACTACTCAAGTCTGGGACTCTTGGAGATCTTTTAATTTAAGGCAAATGTGCGACCTTAGAAGATGCTGTTATGTACATTTTATGAAAATGGTGTAAACTTCCGGTGCTTAGCTAAAATTTGAGTTTAGAGCTTTCCCTGCGCTCTAAGTGAGTACTTCAAGCTGACTAGAAATCCAATAGGCTGCGTTTCTTGAAAGTAATTCTGAGCATATAGCGATATATTTTAAGATACTTCTTTATGAGAACGTTTATAATAACGGTCTTGGGTTACGATGTATAATTAAAGTTTTATTCGGAAGGTTTTACTGCGTTCGCAACAAATAAGTCTGTCTGCCTTAGGATGCTGAGAAAGGCAATGGGTGGGGCTACTTAAAGAAAGAAAAATTAAGAAGCCTGCAGAGGGTATATCTTCAGAAATATTGTTTGGTATAGTGATGTTAAACAATGTCTTTAACGTTCAAAATCATTTTAAGAACATATTCTAATTTTCTGGGTGTGTTAGGTGTGGTTTGGTTTGTGGGGTTTAACGTCCCAAAGCGACTCAGGCAATGAGAGACGCCGTAGTGGAGGACTCCAGAAATTTCGACCACCTGGGGTTCGGTAACGCGCACTGACATCGCACAGCACACGGACACCTTGCTTTTCGCCTCCATCGAAAAGCGGCCGCCGAGGCCGGGATTCGATCCCGCGTCCTTAGGCACAGTAGTCGAGCGCCGTAACCACTGCACCACCCCGGCGGGCTGGGTGTGTTAGGTTAATTCTGCAATTACAGGGTAATTTAATAAATAGAGCAACTAGATTTGTGATGCTGTTTTCACAAGCTGGAAATTTCCCAACAGGTGAATTTCTTTTCTTTGGAAGATAGGATGCTTAGAGCATGTGATTGAAAGCCCACGAAACTTCACAACTAAAGGTTAATTACACGTATTGCACACCGTACTTGTTGTTTGATGGTTCACCGGCATTGCCAAGGTTCCAGCAGACATCTATACTCCTAGACTGAAAGTATAAGGAACACGTTCCCAGAACAGACGAAGTAGCAGGATTCAGTTCGTGTGTCCGATTCTGAGCTATATTGCAGCGTAAATTTTAAGTAGCTTACGTGGTAATGATGCTCACGTGGAAGAACGTATCCTAGGAGTGAGTGTTTAAGGGCTCACTTTTTAAACTCGGTAAGCGCGAGCTAGTTAGTGCTTGTGTCCAAACGCACAAACATTTAGTGCCCCTATCTCTTGAAAACTCAGCGGCGGCGAATTTGGCTTCGGGGCTCTGAGCGAAAATAATGGACCGGCATAAATGGCAGGCTGTAATGAATAATTAGCCAACCACATATGCGGGCAGTGATTTGTTGTCCGGTTTTGTAACATCACTAACCACATCACACAGGTTGGTTGATTGGAGTTGTTAGCTCGGATAGCTCGGATAGCTCTTTGAAGGGATGAGGTGAGACAGGAATAAAGCATTCCGAGACCCTCTCATTCGAAATCGGACTTCCCCAGTTCAAAAAGGCACATTCGTAAGGGTTGGTTAAAGCGCGTTTTATATCCATGTTACTTGGTCTTCAACGTAGTGTAGGAGCTTGCGAATGTAAGCTAACGAGCGTGTAGACAAACAACATCACGGTAGACAAATCTAGTTTCATCTAGATAATTTAGTTGCAGACGACATAAAACCTTTAGATTAGCAATTCGCACCTAATTTATTGGCATGTATCAAGTAGAAGAAGCATCATGGACGGCATATTGCATAAAACTATACCCACCTGAACTCGCATGACATTATCACGCAACGACTCATTCGAGAAAGCACTCGAAATCTGTTTCATGGCATTTGTACGCCGCAACAATGGCAAATAGTTACACGCACGCAAGCAATTAACCTTCCAAGCAAGCATAACAGCTTCCAGACTACCACCAGACACAGGATGAGACTAAAAGTGGCGCCTCTTTATTCTCGTTATTTAAGGAAATGGAAACGCGGACACGAGGCCGATGACGCTAATTAGTCCGCATGTGACCACCCTCTCAAGCGAGCCCGGCTCCGCTGGCGTGTAACCAAAGTCTATCCCTGCCCTCCTGTAAACTGGGAAGCGGATCACGAACACTCACGTCCCTCCTGCTGCGGACACGTGCACGAGCAGAGAGGAGCCTGTTTGTCGCGTGCACGGTGCTTAGGTTGAATAGAGAAAAACGGGCGAGATGATGCATGCAGAGTCGTGTTTACACTAGGTTCCCGGTAAAGCGGGTCCTTTCCATGCGCTACGTACCACGCTGTTAGTTGCGTGCAGCGCCAGGATACCTAATGGCAGAATCTGAAAACGTCGTTGACACCTGGTAGAAAGGAAACGAAGCGAGCAGCCGTCTATATGCGTACGTTATGTCCGCTGCACTAACTTTGAATTCTTTGTCCACTTCTAACCGGGCGACCTGAATACGATCCGGGCTACGGGGGCCGTGTCTGGGTAGACTACTAGAAACACAGGGCCCATGCACTGCCCGATAACAGTGCACATTAATGAACTACAGATGATCGAAATTATCTGGAACCCAACACTACAGCGTCCCTCATAGTGTGAGTAGCGTAGCTTTGAGACATCAAAACCCCATGAACCAAACAATATTTAATGCATTATGTTGTCCCACTGATCTCCTAGATCGAGACTTTTTTCTAGATTTATCGAAAAACATGCTGCATTAAACTCGCGCGAGACAAGGCCGATTAAATTGCCAGTTTTGTTTTAACATTTTATTGAAGGGGATAATCGTGCGAACTGATGGACATTTATAAACCCATTCAGTGCCCTCTCTTCCATATCTCCAGAGTAATGTTTTTCAGAGTACTGTACATTCACAGGTCTTCTTGTCTGAACGCTACAATAATGCTTATCTGCACTAGCTAGAGAAGCCATGGGTACCCCCCTCCCCCCCCCCCCCCCCCCCTCCGTTTTTATATTGACCTGCCAGTACACATATAACCCCACTGCATGCAACTAATAAAGCCAACTAAAGTGTACGCGGAAACCGGAGCAGCTGGGCCTGCGATGACCTCATGGCTTCGCGTGACCTGTGGAAGCTGGTCAGCTGAGGGGACCTTTCTTGAACCTAATAAAGGATGCGCCGAGTATCGCGGGATCGACCATTAGTGCACTATCAACTGCGGTCTTTCACGAAACTGCTGAGGTTACATTCCAGATCACGTTTCGAAGGATGCACAGTTTAGGGATGTAGCTATAATTAGGTGGGGTGTTGGCTCTTCTGTTTTCCGTGTGTCGGAAATATTGCACAGCCTTCTGGGGAGCCCCATGTCGGATATTTAAATGAACCTGTTCGCGTCCACTTCATACTCCCGGCTTTTGTTTTGCTTTTCTTATGTGTGGCTGTAAAATGCATGAAGCTGTTGTTGCTCAGGCTCAGCGTAAATTGTGCGAAATAACTTTGTCGAATTGTTATCGTTGTAAATGTTGCATCGAATAAAACATGTCCAAGAACCATATAGGTATGAAAACGGAAGCTTATGGGGATCGTTGCGAAGTTGAAAAGCGTTTGTGAAGTGCAGCATGCAGTATAATGCAAATTGTTGTTCACTCTAAATACTATGAGAACGTACTGGATTATTGACCAATTTTAAAACTAGCAGCCATTGCTGATAGTTAGTATTTTAGTTTTAGATGTCCCGTACATTCTATGAATTACGTAACAACGGAACCGGTTAAGTGGGCCTCTTACCTGTGCTGATCATTTGGTCATGTCTACTGCTAAACATTAGAACTATTTTTGATAACTTCTCAGCAGTTTATCAATATGTGTTGACCATAATAAAAGGTTCTAAAAAAAAAAGACTCCGAGAATTTTCACAACAGGGACAACTTCTAAAGGAGCTAATTCAACTTTAAGTGAAAGGTCAGTATCGCCCACTAATTTATTTCTTAGTCTGGAAAGCAAGGCTTTTCTTTTGTTTATGTTTTTAGTTAATAATGAGTGTTGCATGAACCAGGTATTAAAAGATCTAAGCAGCAGTTTGCTTCTTCGATGAAGTCGTTTGTGCTGCTAGGGGTGAAGAATAGGCTCGTGTCATCAGCATATATTACGAAAGTTGGTCGCGGGTCAACGAGAACGATGTCAGTTATGTAGACTATAAAACGTAATGGTATCAGTATACTTCCTTGTGGAACTCCAGCTTAAACTAATTTTATGACGGATATGTTTATTATTTATTATGACGGTTGTTTGCGAAATGATAGATATGACTCCAATAAATCAAGAAAAGTGCCACGGAAACCATAGAACTCAAGTTTAGCAAGCATTGTCTGAAAATTAATGGAATCAAAATCCTTTGAGTAATGTGTGAATATATCTGGAGGTAATTACTGCACTTCAAAGGATTTTAATATTAGATCCTTTTGTGTTAAAAATAGTGTATCTGTCGAAAAAAACTATTCTAAACCAGTGCCAATGGGGTGTCAATATGTTATGTTGGTTACAGAAGCTCATGATTCGTTTGAATAAAATTTTAAGTCATTTTGAAAAAACTATATATGCAGAACTGATATTGGGGTGATAGTCTGACAAATTATTTTTTTCGCCTTCTTTAAAATTAACTGTCACCCTAGCAACTTGCATGGCTTTTGGGAAAACACCCTGCAGAAAGCAAAGACTGAAAATGTGTTCTAAAACGGGGATATTGAGGCCGATAGCACTTTTTATAGGTTTAATTGTGCTCTGCCCACCAACAGAAAGCCAAGGAATGTCAACTTCGCGTTTGCCTTAACTACTGCTCGGTCAGAGACATTTTTTTTAGGGCAGAAATGTGGGTGCTATTCTGATCAGATGCGTAGAAATAAGTCAATTCGATCCCACAGCGTTAACAATAGCGGTAGAATGTAAATAGTGTTCATGAATTCCCGATACATATCGATCATTCGCATGAATCCTCCATTGCCACCGAATAACTAATATGTGCTACGAATGTATGCAATTAGTATAACTTGAAAGTCCTTTATCGCTTTACTCTACTTTGCACAGAAATCCTACATGTTAATGTTACAAACTAATTTTAGTTTTACAAAAGCTTAAAAAAAAAAGAGAAACGTTTGTGTAGAAAACGCACAATTTTCAGGAAGTCAAGTGTGAAGTGGGTACTATGCCCAGAATATCTGGGATAAATTTACGCTGGCTGCTCCAGTTTCTTCTCAGCAATTTGCCAAGTACAGGGTTCCCACAGACGGGCTATATTCTTTCAACAACGCCGAGTTACATCAGTAAAAACGCGTATGCAATGTGAGATGCAGGAAAACACGAAGGGCTCTCAAGAAGACCTTTATTTTTTTTTTTTGTGCATTCCGTAGTTCTTTACAAGAACAAACCGATCGAATTCATACGATTATGTGACGGCCCCCGCCGAAGTACATTCAAAGAGGGAGCAGCTGCTTCGAGAGAATAGAAGACCCTGCTTGCTCCAGTCGTTCACCAACTGGGCACAATCAAAATCTACCGGAACGAAAACGTAATACTAAGGCAACGGGGTGAGCAAGTCATTAGGTTATTCTTATTTGCTTCTGAGAACAAAAGCGGTACCTCTTGGGAAGTTCACAATTACGTCTAGGCCCCATCCTTCGTTCAAGCTTGTCTCAGTGGTTCTTTATAAAGCGAGCTTGAATGTTTAGGTTTCATATAAATGCAGATTTCTGTCGACGAATCCAAGACCTCTTTCATGAATATCAATTTTGGAGCAGGTGTGTCGTGGCACTCATATATTATTTTTTAAATAATAAGTATAGACAAGAAAGGCTACGCTGAAGTGTATGTCGCAATATCTAAGCGTATGTTATAATGCTTGTGTGCGGCACCTTCATATAATGTTTACTTGAAGCACGATTAAATATCTTTCATAATTGTGAAAAAAATACGCATTTGGAAAGTGGTTGTTTTGGATTCTTTTTTATCTTTTGCCTCGCGTTTCTGCTTAAAAATACCTAAATCCGGTTATTTGTGACGAAGGAGCCTTTTCTTTATTTCCTGGTAGCGGCGAGCTAAAATTTGGCGTGACTACTGCATCGAAAGCCGACGTTACAGGTGCCTTTTAGAATTAACTATTACACTAAAACAGAGCTAATTCGCATGACGGCAGCCACGCGTTATTCCTAAGCTTACTTAATGTGGAATATAGGAACTGCGTCATTGTTGCTAAGGGACATCATGGCGGCCTCTCTAGGTAAAACAGCGGTACAGAGAGCGCCGTTACATATGGCGTCACCAAACGTTCCAGTGGCAAGATAGTTTCACCAGAAGTGACGCCAAAACCTCTCCGCTGAATTTTCAGCCCTACATACTAAAACGGAGCAGTGGGTGCATCACTCAGCCGAATGACCTCTCAGGATTTGTTTTGCAATTTATGACAAGATATATAAAGCCATTTTCCGTTCGCTAATCTTTTTCTTTACTATATCAGCGTGTGTTTAGGCGCATGCGAATAAAGCCAAGTTGAAGCGTGCGTCTGTTAACCCCCCCCCCCCCCCCCCGCCTTTTTTTACTCGAAACTTCCTGCACGTTCTACGCTTTGCAAGTATTTCTGCCTTGAACTTGCAGTATTTGCACTGTAGCAAACTTGATTTATATCGAACGTGGGCAGTTGACACAGTTACTATCAAGACAGGCAGTGGTCTTGTTTACCTGGTTTAAAGACCGTCGCATATGCTCTTATTTGCAAGGAAGATTTGTACGATTCTATGTTGATGATTGGCTTTTGTTTATCATTGTAGCCAGGTTTAAAAAACTTCGACTTAAGTCTCTCTTTAGTATGTGCTTGCACGTAACGGTTCTGACCAGCGCGTCGACGGAAAAGGCGAAATGCGTTTGTTGTTTTCATTAATACTTTGAGAACAGTGTTGCGCTTTTACTGATTTTGCTTCAATAGGGAACTTTTATCTACGTACTAAAAGTTCGCATCTACCTCTAATATGCTTCCTGAAATAGGAAAGTACAACATTTGTGTTCGCCGGCATAGCCTTTACAGTCAGTTCGCAAAGTGTAAAAAATTCGTTCATGAAAGAAGATACCGAAGTAGTCGCCCGAAATGAATAAAGAAACAACCACTGCCTCTTACCCGCTTCTAAATGCTCAACGCAAGTTCCCTTATGTGTGCCTCCCTGATGTGCGATCTGGCGTTCAGTGATATTTATGTTACGATAGATGTGAAGGTCCCCAGGTCGTCTCTTAAAAGGCGACCCTTCAGCGCACGGCTTGCTTTTGTCAGGTGTCATTTGATCGCCTTTGGTCGTATGTCCTATAGAGACTAATTCGATTTTGTTCCTAGCCATCAGCGCCAACGACGGGTTGCGCTGCGGGAGAGCAAAATGACCAATCGCTTTTTTGTCTTTTTTAGCTTTATTGTGCCTTTGTAACGGATTTGTGTAAGGGAGGGGGGAAGAGGGGGGGATCACACTAAATTGATGCGAATAAAAGAGGAGAACGAAATGTTATGAGGGCTGCCACGGTCAGAGGCGAGATGCGTGGCCCTCACTAGGCAGAAATGCACTTTTAACGGACCGCTGGGACCACGTTTATGGACCATTGAGGGGGGCGTCGATCAAGATTTACTGCCGATGCTTGACTTTCAATTCGACACAGTGGCCAGGCCGATGTCTCCCTCGGTACATGGACGGACACAAAAGACCACAGTGGCCGTAGTTTCTTGATACTGGAGTCCTGAGGCCTTTAAGGAAGGGGACTAAGGGGGATACGGTAGAGTGGGAAGAAAAACAAGTGCACTGTGATTAGTAATCTCAAACAAGTTTTATCTGCTTTCTGCAATTTGGCAAGAGGTTTAATACAAGCATGTGCGATTCGTCATCAGTACGCATAGCAAAAGTAGACCGATACAAAAACATCTGCCCCGAACTTCTCAGCCTCATGTTTCGAAAAGAAAAAAAAAATTCCGATCGCATATCGAATGTTCACTTTTCTACCTAAACCTGTATCTCATTTTCAGCGGCACATTCTCGATTTTGTTTCCGCATGATCAAACCATTTATATGTTCTTCTTGAAGTGTTTGGACGTTTTGAGTACTGTGGAAACGTTGCCTTATCAAAACGCCTTTAAGACAAATCGCACTTTATTGGTATCCAGAACGGAGAATTAGGATAACGGCCGAATGTTCCTTTGAGGCGGCGGCACCCGCCCCTTGACCTGCGTGCCGGGGGGTGGGTAGATCACCTTATCTGTTGGACATTAAAGTTTAGTCCATTCATCCATCCAAAGGAAAAAAAAAAAAGAGTTTCGCACATGTTTGAAGGCTCTTTAGAATTACGTCTATATTCACTTTTCGCATCCGTGAACGGATAGGCAAGCGTCGTGCAAAAGTTCTTCAGTGTCCCCTCCGCTGTGTAATGGCGCCTTCTCTCCGAAAGCGATATCGAGATCCGGTGTAATTGCACGAAAAGCCTCTCTTGTCTGAACCGGCGTCACGTCGTATACGATATCAGAATACAAAAAAGAAAGATGCAATAACTGCTCCCTGACATCCAAGATGTTTTCCCTCATTATCAAGAATTATAGGCTGTCAACTCTCAACTTCTTTTGTTTCTTCCCTTTTCTTCCGTTGGACATCTCTTCTTCCATCATATTACCTATTCAGAAAAAAAAAAAGCATAATTCCTGGTAGGCCTCGAGCTAGAGCTTGTCTTCGCCCTGCACATCAGTTATGATAACAATGAATATGAGAGTTTTCCGTCACCAAAAAAAAAAAAAAAAAAAAAAAAAAAAAAACTATTTGCTTCGTTCACCTGGCAATAAAACTTATTATTATTCTTCAATATATGAGACTTTACAATACATTGTTGATTTCTTCTGCAATACAAAAATAGCCCTGCGGCGGTGCAGTGGTTACGGTGCTCGACTACTGTTCCCAAGCATGCGGGACCAAATCCCGGCCGCTACGGTCGCTTTTAGATGGAGGCCAAAAGCTAGGTGCCCATGGACTGTGCGATGCCAGTGCACGTAAAGAACCCCAGGTGGTCGACATTTCCGGAGCAATAAACTTTGGCGTCTCTAACAGACTGGGTCGCTTTGGGATGTTAAACCTCATAAAACCAATCTAATACAAGGCAAGTGAAATTAGCCTAATAACTTCAATTTTCGCCGCAAAATTGTTTTTGGAGACCAACTGTAAGTTTACAGTTGCATCCGTTACTAAATAATCTGGCCACTTTTTGAGAAAAGCTTAATGGCTGTCTAATAAAAATTCTTGTTTAAAAATATGCAAATTTTTCTTAGCAAAGCGACTATATTGCTAAACTTACAGTCGGTGCCATATGTCTCGTACCAATAACGTTATATAGATATTCTAGTGGGTTACCGCCCACTCCCATCAGGTGTCGCTTACTGACAGCGACAGATATACAGCTATTTAGCAGCATGTACTGTACTAAAGCTTACGCAAAAGATATTTTATTCGGACTGGCTGAACATGTTCAATTTATTACAGTGGTATAAGTTTTTCCTTCCCTGAAGAAGACGTAAAAGTACTTTTAATGGCTCAATTATTCTTCAGACATTTCGCATCGCTGTGAAACACAACCCGCTTTTCTTGGGATTCCGCGTAATGCTGCTCAAATGCATGATTAGCTCACATGATTAGTATGATAAGCGCGAAAGAACTCAATATATCCTTTATGGCCCAAATTATTCAATAAATTTCAACCAGCAATTGAAATCCGGAATACGCGATACCTTAGAAAATTAATACACACCCGTGGATTTTCCTAGGACAGGAACTATGCTCTATATAAGGAGTCAGACGGCAAGGAAAAGTCAATTTATCATCTAAGCCTAATTTTCTGGCCGAATCGACAATGCTGGCTGCCACCAACCGCGCGGACGAGACGGGTTGCAGACCAACGGAAGGTTGTATGTTGCAATGGAACGGGCGGACATGACTTCCCTTTTGTAAGCCGCACATCGTGTCCCTCCACCCCTCTTTGCCCTCGCTGCCAGTCCAGTTTCTGGCCGTGGCCTCAAACTTCTCCATAGCCTCTCGTTATGCTTCGCCTCCCCTGCCACTGTCGTGTCTAATTATTGCTTCCCTGGGCTCGTCAAGCACGCACAAAAGGGCTGCACCGCCAGGCTAGGGAACAAGCACCTGCACGCTCCGATGACTAACGGCTTGTAAACAATGGTCCATGTATCGGAGGAGCGGGCCTGCCTGTGTATCTGTGAGCGCTGAGTAATCGATATCGATATCTCTCGCAAAGGCATGCCTTGTGACATAGTCACCGCCTCGAGTGGTCCATCCGGTCACCCCTTTCTTGCTCGGCTTTTCTGCAGTGATTGAAAAGCCCCTCACGAGCTCTTTGTAAGCCTTAACTCGCACAGGCTCTAATTGGGTTTCGCTAATATTTCCTTAAGAAATGTGTCTTGCTGCCGAATACACGCCAGAAAAGGGGCGTCCTCGCACCAAAGCTCTGTCGGTTGAATCAATAATTACAAGAATCACAGCTATATTCTTTGACATATTTATGTACAGAAGTAGGCAACTTCGCGATCTAGATATAATAGTATGGGTCAACCAAGAGCGTCGCTGTTGTTGCTCAAAGTGCTTCTTGCAGAGAGGGACTTGCGCCGCCAAAAACAGTGACACGAGAAGCGTGCATTTTCTGGCTAACTAAAGTAAACTATCGCACCAAAGTTGGTGGCATGTGTAATCAGTTTGTTATTGCACCGTGAGACCGCTGGACTGTGTTTTATTTTTATTTTACGGTAGTCATCTGAAATGCCACGTTCTAGGGTAGGAGGAACGCTCCCGCGCCTTTTGTGACTCACGTACGACACGTGCCTGCATTTTAAGATATCTGACAACCGTCACCGCTTCGGCATCCTAAGGTTACGCTGAATGGTGTACCCGGGAAACAACTTAGCTCTTATACTGGCGGCACAAATTCCCGTTATCCCGTTACGACCTATTTCGTAGCACCCGTTTCACATACGATGCACTGTTGGCATTTGTGCAGTCACTAGGTGTTTTATTTCCTCTCTCTTCGCACTTTCAGGGAAGCGTCTTTCTTTTGCCCCGTTTACATCCCTCATAAATCGCCAAATTTCCCATTAACTGCGCAACCGTATGGCCGAAATAAGATGACCTCCGACGCTGGGTCCCGAACGAGGTGACCGACACTTTGGTCATGTTATTGCACCGACGCCAGAGCTTTCTGCAGGCAGCGTAGGCATTGCTCGTAATAAAGTCATAGGCAACTGCGTCTCTACTTCGTTGATTTCTGTCTTTAATACTACCTCGTAATCGAGAATAAATCGCGCTATAAAATGCATCAACTCTTTGGTGCACGGAAACAGTCATATTCTTCTTTTATGGGCAAGGCGACCATATGCGCTGTCATACTGGTAGCAAGGGAAGTTCGAAATTGCTACCAATACAGGGGTGCCCACTGAGAGCCCCAGTAAATGTTACACATTTGATTGCTGTTTTGGTGAAACCTCAGTCTACCGCCTCTTCTTATAGGGTGTGTGCCTGCTCATGTAAGAGTCCAACGCAAGTTGTTGACAAAAACCGGGTGATGTCAAAGGTTTCGATGTCATGTAAGGCTCAGTTTCAATGTGCAGTTGTTTGTTCATGGACACAACCTAAGAGTGGTTGACGACAGCAAAAAGCCATAGTTATATACGCCGGTACGCCATTTATCATAGTTTTCACTAGTGTACGGTACGCGCGCTGATGACATGCATGCTCACAAGGATCTAGGCAGAGTTTCAGTGGTGTAGGCATGTATTTTAGCCGTGTCGTATATGCAAATCGAGCGTGACTTTCTATTATCAGCGGCATTTTTCTGACCTTGAATCTAGATCCCCTGTGCGATGCCGCGTCGGATGATTCAGGCGAATAAAGCTGTGGCCCGATAGATCTGAACTCCTGTCCTCT
This sequence comes from Amblyomma maculatum, assembly GCF_055883805.1. Taxonomy (NCBI): domain Eukaryota; kingdom Metazoa; phylum Arthropoda; class Arachnida; order Ixodida; family Ixodidae; genus Amblyomma; species Amblyomma maculatum. The sequence goes on along the minus strand of NC_139353.1, from coordinate 16,101,587 downwards.
TCTTCATATGGGTCGAGCACGCGCCAACAGTGGTGGCTCTCCTTGGGATGGACTGGGCACAGTGGAGATGAGAGCTGCTAAGAAAACAAAATAGCCCGGTTGTTAGGTCTTTTGTGTGCAAAATTCCAGTTAGGTTGCTCGCAGAGATCTGCGATATATCGGTGGGTTTTTCTCGTAATTAAATTGAATTTAGTTACGAGCTAGTTGCACAGTAAGCCCCCACATAAGCGCAGTATTGTGGCTAGAAAGAAAATCTATGCATTTTCTAGTTTGATGAAGAAACATTCGTTCTCCAGGCGACAAACCAAAGAAAGCCGCCTGCCTGTAACTATGAGTATGCCAACTAAACTGGGTAGTACGGTGAAGTGTGCGCAATAAAGAACGCGCAACGGAACAATGTTCAATTAATGCGCTTAGGAGCAATCTAGCAATGTTGAGCGATTCTCACTTATAGTCGTGTGACAGAACAAGGTGGGTGCTAAACATCTAGTATTTCATTGTTTATAGATCCTTTTATAGCTGAGCTTAAATTACAGCCGTTACACAATCACTTTCTAAGCTTCCAAGAACTCCGTCGCTTGCTCCGAATGCTTCAATTCAATCCAAGTATAAGCAGTGAAAATTATTTTTGCAGCCGCGGTACTATGGGCATATGTTTTCAGAGCTGCGTGACACTTGTGAATAATTTGAACAAGTTGGATCAAAATATCGCATATAAAAGTTTGCTTCATTTGGCACCCCTGGTACTTTGGGTACATTATTCAACGCTCGTGGCACCCATATGAGGAAGGTGAGCACGTTACAGGAAAATATCTCATAGACCTACTTGGTTTGTCGTGACTATACTAAAAACAGAAACACATCGTGGTGAGACATTAGTATAAAGAACAAATGGGAGACTTAAGGGGCGTAGTGTGGATTGTAGCAACGCCGGCGCTGCTTCGAGTTTGCTTTGTCTCTTTCGAATGTTTTTGTTTGGTTGTTGTTGTTAACAAAACATATTATTCTTTCGGGAAGAAACGAATGTGACTTGTTAAGTAGATGCATGATATGCATAATTTAAAAAAAAAAAACCATTGAACCGCGGATGACACTTCCTAACTGGATGCCCAATTTTACAAGCTGCAATCATTCCGCATTCTTGAGCTCACATTTCAAGGAGTGATTTTATCCCTCAAAGTACCTCTCGGACCTTCGCATCGAACAATAAAAAAATTCCCTTCATAAAAACCTCCTCGCCGGAAACGTCAGTATGGAAAGCTGAAGACAAAATTGATACTAACATTTCGCCGCTTAAAACCGAGACTATCGATAGTGCATGATAGTCAGTAAGCTAAGCTGCGAGCCAAGTTGAACAACAAATTGCGGACAGTACCTGAACCCCTGAGAATAGCACTTGGTCTCTCCCAGTGCACATGCTATCGATTCATCCTCACTATTGTAGTGCTCACTCCTGCCTCCTGAGCGTGTCAGCCACTCCCACACCTGGGTTTCTTGTCTCCGATGTGCCAGAGTGGGCGCCGTTGGCGCTTCGGTCGCAGAGAGCTTAGTTAACGGATTGCGGACCTGCGTTATGATCTCGGTGCAATCCGGTAGCAAACGGAAGCACATAGGCCACATTTCGGGTACTGAATGTGTACAGCGTGTCATCGCTTCCTCTTTATCCCCTTCTTTAATTTTGGCTCCTACTTTCCTTTCTCTACAGTGGAGCACACTGATAACATATGTGATGAATTGAACTCGCTGTATCTGAGATTCACAGTAACCGGAAGTTTTCTATCACAGACAAAGTGAAATTTGTAGACAAAAGTAGCATTTTTTTTAATGTCTGCTATGACTAGCCCTTTCTGCTGAAGAATAGTATTTTGATTTTTACCGGGATCTATTCTACCAAAGACCTTCCTCAAGGATATGATACTATTATTTACGAAAGTTCACAGCAAATGATGGCAGGCCTCTCTGATTTTCGATGACGTTTCAAGTGTGCCCCGATAAAGCTAGTACAGCGCACGTGCGTCAAGAACGTATCCCGTTATGCACGTAGGAACGGTGGTGATGCCTGATAACATTTTTATATTTTCACAGCATATCAATCCTGTCACTACGTTATGTTTTGTAGCATCCTTGTTATCGAAAAGCGATATTCAGTCGATACAGGCTTACTCCATCTACCCTGCAGCATATTAACCAGGGTTCTCGACATCGTTCTGTATACAGAGTCAAAACTACTCAGTGCAGGAAATAAAACGAAGCAGAACAGTAAAGCTCATTTTTGATCGCTCAGCAACAGGCAAGAAGCACTTGGCAGCTGCGTCTCTGGGGTCTAACGGGGTTGTGGGGTTGTGGGGTTGTGGGGTTGAGCCCACCAATTCCGGCGATTTGCTGAAGGGAGCGTTTCCTCGGTTCCAGTGGGACCCCTCTCGGCAATCCGATTGTTAGAAGATTATCGGGAACGGCAGCTCTCCGGGGAATTAAAAGGGGTAGATGGTCACGGTACCGAACAGCGGACAGTAGGCCAGCCGGATAAGCACCACTAACAAGATCAGACGGGTCTTTGTGTCGGATTTCCGGCCTATACGTACTGCCTCTGCGTTCAGCAGCACTTTCCTAAGAAGCTTTCTAAAGTGGTACCGTAAAGTGACGATGATTAATTAAACGGCTGTTTTATTGCGCCCGCATTTCTCTATTTCAATAATTTTGCCTAGTACATGGCCTCTGGTAAGTGGTAATTGGCAGGGTTCAGGTGAAGGCAGCAAGAAGAGGCTAGACAAATTAAAATAAAACAACTTATGGCCGAGAATGGGTTTTCAAACCCGCTGCATCACCAAAAGACCACCTTTGCTAATCTCTGCTGACGCCACTACGCCACCGCCGCAGCCGAACAACTGCTAGTGAATCGAGATCTCCCTTGCATATTGTCGTCTTCGTCAAATTGCATTAGTGTGCACTGCTATCGCATTGCCCTCATAAGGTGCCTTATGTGGCCTGAAATTGTTATTCTTATTTCGCATATCTCTCCCTCAAGCCAGCTTGGACTTCAGAACCGAGCCTTCAACCGAAACCGAAACCAATGTAATACGTGAAGAGCTAGCGTATATAATTGTCACTTGTGCTAACGACGATAATCTTTCATCATTTTTCTGCAAATGCTTCAAAGCATGCACTCAGCCTACGCGTTCACAAGAGGTCTTCCTAAATATCATTTATGCTGACTTTGCTTTTACTACATACACCATGGCGAAACATCTAAGGCCCGAAATCACTGCGGTAAGGTGCTTGCACAGCGGGGTCTACTGCACCGCGGGTTTTTCAGATTTACTATGACAATGTACTACCAGAGTTCTTCAAAAATTTTGAAACCGGGGTAATAGAACAATAATAGAGTTGAACGTTAAGCAAGTTGGTCACACATATCTTAGAAGGCAGCCTTCTTGTAATAGAAGCGGGATAGTGGACGCGTAGTCACTCCAGAATGCAAATTATTGTGCCGCACTGCTTACGGACACTGACGCTGCACAGATTCTGTAGGTGCCATATGAAATCCAAAGTGGTCTGATCAAGTGCCGAAAACAAGCCCTTCCAATTGGGTTGCGCCACGGGCCGATTCTGTCATCGTCGTGTGAACGACGCACTACCCCATTGCCCTCCTCAGCGGCCTTGTGTCGCGCGGTTCAAGACAAAATACTTTCAATTAATCAATAAATGCTATTGATAACTTTATTGATAACGGCTTTATTTTGCGCTCTTGCGTTACCGTGGTGCCAGCACTAAATATGGCCGAAAGAAGGCAGTTTCCAGGACGGTACGGCGCCCCTTCATCTTTCCTGTGGAGCCGAACTCACACAGGAAGCGAGACAGTCTTAATCGGAAGGGAGCTTCCGCCATTGTGCACGCTTGAAAAGGCACACAAACGCCGCTGAGATAAACGTTGCAGCCAAATAAATTATCTTCCTTTTTCTCGTTAGGTGGGTTTGGGGGGGGGGGGGGGGGGGGGGGTATTCTGACCCATCTTTTCCCCTCTTTTTTGCTCGGTTTTAAGCGAGAAAAAATCGATAGCTTCCAAACCATTCAGTGTGACGAGGCATCTCGACATGTCGCATTAACCTAGCGCCCATTTTCTCCATAATCGTGCCCAGAGGACGAACTCACAGCAGTCAGCTGCGATGCTAAGTCAGCGTCCACTACATACACGTTGCGCTTAGGGCAGGTTTGGGAAGAAGCCGCTGATTGTATTCAATGTTTCGCGTCTATTGCAGTGCGCTGTAGAGCTTAGGAAGGCTGCACTAGGAAAGCAAGCATATAGGGTTGACTTCACGGAAAATTCAGTCTTTTTAACCGATCTTCCTCGTTTGTGCGTCGTTTGTGCTGTGCAGTGCGTTCTTTTACGTTTGACGTCATCTTTTTTTCTTTTTTCAGCGAATCTGAATTTGTCGCACACCTAGTCGGCACTGGCACCAACGGGTTCCCCGCTGTATGTCAGGTCTTATTTTCGGCTCGGTAAAATAATACATGGTACTTGGGTATGAAGTTCCTTTTTCATATCTTATTCATTTCTGTTGCCATCTGTCAACCGCAATGCCCACTCACATTCTTGAATCGCCCCCTCAACCCATTTCTGTCCTCATTGCTTTTATGAGGGACTTTCAATTAAGGATTATTGCAATGCAAGAGTGCTAGCTTGTTGCACGCACTGTTTGAGAAACCCTTCATCTGTGCCCTGTAGCGTGTCAGATATGCAAATTTTCAGAAAGGCTAATCTCATGTCCGCCATCAGCTGATCTCGCCCCCCAATAATCGGGGCAGGGCACACAGGCGTCCCTCGTCGACAGCCACACGGGATCTCGAGGGACAACGGCAGAAATGGTGGCGCTTTCTCGGTTCGCAGCCAACCGAGATTGTTATCGCTGTGAGTCTCCGGATGCTTTCTGGGGCACACGGGGTTCTTCCTTCGAAAACAAAATGGCAGTTTGACAAAGAACGATAGAGATGCACGAAAAAAAAAAAAAAAGAACTAAAAAATGGAGCAGCACCGATGAGCTGGGCTCTATTAGGCACTGCCACGAGCACCGAATAGAACACGTGCATCCACTCGAGGACTAATTTAAATATATTCCTCGAGTGAAACACACAGCGCTGGCGGCGGGACGCGCGAGTGTTTCGAGGCGGTGAGCCATTTGGGCAGATTGTTTCCAGTGTCTGACTTTGGTCTGCCGAAATACGAGCAACGCTCGGGGATGGGGTTGTTCTCGGCAGAATCCCAATAAGATATTTACTATTCTGCCTCGCTTGTAAACTATGAAAGGAAATCAATTCCTGCAAGGATAATAGAACAGGGAGTGAAAATGGGGACGATCTGGACGGAGAGACGGGAGACGCTCGCGACTTTGGAAGCGGTGAACTGTGCCATGAGGTACACGGTCGAAAAAAAAAAAACGGAACGGCTGACCCCTGAACGTCTGTGGTGCATAGCTTATACATAATAAATACGAAATTCAATATGAAAAAATTTGCAGAGCTTGCTTTACATTTTATTTAAGAATCTTTTAGATACGGGTGCGTCTTGTACAAGTTGAATATTCAAAAACATAAAAGTATAAAACAACTGACTATCCAATCGAATTTCATAGATGATCTCTTTATTTGGCTTGGGGTGAAATGAATTCAAAAGAAACAAAACTTGGAAAAAATGTCACTCATCGGTGAGGCAACCGTCCGAAAGTGAACTGACAGACTGATGAAACGCTCGTGGTGATTGAGGTCTTTCTGAAAACCGCCCTCTCCGCTTACGTGCTTTTGCTATGGTGTTATACCATGGCGCGCCAATTAAACCCGCCATAATTATTTAATAATATTCTTTTTTGAGTTGTGAAGACAGTTTTTTGTGGCACAATCGAACCATTTACGGCAGACATCAGAAAAAAAAAATCTGATTAACTAGAGAATTGGTTACCTAATTGCCGATAATATTCAACCTATAACTGTATAATATTCAACCTATAGCAGGCATCCAGTTGGGAACAGATATTTGAAGCCTGCCATTGCATATAGTCGTATCATTTCCCAGAAATTTAAAAACGCTATTACCTGCGTGTTGTTCCAAAAAAAAAAATTAAAAATTGGCTATCTAACGCCAAAACACATGCACGTTCGAAAATTGCACGCATTAATCCCTTCCCCCCCCCCCCTCCCCCCCCAAGCGGTGTGAATGTGTGGCGCAATTTTGAAGTCAGCTTCTCTGTCCTGCCTGCGCTGCGCCAGACACATTTTTCCGTAACGTGGCGAGTACAGATTCCGCATTAAAAAGCTGTGATGAGCTTACTTTCATTCATATGCGATATTTTCGAAAAGAAATGGAAGACGCCAAGCGGCTGCTGCAAGATATTTTTGTTGTTGTTGTTGTTGTACCCTTAGATAATTCAGGAAGTAGTTTTCTTCTCCCCTTTTCTTTTCAGGGCATTGTCTACTGTCGCAATTATGTGACTGCCTTCTGGCCATAGCATGGCTGTAGAGAAGACCATAAAATAAGCACAAAAATAAAAAGGTACGCAAACGCATACCGGGACAGAACCTCCCCCTCTCCTTTCCGGACGAATTCCACAGTAATAATAGATGCATAATTCGTGGGCTCACAATCATCAGCATAAGATTGATCTTCATCATGGACGTGGGTTGATGTGTAGGAAAATTTAAACAACAGCTTTCGATTTTTAGGGGTCCCTACGGTGTGAAACGAAAATATATATTTTTTAAACACCTATGCGGACTGGCCTCCTCTATAGCACGTCTGTTTGCTTCACATAGGGGGCACGTTCATTAATAATTGCCATCATAACTACTGACAGTATGCGCCCGGAGGGATCGCTGGCTACCTTCTCTTGGTGCTTCTCAACACACGCGCAAAGTAATACTTGGGACTGCCCAATAGCTCCAACCTCGGTACCTCGAGACTCCACAACCACGGTTACCGTCTGAACTGGGGCGCTTTATATTCGGGGTTAAAATGAAAGCCTTCCTTCATCCGCCACCATGAACGGCTCATTGCGTTCTTCCGCAAGACCGCGTGGTAATTAAAATCAAAAGCAGAGAATCAAAGCATGTCAGGTGCCTTGTTGGCCAGACAGATTAAGCCTTTACCTCTATATTTTTCACTCGCTAATTCCGGCATGTTCCGCTTCGTGCTCTCTCTCATATTTGACGTGGTATGCAAATGGGTAGAGATAAAGAGCCAATGCTCTTGCACTGCTGCACTTTACCCGTCATCGTTTTGGGGACGTTGGTGGTTACTTTCTCAAGAGCAAGCCAATAAGAACAAAATGAAGGCAGCGGCTGACGTGTCTCTAGAAATTCTTGCATGTCCCACCGCCTGCCTTCTGTTGCTAATACTTTCATTTGCATAGCAACCTTTACACAGCAATATTTTTTTCGCCGAAACCAGTGCTCCTTTCTTACTCATCTGGTTTTTCTTTCTTTCTTTCTGCTTCATTTTCTGCTTTAGTTCTTTGTTACTCTCTCTATTTCTCTCTCTCATTCTTTATTTTCTTCATTTCTTTCCCCGTTGAAAGAGAGCAAGAAAAAATAAACAAGAAATGGCATAAATAATACAAGAACATCGTTCGTTAATCAAAAGGACCTATTTCCGCAATACCCAGTAGGTAGTATCTAAAAGCTAATGAAAGAAGCACCAAAAACAAACGAGATATGATGAGTCAAAAGGAATATGAAAATTGTCGTCAGTAATATCCAAGTACAGGAGACATAATGGACCTAATGATATGAATTAAAATCAGTCATGTATGAATGCAAGATGATACAGTAGGGTCCGAAGACCGAACAGCGATCAGGCTAAGGATACGAAAGTTTGAGATTATTGGAGACACACACATGCTGGACATGCAGCTATAGGAGCCTGCGTTTAACGAAGTAACATTGTGGTCTTCCTAACACACAGTATATGCCAACCAATCTTGTTTTGTAGTAAAAACAAATAACAGGCTGCTTGCGGGCGCAGCTGAAACGGCCACAATTAATTAAAAAAGGTGCAGTCAACCCATTAACTACGTTTTTCTAAAACTGAAGAAAAACGTCGTCCCTACGAAGCTCCATATCCCAGGTGCCTATGTAGTCATGGTTTATAATTATTGTGTTCGTCGCAGTCATTTCTTCAAAATAATTTATTTTCCTGCATGATGCATTTTGCGCACTTCTAGAACACAGGTGGGAAATGTAGGGGATAACCACATGCATTCTGTCTAACGTCAAATGAGGCAGCGAACATCATGTAGTCAACCTAACCTCCACTCCTCTGCCACGTCTTGCCTTATGTCAAGAGGTTTAACTTTGCGTATTTAAACCGAAAACGAGAGATAGCTGCTTCCCCAATTCATTTTTAATTAATTTTTCCAGTCTAACGCCATTGCTTGCGGGCTATGGAGTTCTATATAGTCAACCACATTAAAACATTAAGTAATTGTAACGAGGGAAGAAAGGCAATGAAAGTATTACTTGAAGTACCGCTGTAATATGCACTAAGGCACATTGCTTGAGGAACAAAGCAGAGTTGCTGTAGAATGAAGCCCTTTTGCAAATGTTCGTCGGCTATCACAGCGTCGTTCGCTCGCTAAATAATCATAATTTTATTAATCTAAGGAGCTTTCTTAGGTCCTTTTACAACATGTAAGGACACTAGAAACATATGTGAGCGCAACAAGGCATTGTCTGTGCGAAGCCTTGTGTTGCTGGCTCGAAAAATGTAATATTCTACATTGGGACTGCTACAACTGAGTGGCAGTTCAATCGCTCCTTTTAGCTCGCGTAAACATAATGGCCCGCACTCTCGTTAAATTTATGCTTCTTATAGAGGAAAACGTGGAACGAGTTTTTTACACCAAGAGTTCTCGTAATTATTTTCTTTTCCGATAGAAATAGGCTTTAATTTTGTCAATACCAACATGGCTTTATTTGTTCAATCAACTTCAATTAACTTTTATTTCAAACAGAAATACACATAAAGGTATGCTGGTCAATCTAAGCACGCAGGGCTTGTGAAAAGACCAGGCAGCCAGTGTTGCATGTTTTAAAGGAAATAAATCATTACAAATTCAGAAACGATTCATCATAAAGGAAAATGAAAACACAAACCCGCACGCACAAGCACAAAAATAACATCGTTTCCCACTAGGCAAAATAAAAAAAAAAAGTCATGTGAAAACTCGCATATTACTAGACAAAGTAACTTCCTTATGTCTTTCAGCATTTTAGTTCGTGATTTTGATCTATAAAGTGTTTCACTTAATTCATTAAACGTTTCCGGTACATAATAATTTCTGACTTTCTTTCCGTAGTTAGCGAATACCCTCGGGTTAATGTATCTCTCAGTTTTACGCAATAATACATATATTTTACGAATATCTTACATACGCTTGAGTAGTATTAGAGGGGGAGCGAAGTATATTCAGTATATTTATATAGCTCGTGTATTGGAAGTATTCCTAGGATGCAATATTTTTCTATCGTCTCATCTTGTTCGTATTACGTTTCATAGGTTATGCTCTTGACAATTCTTTTAACTACGCGGTTAATAGTTTTTTATTTTTTTATATAAGCAGGACATGTACCGTATAAGGTATAAGAATACCTTATACGCAGCTCTTGTAGTGGTGACAGGACTTTTCCCTCCAGGCAATACATCATAGCTGCAACAGCTCTCTGTTTTTTTAATTGCAAGTATACGAGCCGGCCATGCTAAAGATAAGGCCAGATTAAAGTCGGCAGAACTTTTGATTACTGAGGTATAATGTGAAGTTATCCTCCTTCTTACCGCCCTTAACTCATATACGCATCCCGTGGTCGCACAATCAAGATATATGTCGCATCAATACACCGAAAAGACCACCTGATAACTATAAATGCTTAGCGCAAGCTTGTCCCGTATATGATGTAACAAAATAATTTGTTTATAGAGGTGGTTTAAATATGAACGCAAGTTTCAAGAAGATTCACGAAGGTTGTAAGTGTGACAACCTTTGTTGTTGCATTCCATAGAAAACTCCTTCAAAACAGGCCATGTCGCACAGGAACGTTTGATCAAACCTTTATATAGTGTCAATTTTGGTTCAAAGCAATTATTTTCGGGAAAATTACGTACAAAACTCATTTGTGTCGTAATACTGAAGTATGCGCTATTTCATAAATTGTATAATTTCTGTAAACTATGACACATCAGAAAATTACGCATGGACATCGTCTGGGATCGATGTAAAAAATCTGTATTCGGGATTTCTAATATATCACGCGATGGAGCTGCTCGCATTAGACTCAATTCATCGAGGGGCGACGCCACATTATGCGTCACACTCAAATGACAAGTCCGTTAGTTGTTTAGCAAAGTTTTGTACTTTTGAGTGCTTCATGCTTTCTCATCAAAGACAGCAAGAGAACAAAAAAGCAGTTTGCTCACAACACTGGCAGCCTCATTAACTCCGTCACCAGTGCCGGTCGACGAAACGCCTCGTGGCCTGATGCTATTCTGCCAAAGTCTAGTCGGTGTCTTTCAGTCTTTGCCGTATGGCTTCCGAAACTTCGCGAACAGTCGCCCAATTTCGAGGCTACTGATTCGGATTTAGAAAAGCTCCCCGGGGAACCATGACGCGAGTTTCACTGACTCAGACCACGAATTAATGGCGAGTGTCGGGCACAAAGGGGGCGAAGATATGGAGAGACACGTGCACGAATACTGCCCGAGAGGCGTTCGGCTCTAAAAGCCTGCTGCTCCCTCCTCTCTTAATTGGATTTATGGCGTGCATCGTCGCGTCACGTCTTAAGGACGGTTCGCGTCCCTACATTCTCCGACACTGGGGACGCTAGCCCCGACGCTGATGCACTGACGGCGCTGGCACAAATGACCGAGAGCAACGCGAAAGTTTGGGACGGACCTCACATCGGCCACGACCGGAAGGAAGGTGAGGCGTAGTTCAGCATGGTATGGCTCCTGGCCTCAGTTGGCCTCGAGGCAGGCCAACTGATGTTATTGTAGTCGGGGGTAATTATGAAACGCACACAGCAGAGAGCCAGCTCACGATAGCTGTGCTTCGTATATAGGTAAAGAGGCACAGTTCAGAAACGCGGTGCTCGTGTTAATGCGGCTCATTTGTATGCGGAAGCTTGCGTCTGGCTGAAATTCTCTGCCTTGGGTCAGCGCTCGGATTATTAGATCCTCTGATATTCTCGTAGTTTGGAAGCACAGTTCTTCAAAGAGCGGAAGAGAAACGCTGATAGACCGACTTTAAAAGCAGGCTTCATATTTTCATGATCTGTTACGGTTATTGTTCTTAAAGCGATAACATCATAAGCGTCGTCGAAAATGAAAAAAACTGTTTTGCAGACTTGCATACCGGCATTAATATGGACGCTAGCCCTACTTTGCACCACAGTCGGCCTAGCTGACGACAGCAGCTTACCGCACATTGCTTGCCTCAGAGATCGCTGTTGATTTATATGTAATCATGCTCTCTCCTACATACATAATCGACACAGTTGACAAATGCGCTGACCCTGGCACCAGTTTCTATTAAAATGTTTTCTGCTACGTTAGAGCAGTGCAGGAAACCTAGGTCCGCGCACAAGCACGCAGTCACGTTCAGGGGGTGCGTGCAGTATGCTGGTAGCGTCACTCTCACAGGAAGTAAAAAAAAATAAACCTTAGAAATAAAGTTTTATTTTTTAATCGAATTTTCACTTCCGGATATGTACGGGATGCTTTTAATCATGGGACCTCGTTGATATTAGGTAACAAGGAGAAATTGCACGAAGTATTGCAGATATAATGTAGTCAGAGAGTTACTTATTACTGCCGATCTAAGCGTAGCCATGGGGTTTTAAGAAAAGCTGTACTGTTTCCCAGAAACTTCGTAGGAGGAGTAAAGCAAGGCACCAGTGTGCTTGCCGATGCCAATAGAAGCTAAATTAAAACCAGAGTCGGTTTAAAATTTCAGAGACTTCCACTACGGCGTTCCTCCTGGCCCTTATAGGACGTTAAGCCCTATAATATAATTCAATTCAAGCCAAACTTCGTGCCTAAAAGATAAACTCGTACTAGGGTTAGGTTCTAACCCAGTGCAAATGCCTGGCCAAAATACTTGCTGTAGAAACTATGCTTATGAGAATTGCTAGCAGGCCGCAAGGTTGAAAGGAATTGTTCAATAACTGTAAGTGGGAACGGTGTTTGTTCAGTGTTCGGGAGAATTCTCCCATGTGCAGATGGTATATACTGAAGGAGTATCGTTGGAATCTACTGAAGCGCTTCCATTCGGCTGAAAAAGAAAGTCAGGTAACATTAGGCACTTAACTTTGGATAAAGAAAAAATGGAATGTCTTGTCAGGAAAATGCCGTTTTTGTCATTTTTCATTCTATCGCTATGGCATAATGAGTAAGGACGAGCGACGTGCAAGACTGCAAATGAGATGACACATGTTTTGGGAAGCCTTAAATGCGAATGCTCTCCGGTATTTAATCCGCTATCATTACCCCTTGTTTCAATTTCGTCAACAATGTCATAACTCGCGATCTACATGAAATCTGTTCTATTAACGTAAAGCTTGTTTCTTAGCTTAATTAGCGAGAGGCAGTTATTTCTCAGTACAATAATGAAAACGTTTGGGGAGGGGGCCACACGTGTAACAAGTGAACAATCTTCAGCGATAGTGATGTTTTTCGTCCTGAGTGGATTGCAAAGCTGTAGAACCACTTTTTCGTTTCCAGGTTAGTAAATAGGGGTGCGATAAATGACTCTTCTCATAAGACAAATCGTCAGACAATTTTTATTTAAACATATTCATGAAGCCTCTTGTACATGGCGACTTTGATTAAATTCTGTTCACTATTTTGACACTTTTTATCCCCGTAGCTAATCTGTCTTAACCTTTCGAACTTTGCAGCATAAGATAATGTGGATCTTTAAGTAAGCGTAATATATCTTTAATTCCACAGTCGGGTCGTCGAGTGTATTGTATCAAAGGATGCCCCAGAACGAGCTGTTGGGCCTGGGTTCAACATAAATACCTTTGAGAAAAAAATCGTTAAAGCGGGTGTGCGTACTTGCGCCAACACCGGGAGCTGAACCTTCAGGATCAATCGATTGTGCGGTGTTCTGTTCCCGTACACGCTGTTGTGTATTCATTTAAAAACGCCGGGGTTAAATTTCAATGTACCAAAAAAAAAATAATAAAGCACATCCTTCCTTCTTACAGAGAGTAACGTACACGTCGAAAACATTTTGACGTCGGGAAAACTGGTTTTTGCATAGGAACTCACAACCGGCTCGTTCAGATGCCCCAAGCAGCTTTCAAGCGGAAAATATGTTATATTTACTCGGAAAACCAATAAATTCACTAAATTACTAAGGCCTTTTTAGAACGCACAGTTTCAGAAAAAAGTACAGTATTCAGACATGCGCAAGTACCATCGCATTTAATTCCGCTCTACAAAGGAGTCCCTGCTTACAAGCAAATTATGAATATCAAGTATCGATCCCATAGGAAACTTGATAGGAGTTCACACTTGTTTCGATAATGGCAATGAATTAAAGAGCACCTCTGAGGCTGTAATTTTAGGCGGTATGAACTGTAGGAACAAGAAACCGAACTCGATGTGGGGGGAACCTCACACCTGAAACTTTGCTGACGCATCACGAGCAGTAATTAAAATGTCGTTAACGGTTTGCTTCTTCCCTGAGGCAACTATGCGCGCGACTGCGTAATTATATGATGCGAGAATGAACCCTTCGGGCTACTTGAATGAGGAGTTCTCGGGTTCCTCTTAATTCAGCAGAAAATATGCACAAAGTAATTTGATCTACTGGGAGGTATTGCACGGTCAAGTTTTCTATGGCAAGAAAGGATAGCCCTTCTTCTCTCTAGTTGGTTTTTGTTTCGAAGAGTAAGATTGAGTGGTGCGTCTCGCCTGAGATATAATTACGCCAAAATTATCCCCCGTTGGCAACACACAGCGCGTCTGCACGCGCTCACACAAACTGACAAAACCAAACTGGCACTTTCGCCTGCATGTGCGAAAGGAGATTCGGATGGTTCACAGTGCTGCACTCGTAAACCGTAGCATCGATTTGAGCAACCGCAATAATGTAAGCGTGTGTCAAGCGAAATACTTATTGAAGTACCGACTTAAAGCTGGTATTGGCTACGCCGTCGTCTTCTGTCTCGTTATAGTGTTACTTCAGACAGCGAACGATAGTCCCGGCAGCATTTCCTTTTATATACGCTTTTAAACGACATCATATTCATCTCCTAGCAAATATATTCAACCTGCACTTCCACCAAGTGTAATGAAGTGGCTTAGATGGTTCGCACAGCAATATACTTATCTTACGTAGCAGCTACGAAGGCAAGCGTTCACAGCGACAGCGCGAGCTTCGTCCTCTGTATTCTTTTTTTTTTCTTTATTGCCTGACTTCAGCACAATACACAAAACCACTTACAGCGCACAATGAGCATTCATTAATACAACAATCAGCCAGGTGGGTTGTGGCGTCGTCGTGCTAAAATTCTCTTAGTGTCACTAATGGCTCCAATCTTCCGAGCCACTCGGGAGCTTCAGGAGCAAGTTTCTGAATTTCAATATATCTATTCATGCTTTCCCGAAAATAGATCCGTGCTGGCCGTGCGTCAGGAGCGCAATGGTATCCTGCCATTCTCGAGCGCCAAATACAGTGGAGGGCCATTAGCATAATAAGGTCAAATGGCACCCCATCCTCATTCTCTACTGGCAAGTACCTAATACCATGCGAGTCTAATGGAAATTCCTTTTTTAGATTCCTTTGTAAAATATTCCAAAAGTATACCCCTTCCCAACAATGTAGGAAAACGTGGTATATAGTTTTTGGCTGTTTACAAATTAAGCAATGCGAACCCCAAGGTAAAAATAAATTCTTCCGTTCCAAGAACTTCTTTACTGGCAGTGTTTCCGTGTGTAACTTGAAGAAAAAAGTTTTTGCATTTGACGGGACCTGCATCGCCTCCACCCGCTTAAGTACGTCGCGTCCTGGTCCTCCACTGTATAAGGCCCTGTACATTGGTATGGGTAGAACTACGTCGCACAAATCCTTGTACAGTTTCTTCCTGCTAACACAAGATAAATATTCATAAGAAAATCGAACAGACAGGAATCGCACACTAGCGACAACTTCTCTAATCTCCACTTCTTTATCGTCTTCGGCGCGCGACGTCTCTGGTTTCCTATTATTTCTCCTTTCCACGGGTCATGCATACTCTCTTACACCATACATATTCCATCCTTTCATCATTTCCTTGCTGTCAACATTTGCGCCAAAATTATAGTTTAGAATTCTCTGGAGACCACTCTTTACATACATAGGAATATGCATAGGGCTGGCGCCATTAAAACACTTCGTTTTTAATGAGCCACAGCAGTGTCCGCTCGAGTGGTCAACGATGTCATTGCATACAGTATTGGAGCACTGCTCGGCCCGTCACAGCACTGGAAACGTACAACCCAGCAAGAAAGAACTCACGGGTGTGGTAGAAGGCGCCAGATATTGGGCACTAACAGGATTGTTCGATGCCCAAACGTTTCAGAAGCCGAGAGAGAAATTCCTCCTGCGGAGACAAAGCCGCTTGCGTGATGTGCGCTGGTGCCGATATATCAGATGAGAGAGGCGGTGCCGGCACGATGGCGACCACCTTTTGAGCGAACGGCCGGTTAACCGCATACTGAGAACATGCACTCGGGTGTTTGAGTTAGTAAAATCCCGTGGCTGGGATATTCGCGGCTCTGTAATCGTCACTTTTCATCAACAAAGGAGGTTTGAGTTGCTGAAAATGTGGAGTTCATTTTAATAGTTTTTCGGCAATTCCTATTCAAATTAGCAACGAGAGGGATAGATTCTTGATTTGTAGGCTCGCTTCATTTTTTTTTCTTATGCTATAGTTTCTTCTTTCTTATTTGCCAGGTACACACCGTGTGGCAAGGGTGCAAATTTTATTGTTAATTTCAAGTTTGTGATCATTTGTTTTCAGTTCGCTCAGGAAGGTCTATTTATTCGCTCCCTATCTAGTTTAGAACAGCGCGGATTGAAATTCAAACGTGCTCAATGTCATAAAGGGCTATTCATCCAACAACCTAAGCCAATGCGCATTTGCCATAGACGCTTAGTATCGCCAAGGATTTCACTTTCAGCGTTTTGCCTGCTGGTACAAATAATGGTAATGACAGGGCTGTATTGTGCTCGTGCGCCTGATGTCGGCTCATATAAAAGAGACACTGCACTTAGGAGGACATTGCGTATAACAATGAGCAGCTGGTTTCATTTTGTTGAGTGCTGAGTGGTGGGCGTGAGGGGAAACGTTAAACATGGCGTGGACAGGAAGCGACGACAGAACGCCCCTTGAGAGCACGAACTCTACGCAGACGTCATAATGGAAACCCTCCCTGTTCTTGACTGACAGCCGAAACCGCCAAAAATGGCAAAACCAACCCAGAAGTGGCAGCGTCAGAAATGACATCCCGAGGAGGCGGAGCAATTGCGTGACATCGCTATATTTAGTTTCGATGCCGCTGAGTGACCGCGTTGTTTAAGTGGGTGCGTCAGCCGTCATTCATAGCGAAGTTTGCACGAATCTTTGGCTAGGGACATCACGCGAGTGCCGTTCTACAGGTGTAAGTGTACGCATAACTTACCGAGAAACGGCGCTGACAAAGAGAGCGATGTACTGTGTGAAAGAAGACAGGCGTTTCGCTAACACTGAAGTAGTCTTCATTGACATTTTCCTAATTATATATGTTCCTGTTATGCGCACGTGCCCGATATATAAAGTGAAAATAGGGGAGAAGAACAACGCCCCCCACCAAAGGCGCGTTGCTTTTCCTTCAGCTTTTTCATTTAATATTCTTTCTCCCTAAAATCATCATGAGGCTCATTCTTGTCAATATCAACAACAAAAGTAAGAAAAAATATCCCCAATGTTTGCTTTAGACTTGTAGACTGTTCGCTCCTTTAAATAGCATCATAACGAACCCCTCATTTCCCCTTATGTATATATATATATATATATATATATATATATATATATATATATATATATATATATATATATATATATATATATATATATATATATATATATATATATATATATATAGCCTATTTAATGCTTCCAAGGTTTAGCACTACACCAATCGCTCATTCGGGCTGTTTCACTGGGTGGGCTGTAATAACAGAGTCCGAAAAGAAAGACCTCACTCTGAAATTCAGCCCTAAACAGCTCCAAAATGAGTGCAATTCGTTTCTTTCCAGTTGTGGAGTACTTTAGTTGAAAATTTTGGATCATGTGAAGGTGTGTAAGTGCTTCTATCGTGGTTCTCAAAACCGATTTCAAGAGCAAGTATAGTAGCTCCCTTTCCAGACAGTTTAAAATATCTTCAATCCGATTGATCACCGAAGAAACCAAATACTCGTACTTAGTAGAGAAAACATTGCCTGCGCTACTGGGGTATTCAGTCAAAATATAAGTCGATTTGCATGCAATATGTGTCTTTATGATGCTTTACAGCTTTGTTCGCAGGGATAAATCCACCAGGAACTTAATTCTCGGTGGCTACGTTTACCGCTTTTGACATTGCATCTCGTATCCGACGACCCTCGCGCTCATCTTCCGGCCCACTTGATAATGTGCCATCGGAAGTTGCCACGCTGGTGCAGGGTACAGGCGCATTCCGTATGGGCGTACGTTGAACAACCGGCGTTGATTTTTGCTGTCCTCGTAAATAAGGCACACGATTAAAGGCCCGTTCACACTTGCGACTCGCAGCGGTCGCGCGACCGTTTTGGTCGAAAAGCGACAGTCGCAAATGGTCGCATCGGTCGAATAGCGACTGCCGTGGGCCGTTCGGGAACTGCTCGATTTCCTGTCGCGTGACTGCTGGTCGCAAACCGTTAAACCAATCAGCGGGTCAGCTGACGGGAACGTAAGCTAGCTTTACTCTATCTGGTGAACATTCAAGGTATAGACACGATGCAGAAAGCAACCCGCAAGTCGCATTCGCAAGTGTGAACACCGGTTGCTCTGGTCACATGCGACTGCCGGTCGCGCGTCCTTCGCGAGTCGCAAATGTGAATAGGCCTTAAGTCCTTTATTTCGCTTTTCCCTAGTGGTGCGAGCAACCTGAACGCAGGTGAAATGCACTGTAGAAATGGGGTGGTTGCTCGAGAGTACACTTATCAACGAACAAACACAGACCTCCGGTCGTGTGTGTTGTCAGAACCTTCAGTTTTTGACACCTAGACAGATCATTGCAGTTCATTGGTGATATAGCCACAAATTACCACTTCCTCGTGGCATTTTCAGACTAAGGCATTGCAGTGCTGAAATTAGCTGTGACCGCTTTTAATGCATATTGCATTTTTTGTTCATTAGCACTCAGTAGCAAGAATAAGGGCCGAAAAGTTTATTTGCTGTTGCCGAGTTTGAATCATTATGCCCTATTCATTCACTTTTGATAGAGTGCAGAAGACGTTTCTTCGGTGTAGTCTGTAAATCAGGCTACAGCGGATCCATCCCAGGTTCTCTTCACTAACTCGTTAGCGACTTCTCATTATCATTGCCTCTGATCTCTGAAACGCGACCGACAGACGCGCGGATGCAAATGTTGCTGCATATCATTGCGGCATGGCAGCCAAAGATGGCAGCCAAAGATGGGGAAACCCGATGCACGCGTGAGGAAGCCGCGTTATCCCTAGGAGTGTTGCAGAACTCAATTAAACTCGGTCCTGATGTTGTTGATGTTTATTCGTCTTTTAGACAGTTCCGGTTATTGATGTGCACCCCAGAAGAAGCGTGTCACAGAAGCGTGACGCGCTGAGTCGCATCATGCATCCCGTGCTCAGCGTTCCGTGCCGTGAACCGTGTACATCCATCTCATAGTTCTTCTTTGATACGGTGCCTTGGAAAGTAATTAGGTAGTTTATTTGACGAACTTATTGGCAGCGACGCATTTATTGCCGTGTTTTTATACGACGTACTATGGGCGAAATGAGCTGCTTGGGACAATGTTTCATGTTTTCAGGGCTACCGCTTTAAGTCCGCGGTCAATATAAACTTTCAAGACAAACTTTTGCAAAGCAATATATTAAAGTGCTCAGAGTAATTTTTATTCGACAGTGTAACGCTGTGTGATTATATTCTGTAAGTATAATCAGCCCATATAATGGTTAATAGGCTGTTCCTCAAGAAAGGAAACGTTGTGTCTTCGGCACTAGACATATCAATAAACTAGAAACTTGCGCCACATAAGTCATGGCAGTTATATGACGTCACAACATTAATATTTGTATTCGCTCCAACGACCCTACCCATAGGTTTCACAAGCACTTGTGCATTAAAGTGACTCGGCAGTAAGGCTGCTTGAGGTGGCTAGGACCAATTCTGATAATTCTGATAGCAGTTAAAATACGGCACCTTTAGATTTTGAAGCCCGTTTCAACGTTTATTCTAGGCAATGCAATGAGTCGGATGCAACAAAGTTATCGAAATGCTAATGCACCTAATATGAAAGAGCACTGAACAAAGGTAGAGGGGAGGAAGCCTCAGTTCGCAGGTCAAGCCAAAGGTAGAGGGGAGGAAGCCTCAGTTCGCAGGTCAAGCCTACGTTTCGACAAGTGGACTCGTCTTCGTCTGGATGCCTAATTGTCACCTAATGCACCTAATAGTCGCATTTAATATTGTAAGAAGAACCGCTCTCCATTGCCACAGATTTGAAAGACAAGTCTAAAGTTAGCTATACAAATATTGATTGATTGATTGATTGATTAATTGATTGATTGATTGATTGATTGATTGATTGATTGATTGATTGATTGATTGATTGATTGATTGATTGATTGATTGATTGATTGATTGATTGATTGATTGATTGATTGATTGATTGATTGATTGATTGATTGATTGATTGAACAATCATTTATACAGCGCAAAATTGTGTCGGCGCCCGTTGTTTCCCTTTACCAGTGCTTCATGCAGGTGTCTAAGTGGTTTGAGTCCCAAACGAGGTACATTTCATCGATGTCTGTTCATGAGCAGCGTGCCTGAATGCGGGGAGTACTACACGTTACAAAGATCAACCTCCTCTCTATCTGTATTTACTCAATATATATCTGTCCCGGAATTTCTATTGCGGGAAGAGTGACGACAGGACGGTAGTGTGACTCTATATCATAGTTTTGTGGAGCGTGACAGGGTTGAGTAAGGTTAGAAAGAAGCCTGTAAACTGTTATTTTACTCAATGCCGTAAAACAAAAGCTTTCCAGCTGGTGCAGACGCGGTGTGCTCGCTTCGCAAAAGAAATAAGCTAAGTTAACTCCCTCCTTTCTATTCGATAATGCTGTTATTCATGGTGTAAATATTTCAGTTCACATTTGTTGAGGGCTCTAAAGGCTGTGGCGTAACAGACTCCTTGAGCCAGCGGAAATTATCAGCCAATGACGTCAAGTGTTTCTTTCAAATTGAAGCCTGAAGCTGTTACGTAAATATATAAGGGTCGCAGAACTTGCAGCCACTGTCTAGTACCCGGAATGAAAACGATATATATATATATATATATATATATATATATATATATATATATATATATATATATATATATATATATATATATATATATATATATATATATATATGTATGTATGTATATACCAACGCAACAGGTGAGCAAATGAAACGAAATACCTTGCAACCCCCAAAAAATTATCGGGGACACTTAAGCGTCACCTTAACAGGCACGTCAATGCCTCCCGTCTACTGCTTGCCTTTCGGCCACGTTTTAGTCTCTAGGTCATCGGTGATCATCCAACATATAAATCCCCGCTTTAACCCAGCTTACGAACTTGCCTCTGGCCTGGAATTAGCGCACCTGAGGCGACATCCAAGACAATTGGAAGCTTGATTCCTATCCAACCCATCCCGCCTCAAATGAGTTGCAGCTTCTCCTAACTTTGTGATATCTTGTGATCTTTTTGCGTCCCAGGACACATCGAGACATCAGTATCCGGTCGGCCACTTGACCTGCCAGCCATCACTTGCGAGAGAGAAGAGAACATCGGATTTTCTCTAACGGAGCCTTTCACCAACAATGCTAACACGGGGACTAGTTAGTCGATCATAATGGGGAATACTGCGCTACTTGCTAGACAGGGGACAGGTGAAAGACAACCCACGAATGAAGCGCTTCAT
This sequence comes from Amblyomma maculatum, assembly GCF_055883805.1. Lineage (NCBI taxonomy): Eukaryota > Metazoa > Arthropoda > Arachnida > Ixodida > Ixodidae > Amblyomma > Amblyomma maculatum. Next base: position 16,080,332 of record NC_139353.1, on the reverse strand, counting down.
TCATGTGTTGTCCTTCACCTGTTCCCTATCTAGCAAGTAGTGCAGTATTCCCCATTATGAGCCGTTCACGCTGTCTCAGTCATTCATATCCGCAGTTTATGTGACAATAGCATTATCCAATAAGGAAGTAATTACTCACTCACATAACGCTTGAGCGTAGCCACATGGCTGAAAGGAAAGCCGTACAGCTCTGAAGGTTATTGAGTGGGCTTTCTCACATTTAATAGTGCTAAAATGGCGTCGTTGCACGTGGTGTCTTCGTCATAATTATACACAAAATGATGTCTGAATTTCATGCATAACAGAAGCGAGCAACGGCGTTTTACAAATGTGAAATGTCGGAGCGCGAACAGAATGAGCTTTCAAGTGTGTATTTTTGGCATTCGATATTTGGAACAACGTTTCTGAGCGTGAAAATTTAAAAAATGTCTACACCTCTGAAGTTGACGAGCTTTAATTTCGCAATACAGTTTGGCTCGTAAAATGTGAAAGGTGAAAGTTTCTAGTTAAGTAATCATCTAACAATCCATCTCTATCGCGTACATATGCTGCGTTTTCGGTAGTGACGTCCCTACTCTTTTCTAAGCTTTACCAAGCGTCAAATTTTATCCACTTTTTCAGCCGGGCTTGCAGTGATGCTGAACACGTACTGAACGTATAGATTGCATGAGCACCGCAGTTTTCACCATTCCCTCGCTCTCGACCAAGTCCGAGCACTTTCACTGCACTGAGTGAAAAACGCACGTCTTTAACTATTTGCTTGGGCTACCGTAAATATACTGTGGCGCTGATGCAGCGTTAAGCCAAGAGTACACAGTCCAGTATAAAGAACAGCTTGCACTATGAGGAGAGACCGTTATAAAGTACGTGCTGTTGAGGTTATTTAAATAACTGTTGGGGATTCACTGCTGCAACGTGCTACAGTTTGACTGCAGCCTAGTTGAATAAGTAAATAATGATTCGAAGTTTTTAACAAAGTACTGGCGCCCTCATTGACGCAAAAGAGTCCTAACAAGTACTAGGAGCGTTATGTGCTGCCTGTCCCATTCCATTGCACAGTTGCCGTCAATATAAGTCATTTGAATACTCCTACAAGGAATAGGCCTTTAGTTTACTTTGAGTAATAAAAAACATGGCAAGTTTATCAAAATATTTGTTATATGCTGTGTTATATTTTGGAAATACTTTGTGCTTTGTACGGCTTCCGACTAAAGCTGATGCTTTTTACGTTCTTTCACATATCGCACTTTGTTGCCCCCATACCCTGAAAATAAGATCATTCAGAGTGGAGCTGAAAGCGGCGTCTAGCCTAAATATGATCTACCCGGCTTCTAGAAGAAAAATTGACACGAAAGCATTCAGATGATCTTTACCCTATAACACGCACCGAAACGTTCTGCTTAAAAATCAAGACAGGAGAGGGCTTAATCATATTCTCTGTATTCTTGCCTCAAACAGGTCTGAAAGCAGGGTTCAGTGTTCGATCCCTGAAGCTGCTTCTTTGAATTTTCCTATCAAGTTTTTCCGTCCGATAAATAACTTGTCACTCTAACTTAACATTGTTATTACAAAGATGATTAAGGGTGCTCTGGGCATTTGTTTATTATACGAAAATAGCAGGACTCAAATCATACGGCCCCACAGTTACGCTTCGAATTTATTATTCTTGTTTTCTGCACTTCCATGGACAGGAAATTACCGACCGTGTGCATAGCTGATTAACATCCCTTGTCTGTCTTTCGTCCTCTTTCCAACTGTCTGTCCCCGCTTTATGTTTGAGCCCCGCGCCCACAGGCTCTCGTTCTGCTTTTATTCTTCTCAACCGCCGCCAAGAATCTTCGACTTGCAAGAGAAAGTGGACTGCACACGAATGGTACGCTGCCTGGAGTGACAGCGAAACGCAATTGTGTCTCGGGAGGGATAGCTGGTCGGTAATGTCCACTTCTCCCAGACTCACTGTCAACGACTCGGGTCCCAGGCACGCCATCGGGCAGTAACCAAACGTCCCCGGAACGTCGCTAACAGAGACCGAAGCCGGACTATAAACGTGAACGGCGCCCATGCTTGTAGAGGGAGTAAATGGAGTGATTTCTTGGTTCGGTAATAAGGCACTGCCCATAGAGCAGTCTGAAAACGTGGGAAGGGCAAGCAAATGGAGAAAAAGGCAAGACGAATAAGATACGGGGTGCGAAGAAACAGGAAGAAACGCATAGTTTTTACGCGTTCCCCAGAGAAACAATTGCGAAGGGCGAAGTGGCTTGCTGTACGTGTTCATCCGAATGCATTCAGCGGATAAGAGCCCGGCAGGAACCGAGAAACAACGAAGTGCGGGAAGTAATTGTGGCACCATTGGCGGGGCTAGGTCGACCCGAACAGGGTGCAGCTATGTTATACAAACAGCTGATGGAAGTAAACTTTCGGGAGTAAGGAACACAGGCCTCATGGGCATGTTCCTGGCCTCTATAGAAGTAGGGTCACATTTCAGGGAGTCCTCTTTCCAATTATGCTTGGCGTTTTTATCTCTTTGGTTCAATTTGTTTTTGTTTCTTTTTTTTTATACTTAGTGGCGCTGATCGTATCTAAGGTTTGGATTTCTAGTAGTCGTCCAGCAATTTCCAGGGGGGAACTTAAGACTGACATTTATCGTCATTTCCTTGGTGTCACGCAAGGCACAGAGGATCTGCGGCAACATGCTTCTTCCTTTTTGGGAATATTTTTGCTAGCTACAAAAGACATTATTTTCCACTTTTCCTAATTTGAAGTTGTAATGCAGCGAAATAGAGTAAAATAATTCTGATGTAAAATCAAAGTATTTGACCCCCCCATCTTTCCCCTAGATTGATTTAAAATATGGAAAATGTCAACATAACTACAGCAAGTACACTATGCCAAATTTTATTTAAAACTCTGAACCGGGATAAACCATCAACGACGTACTGCGGATTCAAAGCATTCTCATCCTGCCTGTAGACGCTTCCATTTATGCTGCCACTACAATGAGGAGTTTTAACGGATCTCCTCTTGGTTTATCGTTTATGGGGTTTAACGTTCCAGAACGACTCAGGCTATGAAAGTCGCCACAGTGGAGGGCTTCGGAAATTTCGAGCACCTGGGGCTCTTTAACGTCCACTGACATCGTGCAGCACACGGGCGCCTTGCTTTTCGCCTCCATCGAAAAGCGGCCACCGAGGCCGGGATTCGATACCGGATCCCATGTGTACGGCAGTCGAGCACACACCCCCATTGCGCCACCGCAGCGGGGGAATCCCTTCTTCGACTGACGGGAAGGGAGAAAACCGTTACAACAAATTTGATCTTTGCGACACAATTGAACGGCCCATCGTCTGTAGACTGGTCGAGCAGGCTAAGCTAGAAGGAACAGCCAGAGGGCTCCTGGACTAAGAGGTCCTCCTGGGAGTGTTTACATTTTTTTTATTTAAATAAAGTTTTTTCCTCCTCCTCCTCCTTCCACTGCAGCACTACGTATAATGTAGATGCTGAAAAGAGAATCACAATCTCTTGAGACAGCAGAGTTAGGCTGGATGGTTGATGCTATGTCCCGCCAATTCTTCCGGCATCAGTTCAGGAGGTGCCAAAGGTGTCCTTTCCTTCCTAAATATCTGAAAATTATAATGTCTTTATTTCATTACCTTTCAAGTAGGCAAATTTTCTCCGCGCTGTTTAAAGAGGTTAGTGATTTCAAGTGTGTTGGAAATTTTGAGAACGGTACCGTTTTGCGGAGAATTCCCGCGATTGAGGTACTCCAACGACGGCTAAATAAACAGGCCTCTAGAAATCTGCCAGTCGATTAAAACAGGGACAGTTTTTCCCCCGCTGCTTTCTAATTAGACTTCAAGTATGCGCGGCGTAAAAAGAAAGGGTGTTTTAATAAAGGTCTCGTCCCGATCTGGTGCCCGTAAATGAAATTTGAGTGCAGCGTTATTCGAGCAAAACGTGACTTGTTGCTTTTTATGCGTTCTTTTTTGTGTCACAGTGCTTTTATGACAGCAATTACCTTAAATTACCTCTCTCAGACATCTACGTAAGATAACTGGATGCCAAGTTCTTGGCGTTTGAACCGTCAGTTATCCACCCTGTTTGACGCATAGTGGCATAATTATAATTTTCGTTTTCTTCGAAAATTGTGCGATTCCGTTGTCAGAAGAGAATTCATGTAAGTTTAAACCACGCGGTTTTTTTAGTTGTTTAGATTGTTCAGGTCTATGCGAATGCAAATTTGGTTTCTCCAAACATTTACATGAAATAATTATTATCTCATAGTATTATTCTTATATATATATATATATATATATATATATATATATATATATATATATATATATATATATATATATATATATATATATATATATATATATCAATACAAATTGATTATCATCTTTGGCAACGTTGTAAGAAAATTCAGTGTGTCTTCGACATAATTAAAGGAGTGAGATTTATATTCACTGAGTAAAATATATCTTACAACTCTTAAAACTTAACGAGGCTTTTCAGGAAGTGCAGCAGGACTTCGTTCAGCTACTTAATCCGCAAAGCTCTTACTTTTAACTGTTTTTCTGCGGAAAGATAGCTCCTCCGGTACAAAGGACAAGGTTGAAAAGGAAGGCTATCACTCAACGCGTTGACGTTGAAATGCATGTTGATTAGGCAGAAAGCAGGATAAAATAAGACCAAGAAAAGGCTACAAACACCCCATAAGTTCATGAAGCATTTCACGTAGGCCGCTGAGAGATTTGCATGGTACGGTCATTTTGAGCCAACGCTGTCGCTTCTTCCCTGCGAAGTTCACTACACAGATGGGTGGCTGTGCAAGCGGCAATGGTCATATACACCCTTCTAGGCTGATTTCAATCATTCTATTATGTTACGCTCTACTATAGCCGCGCGTGTGAGATTCCGCGAAGCGACTCAGATACAGGGCTTGCAAGGGAAGGGAACATTATGCAAGAGGATTGCGAAAGATTTATTAGATGTCTACGGCACGCCCTTTTGGTAAACGAGTGGACGAGCCACTGGGGCGATGAAAAAGGTAAACAGAAGGTACCTTTGTGGATGCTCCCTACGTAGTGGGCGTGAACACTGCCTCGGAGGTCTGGGCCCGAGCTAAATCCCATCGTATTTGGACCGCAGAAGGGTTGTAATGGTCTCATTTATACAGGCTAAATCGCTTGTTTTTATCCCCCGAAGGTGGCTCTTTGGGGATATAGTTTGTATTCACCGGAAAAAGCGTAGAGCCCTCGCGAGGGGATATAAAGGCGTTCAATACAGCTCTAGCATTCGCCTCCAAACTTATGAATTGGAAGCACTGTGGGAAATGTATGGTTTTTGCCGAGTTAAAAAAATTAAAAATTGTTGCTTATCTTTTTTACGACGCCGATCGATTTTTATTCACTTCCTATAAGATTTTTATTGTTCTCAAAAGATATGATACGCCTAAAGATATGTTACTGATCATCAAGTGGAGAATTTGTTACTCGCTCGATTATTAAATGGATGATAACAGGTTAGGACTAAAACAGTTCGCTGAATGGGTTTGAAGGCGGAAAAAGAAAAGAAAACAGAGCAGAACATAACATAGTGGAGCGATGACCTTGAAATGCATTAGTATAGGCAACTTAAACGATACCTTCCATCATATTCCTGCTTTGCTTATTTTGCTTTCGTTCTAATATTCCATAGCAAGCTAGATGTGGCGTACATGTCAAGGATGCTTGCCTTCTTGTGTAAAAAGCAAATATTTGCAAATGGAAAGTGGCATGTTTTGCCGTTATTTCTTCAAGCCTAAAACGTCGAACCATTAATTATAAACAACATTAAAACTGATCTCAACTTCCATAGACATGCCAGTTTTTGTCCTAATTTCTCGATTTTAGCGATGTCCGGATGTCACGCACTGATATGATATCATGGTCATCCGACTGTGTTCTGAGCTAAACAAATGTTTTAGTTAACACTTCACAGCTCGCCTTTAAATATCCACATTTAGTTGCTTGAAATATATACCAGCTGCCCATGCTTTCTCGTAATCCCTACAAAGCGGAGTGTGCTTGCAGCAGAAACAAGCAGTGGAAAAAAAACAACAGAAAATATGATATTCTGAAGAAGATAGATATGTTTATTTGAGTGTTCCTCAACAGCCAAGCGACCTAAACGAGCGCATACTAGGTCAGATGCATGGCAAGGACCAATTAAAGACGCCTAAAACCAGGCATGTAAACCGCAATTATGCAAATTCGTCCGTGTTAATCAACGTTTCGTAATGCAGGATTGGTAAACGAGTTATTGGATAGATGGCATGCAAATCAGAATAAAAGGTGTCAAAACATTTTGCGGTCTTTGCATGCGGCAAACAAAATTTCAGCGACATCAGTAAGATGCCATAGTCAATGGAACCGCGCACCACTTTTGGCAGAAACTGCATGTCACGCTTGAATCGCCTGTCACTGAGAGTAGACATATTGAGGTCTGCCAAGAAAGAACCATAGTCATAGAAACGCCGGCGACCAATATATTTGTTATAAAGGACGCGTGTGAAGTCACGCTGGACATTTTCAGTTTTCTTGTAATAGATGACAGATACGCTGTTCCAAGCTGCTGACGCGAATTCAAGACGTGGTCTCAGGAGAGCACAATACAAAGTGCACAGGCATTCGTACCATAGATAGGGGCATCCTTATAATATTTCAGTCATGAGTTTATTCTTTTTGAATCGGTTCCAGAACCTGATGTCCTCCTGTACATTTTGCTTCGTCTCGTGAATGATCTTCATACAAATCACTTTTATTTATTTTTTCCTCAAAACGTTGGTTCCCTTTTCGGATAAGCTCATGGGCTCGCGATGTTCACGCCAGTGCCAAATACCGAAAATGCTTTTGCAAAGCTCCCCTCGTTTTATGAGCGGACAGAAGCTCTTGGTACGGTGCGGTCTTTTGATCCCCTTACATTGGCCAGCCAGAGGTGAGGATATCGACTGCAGTCGTAAAAACCGCGAGACACCATGTCATTTAGGAGGAGCCTTAGACCAAACGACATCCCTGTTCTCAGTTCTTGAAAGCTATAAATTTTTTTTTCCTTTTTCATCCCAGCTTTAATAAGCGTTATTTTTTTATAAAATATCTAGCGGATAAAGGTTTTACGGCTAAGGCTTTTCCCTTCATGGTGACCCTGCCATATAAACTCTAGTCTTTCTTTTTATTGCCCTCTTCGTGAACGCTTAGGTCGTGGTATTTGAAGCAGCCTGGTGAAAGTCGCGAGTGGTTCTTGAATAAATTTTGTCTTGTCGCTGACTCTTTTCCCTCTGATTTACGGCACCTGCTTTGTACAATTCTACTTCGCTCTATGGCTTTGTAAAGTGTGAAGCTGTGAGCTCGTATAATGTCCGCAATTTCCATATCTGCTAGAAGGTTGGCAGCGGCTGTATATATACCGACCTTTCCTGAAGACGACATCTCGCTGAATAAACATAAATAATAAAAAGCTTCGTACTTCACTTTGACTCCCGGCTGTGAGATTCCTGTATCACGACCCAGTCACGGCGATATCCCATTCTTGATGTTCTGAACACCTACAGATAAGGAAGGACAACATGTTTAATGGCGAAGCAGGAACTGAAAGGAAAAGGCACCATGAATGAACAGTCGCCCCAGAGCCTTGTCGCTATAGGAAGGTCTTAAAACCTCTCTCTTTTATTGTGAGTCATTTGTCAGGTCGGCACTGGGTAGATTCGACCAACGTAGTTCTGCATCAGCTCTCAGCGGCAAAACAACCATGGATATACATAGCGCTAGGTAATAACCTAACTCGCACACAACGGCGATTAACAGCGGGAAACTTATGCCACGGCCGCTCGATGAAAGCGCACTCTGCGCGTTTTTATCGAGTGGCCGTGGTTATATGCGTTGCTGCGAACAGGTATAAATTACTGTAAAATTTGTTTATAGGTACGGAAGCATAAGGAAGAGCGCAGTATCGGTCTCACTTTTTAGTGGACACCCAAACAGCATCGTTAAGGAAAGGAGAAAAGTGGGAGTAAAACACGGTGAAGGAAAAAAGAGGTGGCGTAAGGGAGGGCTACGCCATATTTCTATCCACCTGGGGACCTTTAATGTGCCGTGTCATCGTAAAGCATACGGACGCCTTTGCGCTTAGGCGCCACAGAAATGCGCTCAGAATCGAACCCGGGTACTCTGGCTCAGTAGCGCAGTGTCTTACCCACTGAGCCACCGCGACAAGAAAGCACCGAGGGTTATTTAATGTGCCCTGACGTCGCACAGTACACCTTATGCGTTTCGCCTCCATCGCAGCGCGGCCGCCGTGGCCGGAATATAACGACTCCAGACAAAATTGATTTAGCGCCCAACAATTAAATGTTAGGCCAGTATGCCAGAGAGTCTTTTTGTTGCACTGTTTAACACTCGCGTTTCCTTATGCACTGTCTACTTATGGGGCCGCTGGAGAAAATAAGCAAATCCATGCGTCTCAGTGCCAATCCTCATCGCCATTGGGCCGGCCGAACTGTTTCTATGCAGGTAGACGCATGCTTGCAGTGGCTGTGACGGGTGTCTTGTGAGGAAGAAAGCGCACTTTCGGATGCTACTGTTATGACGGTATAAATTCCACAGACGTGAATCTAGTGCCTTACTCTAGTGCATTCCACATCTGTCACATTTTACTTCGTCTTCTTCTATGCTGCTGCTTTCCTTGTTGTGCACCTTCCGACCAAGCAATCTTTAGGCAGAATAATGCGATGCGAGTGGAAATATGCATTTAGTGCAACACGAACTTAAAGCAACACCTTCTGCAGTTCAGTTCATGTCAGGCTTGATTTTCTTCTGTTCTTATCTGACATCCTTTACGTCTACCGTTTGAAGCCGTAAAAAAAAAATACCAACGATTGAGCAATGGTCATTCGCGCATTGTCATATGAAGCCAATGAAAGAAATAAAGCTTCGTGACCACGATCTCCCTTAGGCGCGTGACAATATTGGAAGTGTGATATTTAAAATATTACTCTTTGAGAAGAAGCTTCCAGTATGACAAGTGATATCTGATGCAAAGGGATTCCTGCAGAAAAGAAAAGAACTGTGAAGACTTTGGATCGAAGACTAACAGCCAGTTTTCTTCATTAATATCCCTCTCTTTTGACGGGAATTGTGTGTGGTTTCTTTTTATAAAACTCAAAATCATCTCGTCCTATATTTATATTCCTCGATCTTTGAATGGTTCTCTGGCATCCCGTACTGTTTCTTTCGAGGAAAGTCTGCCGCCTTCAATCGAACAGCACAACGTTATAAGGTGCAATACGTGCTCGATGCAGACCATTTTATTGTACGAGCTAGGAAATGCTCACTGCACCAAACAGCGATCAAAACGAAAAACACGTGCTCTAAATCCGCGTTATCTCGTTGTTGCCACAGCTGTGCACAAATTCACTATGAAACATTTTATGAACTGTTTATGAAAAGTTTATTCTTCGCTGATCACTCTTGAGCAACAACTTGATCCGAAAGGGAACGTGAGTACTAGGGAGTCTCATTTCGAGAAACCAAGCGCATTAATAATGCGTTAGCATTAGGAGACCAACGTAGAGAGGTAGCTGTTGTCTTTATTTGCTACCTTGTGGCACCACCTACCGTCTGCCATGTTCAGCAGGCTGGAAAATGGAGAGATAGAGAGAGAGAGAGAGAGAAAGAAATGTCCACTTGTAGAGGGAGGAGGAAACGGCGTAAACTGGTAGCCAAGGGAAGAACCACGAAGGTGGGTACTTCGGATGGAAGAACTTCGGACACTGGTGGAAGAATGCTCAACTTTACGGCGGTTACCATGCGAACAACCCGGTGGGTTGCTACCATGGAAGGTAAAGTACCGATCAGCCAGTGCTGATCAGCGTCTGCGGATTTATACGCTAAGCCTACAACAATAACTCTTAGCGAAAAGAAGAATAATGCTGGCGTATTGTCATCTCGTAAAGAAAAATAAACACCACCACGTTTCAATTATTCTAGGATAACGATAACAACCTTACGGTCTGTCCCTTTTTTTATTATTAATTTTCTTCTCTTAAATTTCCAGCGCTTCCGTCCAGCTACCGATCCCAGATAGCCACCTGGACAAATGGACTAGGCTATGGCGATATCTCTTGGCCGGTCTCCACACAATGTGGGCGTATTTGGCGACAAGCTCAATGAACCGAAGAGAACGGGGAAGCCGCGGAAACGAACACATCGATCTTCGTTGCAGCCGTAGAACCGCGGTGTCTCCGTGCTCCCGACGTTACACCGCCAGAAACGCGAGCGAGGTGGCAACAGTGGCCATCGGTCAGCCCGACGCCGCAGTCATGTTTGCTTTGAGTTATCGCTTCACTGCCTTTGGAGGGGCGCCCAGGTGCGCTGGTCAGAGCGTTAGCGTGAACCGGATTGATCCTCGTTGTGGGGTCGCTGGGGTCAGAGGCCACACTTTCTTTTTAAACGCAACCAGGCGAGGTCACCCATCAGCTACGACATTCACATGTGAAACACGGTGCTGCAAAGCTATAGTGGTCGACACGCGCATACGTTCGCAGCAGCCCTAAATTATTACATTAACAAATTCATTGTGTATGCTTTGCGTGTGTGCGGACAACTTGATTTATTCGGGTATTGTGAATTAGAATGTAATATATGACTTCTTCTGGAAGCACAATGGCACTTATTGTAGGCGTTACTCAAAAGTGACACTGCATCCTGAAATGCGACGCATACACTTCCCTCATAAACCAATGACCAATAAATTTTCCTTTTAAATCTGTCATCCTGGGAACGATCAACCTTAAGTGCAGTATTGAAAGAACGATAAAAAACGTTTTCCTCGGAACACCAACCACGTGAAGAAAATTTGTTTTGTCCCCCTGGGTCTTGAAGTAGCCGTCACTAACCCATGCCAAATCCTCGGGAACACACTGGTACATACAAAGACGGGGACAGCTCGTTAAGTAAATAACTCGACACCATCCTGTGGTTTTCTGTAATTATGCACATACTAATTAGCATAGTGTTTTAAGATACAATTTTAGGCGAAAGACCATGCGCCATTAATATAAACTTTTGCTTGTTTCCCAGCCACTCAAGCGTGCTCTGCGTGCCTTATTGGATAGAGTTTCATAACCAAAGAGTCGTCATTTAGAATCCCAATTAAAAAGTAAAATATTCGAAATTCTTGCTTAACCTAAGTCAGTTACTTTACAAACTAAACATTTTCTAAGATGTGACTGGCGATTACTAATTCGCATTAAATATTATGTTTTAATGACTTCCTTTTCAAGCCTGAGATCATGTTTTGCATGAGCGTTGTAGGGCGTTTCAATTTCCCGCACTAGGCCACATGGCTTAGACATCCAGGCGTGTCATCCAACCAGTATTTTTCACCCATGTCCGACTCCACTGACGCTTATGCCGACGTTTTTGCAATAAGGAACCTTGACATTATCGCATTTTGTTTTGACTGCACTAGTAGAAGGCGTGAGGAAACATTAGACCAGAACCTGTGTGCATGTTCTGATTTCACTGACGAGGTACGATGGCTATGCTGTGCCCTCGCCCACTGAGGAGGTAGAAATTCAAGAACGGCAGCCGCTCCCATCTATGTTGCTTTGGAAAAGAACTGCCGAGACCTGCCTCATTTGTTGAGGTTGCCGTGGTAGTGTAAGACAGGCTGTGAAGTCGCCGTACGCAAGTTACTTCCTTATTTTCAATTCTTGATTTTCACAAGAACAACTTCTTCTCTTTCAATATTATGTCCTTCTTCCATTTTCGTCACTGCAGCGTAGCGAATCGGTACCTTGTTACAGCTATTCTCCGCCTATTTCTCTCTCTCTCTATTCCCTGAATAAAATGCTCTGCTCACTGTCTGATTGTAACGGACAGCTAGCTTCAGGTTGAATGCAAGTTTTGAAAATCGTTTATAAAGACGAACGTAGGAAGAGCGACTAATTGACTGATTTAAGAAATTAATGGGACGACGCCGTACATTCTTACCATAAGGTAGCATGAAAACGTAACCAATAGCAAGCTGTTATGATGCGATCGCCTTAGCTCTTTAAAGGTTCTTCTAAATGGATAAGCCTTGATTGATATAGCTTGAGTTATTGAAATATTTATGAACATACGATGGGGTGTCTCTTAGCACCGGTAACTTTTTACAGAGGTTTTCGCATGCATCCCAAGAATTTCTAATTTTCCATAACTTTATAATTCTGGGTCACCTTTTTATAAACCAATAGTTTCCAAAAGAACCAGATGGTGATGTTGCGCAAGAAAAAAAATCTGAAGCTGGTGCCACTAAATTTCATTTTATCGAAGATATATCATCCGGAAGCGGTGTCAAAAGTGTTAACTCTCTTTCTTGAGATTAGCCTGTCCCAGAAATTAGTGGCGCTCATCCGCCATCATTCTCAGATTCTACTTGGGTCGGGTCGGACCGCATGGGCGAACACCGGGACTTGATGATGATGATGATGAGATGAGACAAAATGGCACATACCCACGGCGGGGGATTGGCCAGGGTGCATTGTAGTTCAGCGGGACTTTGTCTGCCTAGCCGTACATCTTCTGGCTGTTTGATCGCTTCCCCGATAGTTCTCTCTTTCCCACTTTCTCCATCCTGCTTAGTCTAGAGAAAAAAGAATATTTTCTCCTCATCGACACGCGGCAATGAATAAACTATCAGCACCATGCGCCTGTTTGCAAACACCAAATGCATGATCCTGATTCTGCTTTTTTCTCTGCAGATTGTGCATGCAGATGCAATAGCACGCGAATGGTCGATAACTTAAAATGGCGAGATATACTGCTATTATTGCTCTCTATTCAAATGATTTTTTGAGGAACCTTATGACTTTCGGTGAAAATAAAAAATTGATTGGTTGATTGATTAGTTGAATTAATTATTTATGATTGATTGATTAATTATATATATTAATTAATAATTATTTATTAATATTAGTTAATTAATTAATTAATTGATTGATTGATTGATTGATTCATTGATTGATTGATCAACCATGATACACAAAATCAACGCAAAGTCATCGGTCTTGCCCTGACCGCTGCCGAGTCCCATGGGATTCCGGCCGACGGTTAGGCGGATGAAGGGGGGTTTAGGCTAAAGCCTTCTTCCCGGTCATTCTTGACGACTGCGAGTAAAATTATTTCTCTCTCTTACCACTTATTTGACTCGAGCCTACAAACAGGAATATTATTGAGGTTGAATTGAACACCTCACATTATTTCATACCGTCAAAGCAGTTGTTGGAAGCCCGCATTAAGTCGTCGCGAGGCGTGGTATCAGAGCATGTTGCTTCTGATACCACGACAAACCAACCCAAGCTGATCTAAGCCTGCTCGCGCTAGTACAAGAGGTGAAGTCGCTAAACGAGAGGAAGAAAAAAAAACAAGAATTTTCCACATGCTAATACCACTTTTCCACAGGCCAGCAACAACAACAACAAGACAGAATAAAAGAAAGAGAAATCACAGAGGAAAGGTTATCATGAAGACAGAAATTGACATAACAGCTCATCCTGAATATTCTAGCCATACCACAGCCTAATTCAGCCAGTACTATCTTATTAATGCTGCGCATTCCACTACGAATAAATAGAAGCAGTTCATTTCGTATTCTGCATCCAGAGTGGCAGGAAGTGTACACCAGGACAACAGATCCTCGAAAAGAAAAAAAAAACTATCGCGTATGTGCGAGTTTCTCTGCGGCGATGGAAAAACTACCACTAGAAAGTCTGTAAGCAACCTTATGTCATTGCGATCCCAACCAAAAAGTAACGTTGCCATTAGCAAAAATGGCCAATCATTTTTTCAGGAAGCCCCCTCCTGCATTTCGGCTGTTCATTTTGCTTCTGCTTTCCCGTTTTAAAGAAGAAAACAGGGCGACGGTCTTGATCGACTGTTGAGACCTGAATGCTAACGGCAGCTGGAGTACATGTGTGCACCGCGGAAGAGATATCACCGCACGCCTTTCCGGCTTGTAGCCACACTTCACCACTTCGTGGTGGTAACGTCATCTATTAATGCGATCGTGTTTCCCTGGTACGGCCCCCAGGTGCCCCCTCTGAGAGCTCTGGGCTTAATCCCCATTCCAACTCCCTACCCGAACCGCCCCCGTAATGTGACTGTACGGGAGCGTTCGGCATGATTTGTCACGCGCTGACGTGTTTTCGGCTACGACGGAACTATGTGCATAGGTGGGCGTGTGTGCTTGCGTGCACACGGTGACGTTGTTGGTGTTGCGAGCAAAAATCGCGGGTATTAGTTTTGCACATGGTACTTGGCAGGTGACATGGCCGGATGCTGAGTGGTTGGCGGTTTTGCGACGTCGTGACAACAAATGACATGGCAAAAGCTACCAACTCAAGCTTCTTCTTTGAATGGGTTGATGACATGAAAATCAAACTTTCCAGGACCCTTGGCCGATGAGGAAGACACACTGCTACTAGAAAGTTATCTACGTTACTATTATATGCTACTTAATTTGTGCAAAGTAATAAAAGCGCAAATTTAGAAATTATTCACTAGAGAGAAGCAAATTTGATATACACGAACAAGGGTCTGCAGGCAGGTGCCAATAAATTTATTGGGTGATACCCTTAAAAGCGGAGCTTCAGCGTCCTGCCAACTTTTCGGCTACATTATGGGCATCTCAGACAATTTTGTGGGATGCGCGTGATCACCAAGAGCACATGCGTGACGTCATTTCCTGAATGGAGATAAAATTTTACTCTTCTTAAACGAATCCTCTTTGGTGGTATTTCTGCGACTCTGATAGAGAGGGTTTCATGAGCAGATCGAATTAGATTGGAGTTGTTCGGGACTGGTAGCATACTATCTTGCACTTCAACTGAAGGTCTTCACGAGAGAGGCCCGCGCACTGTAGCTTAAATCAATGGAAGAAACAAAAAAGGAAAGGAACAGAGTGAGACTAAAATGCGAAAACAAATTCGCCATAATTTTCAATTTTGTGAAGTCAAACCAGTAATCTTCAAACTTTTGGCTTGTTTCTTCCATTGTTCTAAGCTACAATGCCAGTCAAAGTATGCCTAACCGCCGCTGAATTTTAAATAAGATCCCAACAAAATATGCTGGCCAGTTGTCTATTTTCTTATAAAAAAAGAGATGAAATTCACCGAAATGAAGAACATTGTTGTCAGTTGCATTGAAACAGTCTTTCATGGTTTGGACAAAGAAGCCGACCAACACAACCTGACTTGATAAAAATAAAACAGAAACAACAACACTGATGTCGGCTATCGAAGTGTTAATATATTAAAGTAGGCTAGTCACTTTTAAACTTGATACATCAGGGATTACAAAACAGAGACGAGGAAGATACACAGATATTTCAGGTCTAGCTCGGATACTCTATTGGTTAATTGCAACAAACCGGCCGTACTTAATTGGTTAAGAGCATCACGGCACCATGCATGAAACTGAAAATCTGTGAGCTCATCCAGCTAGAAAAAAAAACTCAACTGGTGTGGGCCAGTGTAAACGAGGTAAAAGACAGTTGCCATAATTACAGGCACACATACACACAAGTGCGCGTGAGGATGCACTTATGGTCTATTCAACGTGTCGCACTCCCAGTCATTTTTAAAAGCACAGCCTCTCACTTCGGATACTCCTATCACGATTAGAATCCGTAAAATATTCAGCTTGATACATCAGGGAGTGCAAAACAGGGACGAGGAAGATGCACAAAGATCTCAGGTCTAGCTCGGATACCCTATTGGTTAATTTAAACAAAACAACAGTACTTTATAGGTTAAGAGCATCACGGGAGCAGTCATGAAGTGAAAATCTGTAAGCTCATCCAAAAAAAAACAAAAAAAACTGAGGCAGGCAGTGAAAACGAGGTAAAAAACAGGTGCCAAAATTTTAGGCACGCACACAAGTGCGAGTGGGGATGCACTTATGGTCAATTGAACTCATCACACCCCTAGTCATTTTTAAAAGCACAGCCTCTCACTTCAGATACCCCTATCCCGATCAGAATTTGTAAAATATTTCAGGGTACAATACATTTTTCTTCATTTGTTGATGACATGATTAGGTTATGGTCGAAAAGAATTTACCTTTTATGTAACTAATCATCAAAGTGCATTGGATACTTGCATCGGAAGTTACGTGAGACCGATTTTTGAAACCAAACTGTACACACGCAATTGACCTTCGTACATCGTTATTGGCTATGGCTCCGCTACTGTACGGTATCAAATATTTAGAATCAGTTTAAAAGAAATCAGTCCGCTTCATCTTCCACAACTATTGTAGAGATACTTAACGTTTTCCCTTTAGGCTGTTTAGGTCTGAAAACAGTCATTTCGCTGACGAACGCAGTAATAGGAATTAATACACACTGTGGTACATTCACATAGGCTTTAAATAACCAAACAATTATTGAACATTATCAAGTCTTCCATCACTAGCTGTTCACGTAGACTAAGCCTTTCTTTCTTCTATTTCTTTCGTGGCACCGATACATAAAACATAGAGCCTAATTCTTAACTGCACCAGGTCAACTCTCAAATTTTCTGGACAGAAGGACATCCGTTTTTTAGCTGCACATTGGAGGCAATTGTCTTTTGTTAAAGTTTCAGAATTTCTTAGCGTTCGCTCTGTCTTTAAATTTTTACTCTTTCCTTTTGCATGCCCCACCCTATGACAAAAACAGCGAGCGTGATGCAGCACGTAAAAGTATATAGGTTAAATATCAACGCGCTATAGATATAAATGCATGCGCACTGCAATTTCTTCCGCTTTAATAATAATTCGTTCATTATTTATATGCGTTCTGCTCTCTCTCTCTTTTTTTTTTTTAGTTGAGTGCTTAGGTGCTTGTCATTCCTTCCGCCTTTATTCTTTTTTTTCTCTCTGCCTCTGAGACGTACCTTGTATTGCAGCTGTATGCACCAAAACAGAAAGCAATGAAGCAAGATCGTTCCACAGAGAAGAGGAAATTGTAGTGAGAAGGAAGGAAAATTGTGAAACTTCGATATCTTGAAAGTTTCATGCTTCAGAGGTAAATTAACATACGCTTTCAAACTTCTCTGACTTTTTATGCTTCTCTCCGAACTTAACGGCGGCGACGCAGAACGCGGTGTACAACGGTAGAGTATAGCGGAAGAATATTCGTGTGCATACATAATCCTCGCACGCTCTCCACTGAGGGCAGCGCCAAGAGCGCAACAGGGAAGGAGCGCGACCAGACTCACGGTTGGGCAACCCAACAGGGACAACGCATGCGCACTTGGCTCCGCAGAGTCGGAAAAGAGGAAGTAGGCACCACGGAGCGGCGGTAGGACCCCGTTCACATTTTCGCCTTCAGCCCGACGCTTTGTCTTTGAGGTTTCTATGCATTTGAAAACGTAAGAGAACAGGCGGGGTTGGCGCCGTTGTATATTAGAAAGCGCGGGAGTAGTTTTGAAGAGGATGAAAGAGTAGAATGTAGGAGTTGCGCTTCGTTGCTCCAATGAGAGCGATAAGTTTTGTAGTTTTTCTTTCTGCAAGAAGAATTGACAACAATTTTCAAGCCTTACTGAAAACCACAAGACCTGACAGCGATAATTAAGCCATATACTTTACGCGATGAACTGCTTTCGCAGATGTACACGGACAAGGCGAAGCATTCACTGTGAGTCCTACGGAGGAGAGTGATAGGCGCACTGTACTCGGAGCAATGGGCTGATCAGAAAGTAAGTAGGTTAATTCAGAATAAAATCGCATTTTGGTGCGGACCTGGTATTCCTGTCAAGGTCTATGGTTAGGCTAAAGTATTTATTTCGTTGAAATGCATCGCAGCATCCCCGGTTTCAACTTAACGTGTTCTCCAGCAATGGGAGCCTCTCTTTTATTAGCGAACAAATTTTACAGATGGTTCGAAGAGATGGGGGCTGGATTATTGTTATTCCGTAATAAAAGCTTTTTACCGAAACCCTCCAGATACGGCATTCTCGCTGCACAAGAAACGTGCTGTGCCGTATTTTAGACTTTACATTAAACCTTTCTAAAGGTCCCAGAATACCAAAAACAACTAATTTTATGTTTTGACAAACGGGACCAGTCGTGCGGCCACTCCAGGTATCAGCAATACTCCATAACACAGTGGGAGAGAGAAACCGGCACTCTCACCACATGCGGCTTCCCGGCCTCCCTTTCAGCCCGACGGCTGTCGGCGGGTTGCAGAGACGCGGGTTCCTGCCATCAGTGCGTGTGCGGTAGTCAAGGAGAGCAGCAGTTCGCTCCCCGCATGTGACGGTCGTGTGTCGCTTGTTTCGGGTGAAGTGCGAAGTGCGAAGTCGTCGAGGTGCCTGTCCGGCCGTCTGGTGAAAGCCGAGAATATGGGATATGTAACGATCTGTGACCTGTGTGGCGGCTGCATGACTGAAGTGCGTGTCACCGGAACCTTCATACACCCGGTTAAAGAGAATGCTTCAATGCAGATGCCGTCTCAGGGTTAGTGCTTCCCAACATGGTCTGAGGTGAAGTGAACTGGTTTTTGGAGAGGCGCACTCTAGTGTTAGTATCTAGTGCCCTCACCAGCCTAGCCAGGTATTGATGGTAATTTCGAGAAACATGCCACGATTTCGGTGTAGTTATCACTAGAATGTTAAACAAAAACTTAGACGAATGGGACTTTGCTTTCCACAGTCATACATCCGTGCGATAACAAACCATTACACTGGAGCCCAGCACTACTCTGTTCGGGGTCTAAATGTTCCTTTTGTGGCATGTTAGTACCAGCGCTTATGAACGCTAGGATGGATGTAAGGTGACTCACTATAACTCTTAAGCAAGTACATTCAGCTGAAATGATTAAAATTTAGGCTATTGCAATTAGGCGCTTGCTATTTGTCAAAGATCACGATCTGGCCTTTAGTAATAAAACATGTTTTCTAAATTATGAAATCCTGATTCCCTCAACGCTGTGTCTGAAAATAAATCGCAGATGTCGAGCGCTATTTAAAAAAAAAATAGGGGCTTTGGAGGGCTCGCCTAAACACCCGCCTCCTTTTCCGCCCACAACGTGGTATTCTCAGCTGCTCACTGCTTCATCCAGCCGGGGTAATTTGGCAATTTACTTTCTCTCACCAAAGTACTGGAGATAAACGCCGTTTTACGATGGCAGCATGGTCAAAAATGTTCGCTATAAATGCGGGGTGCCGCTTATACCAAATGTTAAAAAGTTAATTAACGCAGCTGGAGCAGTAATGCTCATTCTGCTACAGCTGAGATACTAACGATAAAAGCGTAGTAAATAATCATGCCATACATTGCGCAATTATTGCGCGTTCTTTGAAAGAAACCTATGTGACAAATACTCGCAATTCGAAAAGTTTACTCTGCTGTCAATATGTTCGACAACACTTCTGGATCATATGATGCAACAAATGAGCACCGCTGGCTTTCTATACCTCTCCTATCAACGTCGATCACAGAGCGTGTGAATTTCTGACAAGCTCCCTGCTCTTTCTTTTTCTTCGTTGGAACGTTCTTTTCTTGGATTTGTACACTTTGTGGCATTCACATTACGAAACGTTAACTACTTTCAAATATGTGAGTAGTTTAATGTCCCGCTCGTAAAACGTTGCAGTCAGACTTAGAAAATGGAATTCTAAAGAGTCCCCCAAAAAGAACTCCACACTACAGAGATTTTCTAAAAGCTATAGATGATCATTAAGCACGTTAACTTGCTACCAACTTTAGAAGTTAAGTCAGAAAGAAATTCTTCGGTGCAGCACATCAGCACCTTGTTTTTGTGCCCTCATATCATTTGGGTAGTCTTCGCTTTCTTAACTCATCAGTACGAAGACAAAAAGCCGTGGTGAGCCATCCTCGTGTGCTGTTCAGCAGTTGTATAAAGCTGAAACTTAACTTTTTTTCACTAATATCTATGCCTGTGTCACTGCCATAGATTTGCATTTCAAACCAGGAATGCTAAATTTGAATGGCCATACCGTTTCCATTTTCGTTCCCCCAACACAGCCTTATATTCAAACACGGTGACTTCTGGCCTCCCTGACATCGTCGCATCGTGTACTGACGCACCAAGATCCCGCTGCAGCACTGAGAACAGTCCATGTTCTTCGGCACCCAGCCCAGCCGCAGTTAAGCTCGTCGGCCGCAGGTTACGATATCTCTCGGATCACTTCGCAGGCAGACATGTAAGTACATTTGCTTAGTTCTGTGACGCCTTCATTGCTTCTGCATGCCAAAAGTTCAGGTGTCTCTGAAGGTTATTTAATGCATACACGGGGGCAAAACAAGCACCAGGTATAAGCGCTGAAATAGAAAAGCCGCAATTCAATCTCCATTTCATAAGCTGGACGGCACCAGTGACGCAGACAAGAGAAAGCACAGTTTTTCCCATAGCCGAGCAGCCAAGTGCTAAACAATGGATCGTGCTGCCTGCCTCTTTGCCTTTCCCAAGCTATAGGCCCATAATCAGCCCCATGTCTCCGTATGTTGGCGCTCAGCGTTGCTGAGAAAAAACTTGAACTCTGTGTACCGAAATCGGCTCCTTTCACAGCCCAGCACACAGCTCATATATTATTCCCTTTTATGTATCGTCACTTGCCCCCATGGTGCCTCTACTACTCTTCTGGGGCCTTTTGCTGCATGGGTAACACCATCACAGGCTTGCTTACTTATTTGTTTGTTTAGCCATAATACAGGCCAATGATTTGGCCCTAGCAAGAATATCGGATAATGCAACACAAAATATTGAAGAGTGACCTAAAGGTCTCCAGCCGGTGATCCAATCTCTATTGCTAGTGAAACCATAGGCGAGGTGTCGGCCATTGGCGAAACAGCCCATGAGAAATAGGCCCGAAAATTTAACGATATGAATCAAGTAATATAATAGATGATAAAACTTCCATATGCTAGAATGGCATTCGTTGTCTAATACTTAGCTGAGTGGATGCAATATATCGAGATATCTCTCCTTTAATGTCCCCATAACCTCGCAGGTTCTCAAAGGGAATGGGATGACATACTTACCTTTTCATCAATTGAACATTTCTTGGTGTCTTTCCTACGACGTCTTTTCCCACGTGCTTGCAGTTCCTCCGTATTTATTAGAGATTGTCAGTGTCTGTGCTGATCTGCAGTTTCCTTCGCTTTACCTGCTCTATAAAACTCGAAATTTTTATTTCGCAAGAAGATTAATAAAATGGAACAAGGCTGTTGCATAACGAACATGACATAATATATACTTAAAGCGTTTGAACTCAATGAAGCTCATAATAACTCAAAGATGAAAACTGAGGTCCACGTTCTAGATATTTTACCATTTCCATATATTTTCACATTATTCAATACAGTGGCGCTTCTGCTCCTGTAATTAGGGCAGCATTTCTACAGTGGTTAAGACGGGCTGTTAAAAAATGGCTGACATCGCTGGTAGATTCCAAGGACTGTAATTTTATGGCGAAACTGTTCAGATTTAACACCACTGCTGTTGCCATTGAGTTCTGAAAATATTATTCGAGTGTCGATCGCTATGAATTTCCTGTACCACATATACTTTGTGGCAGGCAGAGAGCAAAACGTAGCAGCACGTTTGTCAACATCCCCTAAAGTGGCATTACACAAAAAAATTGCTGCAACTTCAAATTCTGTTGCAATGCTAGCACACATATAGACCATATTGTGTTAGCAAACAACGTTCATTGAACATTGCGGTGACGGGATGACTGGCCAGCAGCGCTGGATGATGTGTTGTAGTTCTTGGTTGAGCCTCATAGCAGCCAAGAAAGACAGAGGTGAAGCAGTTCAAGCGTATCCCTGCCTTGCAACAAAAGCGTCCTAAAATATACTTCTGGCGACGTTACATATCGCGCGTTTTATACTCAGTGAAATGTATAAAATTGCAAAGTTCAGTGAAAAAAGCTGACTGCATGTTTTTCTTTCAGCACAAGGTAAACACACAGGACAGCACAGCCCAGGACTGGTTCACAGAATTCCTAAGAGTCTGCGCGTCAACGGTGCTCGAGCTGTGGAAGTTCCCCACGTGAAAAATTGATCATCCGCCTTGGCAA
Source organism: Amblyomma maculatum (assembly GCF_055883805.1). Taxonomy (NCBI): domain Eukaryota; kingdom Metazoa; phylum Arthropoda; class Arachnida; order Ixodida; family Ixodidae; genus Amblyomma; species Amblyomma maculatum. The sequence goes on along the minus strand of NC_139353.1, from coordinate 16,058,224 downwards.
CACATTATCAATGAACTTCAAAGAGTGCGGAGTGAACTGCCTACGTCTGTAGCCAACACCATTCAACGCAGGGGACAACCGGAACCCGCCATTTTGTGTTGCTTCTGCACGACAAGGTGCCTCGGACTAGGACGTACTGCATTTTCAGCCTGATGGTTTTTCTGGCGCCGCGTGAATTTTGCGTATATGTATATATTTTGAGTATATATGTAACAGAATTTATACCGTAAGCAGACAAAACAATTCATCCTACAAGACCCAAAGCACTGATTCAAAGTGCCAGAAAAGGATTAATTTTTATTGGTGGTGATACAACTACGTACCCACGAAAACTTACATGCGCGTTTTTCGCAATACTTATTGTAAAGAAACCCTCAAAATAAATCTCTCCATACTAACATGCGTAATGGCGTCTTTTATAACCTGAGTGGCACATTGGCCATATATATTGGCCGAAGTATGACTCCCACGCGTTCAACTTCTTGATATTTTCTCAATGCCACGACGAGTTTTTAACATGGCGGCAAAGTCAAAGTGTAAACATATGGATAAAGGGGGGGGGGGGGAGGGGGGAAGAAAGGGCGAAGGACATGTTGACCATTCGAGGCTGTCTCATGAAGATAATGGCTCAGTAGAGTTCGGAGCAGTATCGAAAATATATAGCAGCCTCGTGGCTGGCTGGAATGTGGTGGGTGGTACATTAATTAACATCTGTAATGTTATGCAATTTCTTTATTTTCCAAGAGGAGTGCAAAAACACAGAGGCTCTTACATGCTGCATGGGCCGGACTAAATGTTTTGATGACGAAGAGGTCTCGTGTGCCGTGGTTGTCATGGTTCGACCAGGCACACTTGAAAGAGTGCTTTCCCTGACCATTATTATCTGCTTGGAATTAAAGTGGGCACAGACGCTGCAGTAAAAATTCCTTTTGCGTTGTTTAGAGGTTACTAGGTATTTTATTTTCAGAACATAGGATGATGTTCACAAAAGGGAATCTATATGTCTGAAATTCCCGGCTACAGCGTAGCATGCGTAGCCAGTTCGAGACTAGGAGCGGCGTCGTGGGGGGGCTCTTAACGATAGGATTGGTTCAAAAACATTCACAGCGCAGGACAGACAATAAAACAGCATCCGTGAAGAAATGACTGATCGTTTTCTGCTCTCCTTGGTCCTGGGCTGGTGGGTGGTGCAAACGAATGTACGCTCTTTTTAGGGCCACAGCTGCCTGGCTACGTTGGTGGTGCTGTTTAGCCTTACATTGGTCTCGACAACCGCTCTTCTGTACTGCGTATATTAGCAAGTTTTGCTTTGTGCTGATGACGTTCTCACATGGATCGCTAGAACAAGCACCAGCTTAAAGTGGGGTGTTAGTATAGTAGTAGTTAGTAAAGTGGGGTGTTAGTAGTAGTAGGTTAGAAAGACATGCACGAGCTTCAGTGTGAGCTCAGCTGTTTACCAGCAAAGACACCTTGAGCTGAGAATCATGAGATGAAAATAAATATGCATGACTGCCCCTGCGTGACTGCAAGCCAGGCTCGGCACACAAGTCACATATATTTTGTCAATTTGATCCCACATCAAAATTCTAGTCTTTCTCCCTAAATACTCAGAATAATGTAATCATGCTTGCAGCATTGGAAGCGTCACGGTTGTCGTCCTTATAGCCACGTTCTCAGTATCTGATGCATGAATTCAGAATTATCCAGCAACAATCGGCAAGTTTACAGAAAAGACGTACTGTTTCGTGAAGGCAAGTGTCAAAGAGCTGGTAAATACCAGCTCTTTGACACTCTACGATCTGTTGTAGCCGCGCCTTGAATATCAGTTTTATGACCAGTGGAGCAAGTCAGTTTTACACTTCGGCAAAAACAAAACAAACTATAAACGCCTTGTACAGCGGCAGTATTATTGATAGTAAGATGTGGTAGAATATCTGCACTGAAGCCAAACTTCGCAGATGACAAGAAAGCATGCGTAGACCGCCTGCATACCACAAAACTTGTGACGGTCTAGAAAGGTACGCGTCAAAGGCGGTGAAGTTAAAGCTGAGTTTTTGTAATTTGCCTTAAAGATCATCATCCTTGCAAGAACCAACGAAGCGTGGCGCAGAATAAGATAACGTGATCACAAGGCTACTCAGATGCATGTCTCTATATTGAAGTATCAAGTTTCAGCTGTGGGCCACCTTGAACACAAAAAAAGGTAAGACGTTCGCCGCATTGAAAATAAACATGATTTCTTGACAGGAAGAGCATGAAGATCCTAGCCAACTTGAACATGTTTTTGCCAAGCGCGGAGCGTATACAGCTACAGACCACAGAGCCCGAAAGTACAAAACCTAACTACCTTCCTTGCGGGAGCATCAGCAGGCTGAAAAGCTCGTGAAGAAATCTACCTGTTAATTCTCAACGAGAACTTGTTAGACCTATGTGAATCCGCTAGGTTGAAGAAATCGGAGTAGTGTCTGCATGAACAACCTTCTATGTCAATGGCCTTCTGGACCGCTCCTCAATGAACCGATCTCTAAGGTCCCGCATTGAATTACGACAGTGCTGGAAAAGGTTATCTACACAAGTACTGCGAGAAAATGAAAAAAAAAAGAGTAATCTCCCGGTGTTGCACCGTTCCAGCACTTTTTTTTTTTTTTGCACTGATATTGAAAAATTGCGCATTTGTAAAGGGATAATAATACCCCTGAGTCCTACTTGCTGATCTTCTTGCCTCCGTGCACAAGTAATTAGCAAACCAAAAGCTCCAAGCAAGTTCGAGTGAATATTTTACGGCGAATTGACTCTTCTTTTACGCATCGTACTAACACGCGTACGAGGAAACCGAACACGTCATGCGGGTATAGGTGATGCCAAGACGACAAACAAACAATACACCGAAAGCGAACCAATCACATGCTAGCCCCGGATAGTTTCGCTGTTCTAACCGTTCGTTTCATTTGGCACAAAGAATAAAGGCATCCGGCAGCTCGGTAAAGGAAAGCAAACAGGTCAAGTAGGCAAAGCGCAGAGCCTGGCGTCGTGGTAAAGCCGAAAGCAAAGAAGCAGGTATTGAAGACCAACGACATCCATATCTCACGGGCAGGCTTTTCTGTTTCGCCTCTGACGTATAAACCACACGCCGACAATTGCCAGACCGCACGGAACGTATGAGTCATGGTACGTCATTTCAGAAACTAGATGTGTTACTTCCCAAATGAAGCGTGTTTTTTTCTGCACGAGTCACTGTTGTAGCTGTCGTCATTTGCAAATAGTGCTTAAGGAATTCGCTAATGAATGAGGTGAGGGCACAGCCAGATTGGCAACATTGTGGAGTATGCTGAGATAAATGGAAGTAAATCGGGATGAATCGATACAGCGAGGGCAGTTCTCGTTGGTATTGTGTTCACTAATAGTCATAGTGAAGTACTCATCAGAACAAAAGGATTCGAACCCAGCCCATGCCTAAGACGTGCGTGAAAATCTTTTTCTCGCTACGTCACGGTAAGTGGCGGTCATAAATGGTTTCTGCCTCAGTTTTGCTGAGCATGTTGAAAGTATTGTTGGTGTCCTCATTTCAAACACGGCAATCTCTATGTCAACCAAACCTGCTCTCCCCAGCGAATTCATCGCTGCATGACAGGGCGTAAAATTAGGACACTATCAACTGGTGCTGGTTTCTATGCACAAAAGATTATTTTGGGAACAAACGTTCTATGCGCTATGTCCTTTTCTTCACCGTCGTAACCCTTGTGGAAGAAAATCTCGAGATAACGCCATCTCCCACCACGAACGCGTTCGATACGCAAACGCGCGGTGGGCTTTTGCGAACACCGCCGCAAATGCGGCACCATGACATCCGACAAGCTGACGTTGAAGAGCACGTGCTTGATGGACAGGGCAAGTGGCAGGCAGAGCGGCAAGGGAGATAACACTGCTGATCGGGAAACGGCGCGATTTCCATGTGACACTTACGAACACGTAGCAGGTCCATATGACCTGCTGAAGAAGATATTGGTGAACAGCTCGCGGGCACGAAAAAAAACGCATACAAACAGATCGTATGTCAAAGGGCGTTTTTTGCTGTTCATGTCCCTTACATTTCTAAGTTTTGTATTGTCTTCATTGCTACCATATATAGTATGATTCCTTCTATGGCTACGACTTTCAGACTGACGCAGTCATTATTAATGCAATAACTGGCGTACTAATACCAATCACGTGAGAAATAACCTTATATTTTTACTAATTCTAACTACTTAACTACTTTCGGGCGTCTCTCATAGCTTGAGTCGCTTTGAAACGTTAAACCCCACAAACCAAAACAAACTAACTAATTTCGTTTGCTTCAAATTCTTCCGCCTACAACTCGAGAGTATCGATCCGAGTGGAAAATGCACTGAAAGGCTGACAGCTACCTTGACTCGACAGCTACATTCGAATTTCGACCAATCAAAGTCGCCGTGTTTTCATACATGGGTCCGATTGGGATGTTTCGCAACTGCTAATATTGTGACGAAGACAGTATAGCAATCGTGCTCAGGGACGACGACGTTGAAGTGTGCGTGCGGTTCACTGTGTGCAACTGTGTTAACTGTGCCGTGCTGCATTAACTGGCCATATCGAGGCCGTTGTAACATCTTGGTGGAGGCTGCAGTTCAATTCCCATACCTCACGCTGGGCCTCCGCACATTGCACCACTCACATTGCACCAGTCATGCCCACTGCCGCTGACCCAAAGATATCGCCTCCTCTTCAATGGCCCCACAAGCCGTCGCCATGGTCGATCCTCGCGACCCTAGTCCTTTCTTTGGCACTGACGACAACGTCGAGGGCGATGACTGGCTCGACCTGTATGAGCGCGCCAGCGCGACTTTGATGTTAGCCAACCTTATCTTTTTGACAGGCACAGCGCGCAAGTGGCACGTTGCCTACAGACTTCGGGCTAAACGCGGTAGTAATTGAATAAACAATAATAAAGGTTAAAGAGGCCGCTGTTTCCTTCGTTTTTCATGCATTGATAACGGAATATGTGATGATTCGATTTAAATAGAACGCGGACTTTAATTGCTTTCAGGAAGCTATGGCCATGCGATAGCGTGTATTTTAATGCTTTAGCGTGATTAGTAAAATCAGCGACAACAGCAACGATCAGATGAGGTTTGCCCCCCCCCCCCCCCCCCCATAAGAGGAAAAAGAAAACGCTCGTACCTCTGGTACAGAAACGCTTCCGCCAAAATTAAAACTGTTAACTTGATACTTGAGTTTGATCTTTCTTACAGAAATTAACAGACATTTATATGGGGGGGGGGGGGGGGGGGGCAAAAAGTTTTTACCGTTTTCATCCGCTGCTACACGTGACGTGACTCATAGCCAGCACGGGTCAAGATGAAGCCACGCTTTTCTCTTCCAAAACAAGGCCACTTACTGCTTAGAGAAACGTCAGGGAATACCCATAGACTGCCGCCCTGTGCGATTCCGCAGTAAACCCTCGTTACCGTACATTTAAGCAGTTTACTTCTTTTTACTTGGTACGTCTTAATCTGACCGCTTGTTACAAATTACGCTCCTCATGCGCTCCTCATTTTATGAACATTGCATGTAGCCACTATAGGTCTAAATATACAAAGAGTTCGGCGAGCCCTCCGGCGAAAACGAATTTTTCAACGCACACCATGCATAGTTTAAACAAGTAACGCTCCCATATGGTTCTACAGGTGCAATATTAGTGTTTTCTTATGCGATACTTTCGTCATTTTGTGAGTATTGCTAAATTTTCTATTTTACTTTACATGTCTCGCAATCGGATGAAAAAGCAGGAAACATAGGTATACTGCTAAACGATTGCAGCCTTTGCAAACTCTGGGGTGAACGATGATTCTGAAAACAAAATCACTGGCGCTCCCGCAATCTAGAGCAGATGAAAACGTGAAGCGGCTTTATTTCCTGCGCAGTACACTGAACAGCATACTCAGTATCTCACGGTGCATTTTCTTCTCGTCACGTCGTCGGGCTGAACTAGAGCTGATTAGTTCTCATGCGGAAGGATGGTACCACGAGAAGTTTAGTGTATAGCGCCTATTCACTTACAGAATCAGTGGATGACATGTATGACAACCCTGTATTGCAGAAGCTGCCACAGCATTGCACAGTTCCAAACCTGAAGAGCCAAAGGAAACTTTCAGGATTGCCTGCCGGTACGTCGCAGAATAGTCTCACAATTTTCAAATCCAAATCAATACGACAGTTGATGCTGCGAAGGCAGTAACCCTCCTGACGTTAAAGTGGTCTCAGATCGGCCACATAGAATTGTTGGCAAGTCGCGGGTGTTAATTCGGATTCCAGCCACTAGGCCTGGAAAAAACGTTTCGTGGCGTAGATTTCACGGTGCTTCGTTCAGCTGCTCGGATGCGTGGCCACTCCGAAATAGTACGTGTCTTACAATGCATCGGTGAGCACAGTGCACCTGGAGCAGCGAATGACGATGCCCTGTCGCCACTCCAGCGTTTATATCATTATTCGCACACTGAACTCAGCTCACCAAGCCAATTCGTAAGCAAGTAACACTCGGGTTAACACACTGAGAGATGCTCCGAGCCGGACCTCAGTGGTAAAACCTTTCGCATTGCTGATGTAATCAAGATTTGCTCTAAGAACCCAAACGTTTATTGACGTTAATCTCTGATCTCCATTCTGAACACCGAGCATCACAGCTTCGTGCGTGGTTGGACACAGGGGAAACGCGAAAATAGAAGGAAATTTATTTGGAGAATGTCACGCGAAATGGCACAACATGAGTCAGAAGATGCTGTTAGACAGCAAGATAAAGCACCGTGAAAAGCAACAGCCTTCATTCGTGCTCCTGGGGTTAGACATTAACATCCCCTGTGCATATGAGACAGCCCTACATTTATGTCAGCGGACATAACATTCATTCAAAGGTCCCGTTGGCCCTAGACAGGTGTTATTATATAACTGCTATTATATCGTATTATGTTGTTTTTATAGCGGTATGTGTTTTTAAAAAAGTGAAAGTATTACCCGCCTCATTATGAGAAAAGCCCTCGGCTGTACAGAATGCTACACAAAATCAGGAGCTTGCCTCTAGCAGGCAGTGTCCTGCCGGCGACTTGATTTGCAGGCTAGGAGGTGGCTTGTCCATGTGTCTGCCTATCTTGTAATTCTCAGGAACATGCATCTGACAGGGGGCATTTGTCAGGTGCCATGGAAGGATACTCATTGGTGGGCTGTTTGTATGACGTCACGAGACATGTCATAGCAGAATTTACGGGATCTGCCAACTAGAGCAGCACATTTTAGCTAGGTTTGATTTCTAGCTATAAAAAGAGCGGTCTTGCAATGTGTAACTCTGAAGTAGGGCACACTTCTATTTCCCTCATTGGCGCTGTGAACCAGGAAAAGCGACGTGTCCTATACTTGAAGTTGGCCAAACAATTCCAAATCGTACAATTGGCTTCAATGTATTCTCGTAGGTACGCAGAGTGCGTTTTCGCGTGCTCGCGGACAAAAAAGGAAAGGCCAAAGTAATGATACGTTTCGACTAATCTTTCCTAATTTCGGTCAAGCATACAGTGATCATCTAAGGCAAGAGAAACGAGGGGCTCAACGACTCATCCGGCAAACAGTCTTTTCGTGCTTGCTTTGCGAACTGTTACCGAGTCAGCAACAACAAAAGCCCCAAAGGAAAGAACTTGCCCTAAGTGCTCAAATATGCTGCAGTGAATATATTTACCGTTGTGCAAAGAAACCTTCGACAGAGTTTCATCTTCCTGAAGAGTGGTCACGACAGAATCTCATCCAAGTCCTGATCCTTCTGTTTGAACGTACCCTGTTATTACTGCTGGAGCCCAAGCAACATAACTACCGCGAACTTCGTGTTTAGTGTGCCTCCGGGAAACGGAACCGAATATTTTTTGATGACTCGACTTTGAACAATATAAACTGTGTTATGCAGCCGCCCGTATATCGTGAAATAACATTGGTCGGTATAAAACGTCCTGGACTCTGAATTTTTGCTTGCAAAACTCGGCGGGACGACAGGTGTGTATTCTTCATTTGAAAAAATAAAACAAAAAACTCCTCTATCGCACCCTCTGAATCTTTCCGCTGGAAAAAAGATGAAAAACAAACAAACAATGTGAACAAAAGAAAAATAAAGAACAATATGAATCCGAATTGAAGGAATTTGCGGCTAGCAAGGCATATGCTCGACAGCATGATATAGGTCCCCCACTCCAGATAGCTCTCAGAACGGGCGTTCAAATAGCGCCTTTTATGTAGTCTGTTCCGTAGTCGATATCAGCTTTAGCAGTGCAGCAGCACTCCACGCCACACTCACACATTTCGTCATTGTTATTTCGATCCTTGGATTTGAAGACGCATGCCTTTGGCTGGGGGCAGCTGTCAAATGGCATGGTTGTTCATTGATTCATTGATCGGTGGGCTGTGGGAAGTGGGGAGGCATGATGAGATGGTCGCCAGGCGGAGTTACCAGGAGCTGCGAGCTTCGGTAGCCCCTGTGAGGCTATAAATGAGTCCGGAACGCATGAATCCCTCGAATATGGAGCCAGACAAGCGACACAGGTTACGCGGGCAGGTTTCCAAGCTGGCATGTGTGTCCATTCATTTTTGGAGCAGCAAAACGCTGTAGGCGGCACTTGTGAAGTAATGTTCACCTTAATAAAGTGTAGTGTTACTTTTATATCTCTTCTGTGGAATTGTCTATTACGTAAACGTAAAACAGTTTAATAACAAGGTACGTATGTATACGTGTTCAATAAACACGAAGAAAAACACGTAAGTAGCTTTTCGCAAACATCATAAGCATGACTAAACTGTGACTAAATATGATGAACATCTAATTCGCATTTGGCTTAACAATAATAAATAGTCAATCGGTGTCTGTAAATAAATTCATGAGCATCTACGCGAAAGGCCAGTCTAGATTTGCGATACTATTTTGCAAAATTCACACTATCGCTGTTTACTAGCCAACTATAATTGCAATTACCTTAATATGTACAATATAACATATTTTATCTCTTTCTTATACTTGCCACATAAATTTCATCACATTGCCTTTTGTTACACCATGCTTTACCTTTTTTTTTTTTTCATACACAATGACGCACGGTGCTTTCTTTTTTTTTTTTGTGTGTGTAGAGAAGCTCCTAATCTTATCAAATAAACATTTTGCACACACTCACTCACCGTGCTAGCTGCTTCATTATGCATCCCACCTCCGTTATCTCTCTCTCCGTGCATATAAAAACAAAGCTTCAGACTGCACCCGAGTGCTAACCTTGCGTGACACAGATTTTCCTTCCAAGGTGTACAAATTTCTCTTCGCGAGCATTCAGGTATATTTATGTGTTCAAATGCAAATAACTCTAACTGAATTGTTCGGATCTCAGTCAAACTCAGGAATATTTGAAATAACGAAAAGCATGTCAAACGTTCTGCAGAGATCTGGCTCTTGAGATGCTCTGTCGTGACGACCGCTTCACATGCTTCCACCTGTGGAGCGCGCCACGGCGTTATCCGTGACGCAACAGTGCATATCCAATTTTGCTCCTCTAAAGACGACACCCTCTACGGTCCATTTCCTCTGACCATGTCAGCTTTTCTAGGCCACGTTGTTTGGTTTATGGGGTTTAGCGTCTCAAAGCGACTAAGGCTATGGAGACCCCGCAGTGGAGGGCTCCGGAGAATTCTACCACCTGCAGATCTTTAACTTGGACTGACATCGCACAGCACACCGGCAAGGCGCCTTGCTTTTCGCCTCTATCGAAAAGTGGCCGCCACGGCCGGGGTCCGATCCCGCATCCTAGGCTACAGCAGCGGAGTGCCTTAACCACGGCGCCACCGAGACTAGGTCATGTGATGTGCTGAGGTCATTAAAGCGTACAATAAGAGGCACATAAGTGGTTGGTTAGAATCCCAGTTCTAAACTAGACAACTAGACTCCAATTTGACTAGAAGACGTCTGGTAAATGGAAAGTGAAATGTCATCACACCACCCGAAACGTTGCATGGAGAACGGTTCCGTCGTACATTTGAAATGAAACAGGGGAAGTTTGGCGACGCATGTAGGTTCGTTAGGGATGCTGTACGCCAATGCCAGCTTTTATGTTCCTCCTTTGGTTGATAACGACAAAAACAACTACAGCCGCTATAACAACAACGCCCAACGAATTTTAGTATAATGGGGCGCGAAAGTCTTCGCCTTAAAAGAAGAGCCCTGTTTATGCCCTATACAGGGTGCTCCTATTTCCTGGCCTTTACTGTGCAGCTAGACTGATTCGTGAAACCAAGTCCTCTCGACCGCAGAATATTATTCTGGAGCATGTGATTCGCGCTTCCCTATAGACACGTCTCAGACAATACTACATCATTCTGGTCCGCACACAGCGTCTCATTTTTCGATATTTCAGCATCGATCCAGCGTACTCTTATTGCTCTTTGTTGAATTGTTGAGAGAATCTCTGCTTATAAGCATTTTGGCACGAGTCAACAATTTACATATGGTGATTTCGGAAAATCAAAAACAGGCCAAAGACTTGTGGCTGTAAGAGCGTGATAACACCTATAATGGGCGCATTTTATTGAGCCCTCTAATAAGAAGAAACGTTTTGTCGAACATATTCTTTGGACGTTCCGAGCAAACCGTAAACATCAGTGCCTCCACAAAATTCCTTCTTTTAACCACACCACAAAACACACGCGATAAGTAGGCTGTCTATATCTTCAAACAAAGCTCTAAGTATTTATCTCCAGGAAGAAAAATAAATTTCTTGGTAGGAATGTAGAATTTATATCGACGACTCGGTTCCTCGTATCAGTGAAAAGACTTTTTGCAAATGTAAAAACACATTCGTCAAGCGTAACACGATCGCACATCGAAAATATAACCACTACAGTACGCGCGTTATACACTAACCTACCTAAAGCAAAACTACGCACAACTTACAAGGATGTGATAAAGAAAACTTCGAAGGCATGGTGTTCAAAACCTGGAGAATGGAGGCCCAGTTCATTCTAGCAGATCTATATGTCGTGCTCTAAAACCGAAATGAGTCAGCACACAGTAATCATGCCAACAAGACTTGTACGAGCCATAAAATAATTATGTCATATAGAGAGGCGTAATTTGGTACATAGCTGTGTCCCATTGCTTTCCCGTAACAGCGTAATGTAAGCCACGTGCGAGCCAACGTAAGCCGATCTAATGGTCGAAGCACGTGACCGGCCACAGCGCCATGACCGAAAGCGGCCAAACTGATTTGCATGTAAGGCGCATCCGCATTATTTGCATGATCACCCGCGCACGCTCTCAAAGTGTTGCGTATATTAAAACAAGTAAGAAGAATAAATAAATCAGGTATGCAAAAGCGTTCTCGTGTCTTCATGCTTTCCGCTTGAAGGGAACAACCGATTCCGGAACAGGGGAAATTAATGGCCACAGCAAGCACGCCGCTTGCATGGCGCTTGCAGCCTGATATTTACAGCAAAAAACGCTTAGCGTGCGTGAGACAGAAGCTTTGAGCCGATTGTTCACATACGGGTTTTCTGCGTATAAACAGCGAACCGTAGCAAGAATTTTTTCAATAATATTTAGGGGAACGTTAGAAAGTTACCCCTCAATTTCATGAAATCTGGACCTAATCAAAATCAAATTACAAGCCACATAGATAAGGAATATTAGGATAAGGAGGAGGAGGCTGCGCTCGTTATTTAATGCAGAATAAACTCTGATAGTGTAGCCGGTACTCTCACATCGATCAAGAAAATAAATATGTAGTCCTCAATACAGACGCTAAAATACAACGTCGACACGTAGAAACTAAGCTTACTATCTGACCTATGACTCTTCATCTGTAATCCGCCTGCACTAGCAGTCGCCATCGTTACCAGTCATGTAAGAAATAATTATTTTAAAGAATTTCCTGGGCATCACGGAATATAGCAGGACTGAACGGCCACAAATTAGACAAATGTTTCTTCTTCCCAGGGGTTTTTCTTTTTTTTTTTTCCTGTGTGCAGCGCTGAATGAAGACGACACGATTCACCCAAGTTATCTGAGGTCTGACCGCGTTCAATATATCTTGTCTCTACTCAGCGCAATGCTCAGAATAAAACTGAAAGCAATGAACTTTTTATTTACGTATTTGAAAGAGATTGGACTTCTTGACAAACTCTAAATTCACCTTGCCTGTTACCCTCAGCCATTTTTCACGCTGTGAACTCTATAAGCACATTTGTCGGATTATGCATTTCATCATTTCATTTTATACCATTACCCTACGATGCACCTTAGAACGCATTTAATGGCCGCATTTTATCTCCCCCTTCATTTCTTTAATTTTCTTCACTATTCGTTTTCCATCTTTCCCGCCCCAATTTTCCTTTCTACGCAGTGTAGCATGCCAGCGAAATTTAGAGGCTGGCAACATTTCCTGTTTTTCATTAAATGATCTCTCTCTCTCTCTCTCTCTCTCTCTCTCTCTGAATGAATTTTTATATCTTAACATGCAGAGCTCTGCTACAGCTTGTGAGCATGCTGTACCGCTTGCTGTAGAGCTTGTGTGCTTGTGTGTGTATGTCTCGCCTTTCTTGTCCTTGTAATTGTTTGCGCTAAAAACCCCTACATCAAGATGAACTACCGACTCGCCCAACAGAAAGTTTTAATGCTGTACCGTCAATTAATGCTGTAATGCTGTAAAAAAACTCAGTTCCTGATTCCAGGCAGACCACAATTACATATATTTTCACCAAACATATAAATACGTTCGACTAACTGTCCTGCGCTTATTCAGAACATTTCCTCTAATAAGTCAACATGGCCCGCTAAGCTCGAGCCTTAAAGCAGCCTAAACAATCACATAAGTAGCAGAGTTCTAGAATCAAGCGTGTCGCGAAGATGAGGTGCTCACCGTTCTTCAATGTACAGGCGCGGTCAAAAATACGCGGCCCACGGCTGCGATCCGCGGAGCGGCTGCGAGCCGCACCGCGGCGCTCGCGCCAGTTCTGCGAGGATATGCACTGTGACGACAGATTTCTCCCTCGCTCTCGAGCGGACACGTCGCGCAGTTGATAAAGTTCAAGTGCGACGTTCAGCTGTTTCGCAGCTTATGGTAACGGCGAAAGAGGGCTCCCGTTTGCATGAAGCGTTGTCGCGCTGGTGTCGCCTCGTATGTCGTTTCCCGCGCGTGCGGAACGGCTGCAGCGCGCGCACGCTGAGCCATTCACGAAGCGCACGGCGTCCATCTTTCTAGCATCGTAGCTGGGATGACGCTTCTTGCATGTAAACCACCGCGGTGGGCCAGTCAGTATGGTGCTCGACTGCTGACCTCCCAAAAAAGCTGCTTCAATCCCAGGAGTGGCTTTCGCTGCATCTAGGTTGAGGCTAAATGCCAGAGGACCGTGCAATGTGCGTTATGAACACAGGTTTAAAAACCTCAGGCGGTTGAAATTTTGTAAACCTTCCACTATGGCGTCTCTCATAGCCTGAAATGCTTTCGGATAAAACCTACAAACCAATTTTCATGCTTGCGCGTTGCCCACTTCCGTGTAATCCGCAGCAGTAAAACCACGAAATGACGAAATTTATTTTGCCCCGCCGGGGTGGTGCAGTGGTAAGACGCCCGACTACTGTGCCGGAGTTCCCGGGATCGAATCACGGCCTCGGCGGCTGCGTTTCGATGGAGGCGAAACGAAGTGGCGTCCGTGTGCTGTGCGATGTCAGCGCACGTTAAAGATCCCCAGGTGGTCGAAATTACTCCGTAGCCCTCCACTACGGCCCCCCTTTCTCTCTATCCACTTTCACTCCCACCTTCATTCCTTCCCTTACGGCGCGGTTCAGGTGTCCACAGAGCAAGTGTGACAGATGCTGCGCCTTTCCCTTCCTATGAACCAACCAACCAACCAAATTTATTACTGATGTATTAACGAGAAGGCTCATTAGTGTCACTTGTTACGGGTGTCAGTCATCATCGTCATCAAGATAAAGTTCGAAGAATATAACAAAAAAGGATTGAGACGTATGGTGTAGCAGGGGCGAGTATTACGGTTTTACAGTAGTGTATCGGCCGCATAAGGTGATAATAGCATACCTGTTGTTAAAGGTAAATATGGCATTTTAATTGCTTGTTACAAAGTGCCGCTGAGTTTCGAGACGCTTGCATCTTTTTCATTTTATAAAGAGCTATTCAATGTATTTTGTGTTTCTCTTTTATCGCGATAATTTTTTTGTATATGGTAACAAACTGTGCGCTTCCCCTGCTCGTTTGTATTTAAATATATTGCTGAGGATAACTTTACACATTTGTAAACTGCCGATGACAATAGCATTTCAGTCCGAAATAAAATCGTAGTTCTTCGTTTACATTGATTCTACGTAATAAATGGTGAGAAATCTTTAGGGCATTAAAAAATTCTTGAGGCATGTGTTTTCAGAGCCCTGATGAGTTATTGCTGACAGAGCAAGAGCATTTGAAAAATTTAAAGTAGTTATATTCGAACAATTTTTGAGCCATCGAACTTTCGGCTTAACATATGCGAGATTGTTTCTCAACACGAGCAATCAAATCTCAAGCCTGCATAATACTTGGTGGACCCGCCCCTCTCCCCTCTTTCTTCTCGCCAGCGACCACTTCCATTGCTTCAGTTATCGCACTTCTTTCTATTCCAACCACGGTGTAAGAATATTCAGGTGGAGCCAAAGCATAGGCGAGACATTGGACGCAAGTGACCAGTACCAGCTACGCTCCTCTGAACCGGGCTGCTGATTGCAGCGTAAGCGTCGATGTAGCAGTGAATCTTTGCCGGAAGAAAAAAAAAACACATACCTGAACAGCGCCGTCGCGATAGCAAGCTGCTGATATCGCACAAGCCGTTCGCGTGGCCTGAACTGGTGATCTGTCATCGCCAGAAGACACCGTAGCGGTTTATTCATAAGCCTTGCCCATTGTATCAGTGCAGACGCGAAGTCAAAAATAATTTGTTGGTTTGCCAATAACATTGACGCAATTTATATCCCAACAACGTAGAGAAGAAAATGTTGAAGTTGCACTTTAAGCTGATGCGAAGAAGTGAGAAGCACATCACTCAACATTTCATGGTTATTCAGTCGAAGGTGCTCGAAAATGAGTTTTTCCACTATAGACAGTTTAAATACGGCAGGGAAAGCAAACCTCACGTTCGATTAGGCCGAGGGGAGTACAATGTAAAACTCATAAGGCATTCCTAACCACTTATTTAACGAAGGAAATTCTACAGCTCCCCATATCACTTATTTCTGACACAAATCACTAACTTGCAAGCGACTAAATGGACGAATGGGATAAGCACGCGAACAAAAGTACGGACTACTTACGTTTACGAATACCATAACAAATGCTGGCGAGCTTTAGGTTCTTTTTGCATCAAGCAATCCCAATAGCATCAATATTTGCACAAACCCCGACTGCACGAAAGTCTGCATGATCCACAACAAGAAAACGAGCAAACAACTGCGCTCGCGATGCCTCCTTTAAATGTCTTGTCAGGGTTGTAGACACATATGGATACACAGGTAATGACAAAGCGAGTTGGCACGCTGCCAAGTTCACCGGGTGGGCTGCCGCGGATATTTGAGAACGTGATGCATGCACGCTGGCACCAAAGCCATGAGCCCGCGGGCGCGGCGGATTACATGGAAGAGGAATGCGCGTAGGCATGAAAATTGGTTTGTAGGTTTTATCCGAAAGTATTTCAGGCTATGAGAGACTCCATAGTGGAGGGGTTCTAAAATTTCAACCGCCTGAGGTTTTTAAACCTGCGGTGATAACGCACATTGCACGGTCCCCTGGCATTTTGCCTCAACCTAGATGCAGCGAATGCCGCTCCTGAGATTGAAGCAGCGTTGCTTGGGTCAGCAGTCGAGCACCATACAGACTGGCCCACCGTGGCGGTTTACATGCAAGAAGCGTCATCTCAACTACGATGCTAGAAAGACTGGCGCCATCCGCTTCGTGAAGAGCTCAGCGTGCGCGCGCTGCAGTCGTTCCGCACACGTGGAAAACGACATACGAGACGGCACCAGCGCGACAACGCTTCATGCAAACGGGAGCCCTCTTTCGCCGTGACCATAAGCTGCAAAATACTGAACGTCGCACTAAAACTTTATCAACCGCGTGACGTGTCCACTCGAGAGCGAGGGAGAAATCTGTCGTCACAGTGCATACCCTCGCAGCACTGGCGCGAGCGCCGCGGTGCGGCTCGCAGCCGCTCCGCCGATCGGAGCCGTGGGCCGCGTAGTTTTGACCGCGCCTGTACACCAAAGAGGCTCCGAAGTGAGGGCCCGATGTTACCAAACTGTTCTTGGAGGTGAATGTGCTTGACGCATGCGGGTCTCAGCTTTAGACAAAAAAGCTGCGGGGGTGGGACTGGTATCCGAGCTTCAGTTCTAGAGCCAAGAGGCACCTAAAAACGCGACTAACATTCGTCGATGCACCCGTTTCTCGAACTGCTCGAGCTGTTTTAAAGAAAGCTGCTGCCCATTCTGAATGGCGCTAATGCGGCTTCGTACTTTTGTCAAGCAAGGCGACTAAATCGACGAATCTGGAACACGCAGCTTTCGAGAAGCCATCTGAATGCGAGCCGCGAACAAAGCCCGACTGTGAAGCCCGAGTTTGTCCACTGCTTCCATCGAAAACGCGGCGATGGTCGCACTTGCATTGCTTGACACTGAATTTGTCTTCGTCGTGAGGATCTGGCGAGTGAATTGATGTTTCCGGACGATTAGTCGTGCTTGTAAAAATTGTGCGTGTGTGCGTGCGTGTGTGTGTGTGCGTGCGTGCGTGTGTGTGTGTGTGTGTGTGTGTGTGTGTGTGTGTGTGTGTGTGTGTGTGTGTGTGTGTGTGTGTGTGTGTGTGTGTGTGTGTGTGTGTGTGTGTGTGTGTGTGTGTGTGTGTGTGTGTGTGTGTGTGTGTGTGTGTGTGTGTGTGTGTGTGTGTGTGTGTGTGTGTGTGTGTGTGTGTGTGTGTGTGTGTGTGTGTGTGTGTGTGTGTGTGTGTGTGTGTGTGTGTGTGTGTGTGTGTGTGTGTGTGTGTGTGTGTGTGTGTGTGTGTGTGTGTGTGTGTGTGTGTGTGTGTGCACGCGCGTGTTCACCAGAGGACGCTGTAACGTGGACGCAACCAAACAGAGACAACATACGTTTGCCAAAAGATAACTAGACTGCTGACGCTATGAAAAAGAAATGAAAGAATTAAGAAAGAAAAGGAAGAAAGAAGCTGAAGCAAAAGAAAATATTAGAGAGCATGCTAGCGCTGTGCTCATTTTCAACCGTTGATATTTAAATACAAGACCGTTTATAATAGGGTTCAGCACAGCTCTGTATTTCTCGTTGTTCCATCAAATAAACGTAACGTTGTAGTGCTTGAAATCATAACATAATCAGCGCTGTGAACGTCACGTTTGTTATTCACAACTGATAGATTGGTCATGATTAGTATGACTCGAATAAAGGAAGCCGCCGTCAATATTTTGTGCGCTGTTGGCATACATTTAGGTCGGCGTGTTGTACCAGAGGGTTCTAACCTGCAGCATATTAATACTTAGTCCTAATATTGTGATATAAGTATCTCTTGAAAACCCTGTATTATGCATCATGCACGTGCAGTGGATACAGTTACATACATTCTTGAAGAGTTTCCTCATGCAACTTGTCAATTATCAGTTCGCAGTTCAGCTCAGAGTAAGACCCAAGCAGTTGTCTATAGAGGACATAGTTCCCGTGAACAGCCAGCAGTTCCTGGTCCCTGCGCTCCTATTTTAGGGATTTCCGCTGCCGTCTTGCGCTCGTTCGAATTGTCCTGTCAAAGGGCAATTTACTCGTAGGCTATGGAACCGAGCGCCTATAGAGGCAACGGCACGGCGATGAAAACGAAAGAGAACACGGTCGTTGGACACGGTCGTATAATTCCTTGCATCGAGGGCCGCGTACGCCGTTTCATGGCCACACCCAGAGCAGAGGTTCGTAAAGTCTACTCACCCGCAACCATGTGAACCCCTGAGAAGAGTGCCAGCCAAATGCGTCAGAAAATCATCCCACGGTGGGCATTGGAGACCTTCGTGTGAAGCACTGACGAAAGAGTGCTTTTTGGAAAGAGGAGTGGGTACAGATGGACGGCGTCAAAAGCAGTAAATTCAGTGAAGAATGCGGAGGGGACAATCGACAATCAACTATGCCTCAACAGAACCATTGACCTTATTGCAGAAGATGAGGACGGCATGACTGCTTTTGGTGACACCGGGGATAAGACATTCGTCATTTCTTTAGCCTCTGGATTGCTTGTTTCCTCCTCGAATCATGTTTGCTTCTCTTTTATAAGTATCATCTTCGCAGTGTAAAATCTTGAAGAACTCATTACAACTCCTCCTTTTGTCCTTGAAATATTCCATCTTTACGCCCTTTTAGATGCCCAGCTCTCCTAAATATTTTACTACAACCATCTTTTTACAACACGCACTAATGAACGATGCGAAAGTATACGGTCAATACTACGGCCATCTCTTCCTCCTGTTTTAGAATATTGGCTTTGAATGTATTTAGGACGCGCACCAACTATTTCCAACGGCCGTACTAACTCAGAATTATTTGATGAACATACGAAATTTGCGGACTGATCGTGACGGAGAAGCGCCACGTATTGAGGTAGCAAGGGAGCTCAAAGAAGCATTTGTAGGCCAGATTTTCCGAGTTTGAAAACACACTGAGCCGTTACTTGCCTCGATTCTCTGGAGAGCCCACTTTTTATCGCCTACTTCTGCCTTTTCGTTGTCTATAACAAAAATTTTACCTAAAGTCTTCGAGAGGGCTGAAATACTTGCCTATTAAGCGAAAATGCTCAAGCTTCGTCTTAAAAGTGGACACCAAGGCACCTTTAACGCGGCCTTCTCATTTTGCAAAATCCAGTTTTTGTTCGTTTAGACTGGCTGTTGTAGAAAGCAAGGAGCTGTACATGTGTCCCTTTTTAGCGAACACATATATTTTACAATTAAGGGCAAACTTCTGTGTTGCATATGTCATCCGTTAAAATTTCAGTTTCAAACTAGCCTCTAAGCGAAATGGTGCGACACAGCCTTGAACGCGGAGCAACGACCGGTGGCGTCATAGTTTTGACAGACATTCCAGTGCGAATTTTCCTCCCGTAAGTTTCCTCGCGTGTTTTATGCAATATTTCGATTATGAGGCATTGCGACGGAGACGACCTCT
Organism: Amblyomma maculatum; assembly: GCF_055883805.1. Lineage (NCBI taxonomy): Eukaryota > Metazoa > Arthropoda > Arachnida > Ixodida > Ixodidae > Amblyomma > Amblyomma maculatum. The sequence continues at coordinate 16,038,960 of NC_139353.1, read as the reverse complement.
CGGCCAAACGAGCCCAATAGACTAAAGCGCAAAACTGTACAAGGAAACAAACCATGCGCTGAGCATTAGCCTCTTGAATTGATTGAATGTACACAACAGTGCCGCGCTCCAGGACTCTGCTCAGTTGGTTTATGGCTCGTGGCGTTGCCGCACTTACGCACTTACGCACAAACCAATACACCTATACATCGCATTCACCCCTTTTAATATTCACTCCAACCCCTCCCCATCGTCACTATTATTCTGCTTCAATCTTACAGTCTCCAGTCTTCCCCCACATATCCACCCTCCAGAATATCCCCTAACAACTCAATCACTTTCCAGAATGCCTCGAACCCACCACACACCTATACGACCCAGGAGGGTTGCAGCCACTAGCCACACACTTACCTCAGTCGCCCACCATTCCCCACCTTTCAAGCGTCTTCACCCAACATAACACCGCGCAACAAAAATTAATGAAAATTTAGAGCGAAATTTAAAAGAAAGACGCAATTGGAAGGAGACCAATAACGTATGGTTAAACAAATAATACTGACGAGATATGTTGCACCGAAGCCATGTGATATGTTGTTCATACTTGTTTTAAGGGGTCTCAGAAAAAATCGCACTAAAATAAAACTCTGCGGAAAGGCCTATTGTGCACTGAAGACTACTAGCTTTTGCAGCTGCGAGAGGGTTCTTCCACACATTTGCATTAAACAAAAGAAGAATGCCGTTCTTTCTGCAAATCTTTTTTTCTATTTATTTTTTATTTTTAAGTGTAGACTCAAGACGGGAAGTTTTTTGACATAGAATTGCATATTCACGAATTAAACATTAAAAGCTTCAAGAAAGCTCACTTCCTCCTCTAACAAACTGAAGGTTAAAGGCAGTCGTCATCGAATCGACATAGCGCTCCAGCCGTGCACAGAACGCCACACAAAGGTTACAAACGCGTAAATTCCGCAGTATACGTGTTACTGGTGTCAAGCTGATTGAAGTGCAGTATAGTGCAAGGGATTTCATTGCTCATAGCTCCAAATGCTTCTTTTTGCCACGCACATAATACCCTTTTTGCAGTAATGAATGAGTAGCGTAGGTGAGCAATGCGGCATCTTCGGGAGCCATTTCAAAGACTGGTGTTGTTTTAAGGCCGATTTAGCGATGCCTTTTCAATTATCTTGAATGGAAAACAATCATTGCCTTGTTAAAACTAAATGCATAGAATCAGGTGAAGCCTTTCTCACGCATTTTTAAATGGTATTTTTTTTTCGACTTCACACGCTAAAGGAAGTCTGCAGCCACATTCGACACGTTAGGTTGTGAACCCCTTTCCCACAGGTCCAAAGAGCTCGTTATTTCCGTCCTTCCATTGTCAGAGAGTCACGTATTCCTACTCCCCTACCAATCGCGCCGCGGCACGCCTGCATCTCCCTTTTTCCTGCTCTGCCTTCGCATTCGGATTTTACAACTGTAACAATAATTCGGCGGGGAGGATAGCAACTCATAGCTCCCAGAGACAAAGTGATACATTGACTTTTCGCGCTGAGTAAATTAGGAGCTGAACTCGGGGGCCTCGTCGATACCGGGGGATCGCGAAATGGAAAAAAAAAAAAGAGAATGGGGGTTCCTATGCCGTGCGAAGCTTTAATTCGTGGCGTTGCAATGGGGAGGCTGTTTGCGCCACCCGGCTCGTTCCCTGCTCAGCGCTTTGGTGCGGCCACGTGACCGCTGCAGCATACGTCGCCAGTCAGGAAATCGGCCTCACCCTCGGCTTCCTTTGGATGTTTTCTTTTCTATTATTATTCAAGTTCAGCACAAACGTCGTATTCTAAATGGAACCCTTGTGCACGGCGCGTACTAGAGGAAGCCAAGTCCTCCTAGAAGAGAGTAGAACGTGTTCAGCTGTGTCCGAAAGGAGAACGGAAAGCGCCGCCGCTACAAACCCATTTTAAATGTGGGTGGCAACCCACGCTAGAGGCAAATCTTGTAATCATCCTCCTTTTTCTGCTTAAATAATGCGAAAGCAAATATGTTATGAGGGTGAGGTCGAACCATGGATGCAAAATGGGGGCACAAAAAGTAGAGCCAAGACTGTATGCGAACCTTAGGGCATTGGGTGTCCACAGACGAAGTCTGACGGGTACTGGACTTTTTCTTTCCTGTAAGCCAAATACTAATAGCATTGGTAGGATATGCAAAAATAATGATAATTACTGATGATGGTAATTATTCATAGTAATAATATAATATAAATAATTATAAAGGTAAATAAATGGAGCGGTAATAAAAGTAAAAATCAACGAGAAACAAAATCAATAACTTAAAAACTAAAATACTAACAATAAAGAAATAAAAAGCTAAATAAATCAAATAAGAAAAACATCGCGGCAGCGCTAATGCTTTCACATTCTCACAATGTAGTTTCTGCAGTGACCTTCAGGATTTTTTCACAGTTTTTGCATAGCTACAACGTTGCTTCTTTCAACCGGCAACGTGACCTGTTGTGATGTCGTCGCATTTGTCGCCTTTGATGTTCCTTTTTCGACGCGAAAACTTGAGAAGCGTTCACGTATCAAGCAGTTAGCACTTTGGCAGCGCATACAGCCAATAGGATCATTATAGATGCAGACATTGATGTTGAATGGACTGTTCAGTGCATTTGACCCCCTGTAGCGTTCCGCGAGACTATAGCACCGGTGACGGCGGGAAACAAAAGGACGGGGTGCCAGCACGCGCTAAAAGTATCTGTAAGCTGCAGGAGAGCGCCTTTGGTTTACCCTGAACCTGTAGTTGACGCAGCGGCTTTGTGGCGTCCGGCCGAGCCAATAAGCCAAACGTGTATCTGAGCATTTGTTGATTGCAGGATAACTCCGAAATTTCGACCAGGGTGCTATAAATACCCTTTGCTTCATTTCCATCGGAAAGATCTCATTTGGCTTGAAAACTTTTACCTGCTGTGCAGAGACGTTGTGGTTCAGAAGCAGGGTTAAATGTTCTGTTCACTACTTCAGATTGATTCCTTTTGGCGCTTTCTATGGCCTGCGACGGTATGAATTAATACATGGTGGCTGAAATCTTAAAACAAGCTTACTATCATGCATGCGCAAGGACATACAGGCTCAACACATATGTCGCATCCAGAATTCATCAAACGATTGTAGTATAATGCCTTTTTCATAGACACCTATATTGTATTTATAATTTCTACTTGTTCTCAGAATGTTTTCTTCACTATTGGGAACAAAACATTTCCGAAACCTGAAAGCCGCTTGTCATCCTCTTCTTTTCTTCTTTCTCTCTCTCTGCATAGCACCCAGGCACAACTTTCATCGGTCGGGGGCAGCCGCCCCGATCTTCCCTTTCCGAGCCTGCATTCGAACCCCGCCGTATCGAACCGCTGGGCCGCTCTTTGTGTATACCAATCTACCGCTGCTGCAGCCCCCACCCGGAGCGGGCAATGAACACCGGAACTGCTGCCACACGCGTGGCGATGTAGGATGGAGGGGGTGGTGGGGATATGAAGGGACGCTCTCCGTCTTTCGCAAGTCAGCCCGCCCCCTGACGGGCCTTTCTAGCAGTTCGTGCCTGTCTAAAACCTCTCCTACACTAGTCCCACCACGCGATCCTTGCACCCTTTCTGTGGTATCACAGAACTGACAGAGCGGGACTTGCTTTTCAAACGGCTCTAATGACTCTCCTATCGTGAGAATCGTACTTACTGGCGATTTTGTTAGCAACAGATTGTTCTTCTTTGTATTCGAATTGTTAAACATTCGTGGTGTGAAAAGCGGGAATCGGTTACAAGTATTCTCTCCGCTCGGCTGCATACGAAACGTTGAGTAATGGCACCTCGTGCGTGACCGCCATTTTTCTAAACAATGTGGGAATGCTTCTTTGCAATATTCTTTCAACACGATATAGTGAAGTAATGTCATTTGTATATTTGCCATTGTCAGAAGCAAACTGGAGCAGAGGCTGGTTCTTGTGAGCAGGGCAGTCTTAGATTCATCGAGGGATTCTCATGTGAGTGACAATAATTTAACACAGCTCCGACAGGAAATGAAGATATAAATATGACTGTATTGAAATAGCGTTAACCTCGAAGCACCATGTCAACTAAGCTTTTGCTTATTTATTTTCAGATGGCTTAGGATGATAACCAGACCAACGTACACCATTTTTAAGTCGGTGTTTCTGATTCTTCCCGCCATGCCTTGCTGCACCAACGGGACTGATGCTTGCATGCATACAAGTATAATTCAGCCGGCTGCCTGTGTGCGTGCATTTTGGCATCTGTGCATACATGCTTCAAAAACATTTTAAGGGCTCTAAAAACTTCATGTCTGCATGAAATAATGGTTAACATTCTTTTATAAGTAAAGCCAGTTCTCTCTTTGGCTAGTCCTCAAAGCATATTTAAGAGGGACATCAGTGGTTCCTGAAGACTTCGCGCCGCGAAACAATTTGGACATCAATGCACTAGATGTGTGTGAAATTCAAACCTTTCTCTCGAGCTGTACACGAGACGAGACGCCGAGCGAACTGTGTGCTATTGGCTACGACAGTAAGCCTGGTTTCTTTAAAACTACTCTAACATACTCTAACAAACCACGTAAGGTAGAGTTTGTGCAAATTGGCCTGAACCGAGCTCTGTATAGAAGAACATATGCCCTATTTCCCTAATTATTTGAACTGGCCGAAGGCAGTCTGTTCTGAACCCTACTCACGAGAAGGGGCGACATGTTCGTCCACACTTGGATGCAGCCTGTTTTACTGAGCGCATAGGTAAGGCCCCTTTGCATTGAAACACTGGCCTCCGCAGGCGATAGAGTCGATCCTATTGCACTGACTGAATATCAGACTCTTCACATCGACTCCCCCTGCGTCCCGCTACGTCACTGAAGATGAATTATATTTTGAGTCCAAATTTAGAAGCTGCATAATTGCTTGGCCTCCGCTGAAGATATCAAATGTCAATTGTATTATGAGATAATTAAAAAAAGAAGCCCCTTCCAAGTACAGAAATCTAAACCGTGCGAGTAGGTCTCAAAACATTTTTCCTGTATCCCAAGCTTCAGCATATCATATATAATTAAAGAACAGTGCATAAAAACATCACCCAATTTTCTATAAAAAATACCAAGGCCTCAATATTTTTTCTCCCAGAACTTCATTTGCCGCACGTCAGAAGCAGATGCTTGAATCTGCCTATAGCAGTAGGATTACTGAACTGCACGTGTCTTATACGTCGACGAAATGAGTCAACCCTTGCTGGTGCCCTCCTGTCGCCAATTCAAACAGAAGGACATAAAAGCGCTGAACAAATCAAGCACACGCCCCTTGTTTTTGAGAGAAACCAAAACGGTTTTCTTAAACCCTAATAATGTGAGTAGCAAAATAACCAATAAACTCTGTCTAGATTCCGGTTCTAGACCATTCATGCAAATTTCATGTGCCCAATGCAATTAAATCAGATAGGATTGATCCCACATATATTGCTTGAGGGAACAAGCCTTGCGCTTTGTCAAACTGAGGCCATAATTAACCAAAAAAAGTGCGCACTTTCTTAGTAGGCCCATAATCGCGATAAGCCACCATAACAAAATGAGTTTTTATGTTTTGTTTCTTCTGAACTGCGTGGAAAATCAGCCTGAATAGCAAATGTAAACATTTCAGAACAGACTGGATATGCTTAGCAAAATATTACGGCAAATACCGTTTCATTTGAACGGTTTCCACGGTAATGTGCATAAAGACAACACGGTTGTAACTCAACTCCTCCTACCGGTATTGATGTCACTGTTCTCTGTTTGTTTAGTCGAGAGAAGTCCAAGACAACCGAACTGATAAGTTGCTACTCTGCAGGGAGATATCCTGCCTCCGAGTTGAGCGTCGCCCAGGCTTCCTCAATAAATTTTAATGCTTTCTTTCTAGCGTGTAGCATTACCGTCAGTGCAAAAGTGATAAAGCTCTCCGATAACTGTGGCCCGCATCTATAAATAATGACTCTAATAAAGCCAGCGGTGGGTTGCAAAGCCGAGTGGAGCTAAACGTAGTGGCAACATAGATGGCGATGGTTTACTTATATTCGTTGATTTCAACGGACAAAGTTGTATAAGTTGCGTATATCGTGCCGTATACGCATGACAGTGTTTGGGCAATTGTTCGGCTTTATAAATAAACTTTTGGCATTCATTCACTCTATACCCAGAACAAGGAAGTAAGCAGTTTCTGAAACAAAGACAATGTTAAATGGAGTAGATTATTTATATCGAAAAAAAATATCTTAGATGTCCACACGGCAAAGACTATTCTAAACGCATAAAGCTTACCGAAACGCACATTATATAATAGTGTTTTAGCGCGTTAACAATAAAGGCACAATTATGCGGAAGGTCCGGTTCTGTCGGCCTTATGTGCGGAAACACAGGGGTATTGCTTTGGCAGCGGAAGTTGGCAGGTTAAATGGCGGAACAGTGATCCATCGATGGGATGTGTGACAAGAACAACATGATGTCAGAGCTGGGAGGAGCATCGAACTCTTGTTGATCATTTGAGGTGAGATAGAAATCAATTTTACATAGCTCTTGTGTGCCGAATCACGTATGCTTTTCCCAATTCACACAGGCGGGTTCGCACGGTAGATGATAACGAGATGATAATAGATAGATGGCAACGTGGCCGCTTAGCACTGTAGGCTAGTAAGAATATGTGAGCTAGTAAAAGCAGAAACTAACTGTTAATAATTAGACGAGCAGACACCATGTGCGCTAACGAGAACCCGCAGGTGGTGCCGCAGACGGGGGAACTTAACGCACGTCGCGTATACCCATTTGAACGTCAATGATGATGATTACAATGATGGTGATGTAAGACACTTGTTTCGTGCAGTGAAAAGTTTAAGATATCTTGGAGAGGCCCCAGTCCGGGACTCCGGTAGCAGCTATCGTAAGCCAGAACATGTGTACAAGCTTTCGCAGATCATTCAGGTTCAAGCTGGACAGTACGGCTTCTCATTGGGCGAAAAGGGTTTCGGTATAGTAGAGACAGTCGGGTGGAGCAGGCACGTCCTGTGGGGTTGTATAAGGATAGGGACTCACTACAATCCAGACCTATGTTAGGTTGGGTTGTGGGGCTGCGTAATGTGTGCAAAAAGCTGAAGTGTGCATTTGTATTAGTTTGCAGCTGTTGCCAGAAGACGGCCTGCTTTCGCGTGAATCGTTAGCCGAGTTGGTAGGGGGGGAAATGCGCACAAAAAGACATACACTGAAGGAAGTAATAGGCAGGATATGCACAATCCTTCCTTTTTATTCCTTCAGTGTAAGACGTTTTGAGAAAGCTATGCACTATTCCGCCCGAGTACATGTTTCGGCAGTAGTATCTGCCTGTCTAGGTGTTGACGCTGGAGCAGACTTGCGCACTTATAGGGTACTGACTCCGGTGAGAGCTTGAGCTGTACAACGGTTCATGGTACGCGGTGGTACTATGATAGACGCCAGCTAGTGTAAGCTGGTTTCCAGAACAGTGCTGAATACCATGGGTCTATTGGAGCACTGCATTAGATGATATGACGGCAAAATGTCTTTGGATTCTCGCCACAGTATTTGATACCCGCCCCCAGCCGCAGCTTCAAAATGGTGCTTTTGAGTCTGTGCGGCGTATGTGATGTTGATCCAAAAGCTAGATTGAAATGTTCGTGCAATGGCTCCTTCCTCTGCTTTCGATGTGGTTAGGGTTGTGTTGAATACGGTCGCGACCGTATCAAGCGCCCGGTCGATGGCAACGTTGTCGCCTGAGGCAGGCGGGAAAGGAGGGTTTGTATGGACACTTCGTCGCTGTTGTTTAAAGCCGGCTTGACTTTCCACAAAAACTGTGTACGTGCATAGCTGGCTCATCCCACAGTATGACGCGCATAGTGCCATAATGCGCCTCAGCAAAAAGGAGCAAATGAGTGGAGTTTATCTCATATTATCCATCTTTTTGCTACGCAGAGCAAACAGTAAGTGCTATCTGCTTTGATTGTTTTGTAAGCAGTTCAGTTTCTTTTTGCAAAACGTGTTGCACATGGTGTGTTTGAGGCGATGTTGGTGTCGCGCTGGTTTCTTGTGGCTATATAAACTGCGCACGTAACGGTTGCATGCGCGTTCGTTGTTTATATGTATCTATCCGCTTCGTTTCTGTCGTTGTTTCCGAGGAACGGAGTTCGGAGTTGCTGTGCGCGCCCTGAAAAGCCACCTGCATAGAATTTTTGCTACTTCGTGTGGCGCTCTCAATGGGAGCCCATGCGTCGAGACAACTTGTTTCTCCCTCTGGAGACTGGGGAAGCTGGTCTTCAGCACTGGTTTGTTCATCAGCTTGTTTCAATGTGTTTCTTTTTTAAAACAGCAAAACATTCTTTCCTCCTAGCTGTGTTTAATAGACAATTAAGGGCCTATTTTTCTCATTTGTTTGCGCCCACTGATCATAGGAGTGAGGGTCCTTTGTGGGGTTTTCTAAAGGAAGCTGCTGGCCCTTTCCACTTCCTCACAGCACGGTTTTCATTTGAATGCCTATACAGTCTATCCAGAAGACAGATGACAAATGTTCTGATTGAGACGTTATTTCCTGTGCCGATATATTGGCAGTCTTGTCTCCTCTGTTTATACAATAGTGTATTAAAGCGGATGCAACGGATGTTATACAATCAGCCGCAAAGAGTTTCTTTTTTAAACTTCATACGTCAGCATTACCTGTCGAAACGTGGCTTCGTGCAAGAGGGACTTTTGTGCCATGAACAGTTGCCTGTCGTCTGTGTTAGCAGTAAAAAACTATACAGATTGTGCATTGCTTTGTGCATTGCAGTGATGCAGTGTATTTTTTTTTTAGGGGGAGGGGGGGGGGGGAGGAGACATTGTTCAACAGACTCTCAAAAAGGACATATATATTACGCCCTATATTATAAGATTTTTGCCGACAATGGAAGCTTTTGAGGTTCCATGTGATCTTTTTGTGCTCATGGGACTTTTTAGCCTGTGGAAGAGCCGCATGACAGATCGCCATGCAGAATGGAAATCTCTGTTCAAGGAACAGTGTGCCATGGTGCGGGGATATATATGCTGCGTAGGATGAACCTCCTGCCTGGTTACCTTTACTAGATGCCCGTATATATGTTTTCCGGAACTTTGATGTGTAGAAAAGTGAGAGCTCATGCGGGTGTGACTGCGTATGACAGGTTGCGGGATGCGATCTAGTTTAATAGGACCAGAATTACTTCCATGCAATAAAGAAAAAAAAAACTTAAGCCCGTAATTCCTATTCCATCTGGGGCGAAATAGATTAACAACGCTTATCGCAGCACTAAAGCGTGTGTTAGAATCCTGTGAGTGCAATGTTTTAATTTTTTTAATTCACAACCAACAATCATATATATTACTAACATCTTTCCTGGGGTGTGTCGCCCTTTAGGTTGCATCAGCCGTGAACACAGCAAGGAGCTAACGGTATGAAAACGGTTACACTATGCAATTATGCCTTCACCGTAATCAAATCCTGATTTCAGTGAGTGTACGTTACCTTTAGGTTGTGTTAAGAGACACCTTTCAGGAACAATCGCCTTTTAACTCGCTGAGAGACAACCAGTGAGGAGAAATAAGTTGCGGGGCCATACCGTTGAGAAAAAAGAATTACGCCATGCCGATATCGGTTGCCGCGGCCGCGATCGGCTCCGGCGCAGCGCTTCATCGCGGATGATGATGATGATGGTAGGCTCTTTATTTACTTCCAAAGAAGGGGAACCAGCCGAAAGACTGGTTGCACTGATTAGAGAAGGTCAGCAGGGATCCCTCGGGACTCTGCGGCCTCCAATGCGCGCAAAATAAGCTGCCGCTGTTGGCCGAGCTCGGTGGTACGCAGGAGGGACTCCCACGCATCCACTGTAGCTGAGACCACGAGATATTGAAGTTAACTTATCCAACGTAGCAAAGATGGCGCGACAGACGCAACCGATGTAATAAGCTCTCTACTGTAAAGTAATTTCATTCCACAAACTAATTTACTAACAGCACATTTCAGCTTGCGTACTGCGCTGTATACTCGAACTAAGCGTAAGGTTTTATTCACTTGCTTTTTGATGTGTTTTATTTTTAGTGACGTACGCGGCACTTCCGTTGCTGCAGCTTTCAGGGAAAGGCAATACGCCGAGATGCTTTCAGAACGGGTTGAGCGATAGGGCCAGACGCAGTGGTGCCACCTGTCACAGCGGACTAGCTGAGCGAATAAACAATCTCACGAGCCTGCAGGGGCATTTAGAACGCGTCCATGAGCGAGAGAGCCATGCCCCAGCACTCGGCCACCTCGCTCGGGTTCAGCAACGTGGTTATAGCCTATAAGGTGCCCTCTACCTCGAACGCGGTTCCCACTACCAGTTCCTCCGACTCCAAACTGGAGGTCCTCGCGAAAGGACGGCGGATCCTGTTCAGGCCATGGCGTCCCGGATCTGTCCGTCGCAGTCTCCGCGACGTCGCGCTGCTCAGTGAGACGGGGAAGGCCTCGATAGTGGCTTGGACCCTGGCAGACGCATCAATGTCGTCACCAGCACGCGTATCCAGCGACCAAGGGGAACAACGGCAGCAGCCATTTGTTCACCAGGTATGGCCTAAAAGCTCGGCTATAGGCATTTTCATTATGAGCTCGCACCTATTGAAATTTCACCTCCCCCGGCTCTTGCAAACCGCTTCAGAGCTCTCTTGCTACCGTCTACAAGTGTTGCACACAACAGCGAAGTGAGACTAAACCTTATCTAAACAACCTGTCATCTTCATTGCTTGGACGCAGGGGCCACATCATCGTTCGTACTTCGACTTTATTAAATGAGTGGCCAAACTAACCGCTGGCGTCTGCGTTTCGATTGAGACGAAGTGGAGAGGCATCCGTGTGCTGTGCGCTGTCAGTACACGTTAAATATCCCCAGGGTATAGTGCTATAGATTTTCTAGAGCACTATACCCAAGTGGTCGTAATTTCTGGAGCCCACCCCTACAGCGTCTCTGATAGCTGGAGTTGCTTTTGGAGGTTAAACCCCGTTAACCTAACGAAAGCATTTTTATTTAATACCTAATTTTTACATGTTCATTTTTGCCCAGAGGCAAAAAAAATATAAAATAACCTTCTTAAATATAACGTATAATCGCTTTCATCATATCCAGTTCAAAACTTCATTTTTAGGTCTGCCATCATTATTTAAATACTAATTTTCCCCTCGGCATTTACTGACCTCAACTGAGGATACAATCTCGTTACCTTTGTCTTGTCCGTGAGAGAAGCGAATCTGCTTGCTATGGACGTCGGGGTGGCTGCTGTGAAATTCCAGCCAGACGCAACATACTCGTGTGGAGTCCCCGGGAAACTGCGGCTAACACGAACTGCCATATGTTCTATATTTATTCACAAATACTATTAAAACCTACATGGTTTCTTAGATGTCTCTTAAGAGGAAAAAGGCGCAAGGCTACCCTTCCCCTCCTTTATGTGCTTCTTATTGGCGTTCTATGCAATGGTTATGTATAAATATAATTGGGTTAAAGGAAAGGAAAGGCTTAGTATCTGTCACTCTCCGGAAAATATGTTTGCCCGGTACAACATCACTCTTTCGAGTGGTGTTCCTTGGCGCCCATTCAAATCTGTCATTGCAGATTGCAGGAACGCTTGACAAGAACTATAATAATCTCGTTGAATCTCGTGGAATATAGATCTCGAGTAAAAATCCCGCGCATAATTTTCGCGCACGGCATTTCGTTCCATAAGCCTAGAAATGCTTCCGCCTTAAAAATTCAGAGATCACTGCAGAGTCTGCACTAGAGAAATGAGAAAGCCTGAGCGTTGCTGCTACACACAGTATACGCACGAATCTTCTAGGGATTTTTCTAGCAAGACTAGGGTTCGCGCCTACATTGGAAATATCCTTGCTGGTCTTGGTTTACAGGAAAGGGAAGGCGCAACATTTGGTGCACTTTCTCCGGCAAGTGTGAGTTTGGACGGTACATTGTCGCACCTGTCACGTGACATTCCTTTTTGCGCGTTCATGTGCGTGATTACAGATACCAAGAATGCTACACAACAACACATATCGCGGAATATCTCGCCAGAATATCGCGTGCACAGCTCTCGCGCTCGCGAGATTTTCTCCGCAAGCCAAACAGGTTTTAACCTCAGAAATATGCGGGGGGACACCAAGGAGGATATATAACCTCCTTGGGGGACACTTAACCTCCGCCATTAAGGGTATGACGCGATAGTGTTTGACACGCGTGCACACAAACGCACACACATGTACACACGCACACACGCACACACACACACACACACACACACACACACACACACACACACACACACACACACACACACACACACACACACACACACACACACACACACCGCTGGGGTGGCGCAGTGGTTACGGCGCTCGACTACTGTACACGAGGAAGCGGGATCGAATCCCGGCCTCGGCGGCTGCGTTTCGATGGGGGAGAAACGGAGTGGCGTCTGTGTGCTGTGCGATGTCAGTGCACGTTAAAGAACCCCAGGTGGTCGAAATTTCCGGAAACCTCCACTACGGCGTTTCTCATAGCCTGAGCCGCTGTGGGACGTTAAACCCCTCCAACCAACCAACACACACACACAGTGACGATGTTTTCCTCTGGATATTTTTAGTTTTTTTTTATTTTCTCTTATTGCCTCCAAGGTGATGATATCACCGCTAAGCTCAGACCACGGTACAAGAATATACTTCTTACACCGTGAAGGAGTGGAGAGGGTAGTCCCGTATGGCAAGCGTCAGCTGCAGGGGAGAGGAGGAGTGAAGACGGCTGTTGTTGTTGTGGCTGTAGGAAGAAGGAAAAGAAAATGCACGGACCTGCTACTGGCTCTGTAGCTGAGCCACCTCCGCTGCCTCGTGAAGACAGTCGTCCACCACCGAAGCGGTGGCGGGTGCAATGACGGCCTACAACAGATAAAATATGGTGGCCTATTTGTCCCAGCCCCATCAGGGCCAGGATCAGCTACTATTCTCCCCGGCTGTTCATGGAGTCTACGTATGCCGTTCTTAGGATGGTGCAAAAGAAAATCGTAGTCTGTTACATCTGTGTGGACTCCTAAACCAAGCCATAAAGGAAGGGAGGGAGGAGAAAAAGAGCTGCCATAATGGAGGCTCGAATAATTTTGGCCACCTTTAAGGCCCACCGCGGCGGGACAGTGCAAAGACACCCGACTACTGTGCCGGAGTACTCGGGATCGATCCTTACCGCCGGCGGCTGTTTCGATGGAGGCGAAACGAAGTGGCGTCCATGTGCTATGTGATGCCAGTGCACGCTAGAGATCCCATGTTATATTGCTCTAAGTGGTCTAAATCGCTCCGGAGCCTTTCACTGCGGCATCCCTTTCTCTCTTCCCGCTTTCACTCCCACCTTCCTCCCTTCGCCTACGACGTGGTTCAGGTGTCCACAGAACAGATACTGCACCTTTTTTTCTGTGAACCAATTATTATTATGGGTTATTTAGCCTGCACTGACATACATCAGCATCCGCATTCGAACTGGGGAGCTTCAATACAAATGCCGTTTTTAGGATGGTGCCAAATCAAATAGGAGTGTCCCAAACTGGCGTCTGACCAATGGCCTGACGCGGTGGGCCAGCCACACTGTGTTGACTGTGGCCGCTAAAATTAGCGGGCCACCAGCATTTTCCGAAGACCTCCACTAGGGCAGCGCTTTCAATTCTTGCCTCCTCCATTTTCTTACGGCGTTATTAAGGTGTCTACCGATTGAGAGATGGTCAGCATATCCTTTCTCATAGATCGAAATTTCCGGAGTCCTCCACTACGGCGTCTCTCATAGCCTGAATCGCTTTGGGACGTTAAACCCCACAAACCAACCAACCAACCAACCTTTCTCATAGATCAGTTTACAATTTTTAAGCGAAAGCTTCACTACGCTATGTAAAGTCAAGCTCTTCATGCGTGACAGAAGCTACTACTACGCATGCGCGATAACAATGATAGCCAGCTGCGCCGTTCCACAGGCGTTCCAACACTGTCTCGGTATATAGAGCTGGAGGAGGAGGGTGGTAGTGGCGTCCCAGCAGATGCACCCACCGGCACAAAGAGGAGGATGAAGGGAGTTGCCGCAGTGCGTATGAGCGCGCTGCCGCGGAGAGCTGACCGAGTGGAGCAGGAAAGCCTCTGCCGGCATTGCCTGCGCAGGTGCATGAAGTGGGTTCTGCCTATAGCGGAGTAATTTCGACAGCCTGAGTATCTTAAACGTGCATTGACAACCTACAACATACAGACGCCTCTCCATTCCGCCTCCATCGAAACGCAGACTGCCATCGGTAGGCTTTGCAACCGCTTTCGAACTACATTCCATTCAGCAGCGCAGAAAGCTTTTCAATTTTTTTTCGAATAAATAGTGAAACAGCTGTAGTCTATTACAATGATCGCAAGGATCTATTCGTATTCTTTGGTGTGTGAACTAAATCAATAAATTAAACATTGAAATTACCTTTTTGGCATATATCAACTCAGCTATCGCTCGATATTTATTTCAGCAGCGTTCAAACTCATATTTTATTTTTTCGGCCATTGCCTCTAGGCTGTTTGGTGCAAGGGCGACATGTATATTGGCGTTTTAAAAGTTGGTTGTCTTCGAAATGACGAAGCACACTTCCCTACATATATTTCAACACTCTGAGCCTGGTAACGCTATCGTCCGTTAATAGTTGGGAGCCTATATATTTGGGAAGGTGTTTGGACAGCCAATATATTTGCAGAGGAAGGGCCTATATATTTAGGGAGGTTTGCCCTGAACATACTTCTGTGGGTCGCACTCCCGCCTTGCACCCAATCGAGTGGTGCCTCCCACATGTACACTTAGCGATGTTTTAAATATACTCATTCTCTGAAATTACGTTGCATACTTTAACAATCTGTTCTAGAACGATGACGGTTGCTCTTCACGAATGGACGTCATCAATGGCACACTTTAGAATAAGTACTTCCCATGTATTACTGCGGCCACAAAGCCTATTTTTCACTCCCAGTTGGCTGTGTCTGTGGCCCCAAGAGTGTCCCCTTGGTTTGTAAACATTACGTTGGCCTATAGGTTGTAAGTAATTGATTCCTTCGTTTAACGCGATAGCGTTAAGAGCCCTGTGCCGCAGAACAGCCGATGTCGACGTGGTGGTTGTAACGCAAAAATCTGAACAAAATAAAGAAACTAGGTTTGCGGAAACTCGCTGAGCAGAACACGGTTCCTGCGCAATACGAGGCAAGCACGCAACCACGCGGCCACAGAACTGCATTGCTTTTCTGCGAATAAAGGTACACCTAATGCATGCATTGTCTAATGGCTGTCAGCTAATATCTAAGTGCATAATAGAAAGGAACTAATTACGGAAGTAATAGTTAGATGAGTAGCAAACATTTCCGCTTTGCTTACCTACGATGCAGAGCTCACTGGAAAATTCCTTCGATCGTACGGCGCTGCCGCAACAGATGGCGCGAGCCACCGCCTGATACAAGGCCATATACATTCATCAATCATCTTCAAAGGGGTTTGAGGACAGCGAGCGGAGCCCGATAACACTATCGCTTTGAACTCTTAGACACTAAGGTGAATAGCTTATGTCGAGTATAATTGCAGTGATCTTAATTGAGTACTGCTAATTTTTTGGCATAAATTAAATTTTACGCTTCGCCATCGTCTAATGTCGTTAGTATAGACAGCCTGTAATAAGGCATGAAAAGAAGTATGCAAGTAAATTAAAGCAAGTCTATGTTTTAATAGTCAATAAAAATTAAAGGTCTTTCTCGTACACATGCAGGGTCCCGGTGGCGTGCAAGTTATTGCCTGCCAGGTTGATCCTTACCGCACAAGGGAGGAAAGGCCCCGGCTGAAGTTTGCAAAAATCGTCACATTGTGCGCTTGGTTAGCTTTAAAGCGAACGATCAACGGCCAACAAAGAGGAGCCGCGCCGTCCCTCCGCTACCAGAAGTACGTCCGAAGCGTGTTGATCTTTGTAACTGCCGAGCTACGAGCCGAGATCATCACCGCTGTTACCCAGGAGATGGATTGGGTGACGCTGAAAGGGGTGTCGTCCGCAATTGCCAGTCCAGAACGGAAGACCCTGCGTATACCCATGAACAACCAGACTGAAACTGTGACTCCTGGCTTTCCTACCAGCCGCTGGTGGTCCTTTCTCAACGAAGACTTCCCTTCGACGCAGCGTTCCGGTGACAGTCAAGTGCAAGTGGAAAACCTCTGCCCTTATCGAGCAGTTTCTCACCTCAATGGACGTAAGGCTGAGACGAGGAAGGCGCTGAACGTCAGCCTGGACCTTCATGCCTTCAGCGAGTTGGGTTGGATGACCGACACTGAAATCGAAGGTGGGACACTTGAACAAATGCTTTTTTCTTTGTCAGCTCACAACCGCCGCACACTTCATCAAATGGAAGATAGCTGTGTCGTGGCTTGATAGAAACTCCCGAAATTCAAGACTCTTAGGCTTTTGTCCAGAATGTTCGGGATGCACAGGCTAACGTTGCAATGCGCCGCAGCAAGGCGCATTGGAATATAGGTTCAGGATGGCGTTTAAGTATGACGTCAAAAAATCGTGGCATTCTAAACTGCTACATCTGCTTTTTTTTTTTTTTTTTCAATGCGGAAGCCTTCCATGTCTCAGGAGTGGCGTACGTATGTCAGGAGACCGCGTCGACAGACCCTATCAGCAGTGCATGTCTTGAACTGAGAGTTGGGAAAGGAAGCATCACCGCGAGTGTGATTAGAACAAGCGTCAAAACGACTTATGAGCTTCTGTGCCTCACGAACGAGAGCACTACATCATCGCCAAAGCCGGTCACGTCTCGTTTAAAACGGAGACACACACTAACGCTGTGCAGTAAGCATTCCAGTCTTCATGAAATTCAAACTCCGCCGCTCCCTAATTTAAACTTAGAAGATATACGACGAATATTTCAGCTTTTTCACTGTAGAGCTCTCTCGTCCCATCTGAACTTGAGGAAATTGCTTGCTTGCGACTTTTTCCTGCCAGGCTTTAGAAGAGAGACCGAGACCGATGCACCATGAAGTGTCGTGACAAGAAATTAGAGTTTCGGGAAATTTCTTCCTTGTCGAGTGTGAGCTGAATAAATTGCTCATTTGCGCCATTAGCGATCTGCTGCATTTCGGACGAGAAGATATTTTCATCAGATTTTTCGCTCTACTAAGTTCTGAAATCAGTAGATTAATGGCATTAAATTAGGATTCGCGCATCTCGGTACAACCGAAGAATTTGTGCCGAATACAGTTTTCACTATCAACTTTAACCGAGAAAAGACGAGAGTACTCGGCAGGTGATGCACAGCCAGCTGGCTGTTGGATAAAAGTGCCACTCTGTCGTAGCTGGAAAGTAGCTAAATAACAAAGCAAGGAACGCGATGCGAAGTTTTTCTAGGTAAATAAGCAGTGTAGCTGCGTTATTTACCTTCCCTTAAGTCGCTCTGCATGTCGGGAGGCCATCTTCGCTAACATTTTTTAAGCTAAACACTCTTCATTTACTATCATCACCAGCAATCATTCGACATAATAGGTTCGTCAAAGACATGATAGACACTGGCACAGAGATGGGCATGGACGTCACAAAAAAATCTGTGTTATTGGTGCCACGATGAGAGTGGCAGTTTATTATTGCTTGCACTATCAACACGAACACAACGTGATGCTCGCACTTTCGCTCAACAAAGCGTGGCAACACGACAACATAACTTATTCCTGGAATCTAGGTCAAACTAGCATTCTTGCCTGCCGCCTATCTTATTTAATGTTCGTTACTCTTTTTAACGATGCATACTTTTTCTACAAACACGTCTTCACATAATAATTATGAGATCATCCATTATTGCAGAATAAAGTGTTTAGGCTGGAATAAACATTAAATTATGATTGCTTTTGCGATACACGCTTGCGACATTAAATGCCTGGATATACGTAGAGAAAAGCAGTGACTATCTCGGGATCAGACGAAGTTAATTTCTTCAAGATTTCTGCGCCGAGCGTCAGCAGCTAAACTCTCCTTAGCTTCCATGTCGAGTGCGTCTAAGTTCTCCGTCGTTCTATAATTCGTTTACAGGAAAGTAAAGGCGCTGCATCTGTCACTCACGGAAGGCAAGAAGCGCCGCCCAGCAGCGTTACAGCGCACTCGTTCACGCTTGGTCCTCATAGCTGACGGCATATGGGTGGCATCACATCCTAGACGTCACCCACCCTAACTGAGTGACTTAACTATTTTAGTCTTTGGTACTTTCAAATTGCGAGCCAATCGCAGTATCTGTCACGCGCGTAATCCCGCTATCATCCTCACGGCTTAACCTGACCGTCATATTTGGTAGGTTGAAATAGATGTGTGTAGCCCTATTTCAAGTGCCAAGTTTACACCGTGCATTGTTAAATCTTAGAGATGCGGTGCCCTAGAGGCAAATTGATTGGCAAAGTCGCATTCTGCAAGTTCCTGAAAACGAGCATCCGCACGTGCTTGTAAATCACTAGATGCGCAAACCAGCTCTTATACTATTTTCTTCTGCACTCCAGGCGAGGGCTCTGGACCTGGACTTGTACGCCGTTGTTCGTCAAGCCACCACGAATCACCCACTGCAAAGCTCGTTCCAGGCTCAAGAAGGCCTCTGTGATGAAGGACAGTCGCTTGCACTTGAAGGTGTAGTCCAAGGCTCTCGGCAGCTTTGTCATATGACTCTGTTTCAACAATTTTTCTTTATCTTCAATCTTAACAGCTAACTTTACGATAAAATCAGCTCATGACCGTGGTCTCTGTTAGCGAGGGACAATTATACCACTTTCCTGTAAAGCCACTAAACAAGAAAACTCATGCAGACAGCAATGAATGCTTTTTAGATGAGTATGTATTTTATTCTGACAGCTATCTTCAAAATACCACGCCCTTTTTTTAATCGCGCTGAGCTGGGCAAACTTCTCACATAAGTGCCTGTCTAACAGGCCTGCGCTGGTGAACGGCATATCATGCTACACACTGTCTTTTAAGAATACCTGAGAATAGAGTCTCAACCACTACTTGGTGAAGGTACATATTCAAAGTGTGCAGATATGATCATAAATACGCAAATGACAATGACTGTGATCGCATCGCCACCCTACTACTGAGGCACTATATAGCTTTTAAGGTACAACACGCCAGCATCTGGACAGTTTAAAGGTGTTGTTTGGTGCCTCAGTATTTGAGCAGCCTTCAATGACCCCCTTTCTGAAGAGTGTAAACTCCCTTCCCACCACAAAAGAAAGACTTAATGCCACGATTCTACCTCGGCGGCCACCGATTTCTCGGAGACATCTGTATTAGCGCCGACTTTACGTTAAATATTGATTTCGTACCGTGAATGTAAAAAGCCCGGTTCAAAAATGCGAACTTGTACTTCTGAACAGTGTTCAGGTCACGGGTTTGAATCCAGGCGGCATGACAATTTCTCAAAATAAAAGGGCATGAGAAAACAAAATCCGCATATTGAGATTGTGGTTCATTCTAGAGGTCCCCAAGTGGCAGAAGTTGATCCGGTGATTTCCACTACGCTCTGACAAGTTATTGGAAAACCAGAAATCAATTGTCGTTTTTTATTCAGTGCACAATTTGCTGCTAATATAAATCATTACTAAAGATTGCTGATCATATACTTTCGTTAGTTGACAGTCGCTCTTTTACGGCATCTTTGCGTGCATTAGGGACGCTTTTGCGAAGGTAGGTGGAAATATTCTGCACGGCGTTGTCTCCGCGGAATCCTACGAAATAAACCACAGCAAAACTCTATTCCAGTTATTTATGAGGCCGTTCTGCTGCACAAGAGTGGCATGCGGAATTTCTCCTTGCAATGTTTTCAGCACGGTGTGTGGTTTACAGTAACATTGATTTGAGATGTGTGCTAGTGCCTTGCTTTCGAACTTGGCGCACGCCTCACTCAGGATGTTTGGTGATAAGATAAAGGCCATTTAGGGGTGATGAGCCACTTACTGCTTGCAGTCCTCACTATACACTATCCTCAAAAAGAAAACTACTTTAGCTTCTTTATTTTTTCTCGTCTTGCGATAACAGGAAACTACTTGCTATCCCAGAAAGGAAGACAGGGCAGGGCAGTGTTGATTGGTCTGAATATTCCAGTTGAAAACACTCACTTAAGGAGCTTCGCATTGTCTGCTGAGGTAATTTACGAGAAAGAGCTGCTCCAGGTCTTTGCGATTAATTTAGTCTTTCCTTCGTAGTGTACGCTTGAAGTTGAATTTGTCTTTCCTTCGCAGTGTACGCTGACGAAGCGGCGTCTTCGGCATCCGCGCACGGGCAAGACGCCGTGTCATAAATAAGGCAACCACGGAGAACATCTCGAAAGAGGACGCAGAGAAGCTGGCAGGAGACGGAGATGATGAATGGTTCAACTGGGCACAGATAACGCATCATCCGACAGCGGCATTGATATAAAATCGAAGCGTACGTCATTAAGACTGAATGGGATACTGACAGCGAGCAGGAGCTCGACAAGTACGTATACGTCAACACTAAGGAGGAGCTCGCCTACAAAGCTACGTTCAGCGAGGACTCTGGCAACTAAACCCGATGATCTTGCGATCTGAGCACGATAATTCTTGCAATCGTGATAATTCCAAGTTCATCGATTTTGAATATAAGTTTGAAATAACACGAAATATAATAGTGTACGATTAGGTGAATACGAACTCTGTCAAATGGCGCACGATGCGCCGTATGCTAGGACAGGATTCACATGGTGCTATCATTTTTGTCGAAATAAAACGCATTTCATGGGCGAGCTTTTTGGTTGTTCGGCTGAACCGGCGCATGACTACGCTGCACAAGAGGAAAGATGGTAGCAAGCCGCTGGTGGGGCCCCTTCCAGGCAGTTGGTGCCCCAAGCGGCTGGAACACTTTATCGGCAATGCTAGTGGCGGAAGTGCTGCTTTTAAACAAAGCTTCACTACGCCATGTATAAGCTGAGGTCAACCTGGCAAGCCGCTTGACCTTCAACGATCCAAAGGTCAGTGTTGCTACATAGCATAGCAAAGGTACCACGCATGGTTCACCACATATGGTGTACCACAACTTAATAATCAGACCTTCTTATTTCACATTTGACGAACGATAGAGCATCATGTGCTTCCTCTTGTAGTTGAAGGCGTCCTCAGCTGCGTAGAATAGACCGTTTAACCGTTGCAGACCCATAAACCAAATCCAAACCAAAGTCCATCCGGAACAGAAACTAGGAAAATCACTTCACTTCGCCTAATTATCTTTGGTGGAGTTTAACCTCATCTAGTTATTTTAGGGCCATCTACCGAGGCGATACAGGCGCGAATGAGCCCCGCACCACTGGTGTTTCAGAAACTTTATTTCTGCAAAATAAACTGCAAGCCACCTGGTGGTTCTTTGCCACGAGTTGCTTCATGTATAGCCCCAATAATCAGTTTATTATACAGGACTTTACAAAGTGAATTAGTTCTTTTGATGCAAAAGATGGTTTTGGCGCGACTAGGGGTGAGCAGTGGTCAGAAAACAGGCAAAACATGTTAGCTAATAGCTATGTAACTAAAACTAGTTGCCCATTACATTTATCTGCCGCACGTTTAAGAACCCTGGGTAGTATAAATTATCGAAGGCCTCCATTACAGCGTCCCTCAGAGCCTGAGTCGCTTTGGACGTCTATTTGGGACGTCAAGCCCAATAAAACTAAAAGAAAAATAGTTTAAAATTCAGTTCATCCCGTTTCTGACCTCAGCCATCACTGATATATCCATGCCGCTATATCCAACTTAAAAGCTTAAAAAGTGCTTGTAAAAATATTGCTGGCGGGATCTCTGATCTACCACATTATCATCAGCCTGACTATACCCACTGCAGGGCGAAGGCCTCTCCCATATTCCTCCAAATAACCCGGTTCTGTGCTAGCTGCCTCAACTTGACCCCTGCGAACTTCTTAACCTCGTCCGCCCAGCTAACTTTCTGCCGACCCCTGCTACGCTTTCCTTCCCTTGGAATCCAGTTTGTTACCCTAAGCGACCATCGGTTATCCTCTCTTCGCACTACATGTCCTGCCCATGCCCATTTCTTCTTCCTGATTTCCACTAGAATGGCAGTAATTTGAGTTAATTCTGTGACCCACTCTGCACGCTTCCTATCTCGCAACGTTACCCCTACTATGTTTCGTTCCATAGCCCTCTGCCTTGTCCTCAACTTAAGTAGAACACTCTTCGTAAGCCTCCACGTTTCAGCCCCATAGGTGAGCACAGGTAAAACATACTCGTGTTATCTACCACATAAACACTCGTTCTATCATGCTGCCAAAAAAATGATGCGGCTCGATGATGATGATAAACTCTTTATTTACTCCCAAAGAAGGGTAACCAGTCAAAAGACTGGTTGCACTGCTTTGAGAAGGTCAGCAGGGATCCCTTGGAACTCTGCGGCCTCCAATGCGCGCAAAATCAGCTAGCGCTGTTGGGCGAGCTTGGTGGTACGCAGGAGGGACTCCCACGCATCCACTGTAGCTGAATTGTCTGCGTTGTGTCGTATACATGTCCACACCATGTGAATAAATGTAGCCGGTTGTGAGCAGTGTTTGCACGTAGGTGCAATAATATTTGGGAAAATTTTGGTATATAGCCATGGGTTGGAAAAGGCTCCTGTTTGTATTTTGCGCCAATGGACGGCCTCGCGCCGGGATAGTTCCCGGTGTGCAGGGGGGTATAGACACCGTTCGAGCCGATAATGCTGGAAGATGTCCGTGTATGTAACAAGGCGTGAATGAGTGCCTTGGGGAGTGTCAGAGGAAGCGGCAGGCTGAGGAGGGTGCTCCGCCCGGTAGCTCAGTTCTCGGGCTAGAGCATGCGCCTGTGCGTTCCCGCTGAGCGCCTCATGAGCTGGGGTCCATATGAGAAGAGGTGTAGACGGTAAGGGGAGAGATCGGAGGAGAGTGTGTGCCTGTCGGGATATACGACCTGCATCGAAGTTACGAATTGCCTGTTGGGAATCGCTAACGACTACTTTGGTGGAGGGGTCGGTCAGAGCTAACGCGATGGCAACCTCTTCTGCGGTGGTAACAGTTGCGGCGTTGAGGTCGCTGCAGGCGTTCTGCCAATTTCGGTGCGGTGCCAATGCAACCGCAACCATAGCGGGGCGACGAGGATGGTGGGAGGCATCTGTGTACGTAACGTCGGGGCGACCGGTAAAACGTTTGTGGAGTTGTCGGGCTCGGTCGGCTCTGCGCTCTGTATGATACTCTGGATGCATACGTTTGGGAAGCGGAGGTATACGAAGACTGAGTCTCTGCTCAGGCGTGAGGTTCATATACGTAGAAGTCGCCCTCAGAGGAGGGATTCCTACCTGGCTCAGGAGCCCCGGACAACACACCAGGGCAAATTCTCGAAGTTTACTGCCAGGCAAACCGGTCCAGATTGACTTGTTATCGTCACTTCACCAGCCAAAGGTGGCGAACCGCACGCAGATCGTGCGCACAAACAAAACTTCACCTCAACTTACAAGCGCGAGCTGCGGCGAGGCCTCGTATCTTCAAGGCAAGCTGCCCTACCCCCGTTTTCATCTTCTGCATCAGAATGTGATCGCTTCTTCGACGCATGTGCGCAAACCGTGGATGTCGCCAAGTTACTGATTTGAGTGAGCGTTAACTTGTGTATCAAAAATAAAGAGCCCCAATAGGATTTGCTTTGGGTCATACAGTGTTGCTCGTTGTGCCCTGCTGCGTTCGCAATCCGATGAAAACAACAGTCGTTGCTCGCTCCGAAGCTGAGTATTTCTTTGGACGCTACAGAGGCCCTATATCAGAGCCTAGACGCAGCTGTTTCGGTCTGTGTATTCATTCATTGATTGATAAACTTTATTGGGGAAAATTGGTGTTAGGGGTAGTGGGTTAGGTAAGAGCCGTAGTCTGCAGTCCTCTGTCTAGAAGTCATTTGGCCTCAGCAGCGGCTCTGGCCCGCTGCACCAGCATGAGCTGATGCTGTGCGTCCGAGTCGGCTAGAAGGTCCTCCCACTGCTCAGGACTAGGGCTGCCTATTTTAGGGATTATGGGGCTTGCCTACATCCCCATGTTGTGTGGTATAGTGAAGCAGTGTCTCCGCACCAGACACATTCGCTTTTGTATTGTGTTGGCCATATCTTGTGGTACAGGGCACTGTTTGGATATGTGTTTGTTTGTAGGCGCCTAAGTGCAGTCGCTTGTTCTCGGCTTAGTGTGTCAGGTGGAAGTGCGTACTTTCTACGCCTCTCCCTACACGCTCGTATTGTCTCCCCGTATGTTTCTGGTGTTGTGAAAGGCTCTACCGATGGCTCCGCCGCCCGGCTAGTGAAACCTCGGACGATGGCATCTACCCTAATGTTACCCTCCTCCGCAGCGTCGGGGACCCAAACAATCGTATGTTGCCTACTTGAATCAGTTCCTTCTGGCCGGCCGGCTAGGAACTTGTTTGCTATGCGATGAATCCTGTTTTGGAAGGCTCGGCAGGTGGCTTGCGAGTCCCAGACTATCCAGTAACTGTGCTGTCTTCGGTTTGCTTCCGAGATTGCTAGGGCTATTGCCACCTTTTCCGCTGTGCGGATGCATTTTGTTCGTATACTTGTTCCGTATATGAGCTTGCCTCGTGAGTCAGTGACTGCGGCTGCGGTCGCCTCTCTGCCTTTGTACTTCGCTGCGTCGACGTACATCACAAAATGTTTTGTATTGTGTTCAGTTGTTTGTCAAGTGTTTTGGCTCTGGCATTCCTTCTGCTGTTATGATTGACAGGGTCTATATTTCTGGGCAGTGGTCTGACCGTGAAAGTGTCGCTGATGTCTGGTGCTATACTTATGGTTTCTGCGGTATTGTTGTCTTTAAGGCTATATCCGAAGTCTTCTAATCTGGGAGTCTAGCATAGTTTCGCTATGTTCTTAGGTACAGTGCATGCCTAGATTGTCAGACTTGCTGTTAGAGGCGTATGGTGAAAATCCCAGAGCCAGTTTGTATGCTTTCCTGATAAGCACGTTTATCTTGTTCCTTTCCGTCTTGGTTGTTTTAAGATATGGAAGAGCCTAGACACGGATGGGTTTGGTCTGTGTACTCATATTTCACAAAAACGCATCCGACTCACCAGTGCGTAAGAAAACTGTGAAGAGCCGACACTGAAACTCGACTCTTTCAATTCGCCACGTTTTAGATCTCCCATTTCTTTGTACGTGCAGTACAATTTTTCTAACACCTCAGCACCGCTCCTTTCTTTATGGAGTCGACACAAACATATACCCAACCGGATGAATGCCGTCCGCTGGGAAGTACCTGTTTTTTTTTTTTGTTCTTGCAAACGAGCAGCAGCGCCGCGAAACTGATGGTAGGCACCGTGCGCATCTAACTCCGGAACGACATGCGTGCCGTGCCGTTCACGGCAATGAGCGCTTCCCTGGCATGAAGGCTAGAGCAGACGATGGCGCCCGCAGTACTGTGCCATGCTGTGCGGTCGACACGAATGAGCTCTACCCCTATTACTCGGTCACAAATGCCGCATAAAAACAACCACACACACTTCTCTGTGGTAGCCTGTAGGCTGCAGAAATATACATGAATTATCTTGCTGGAACAAAATTTTACACCTTGCCAACGCGTCATTGGGCACAGATTGGGTGCATTCGGCAAAATTCAAGATATGCAGCAGCCATTTAGTGGGAAATGCAAACTCGAGCGAAGGAGGGCACCCGTCCTACGACCCAAGTCCGGTCAGCCTACAAAAGAGCAAGTGCAGTGCTTGTTAGGTCGCTATCACAGACATCACTTTAAGTTGTAAGAATGTAGCGGTAACCTGGGTCGGTTGGTACACTGCATAAAGCTAGTAGGGGAGCAGTCAGGACGGTAAAACACCAGCAAATATATTTCTAACCTTTAATTTGATGGGTTCCAATGACGCCCTGATGCTTTTCTGCGCAATGTAACGGGCTCTTACTCATCAAACAAAATTATATCCTTCATGTCGTGTAGATGACCTACTTCAAAAAGCGTCGTTCCTTTCCTGATGTTTACGCCTCGAAAGAAAATGATCAACTGCATTAACAGCTCCAAATCCCGCCTCAACAAAGTGCGGCACACCGCTAGCAGACGACATCCCTGCGGAGATGCGGAGGAAGCCATCATGATAGGAACGAGTAACCGGCAGCGCGGGGCGCTGAACGCAGTCTCTACGTAAAGGGGCTTTACCTATACGTAGAGTCACTCGATAATTCTACCTCTACGGTTGCGGTGTCTAGCGGGTGCAGGGTGCCTATAGGTCTAATCTCCAACACAGGTGCCATGACGGTTTTTGCGAATGGATGGCATCCAGTGCTCTTTAGCTCTGGGTATTACGCATGAGCACATCACGTACTGACAAAATCTGATATCCTTGTGCCTCGTCGACTCCAGCCCTGATAAGAAACTCCGAAGGTTAAAGAGTCCCCACGCACAGTATTAACAAGATAACCCGTTTCTTCATTTCACCACTCTAGGTGTGTTTATATGTCCTTTGGAGTGAGACAGCGACCACGGATTTCTTTTGTTCTCACTTTCCTCGTTTTCAGCCATGATCGATGCTCATTGCAGTCGATGCATAGTCACCCCGGTGTGAGCAGGTGCTCCCAGCTTTACTTGTAGTAAGCCCCAAGCCAGCCCGGTGGCCTCCATCTGCCCAAAGCCACCCGGCGGCATTCCACCTGTAACTCACCCCACCGTCTCATCTTGGGAAGATGCCTTGTCCCGCACGGAGCTGGCCGAACAACGCCGACTAATCGAGCGGGCCGAGAGGATTGCCGTGGCCCATGGGCTTATGGACTGACGTGTATTTATTTCTTTCTGAGACCGCTTCATCAGCACCAAACCGCAAGTCCAGCGACAGCTGTTCTGGCGGGCCTGCAGGATTGAGGCGGCACATGGAGCCCTGGACTGAGGGCTCCACTCAGGAAGAAAAGGAAGTTTACATAATAAATGTTTTTCCTCCTCCTCCTCCATCTAAAGTAAACGTCTACCTTCTGGCATGGCGATAACAAGAAACGTGTACAAAATTTTTAAATCGAGAGTTTTACTACACCCTTCTGTAACTTGATCGCCGTGCGCGTCATTTATTCTTGAACGTGCCTAGCCGTTGAAATCTGCATATGCATAACAAGGATCACATCCCGCAAGTGCATGTGAGATAGCAGCGTTCTGTGGTCAGTATGTCCGAGTATCTGCGTCGTCAAGGACTTTAATATTGCCAGCTACAAGTGTCGTCTTATATTTATACGAAAGTTGATTGTGTGGTATCCAATCATAGTTGATGGTGTGGTCATTCTTTAAGTGACACAACATACCTTCTTAGGACTTAATATGAACCGCGACCTATAATGAATGAATGGTAATGTTTACATCTGGTAAATCCTGGTGTCCGTCTGAACGAGCTTCACTTCACCTCTACCAGGGAATGATTGTTGGTTATATAGTTTACAATGCTACTTTCGCGGATAATACGAAACGCCCTGCGAACACTGGAAAGCACTCAACGGCGGGCATTGAGAGTGTGCTTGGCTTTGCTATGTAAGGCTTCGACATGGCGCACCTTTTAAGGCGAAAGCCTTTAATGACGTCGTTGTTGAAAGATGGTTCTCAATAAAGGTGTCACGCTTTTCGAGAGCGAGAGTTACACTAAGTTAATCCCCGCCGGGGGGGGGGGGGGGGCGCAGTGGTTACGGCGCTCGACTACTCTGCCCAAGAAGGCGGGATCGAATCCCGGCCTCGGCGGACGCTTTTCGATGGAGGCAAAAAGCCAGGCGCCGGTGTGCTGTGCGATCTCAGTGCACGTTAAAGAACCCAGGTGGTCGAAATTTCCGGAGGCCTCCAAATACGGCGTCTCTCATAGCCTGAGTCACTTTGAAACGTTAAACCCCACAAACCAACCAACCACAAACCAACTAAATTAATAAACCTTGTCTCCACAGGGAATCGCACCTCCATCCCTTAGATTCCCAGCCCAGCGCTATACCAACTGCACCAAGTCTCAGATCGGGAAACGCTCTTCATAATTCCCCTTTTCTACCGTGAGGATAATAACTGGATTCCGCAGGTGATAGATACTGCGCCTTTCCATTCCTATAAACTAATTATAGAATGCCGGTGAACTTTGATAATAATGGTTCACAGGAAGGGAAAGGCGCAGTATCTGTCATACTTGTTTCTGTGGACACTTGAACCGCACCGTAAGGGAAGGGAGGAAGGTGGGAGTTAAAGTGTAAATAGAGAAAGGAGGAGCCGTAGTGGAGGGCTACTAATGCGCTATGAGCTATACTAGTGCGTATGAGCACTCTAACCATACCCCCCCCCCCCTAGGGCTACTAGTGCGCTATGAGCTATGCTAGTACGTATGAGCACTCTAACCATACCCCCCCCCCCTCCCCATAGACGATGAAGGGTGGCAGTTCCTGTCCCTACGGAGCTGGGACGGTAGGTCAACGCCGCTTGCGGCGGGGGCTAGCCAGCCACTGATTTTTATCTGTTGTAGGCCGTCATTGCACCCGCCACCGCTTCGGTGGTGGTGGACGACGGCTGTTGTTGCGGCGCGCGTCTTTCTCTCCCTCTTCTTTTCTTTCTTGTCTATTTTTTCACTCCCATCTTCCTCCTTTTCCTTACGGCGCGGTTGCGGTGTCCACAGAAAACAAGTGAGACAGTTACCGTGCCTTTCCCTTCCTATAATAAACCAGTTTTTTAATCTCTTCTGTCCGCACGAGGCAGAGGAGGTGCCTTAACTACGGAGCCAGTAGCAGGCCCGTGCATTTTCTTTCCTTCCTTCCCCCTATACCCTCCCCCTAT
The DNA here is from genome assembly GCF_055883805.1 of Amblyomma maculatum. Classification (NCBI taxonomy): domain Eukaryota; kingdom Metazoa; phylum Arthropoda; class Arachnida; order Ixodida; family Ixodidae; genus Amblyomma; species Amblyomma maculatum. The sequence goes on along the minus strand of NC_139353.1, from coordinate 16,010,064 downwards.
ATAAGTAGTACGCGCCCAGACACGGGGCTGGGACAGCTAGGTCACCGCCGCTTGCGGCTAGGGCTAGCCTGCCACAGAATTTTTATCTGTTGTAGGTCATCACTGCACCCGCCATTGCTTTGCTGGTGAACGACGGCTCTTGTTGCGGCGCGCGTCTTTCTCTCCCTCTTCTTTTTATGCGAAGCATATTGCTAGAGGTAAACCAGCCCCGCCGGGGTGGTGCAGTGGTAAGACGCCCAACTACTGTGCCGGAGTTCCAGGGTTCGAACCCGACCTCGGCGGCTGCGTTTCGATGGAGGCGAAACGAAGAGGCGTCGTGTGCTGCGCGATGTCAGCGCACGTTAAAGATCCCCAGGTGGTCGAAATTACTCCGTAGCCCTCCACTACGGCTCCTCTTTCTCTCTTTCCACTTTCACTCCCACCTTCCTCCCTTCCCTTACAGCGCAGTTGCGGTGTCCACCGAAAACAAGTGAGACAGTTACTGCGCCTTTCCCTTCCTACAAATAAATCAGTTTTTTTAGAGGTAAACCAGCCCCGCCGGGGTGGTGCAGTGGTAAGACGCCCGACTACTATGCCGGAGTACCCGGGTTCGAACCCGACCTCGGCGGCTGCGTTTCGATGGAGGCGAAACGAAGAGGCGTCGTGTGCTGTGCGATGTCAGCACACGTTAAAGATCCCCAGGTGGTCGAAATTACTCCGTAGACCTCCACTACGGCTCCTCCTTCTCTCTTTCCACTTTCACTCCCATCTTCCTCCCTTCCCTTACGGCGCGGTTGCGGTGTCCACAGAAACACAAGTGAGACAGTTACCGTGCCTTTCCCTTCCTATACCACAGCCCTTCGTGACGGTTACACGCCGTGCAAAGAATGTGGAATGCTACGTCACACCACGTGATACGCTGACGTCACGACAGAGGAGAGACGGGGGTGCAGCTCGCGCCGTCGGCTGCGGTTGCACGCCGTGCGGATCACGTGGTATGGTGACGTCACACCACGTGATACGCTGATGTCACGACAGAGGAGAGACGGGGGACCGGCTCGCACCAACTCCTTACCAAGCCAGACAGGAACACACAACTTTCACTCATTTCGTGGGCCCAGGATGTCGCCCCCACCTGGGGGCCACACAGGACCCATCTGCCCTAATTCACAACATCTGGGCCAAATAAAGTTGTCTCTCTCTCTCGCGCGGCGTCAGCTGCGGTTGCACGCCGTGCGGACCACGTGGTATGGTGACGTCACACCACGTGATACGCTGACGTCACGACAGAGGAGAGACGGGGGTCCAGCGTCGGCTGCGGTTGCACGCCGTGCACGTCGGTGTTCTAAGAGCTTTTGCTTTGCGTACATATTCGCGTAGTGGCAATCGAGTATCGTTGGCCTGTGGGACGACATGTTCGTTGTGCGTGTCGGTAACACAGTTAGATTAGAGATGAACGAGTCATGCCATTACCTAGTTTTATGCGATGGGAAAACATTGTGCATTCCAAGTTTAAACCGTGTGAAAGCACGTGTAACCAAGGAAAGAAAAGTTTAGCCAAGTGTAACCATGGAAAGCCGAGTTTAGCAACCAATACGCTTCGCATCTGACCAGGCTTAACCAAGCTAAGCCTCAGCCATTTTTTCTTGCTTCTCTCTTTTCTCTTCTGTCCGCGAGGCAGCGGAGGTGCCTCAGCTGCCCCGCCGGGGTGGTGCAGTGGTAAGACGCCCGACTACTGTGCCGGAGTACACGGGTTCGAACCCGACCTCGACGGCTGCGTTTCCATGGAGGTGGAACGAAGAGGCGTCCGTGTGCTGTGCGATGTCAGCGCACGCTAAAGATCCCCAAGTGGTCGAAATTACTCCGCAGCCCTCCACTACGGCTCCTCTTTCTCTCTTTCCAGTTTCACTCCCACCTTCCTTCCTTCCCTTACGGCGCGGTTGAGGTGTCCACAGAAAACAAGTGAGACAGTTACCGCGCCTTTCCCTTCCTATAAATCAATCAATCAGGTGCCTGAGCTACAGAGCCAGTAGCAGGGCCGTGCATTTTCTTTTCCTTCTTCCTACAGCTACAACAACAACAACCTATTTGAAGTCCATCCGGCGTCCGTGTGCTGTGCGATGTCACCGCACGTTAAAGATCCCCAGGTGGTCGAAATCACTTCGTAGTCCTCCACTATGGCTCCTCTTTCTCTCTTTCCACTTTAACTCCCACCTTCCTCCCTTCCCTTACTGCGCGGTTCAGGTGTCCACAGACACAAGCGTGACAGATACTGCGCCTTTCCCTTCCTGTGAACCAAAAGTCCATCCGGACGCTGCTTTCCATCATCGCTGCAAATACATGCCCACCAAACATATAACGTGGCTTTATGCACGCTTAAAAAAGCATGCGTAAAGTACCCTTCTAAGTAACATTATGGAATGCTTTTGAATACAAAAAGTCGCAAGACTAGGTGAAAACAGGCAGGAGGAGGCATCAAATGTCAGGACACGACAAGGATGGCATAAGACAATTACCTTGTCATTGACTCTATCACTCTTTTAAAGCGTGCATTGTTGCAAGCGATTGTATGCTGTGGCAAAACACACGTTATTAAGGCAGGAACAGAGAGCGGGAGGAGGCTATTAACGCGATAACGCCAATGTTCCCGCGTGGCACAAAATCAAATTTCAGCGTGGTCGCCCTTGGAGTAAAAATTCTGATTGGTCTGAATGGCCAATACATCATATTTTAGGAAACGTAGCGCAAAGAAGACAAGGACAAAAAAGAAGGAAACACACATGAGCGCTTCTTTTTTGTCCTTCTCTTCTTTGCGCTACTTTACCTAAAATGCGAATGCACCAACTCGCCCAATCTAGCATTCTTGTGCAATACATCATAACCGCATCGCCTTTCGAAGAAATTTAAAACACCCCACAACATTCATATTTAATTTGCCGCGGTAGCCGCTTTCGATGGGGGCGAAAAGCATGGCGCCCGTGTGTTGTGCGAATTGCCAGTGCAGGCTAATGAACTCCAGGTGGTCGAAATTTCCGGAGCGCTCCAATACGGCGTCTCATTGCCTCAGTCGCTTTGGGACGTTAAACCCCATATATCGAACCAAGCCAATCACGTTTAAAGTAATGTGGCATGTGACAATATGAAATGCAATTAAAGATGTTCATGCGTAAAATGATTTCATTTTAAGTAGTAATACACTTCCCAAAATAAATAAGTGCAAAGTCATTAGATGTTTTGGCAATATTTGGAACCACCACCTTGGATATTAGTTAGACACGCTGCTCACTGGGAAAGACATGGTACGCTTGTTCGGCTTGGGAACAACGGAGTTTTACATGTGTGCAGTGTGGCCTTTCCCGCCGAGTGGTATCTTTTATAACTGTATGCTAATGAGTCTGTTGTTAATCAGAGAGGTAAGAATTACGGGCGCAGCTATTAAGTCGGTAGCCAAGTGCATCATTGCATTTCGAATCCTCTTTGCTTAAATTAACATAGGGGCGCACGCGTGCAGCGTGCGCCACTATGCAACGCAGCCGCCGAGGTCAGGTTCGAACCCGGGTACTTCTGTCCGCACGAGGCAGCGGAGGTGGCTTAGCAACCCGGGTACTCCGGCACATGAGCCACCTCGGCTGCCTGATTAAAAAAAAAACTGCTCCGCTGCCTCGTGCAGACAGAAGCGAAAATGGTGATGCTCCGGTTATATTTGCTGTTATGGCTATGGTGACGCTTGACTGTACTATGTTTAGCTATGGTTTTACATTGCTAAACACACACAGACAGAATGACAATGCACATATGTTTCTCGTTTCATCCTTTATTCAAACATATAAATACACTCCGGTGGTTTTATCTGTACATCACTAATTACGTATTTATCCGAAGGTCGAATACTTCAAACGCATCGAATTTCAACATCGGTGCAGTGCTCGTCCTCTTTGCAGCCTGCCTAAGCGCTTTGACTGTAGGCGGCATCTCATGGCTTGACAAGAGGAGCGGAGTCAGGCCGTAACTGCCACCGCGGTGAGCCCCGGCTCTTACACAGATGGTATGACGTCACGCAGCGCGCAGCGCCACTGGTGAAAGGAGCAGAAGTCAGGCGGTAACTGCCACCGCGCAAGGCGACGGCGCGAGTTGAGCCCCGCTCTTACACAGATGGTATGACGTCACACAGCCAGGTCACGCTGAAACTAATGCAGGCTTACATCACTAGCCGCATATGTTACGCCACACCATTCCTAAACATTAGATCAGACGAAAAGCAGAGAATAGACGCACTCATCAGACGATGCGCGAAGAGGGCTCTGGGACTACCCATCTCGACCTCGACTGAACGCCTCCTCGAAATGGGGGTGCACAACAATTGGACGGAGCTAGCGGAGGCTGTGCGCATGGCGCAACTAGAAAGATTAAGCAGAACCACCACGGGCAGAACCATACTCGGCTGGGTGGGACTGCAGTCAGATAGAGGAACAAGCCACAAAGTAGACATTCCACGAGACTGTCGCGAATATATAATAGTGCCCCCCCTACCTAAAAACATGCACCCTACGTACAACAAGGAGAGGAGACAGAAGAGGGCCGAGACTTTCGCAAAGAAAGCGGGGAAAATGAAGCCGGGGGAGGTCGCCTACGTGGACGCGGCTAGCGGGAAGTCGGGGGCGGCGGTGGCTGTGGTCGTCAATGGCCGCGGCGTGCCCGCCGCCGCCGCGTCCGTTAGAAGCCGAAATGCAGACACGGCTGAAGAAGTTGCAATAGCGCTCGCTTGCGTTGGAACGGAAGCCAGCATAGTTATTAGTGACAGCAAAACAGCTGTCTGGAACTTTGGAAAAGGGAGGGTCTCGACGGAGGCAGCCAAAATTTTAGAGAAAGGAAAACTTGAAAGATTCGAATTATTTGGACCCCCGCGCACTAGTCCGTCCCCGGCAACGAGGCGGCGCACGAGCTAGCCCGAGCTCTCTACTTCCGGGCAGCCGTAGAGCCGCCTGATTGCGATGGGATGGACGAGAGGCTGCAAACTTATAAGGAAATTTTAGAACACTACAGACTTAGCAGAAGGTCCCTGCCACCACCGGACCGAACGCTTACTAACAAGGAGGCCATCGCTGGGCGGCGCCTGCAAGCTGGGAATTTCCCAAGTCCCGTCTGGCTTTTCCACACGCAAGTGGAGGAAAAGGCGGACGATAAATGCGAAACCTGCGGAGAAAGGGGTACTCTTGATCACATAATCTGGAATGCCTTGATTCCCCTGGCGCCAAGGAAAACATAAACAGTAGAGAAGCCTGGGAACTGCTACTGCGGAGCGAGTCCCCCGCCAACCAGCAGCGGGCTGTCCGCCTGGCGGCTGAAGCCGCGAAGAAACACTGTCACTTCGCCTGTCTTTAGTCGCGGAGGCCCCGGCCTCCGTCCCATAGGCCTGCGTGCCGGGGGCGGGGAGTAGGGGGCCTTCTACATCGGTGGAAAAATAAAGTTCATAACAACAACAACAACATCACGCTAAAGGTCAAACGTGGCTGCCACCGCCGCGCCTTTTGACGGGCTGGGGTGGTAGCTAACTTATTCATTTAACAGATTCATTTATAGGAAGGGAAAGGCGCGGTAACTGCCTGACTTGTTTTCTGTAGACACCTTAACCGCGCCGTAAGGGAAGGGAGAAAGGCGGGAGTGAAAGTGGAAAGAGAGAAAGAGGAGCCGTAGTGGAGGGCTACGGAGTAATTTCGACCACCTGGGGATCTTTAACGTGCGCTGACATCGCACAGCACACGCGCCGCAACAACAGCCGTCGTGCACCACCGAAGCAGCAGCGGGTGCAATGACGGCCTGCAACAGATTAAATTCGGTGGCAGGATAGCCCCCGCCGCAAGCGGCGGAGACCTACCTGTTCCAGACACATCGGCCAGGATCAGCCACCCTTCACCACCTCCAAGGGCCTGCTACTGGCTCTGTAACAGCCACCTCCGCTGCCTCGTGCGGACTGAAGAGAAAATAGAGAAGAAAAAGAAGCGGGAGAGAAATACGTGCGCCGCAACAGCCGTCGTCCAATGACGGCCTACCACGCCCTATCCACTCTAACCTTCTTGTCAAACCCATTCCCCGTAGCTCCCATCCGCAACACCACGAGCCCCGCCTCCGAGCCCGGGCAAAGGCGCTCCACAAATATTACGGCTCCGAGACGGATCCCGTATGGGTGGACGCCGCATGCTCGGGCGATGAGGCGGCGGCAGCCGTGGGGAACAATATCCTTCAGTTCATTGAAACTCTCCCCCTCCCCTCTGTTACCTCCTCAGAAGTGGCCGAGGAGGCAGCGATCGCCCTTGCAATTGCCCACACGGAAGCTAAATATATACTCATAGACTCAAAAACTACACTACTAAATTTCGCACGTGGGCGAGTTCATGTTTCTGCTTTCTTCATACTGACCTCGCCCACTGCCAACCCGCCCCGCCACGTGGAGCTTATCTGAGTGCCTGCGCACTCGGGGAACCCTGACAACGACGCCGCCAACAGCTTAGCCCGAGGTCTAATACGCCGACCACGGGCGGTCCGCACGTCGGAGTTCTGCCTGGAGCGCATGCACACGTTTAAAGGGATGACTCAGGCCTACCGGGTCGAGAGACAGATCTACCCCCTACCTCCCTCCTCCCTCAGCAATCACCACCAAACACTATGGCGCCGCCTCCAGACGCGAACCCTCCCATCCCCTTACATTAGGTCCCGTTACCACCCCACTCTTACCGACCCCTCCTACACCCTTTGCAACCACCCCACTGCCACCCTCGCCCACATTCTATTCCAATGCCCGGCGGATCCTCCCCCGCGGGGTCTGGAGCACTTCACCACCTGGGAAGAATGGGAGACCCTGCTACGCTCTAAGAACTCGGTCTGGCAAAAGACCGCCACAGACCGAGCTTCTGACGTCATGAACCGTAGGAACATGAACGTTTGAGTGTAGTGGGGCCTTGCGGGGGCCCAGGGGCCTGCGCGCCCCGAACTCCTCTGTTAAAATAAATGTTTTTACTACTACAACAGATAAATGTTCGGTGGCAAGCTGGCTCCCGCCGCAAGCGGCGGGGGCTAGCCTGCCACAGAATTTTATCTGTTGTAGGCCCTCCTTGCACTCGCCACCGTTTCGATGGTAGAAGATGGCTGTTGTTGCGGCGCGCGTCTTTCTCTCCCTCTTTTTTTTCTTTCTTTGTTTTCTCTTCTGCGGGCGATTAGCACGCGCACGTGCACTACACATCAAATACAAAGGAAACCATTCGGTTGCTTACGTAGATGCGGCCGAATATGAAGAGACGGACCGCGGTTTCGCAATTTGTGCGGTGACTGGGGCCCGTTAGTCCACGCCTACCAAAATCTTAGCTTCAGCTACTGTACGCGCCAGAACATCCGAGGCTGCAGAGGAAGCAGCCATCGCGCTGGCTATCGCTTCTACCGAAGTAGATGTTATAGTCAGTGATTCCAAAACAGCCGTACGGAATTTCGGGAGGGGCCGTCTGTCGGCTGCCGCCAGGAATATCCTTAAAAGCTACCGTCCAGTCCCTGGTAGGACGATAGAACTGGTATGGGTTCCGGCTCACTCGGGCAATCCCGGGAACGAGAAGGCTCACGAATATGCCCGAGGTTTCGTCGGCCGGGCGATGAGCACCTCGTTTCCCGCGGGTGTGAGGGAGGGCTTGCTCTCGTTCCATGATATAACTCGCCATTTTAGCCTGGGAAGGCGCATCTTCCCTCCACCACACAATTCATTAAGCAAGGCCTAGGAGATATTCTGGCGCCAGCTACAAACTCGCTCCTTCCCCTGCCCCAAAGTTTATTCATATATATTCAAAGAGCATGTTGACCCTGAACGCAAAGAGTGTGGCGTCGACGCTACTTTAGACCACATTACATGGGCCTATCCGCCACCCGCCTATCGCGGCCTATCCGCCACCCGCCGATTTGCTGCCAGCTCCATCTCTGGAGGAGTGGGAGGTCGGGCTGCGCTGCTCGGACCCGGCCATCCAGGCTCGGGTCACTGAGTGGGCCGAAGAGATCGCCGACAGGACGCAACTGTGCCAGCAATCAAACTGAACCTCTTAAAGCCGATGAAATGAATGTTTTCCCATCCATCCATACTGCCAACCTCGGCGGCTGCGTTTCGATGGAGGCGAAACGAAGAGGCGTCTGTGGGCTGTGCGATGTCAGCACACGTTAAAGATCCCCAGGTGGTCGAAATTACTCCTCCACTACGGCTCCTCCTTCTCTCTTTCCACTTTCACTGCCATCTTCCTCCCTTCCCTTACGGCGCGGTTGAGGTGTCCACAGAAACAAGTGAGACAGTTACCGCGCCTTGCGTTGTCCTTGCGTTTGTGTGTACTTCTGATGCTTTGTGTTGTTACCTGCTCTGCTGTCTTCTTCCAAGAGACTGAAAATGGACTTAAAACGCACACGCTAGAGAGATCCCAGCCACCGGAAATGATATTACATACTCGAGGTTGACCCAAATGTTGAAAGCCCACGAGAGCCTTATGAAGACGTCGAGAAAGAAAATGCACAATAGAAGGTATGGGAAGAGAAGAGCGACACTAGAATGACAGATAGAAGAGTGCACGAACTAAGTTCAAAGTCAGCACTGGGGACCGATTTGCGATAAAATGAATGCAAAGCTTGGGTGTAAATACATATGACATCCTTTTCCCCACTTGCTAGCTCCAAGAAAACCTGAGACGGCAGCACAAAGACAGCTGAAAAGATTCGTTGACGAATACCAGGGCACAGCTGAAGATCTCATAGGGGAACTGAAGAACAAATACCTTAACAGTGAGCAGGCCTATGGGATGGAGGCCGAGGCCCCCGTGACTAAAGACAGGCGAAGCGACAGCGCAGAGAACGCGTATCGCGAGAGAACGTGTACCACGTGACGCATTCAGAACATGTCACGCGCTAGGAAAAGAAGCAGTGGCGACATCTGTGACAGATGACTGTACCCTCACGTGAGGACTGCACCTTGTGAACCCTCCTTTCCATCTGACAAGGCTAGAACAATCTGACGAGTCCACAGAGGCACTTAGCACTCGCGTCCAGGTCCCGAAGAGAGAGCCATGCTCTGGTTCAGCAGCTTGGTCATAGTTGATGAAGTGCCCTCTACCTCGAACGCGGTTCCCATTACCAGTTCCGCCGACTCCAACCTGGAGGTCTTCGCGATAGGCCAGAGGATCCTGTTTAGGCCACGGCGTCCTGGATCTGTCCGCCACAGTCTCTGCGACGTCGCGTTGCTCAGTGAGGAGGCGAGAAAGGCCACGGCAGTGGCTGGGACCCAGGCAGACGCATCAATGTCCTCGTCAGCACGCGTATCCAGAGACCGAGAGGAGCAACGGCAGCAGTCATTGGCTCACCAGGTATGGCCCAAAAGCGCGGCTATAAGAATTTTCATTACGAGCTCGCTCACATTGGAACGCCTCCTCCCTCGGCTCTTGCTAACTGCTTCAGTGAGCTCTTGCTACCGCCTACAGGTGCTGTGCCACAGTAGAGTGAGAGTAACCCTTCTATAAGTATTATTTGCATTCCCATTCAGCTTATGCGGGTTTCAAAACGTTGTTCCTAGGCCAATCATCCGCATTTAAATAGCAAACTTCCATTTTGTTTTTACTGGCCTCTTATTGAGGACACGAACGTGTTACCTTCATTATCTATGCCACACCCATTACCTTCATTATTTATGCAGTCTTTTCTTCGACAGACGCTCATCTCGCTGCTACAGACGCCGGGGTGGCTGCTGCAGACGCCGCATACTGGGGTGGGGCCCCCGGGAAACCGCAGCTAGCACGAGCTGCCTCGCATGCTATATTTGAAAATATTGCTGCGAAATATAATATGCACTAATTGGCATAGTTACCCTGTAGAAGGTGACCTATGCACCTCTAGCGGCCGCAGCCGGAGACGATTGTTTGCACTGCAGTGCAGAGTTACCTTTCATTGGCTTGGCATGGAATTTGGAAATTCCATTTAGAGCGCTATTCATGTAAAATCCTGAAGGTCATGATGCGTTGAAAGTTGACCTCTAATAGGCCTGAAGTTGACCTCTAATAGGCGTTCTTAGGCGCGTGCGCCGCACCGTGCGCGGGTGCTTGTTACAAGGATCTAGATAGCGCTGTCACAGCACGCTTCAGTTGTGGAGGAGGGGAAGAGTAAAGATGGTATTCCAGGGAGGAGAAAGCCGTTGTTTGGGTGGTGCAATTGCAAGGCGCAGTATTTGTCAGGGATCTGTATCGACACCTGAACCGAGCCATAAGGGAAGAAAATTGTAATATAGAGGTGAATAGCTGCTTAGTAGAGGGCTCCTGAATACTTTCGACCACCTGGGGTTCTTTACCTGCACTTACGTACAGCAGCATCTGTCTCTACCCGGGCGCCTTCATACGAACGCCGATCTAGGGTGGTGACAACTCAAATAGGAGTGGCACGTGCGGGCGCTTGATTCGATGGACTAGCCACCGAATCGGGCTAACAGCCTTTCCTAAATTGTTGACGAATTTACCATTTTTCTAATAAAATAAAAATAGCTGCAGGGTCCAATAGCTAGGGATCACAAGTCTCTGTTCACAATCGCTACTGAGTGAGCAAAATCAACAAATTTAAGATCAGGACCACCTTTGTCTTGTATCACCTATTACTCCACATTTAATTCGGCATCGGAACGGAGTGGCGTCCGTGTGCTGTGCGATGTCAGTGCACGTTAAAGAACCCCAGGTAGTCGAAGTCCTCCCCTACGGCGTCTCTCATAGCCTTAAGGCTGTTTCGCATGATGCGACGCGCACGAAAAATTTCGGTCCAGTCGCAGTGTCGTTGCGGCGCAAATCGCAACAGCCCTTTCACGTGTTTGCGGCACCAGCGATTTCTGTCGGTGCGGCACCGAACGGCGGCACCATCATATTTTACCAACAATAAAGGTAGAACACGCGTAAGATTAAATGTAGTATTTAATTTGTTTGTTTTTTTTTATCGAAATATAAAACACTTTATGCAAAATAGACATTTTTAACTTTTTCGTTTTGTACGCAACTACGTACAATATTCACATCAGGCTGAATTCCATAGACTGGCGGCCGTCTCGTTCGCAACGCATCGCTGCGACGGTAGCGGCGTGCACTTCTGTCGCTGTGCGGCTGAAATCGCACACTGCTGCGGCGAGAATCGCATCATGTGAAACGGCCTTTAGTCGTTTTGGGACGCTGAACCCCACAAACCAAACCAAACCAATTCGGCAGCGTTCAAACTCTCTGGAAATTAGGAAGCATACTTTGCTGCACTATTCTTCAATGCACTCTTCAAAAAGTAACGGAAAATGACCTATATGGGTGTTCTGTAAACATAAATATTTGCGGAGATTTTTCCGCCACTTACTTCTGGGACTCCGGCTTTCGTCTCGTACCCGAGCAAGTGGCGCCTCCCACGTGTGTAGTCTTAGCGGTGTTTTAAAAATAGCTGCCTTTGAAATGTCGCTGCATACTTTCACAATCTTTTCTAGGAAGACGATTTAGCTCTTCACCAATGAATGCGTCCATGACAGATTATTGCATAAAAGCTTCCATGTTTTCCTAATGCCACAAACCTCATTTTTCACAGTTGGCTCTGGTCTGCAGCGCCCACGAGTGCCCTCTTTTTTGTAGACGTTATGTTGCTATATAGGATGTGAATAGTTCATTTCTTCTTTTTATACCAATCTTCAGTCACTTTATATATTGATGCGGGTAACGAACATCAGCTGATTAGCTTTCGCTAGGCCTAGTGATATAACCTCCCATTATTAAATTATGTGTAGATTAAACTTTATGCCACATTATGAAGTCCTGTATCGTTGAATAGCTTATGTCGAGTATAATAGCGTTGTGTCTAAATGACATACTGTTATTTTTTGTATCAAATAAATATTACAATTCGCCATCCTCTCATATCGTCTTCACAGGCCAGGTGTTGTAAAGCTTGAAAAAAAAAAGAGTAATTAAAAGCAACTGTAGGTTTCGATAGTAAAAGGTCTTTCTCGTACACATGCAGGATCCCGGCGGCATGCAAGTTTTTTCCTGCCAGGTTGACCCTTACCGCACCGGGAAGGAACGGCCGCTGCTGAAGATCGGAAAATTCGTCACGTTCTGTGCTTGGATATCTATAATGCGTCCAATCGACGGCCAAGGAACAGGGGCCGCGCCGTCACTCCACTACCATAAGTACGCCCGCAGTGTGCTGGTCTTTGTGATTTCCGCGCTACGAGCCGAGGTCATCGCCGCTGTCACCCTGGAGATGGATCAGCTGACGCTGAAGGTCAATCCGGAACAGAAAACCCTGCGTACGTCCGCAAGAACGTTGACTGAAACTACGCCTCCGGGCATTGTTACCAGCCGCTGGTTGCCTCTTCTCAACGAGGACTTCAGATCGACACGGCGCGTTTGTGCTGACTGTCAACTGCAAGGGGAAAACTCCGGTCTGTTGGAGGTGCTGACCGTCAGCCTGAGCCTTCGCGCGTTCGGAGAGTTTGGTTGGATGGCCGACAAACAAATTGCAGGTGGGCCACTTGAGATCATGCATGTTCCTTTGTAAGATGACACCCACCGCTGCCGTTTTAAATAAAAGGTCGCGCCTCCTTTCCAAAATCCAAGGCGCTGAGGCTCTTGTTCAGAATGGTCAGTATTGGTTCAGGAATGATTCAGGAATGGTCGCGGCAAGGCGCATTATAATGTTAGAGTAGAACGACGTTTGAGTGTGGCGTTCGAAAAAGCTGGTGTTAGAACCTGCAGCCGCTTCTGGATTTTTTTATTGTGCTTTGTTTTTTGAAGGTAAAATCTTGTCTCGGTAATGACGACCGTCTGTTGGCATCGCGTGCGCCCAGAACCTGTCATATGTGTGTATCAGCAGTGACACTTAGAAAAGAAACGATTGCCGCAATTCGCATTCTAACCCGCACCAGTACGAATTAATCAGCTTCCGCGGACCACGCACGAGAGCACTTTTCTATCGCCAAAGCCGATCACGTCCCGTTTAAAACTGCGACACACACTACAGCGCTGTACAGTGACCATCGCCGTCTTCATTAAATTCAAAATCATCCGCTACTTAATTTACCCAGGAAAAATAGACGACGATTATTGAACCTATTTCACCCATAAATCTCTCTCATCCCATCTAAGAAAGGGAATTGCTTCCTTGCTGCACCTTCTTCATGCCATAGGCTTTGGAAAAGAGATCGAGACTGAGGTACTATTAAGTGTAAACATTGGAAAATAGTTTCGGGTCGAGTGTGAGCTTTCTAAGTTGTTCATTTGCACCACTACCGACCTGTTGCATTTCGGATCAAAAGGTTTGTTGTGGGGTTTAACGTCCCAAAGCGACTCAGGTTATGAAAGACGCCTTAGTGGAGGACTCGGGAAATTTCGACCACCTGGGGTTCTTTAACGTGAACTGACATCGCACAGCACACGGGCGCCGTGCTTTTCGCCTCCATCGAAAAGCGGCCTCCAAGCTCGGGATTCGATCCCGCATCCTTGGGAACAGTAGTCGAGCGCCACAGCCACTTCGCCACCCCGGCGGGGGATCAGAAAGAAGAGATTTTCACGAAAGTTTCGCTGTCCTAAGCTCGGCACAGTTTGCAGCAATGCAATCAAATCTCGTGAAATAAACAGATGAGTGGGCTAGGTTCAGAAAATCAAGGATTTGCGCATTTTGGGGCAACAGAATATTGTATGCCGATTTAAGTTTTCGATATCAGCTTTAACCGAGAACAGTCAAGTACTTAGCTAGTAGTGCATAACTAGCTAACTGCTGAATAACAGTTCTACTCAGTCGTAGCTTAAAATTCAGCTGAATAGGAATGCCAGGGACGCGGTGCGAAGTTAATATAATTAAATAAGCTGAGTAGCGCCATCATTTGAGGTATTGCTCTGTTACATTAAGCGCCTCTTCAAGCCATTTTCGTTCACTGCCTTCTAGCTAAACACTCCGTTTGCTATCATCGCCAACAATTATTCGATAAAGTAGGTTCGTCAAACGCACGGAGAACACCGACACAGAGATAGGCATGTATGTTACGAAATATCTGTGTTCTAGGTGCCACGATGAGAGGGAGGCTGTTTATTGTTTCCACTATCAACGCGCGGTCAACGACAAAGCATTGCAGAACGACACCATATCAACTTATTTCTCGAAAGAAAACTTAAACTAGTATTCTTGCTGTCCGACTATCTGATTATTGTTCCGTAATTTTTAGCAGAGAATCAAACTTATTCCGCAAAGCCTCATTCACGTACAATTTTCACGTAAATTATTGCAGAAAAAACTGTTCAAGTCAACATAACTATTTTCAAGTTCTAAGCTATATTTTGCGAAGCAAGCTTGCCATATTAACCCCCCTCCCCATCCCCCCCTCACACACACAGGAAAAGATATTCTCTTCAGGAATAATTATCCAGAATATTATTGGGAAAAAAATTAAAACAACGAAACGCTTTTGAAACCGGAGCGAAGCGCCGCCATCTTTCATGGTAGGCTGAAATAGATGTGCGTTGCCTTATTCCAAGTGTCCAAATTACACCGTGCACAATTAAATTTCTAAAAATTCGGCGTCCAGATGCAAAAAAAAAAAAATAGAGGGTCTCTTAGATGGCTCAACACAAGAATGGCGAAAGCCTACTTTTCCTCTCCTATCATCGGCCTCTCATCGGCGTTCGTTGCAGTGCTGCACATGATTGATTTACAGGAAAGTAAAGGCGCATTATCTGTCGCCCTTTCTCAGGCAAGTGTGAATTTGGCGGCACACCATCGCTCCTGTTGCATGGCGTTCCTTGGCGCGCGTTCAAGCGTGGTTTGACGACGGCAGGAATGGAAGACAAGAACACATCTCGTTGAATCGTGCGGAACATAACAGATCTGGCGCACAACTCTCGTGCACGGGATTTTGTTCCATGAGACTAGAATGGTTTTCGCCTTAATAACTGGCAGTCACATTCTGTAAGTTTATGACTACGGGCGTGCGCACGTGTGTGTGTGGACCTCCAGACGCCCTAATCTGCCGCTTATATACATTTTTTTGGCACCCAGATGTGAAGATGGAGGCTACTCCTCAGGCCAGGGTTGTGGACTTGGACCTGTACTCTGTTGTTCGTCAGGCACACATGAATCTCCTCACACCATTCGAGCCTCGAGAGGGCCTCTGTGATGGAGAAGACGCGCAGGCACTTGAAGGTAAGTGCCATTTCCGCGGCATGCCTTTTATCTTTTCTTTTTCTGTCCGGCAGTGCGTAGAACTCCGGCAGTTCGTCAGATTGGGATTGGAAAACATTCATTGTCAGCACTGAGCCCTACTCCAACACACTGGGAGCCGACTCAGTTTATTGTCTTCGTCTTAACTCCTAACAGCCACAATAAGGTCAAAGCCCATGCAAGTGTTCCGCGTTAGCGAGGCCAAATTGTACTGCTTATCCTTGAAGACAATAAAAAAGGCAACTCATGCAGACGGCAATGGACGCTTTTTAGAGTATTTCCCTTATTAATGACAGCTTTCTTTAGGATATCGCGCTTTTTTTTATCGCGCTGAGGCGGGGAAATTTTTCACATATGTGCCTCTCTAAGGGGCCTACGCTGGTGCTCGGCAGTCTATACTTGAGGAACGCAATTATTAAATGTGTGCAAGAGTTATAATTATAAACACGCAAATAATCATTACTGGAACCGCTTTACCATCTTGTTGCTGAAACACTATATAGTTTTGAAGATACAACACTGCAGGCGTCTACACTCTGAGACACAGGTCGCGAGTCGACACAAGCAGATCAGGAAGTCAAACCCCGTGCTATCACATGCGATAGTTAAATTGACCAGTCGTTGAGACTACATTAAACCTATCTTTCAGATGGCAATTCACACACACAAAGCGTTAGCGGCGGAGCTAACGCTTTCAGCCTGGAACAAAGGAGAATTTTCCAATCGACGCCTCAGGGAACTAGACCCTGGGCTGCGCCTTCGTGTTCCCCTAACAAAGGGCGGCGCGAAACAACACTGATGTGCCGTATGTGGCTCGGTGTTGCATTCACCAAAAAACACGCTTATGTGATGAGAATGGCGGATAGCCCTAACTGTGAAAGATGCGGCTGCGAAGAGACCACACAGCATCTCCTTTGCGAGTGCCCTGCTTTTTCAAGCGAAAGATATGCGCTGCGTTCGGCTCTGGACCATCTTGACAGCCGTCCTTTCACAGAGGAGAAAATCCTCGGCCCATGGCCACAGAAGGCGTCTAACGGCAAAGCCTTCAAAGCACTTACGTTTAATGAGAGACACAAACTTGATTGAGAAACTGTGACTGTGCTCCTCGCCGCCTTACCTTTCCTATCTTCCCTTCTATCTTTCTCCTTTAAACTCCTCATTCCCCTTCCCCAGTGCAGGGTAGCAAACCGGAAGCTTTCCTGGTTAACCTCTCTGCCTTTTCTCTCTCTCCCCTTACAAAAATGGATATTGAATTTCTGTTACCCAAGTAATGTGTTTTTCATGAGTCATCAACCACTCAAAGGAGATTCAAGATTAGATGTGTTTTAACATCATATCCGCGGCAGACTTTCCTTTGAGATCACACATGAAGTTTTGTGCTTGGAAAACGCAACAGTATTTTTGGGTAGGATCTAATGTGGAAATACATTGACTTTCTCAAATGAGGAAATGTATACATCACTAAGTGAATATATATTATTTCTTTGTTAACTGCACACTTTCAGAGCCCTATGTTTTCATTTCTGATTAGCATATGTAGGATGTTGCCTAAGAAACAATTTTTATGTGTTTTAACATGAGATCCGCAACAGACTTTCATTTGAGATTACGCAAGAAGTTTTGTACTTGGAAAACACAACAGTATTTTTGTCTAGGAGCTAATGTGGAAATGCATTGACTTTCTCAAATGAGGGAAATTATACATCACTAAGCGAATGTATATTATTTACTATGTTTTCATTTCTGTTTAGCATGCACTGTAAAAACAAAAACAACTTTTTGGACATTTGTTTTATTCAAAACACGCTTACACCCGGCGTCTTGGGTGTTAGTGCCATTGCAAATCACTTCTTGCCAAGCGAATGGGTGCTGTGGTTGGACAATATGCTTGAGGGTGTTACGGGCAAGGATATTGTTGTGTACGCGAACCGACGCACTGCCACACCGCCTCCAAGCAAACGGACGCAAGGCCGCTCCATTTCCAATGCCTCCTCGCACCTGCGAGCAGGCCGTTTTGGAGAGGCCTGCGCCGACGACGACGCGCGGACGTAACCCGAGCCGTTCGTTGACTCGGAACTGGACCGTCCTGGAAGCATGTGCGCGACCAGGGCACGAGAAGCAATGCCTTCTTTATAATGCATGATATTTTGCGTGTTTCTTAAGCTTTCGAGCTCCTTCTTGCTCTGCGTATAGATTAGCCGAGCCCTCAGTCATCGCATCGCTTCCCGAAATGTTTAGATACAAATAAGATTTAGTTACCAGTAAAATAGTGTTGGCGCTGCTGCGCTTGCCGGTATTGAAGCTTGGTCGCACTTTTTTTCCTTAAAGGTTCAGCGAAAATTACGCCCAAGGTAGCAACCACCGAAGAGCCAGCGCTGATAAATTTGCCAGCGATGCCAAACTCGACATGTTAAAATGACTCCAGTGGACAAAATAGTACGCATAGGTATCCAGAACATTAGGTGCAAGTTCTAATGGTCAAGAAGTTGTAATTGTTAGAGCAGCCGCAATGGCCTGTACACTTCGAAACATGCTTCGAAACATTAAGTCCCATTCTTGTCAATGCAGTCCAGACATAAGAAGCAAATACGGTACCAACGTCACCAGTTCCCGAGTGGCCGAGTGGTTAGCGTAGAAAGCTAGGGAGTAAGAGGTAGCAAGTTCGAATCGCGCCAGAGGTGGTGTTCTTTTTTTTCGCTTAGTTTTCATTTTTTTTATTTTTTAGCTTTTTTTAATGTAGTTGAGGGGCTTCGCTATGTTTTAGCTTTTACTTTTTATCCAAAAGTGAAAGCCATGAGGCGCTCATTGGTCAACACACAAGAAATGCACACATTAAGTACCAACCAGAAGCACGGTGGCCAACTTTCTTGTGAAACTCATTAAATATGCATCAAGAGAATGTATAGAAATGTTAATGTGCATGATGAGAAATGTAATTAACATTTAATCAGAAACTCATTAAGCTTTTTTGTAAGGGTCTCTCTCTCTCTCTCTCTCTCTCTCTCTCTCTCACATCGGGAGATTTTTGTCGCTGATCAGTGCACGGTAGAAAAAATACAGCGAAGCATTTTTCGGCTCACGGGCCATGGCACATCGCGAATAATACGCCAGCAACAATTATCTTTGCTGCTCCTTTCTCCGGAAGGGGCTGGCCGCTGCCATGCACCGCAAAATTGCTAGCTGCGCCATCTTGATAGATGCATTTTTATCATTTCGTCAATGGCGAAGAGCTCATTTATCGTTTATTTATATTTTAATCTCTCTGCTAATCGAGAGTACTCGCTGGCATCGCATCATTGCCCGTGTGTGTTGTTTGTTGCTCGCCGTCGGCGATAGTACACACCGCACCTGGACGCATTCTTTCTTTTTTTCTCTACCCATGAGTCCTTTTTCCTCTCGGCAGAGTGATACAGCTACAGCGCCTTACTTTTTAAGGTGAAAGCATTTAATGGCTCATACTGTCACGGACAGTGTGCCCCTCTTTTGCGGCGGCTGTCGCGTGGCGTTCCTTGGCACGCGTTGAAGTGTGGGATTGCAGATGGCAGGAACACTAGACAAGATGAGACATCTGGAGGAACGGCGCAGTATCTGTCACACTTTCTTCGACAAGTGTGCGTTTGGATGGTACGCCATGGCTCCTGTCCCGTGGCGTTCCTTGGCGCGCGTTCCAGTGTGGGATTGCAGATGGCAGGAACGCTAGACAAGATTACTTTTCAGGCTATCGCCTTTCACTACTTTAGTCGCTATAGTCCATAGAGTTCCTTACACTACCTAGAGGGAAAGCTGAGGGCGCTGCACTTCAGCCACCATGGGCGCGCTAAGAATCATGGGCCGGTGTGCTACTTGTTGCGGGACAGTCGGGTTTTCTCGGGTACGTGGAGTGGCGTTACTGCGATGTTTCTTTTTCGTCATCATCATCATCTGAAGGTGCGTACATAGACCGCGAAAGCCATAGTAGCGAAGGCGCAAATGCAGACGTCGTCAATAAATGGTTTGTTTCCCGAAATTCCACTAAAAACTTTCTTAAGTGATTGTAAAACCATAAATATTTTCATAACGTTTTTTGTATTTCAAAGTTTGGGTATTAGGTGCGAAATATGGGTATTTGTGCTGCTGAAAACTAAGCCAATAGGAGAAAGAGCCATCGCTTCTATTGAATAAATCTCACACTGACATGCTGTTTCTTTCTCTTTTTGCAATTTATAGTCACAATATTTAATCTTAGGACATTATTTACGGTCGAACAACGTTTATCTTTGGATTAGTTTTGGCCAAAAAATGTGGTTCTGCACTCGGTAGCTCTCCGGCCCATGATGCTTTGAGCGCCCATGGTGGCTGAACTGGCCGTCTGGAAACTCCATGTAAACTCCCATAGACGGCAGCACAGCTTTCCCTCTAGGTAAGAGTAAGAAACTCTATGCTATAGTCCCTCGTAATTTCTTTTTACCCCATTTTTCTGCAGTCTAAAGGGACACAACAGGCATTAGAGAAACATGGATGTTTTCTTTACGCTTCAACACCATTACCTAAGTGGACAACACCTGGGCAGTTCAAAGATGTCGCTTGCCTTCGGATTTGGGCAGCCTTCCTTGTTGTCTCAATGACCCCCTTTCTGAAGAGTGTAAACTCCCTTTCCCATCACAAGAGAATACAAATAAATGTATTCACTCTTGCTGTTGAGCGTAAGACTGAACTCCAGTATTCTACCTCAGCGAACACCGGACACGTACGGTGCCGTGTTCAATCTTCAGTTTAAAGGCTGTGCCAGTTTAAAGGCTGTGCTTGAATAGCCATTCGCCAGGCCTTTTGTGCCGTACCTGAGGTGCATTTGGTTTTATTCTCATTTACAAAACACGACCGCCAACTATAAAGAGCTCGGAGCTTGGAAGGACGGCAAATTAAATCGCAAGGAACAGTTCTGCTTGCACGAGAATGTCAATGCGACTTTTCTCTTTGCAAAGTTTTCAGCGCGGTATCTGGTTTATAGTAACATTGATTTGAGGTGAGTGCTAGTTCCTTGTTTTCGAACTTAGCGTACCTCGCTCAGGAGGTTTGGACATACGGTGAAAGCCATTTAGTGGTGATGAGCCACATCCTGCTTGCAGTACTTTCTATACACTACCCTCAGAAAAAAAAGTACTTCGCGCTTCCTTTTTTTTCTAGCCCTTCGATTACAGGAAACAATTTCTAATCGCAGAAAGACAAGGCAGGGAAGGGAAGTTTTTATTGGTCTGAATAAGCCACTTGGAAAATGACTCATTTAAGGAGCTTCGCATTGTCCGCTGAAGTAATTCCGAGGAAGAACTGCTTCATGTCTTTACGAATAATTGAATATTATTCGTTCTTTCGCAGGGTAAGCTGCCGAAGCGGCGTATTCCGCCTCCGCACACAAGCAAGACGCCGTGGGACAGGTCAAGCCACCACGGAAGACATCTCGGAAGATGACGCGGAGAACCTGAACGGTGACGCAGACGCGGAATGGTCCGACTTGGACGCTGAGAGTATTCAATCCCAAAGCGGCATAGACATAAAAAGCGACGTGTACACCATTAGGACTGAATGGGATACTGACAGCGAGCAAGACCTATACGAGTACGCATATGTGAAATGGAGCGCGCCTACCAGGCTATGTTCAGCGTGTACTCTGGCAACTAAACACGAGGATCTTGCAATCGCGATAAATGCACATTCGTAGATGTTGAATATACGTTTGAAGTAACACGAAATGTCATATTGTATTAATGGACGAATATAACCTCTGGCAAAGACTGATCTTAATCGGCGAACGCTGCAGCGTATGCCAGGAAATGATTCACGTGGTTCTATGATTTTTGTCGAAATAAAACATTTCTTAGGCGAGTTTTTTGGTCGTTCGGCTGATCATTGGCTTTTATCGACAAGAGTAGAATGAATGAATGAATGAATGAATGAATGAATGAATGAATGAATGAATGAATGAATGAATGAATGAATGAATGAATGAATGAATGAATGAATGAATGAATGAATGAATGAATGAATGAATGAATGAATGAATGAATGAATGAATGAATGAATGAATGAATGAAATTTTATTTGTTGCGCAAGGCCTGAGGCCGTAGTTAGGGGATGATGAACATTGCCATCCACCATTTTCGATTGAACCACCTCAAGAACGCCAGTCACCGTCGGCTTCATGACACCACCCCTCAAGGTTTTCTTGCCGACACTCCCAAGCTATCTCGGGCTGAAGTTTTCATTATTAAGCTTTGTGATAATGTTGCATACACTCCTCACATTCTCCACAAATGGCCAGCACCGCATGGCCCCGATCGCTACAGCCGATTTCGCAAAATCTACAAATGAATCTGAATTAGTGCGGAATTACGTTCCACCAGAGTAAAGATGGAAACAAGCCGCTGGTGGGTGCCCTCTTAAGCCATTGGTGCCCCACGCTACTGGAACAGTTTCTCGGCAATGCTGGTGGAGAAAATTGCTTTGAAAACGAAACTTCACTACGTCATAGATAAGCAAAGGTCAGCCTGGCGAGCCACTTGACCTTCAACGAGCCAAAGGTCACAGTGTTGCTACATAGCTTAGCCACGGTACCACGTATGGCCCACCAAGTATGGTATACCACCACTTGATATCTGACCTTATTTCACATTTGAAGGAAGATAACGTTTTCTCTTGTAGAATGTGTCCTCAACTCCATAGTCTAGACACTTCAATGGCTGCTAACCTATGAACCAAATTCAAGTCTAAGGCTATATAAAGCAAAAGCAAGCAAAACGATTATTTCGCTTCGCCTAACTAGGTTTAGCGTGGTTTAACCTCAGCCGGTCATTTCATGGTAATCTAAGAGAATATGTGCACGGATGTGTCCCACACCGCTGGAATATTAGTAAGTTTATTTGTGCTTCAATGCACTGCAAGGATCCCGGTGGTTGTTTTCCCAAGTATTGCTTATTGTACTGCTACATCCATCAGTTTATGATACGGGACTTTACAAATTATAATTCATTTAATGCAAAAATAATTTCGGAGCCGCCAGAGGCGCGCAGTCGGCAGAAAACGGGGAAAGCATATTAGTTAATGATACTGCAACTAAATAATAGTTGCAGTATCAAAACCCTTGTTGCCTGAAATTACCGAAGCCCTCCATTACACCGTCCCTCATAGACTGAGTCGCTTTGGACGCCGTTTTAGGATGTTACGCCCAACAAGACCAAGCAAAATACTTTGATACGAGGTTCTAACTAGAAGTCAGTTTATCAGCTTACTATAAAAATACACTACATCTCCTTGCTGACGTCCGCCATCACTGATATATCCATGCGCGTCGATATATTTAACCTAAAAACCTCGAAAAGGGCTTGCAAAAATTTTGCTGGTGGGATTTCCTGAACCACCGCGTTTACTAGCATGTTATCCTGCTGCTAAAATGAAGACGCGGCTCGAGCTCGGGTCAACACATCAGGGACAAATATAATAATAAATTGGTTCACAGGAAGTGAAAGGCGCAGTAACTGTCACACTTGTTGTGTGGACACCCGAACCGCGCCGTAAGGGAAGGGAGGAGCGTGGGAGTGAAAGTGGAAAGAACGAGGAGCCATAGTGGAGGGCTGCGGAGTAATTTCGACCACCTGGGGATCTATAACATGCGCTGACATCGCACAGCACACGGACGCCACTTCGTTTCGCCTCCATCGAAACGCAGCCGCCGAGGTCGGGTTCCAACCCGGGAACTCCGGCAAAGTAGTCGGGCGTCTTACCACTGCACCCGACTACTGTGCCGGAGTACCCGGGTTCGAATCCGACCTCGGCGGCTGCGTTTCGATGGAGGCGAAACAAAGAGGCGTCGTGTGCTGTGCGATGGCAGCGCACGTTAAAGATCCCCAGGTGGTCGAAATTACTTAATTGTTCTCGTTGCGTCTCCAGCCAAAAGCGGCAAACCACACTCAGCTCGTGCGCACGGACTAAACTTGGCCTCGATATACATGCGGAAGCATCCGTGGTGCCATATATCACTTTAGGCAAAGCTTCTCTATCCGTGTTGTCATTGCTTGTATCAGAACTTATTCGTCTCTTCAGTATGTTTGCCGAATCAGTGGACGCCGCAAAGGTGCTGATTTGAATGAGCGTTAACCTGTCTATCGAAAGTAAAGAGCCCCTATAAGATCTGCTTCTGGGTCGTACAGTGTGGCTTGTTGTGCACTGCTAGCCTTCGCAATTGCATGGAGAGAATAGCTCTCGTTTCTTGCTCCGGAGCTCAGTATTTCTATCGATGATACAAAGGTCCCACCCACATCAGAGCCCAGAAGGAGATGTCTCGGTATGTATGTGTATACATATTTACAAAGGCATTTCTGACTGGCTATTGCGTAAGAAAGCTTTCCAAGGCCCACGCTGAACCTCGGCACTTTCATTCCACTACATTTGAGTACTCCCATTTCTTGCGTGGCCGTAGTAAATTTTTTGTAAGCCCTCCGCTCTGCTCCTTTTTTTACGGAGTTGACACAAACATATGCCCACCTGGAAGAATGCCGCCCGTCGGATAGTACCTGCTTTCTGTTTCTGCAAATTAACAGCAACGCCGCGAAACTGATGGTGGCAATAAATATAGGCTTATTCCCCGACGCCGATGGCACGACGGTATTTGTGAATGGGTGGCTTCCAGTGCGCTTTATATCTGGCTGTATGGATAAATCGCTTGCCTGCGTACTGGGGTTCCCTCGCCAACCCCAACCCTGATATCGATCACCGAAGAATAAAGAGTCCCTAGCCTGAATATAAACAAGATAGCGCGTTTTTTAATTCCAGCATTATAGGCGCGGTTAACTCCCTTAGAGTGAGACGGCGACCTCGGCTTTCCTCTTTTCAGGCCATGGTCAATTTTTACCACTGCACCAATGCTACATGCTCATCGCAGTTGACGCATAGTCGCCCCTATTCGAGTAGGTTCTTCCAGCCTTACTTACAGTCAGCTCCATGGGGCTGTCTCTGGATCACAATGGCCTCCATCTAAAGTAAACATGTACTTTCTGGCATAGAGATCGGGAACGTGTTCTGAGCTTTGAGGCATTGCCATAACAAGAAGCATGTGCGAAAGTTTAAAGGAAATCCCCACACTACGCCCTTCCATAGTTTGGTCACCATGTGATTCATATATTCTTGAACATGCCTAGCCGTTGACGTCCGAATATGCTCATCAAAGATCACATCCCCCAAGTGCATGCGCGATCGCAGCGTTCGGTAGTTAATGTGTCCGCGTATTTGCGTCATCAAGGACTTGATCTATCGCCAAATAAAAGTGTTGGTTTTGCTTTTATACGCGATGTGACAAACCATATCTTCTTAGGTGTTACTATGGATGGCGACATATCCTGGATGAATAGTAAGGTTTACATCTGGTAAATCCTGGTGTCCGTCTGAACTCGCCTTACTTCATCTGTACCGAACGCTGGTTTTAGGTTAGCTAAGGTATAGTGCAGCGCTTTTTTCGCGGATAATACAAAATGTGGTGCGAGTACTTAAAAGCACTCAGCAGCGTGCTTTGAGAGTTTGCTTGAGTGTACCATGTAAGGCTTCAACATGGAGCACATTTTATGAGGTCCGCGCTTGCCCAACCAGCATTTATTTCCAGCATGAACCACTACTAGTGCATTTCAGTAATGTAATCAACCCCTCCCCCCCCCCCCCCCCCCCCCCCCCTCCCTCCCAGCCTATATTAGAAGAACGCGCCCAGACACGGCCTATTTGAAGGCCATCCGGACACCACTCAGTGTGATGGCGACAGAATACATGACCCACCAAAGTAAAGTGGCGGCTTTACGGACGCTTCAAAAATAGCGCGAGAGAATATATTCCATTTTAGGTACCATTGTGGAATGTTTTTGCATACAAAAATCTGCAATATCAGCGGCAACACAGGCAAGAGGAGACAACAAATGACTAGGGCACAGCAACGATGATAGAAAGCAATAAACTTGTCATTGACTCCTGTAAAGCGTGAAGCATTCTTATGATGCGGCAAAACCTCTTAATAATGCAGGCACAATGAGCAGGAGGCTATTCAGGCGATAGCGTCAATGTTCTCGCGTGGTACAAAATCAGATTTCAGCGTGGTTTTCCGTGAAGTAAAAATCCTGATTGGTCGCAATGGCGTTTATATCACAACCACATCGCCTTTCGCTGAAATTTCAAACACCCCACAACTCTCATGTTTAATGTGCCGCGATGGCCGCTTTTTGATGGAGATGAAAAACATTGATGGAGGTCAAAAGCCTTGTTAGTGCACGTTAAAGAACCACATGGGGTTAAAATTTCCGATGCCCTCCACTATAACCTTTCTTATAGCCTGAGTTGCTTTGGTACATTGAACCCCATAAACCAAACCAAACCAGTCGTGTTTAATGTAATGTCGCATGTGCAATGAAATTTATTAAAACACGGCGTGTAATGCAAACCATAGGTGAACATCTCTTAAATTATTCAATTTTAAGTAGTAATTCATTTCACATAAAAATATTTGCAAATTCTTTAGATCATTTGGCGGTATTCTAATGTACGACCTTTGATCGTAGTTAGACACGCTACTGACTGGGTCACAAACGTCACGCTTGTTCGGCTTGGGAACAACGGAGATTTACATGTGTGTCGCGTGGCATCTCTTATTACTGTATGCTAAGGAGTCTGTGTAATCAGAGAGGTAACTGTTACCGGAGCATTGGTCAGGCGGGTATACAAGTGCATGATAGCGTTTCGAATCTTATTTGCTTGACTTGGCACAGTGCTGCATGCGTGTAGTGTCCACCAAAACCTTCGTGATCTGATATACGCCGCTGTCCCAACAGATTATGTACGAGCAGTACAAATTTAACCGTGTGCTCGTTCCATTTTTCAAAGCAGAAGCAACGACTTTTCACTCTGTCTGTCGTCGTCCCTTCTTGTGGTTCGCGCTGCAATACAAGTTAGATATGAACCAACTAGCCCGCCAAGCAACCGTTCCGTATGGAACACTATTCTTTGTCTCCAGCATTATCAGTTCGGAGCGTGCGCTCGCAGCATAAAATGCTCCTTTTGGTATGCTTTATCAGCGTGGGAGCACCGTAGAGCCCCACGGTCCGCTATAGGCCTTTGCATCGGGCGAAGGAGTTGTCGAAATTCCTCCTCTGTGGACAGTCAGAAACCGGTTTCGCTGCAGCTTCCACAGTGCTCGCGCGCGGTGAACACGACGGTCCAGTGAACAATATGGCAGCGCCCAGGGAGCTCAAAATGCAAAGGTTCATAACCTAATATCTTTGTGGCTGAGCTCAAGTGTCCGTCTTTCTTTATCCCTCCGGGATGAGAGCCCAATTGACAGCATCACTGTACTTGTTATTTGTGGTTATCACGAGACTGGGCCACATAAGTCTCTGTACATGCGTGCCTCGTTCTTGCGCGAGATCAAGAACAAATTGCGGACCATTTCGCCAGCGAAATTTCTTAACATGATTTCAGAGAAATAAAGACTCATTCTACGACAGGTCACTTACAACGCTGCTTCTAGAAAGTCAATCTCAGCTGATAACAGAGGTGAAGACTGGGTTCTAGCGCACTCGCTGTTAAGGTCCCTAATTTCCCCGCGTCGTCAGGTCTGCACCCTTAATGATAATATTATTTCATTTTGCCTTGAGCAGTGGGAGACTCAGCTGTCAAGCCCCAGCCTGGAAGATCAGCGTAGTCTGGTCAACCGCACTCGGGGGATGGCTCGGGTCCACGGCTTTTTGGACTGAGGAGGCTGCCCACCTACTCCCCTGATTGTGCTGGGACAGGTAGGTCACCGCCGCTTGCGGTGGGGGCTAGCCTGCCACAGAAATTTTATCTGTTGTAGGCCGTCATTGCACCCGCCACCATTTCGGTGTTGGACGACGGCTGTTGTTGCGGCGCGCGTCTTTCTCTCCCTCTTCCTTTTCTTTCTTCTCTATTCTTTCTTCTCTATTTTCTCTTCTGTCTGCCCCGCCGGGGTGGTGCAGTGGTAAGACGCCCGACTACTGTGCCGGAGTACCCGGGAACGAATCCCGGCCTCGGCGGCTGCGTTTCGGTGGAGGCGAAACGAAGTGGCGTCCGTGTGCTGTGCGATGTCAGCGCACGTTAAAGATCCCCAAGTGGTCGAAATTACTCCGTAGCCCTTCACTACGGCCCCCCTTTCTCTCTATCCACTTTCACTCCCACCTTCATCCCTTCCCTTACTGCGCGGTTCAGGTGTCCACAGAAATCAAGTGAGACAGTTACCGCGCCTTTCCCTTCCTATAAATAAATCAGGCAGCGGAGGTGGCTCAGCTACAGAGCCAGTAGCAGGCCCGTGCATTTTCTTTTCCTTCTTCCTACAGCCACAACAGGCTGCCCACCTAGGGCTGATTATTTCACGCCTGCTCCGAATAAATGTTTGTCTCTCTCTCTCTTGCCTTGACTATTAAGCGGGAAACGCATGTGAGCGAAAAAGTGAGCGAAGCGACAAGGCGGCGCGGCGTAAGCGATCATGGTTCGCTCCGTCGCCTGCTGGGGAAGACGCATGCACGCGACAGCGTGAACCGAGCGAAACGGCGACAACGCTCTGTGTAGGTTGTGTGGCTGGGATTTGGCTGGCATAGTGGCTTAGTACACCGCAAAACTATTGTCAAATCCAACAACAGTCATAACGATTGCAAGAATTAAAGTTATTTTGCGACAACATGGCAAAGTAAAATGTATTTACAGCAAACCGTATCGAATGTGTGTGAACTTGCACTGTAATCGGCACGAATAGTCACGTGACCCCTTGTTTCTATTGTTGTTTCAGTTGCGATTAGACGTTCTTTGAATCCTTGGCTATCCACCATTGTTCGTACAAAGCGAAATGTTTACGCGGTAATGCACAATCAGCAAAATAAAGAAAGCGTGCAAAATGAGCGGCAGTGACGTACGGTTACTTCCGGGCGAACGAGCGAAATTTTCTATTTCGGCAGATCCGAGCGACGAGCCAAGCGACACATGCATTTCTGTTCGCGCGAAGGCTTCGCGCGACGCGTGCCGCCGTCGCGTTCGCGTGAGTTTTCGCGTGCATGAGATTCAGCCTTTAGCGATTCTTTAGGCTTCGTCCTAACCACGTGAAGCATCCTCCAGGGCCGCATTGCATTCCAGATCTCTGGGAGGTTTTGGCTTCCTGGAATTACGAGTCTGATAAATAAAAATAAGAGTATTCGCAAAACAAGTTACGGAAGGAATGATAGGCGTTATAGACAGAACATTGTGAACCAAAACTTTTTCTGTCCCCGCTTAACGATTTCTCTTACCAGATCATATTACGTTTAGCTCTCTCAACTACTCTACTGTGTATGGAAATTTTAAACAGTGTTTTCTCCTGAATATTCGCACTCATTTCCCCTAACAAACTTGCATTGTGTGACATTAGTAGACACAACTGTTCAGCTTTTGTTTAAGCAAATTATGTTCTAAACACTCGGTGACCGTCTCGGACCTCGTAATATTCTAATGCATGTGTCCCGCCGCGGTGATGCAGTGGCATATTAAGACACCCGACTACTGTGCCGGAGTACCCGGGTTGGCTCCCAACCGCGGCGGCTGCATTTCGGTGGAGGTGAAACGAAAAGGCGTCCGTGTGCTGTGCGAGAGAGCAGATGGCTGCTCGCGGCCCTACAGGGCTGTGACTGGTAGGTCACGGCCGCTTACACCCGTCATTGCACCCGCCACCGCTTCGGTGGTGGACGACGGCTGTTGCCCCAACGTGCGTCTTTCTCTCTCTGTTCTTTTGAAGCGAAAATCTTCACTACGAGGGTCAGAGCCGAGCTTCCCGTATGCCGTATGCGGTATGCCGCGACCGAGTGACGTCACAGCCAAGGCCAGCTCCGCAGCCCCCTCGCCAAGCTCTGCTGGCGTTGCAGATGTCCATAGGACCCCTTGCATTTAGAGGTCATCGTAACTATCACAAACCATCACTTACAGTCAAGGGGTGTTTAACTAACATCAATCAGACATTGCCTAGTACTCAGAAAGTGCAAGTCACGGTTAACTATCACTGACCAATAGTAATGGTTAGACATTTTGAGACGTCCATAGCCGTCACATTGTGACGTCATGGCTGGTGGTGACGTCACCAGGAGGTGACCCCGCCCGGCGTTCCATCCCTATGTCCGTGCGGTGCCTTTCATTTGGCGCTTCCTGAAACGCTGCACCAAAGAGCATATATAGAAATAGACTAAAAAAATGGTTGTCATTCAATAAAGGTGGCGTCAAGGATGTGAAGTAATCCATCTGCCGTCAGCTATGAGGATAAAGCTGGAACAAGTGCTCTCCAACGCCGCCGGGTAGCGCTTCTTGCCTTCCGCGAAATAATAAAATCCTGGCGACCAAATAATAGTTCTGTTGTAGTCTTATAGAATATACACCCTCTTCCTCCTTAATTTCTGATATATTGACTCAGGTTACGCACCACGCATGAACATGCATTAGAATAATAATTGGTTCACAGGAAGAAGGCGCTGTAGCTGTCACTCTTATTTCTGTGGACACCTAAACCACGCCTTAAGGGAAAGAAAGAAGGTGAGAGTGAAAGTGGAAAGCGTAGCCATAGTGGAGGGCTGCGGAGTAATTTCGACTACCTGGGGATCTTTAACGTGCGCTGACATTTTTTTTTTCTGAATCGTTTCGTTTTAGGAAGGGAAAGGCGCGGTAACTGTCTTACTTGCTTTCTGTGGACACCTCAACCACGCCGTTAGGGAAGGGAAGAAGGTGGGAGTGAAAGTGGAAAGAGAGAGAGAGAGAAAGAGGAGCCGTAGTGGAGGGCTACGGAGTAATTTCGACCACCTGGGGATCTTTAACGTGCGCTGACATCGCACAGCACACGACGTGCACTGACATCGTTGTTGCGACTGTAGGAAGAAGGAAAAGAAAATGCACGGGCCTGCTACTGGCTTTGTAGCTGAGCCACCTCCGCCGCCTCGTGCGGACAGAAGAGAAAATAGAGAAGGATGAAAGATTGAAAGATGGCTTAGCTCTGCTATGCCTGGATATATGTAACGAACAGACTGACTACCTCGGGATCAGAAGTTAATTTCTCCGGTCCTCTGCGCCATCTGCCAGCAGCTAAATTCTCATTCGCTTCCATGTCGAGCGCGTCTAAGTTCACCTGCGTTCTATATTTCGTTTACAGGAAAGGAAAGGCGCAGCATTTGTCACTTAAGAAGGGGCTGTCTAGCTTTGCATATGACATTTAATGTGTAGTTAATTGAAAAATAAAAAAAATGCCTGCGAATTAGCTAGTCAGTAATTAGAATTATTTTTCTAACTTACTATTACCCCCAGAATGGAGGCCCCCTACTCCCCGCCCCGGGCACGCAGGCCTAGAGGACGGGGCCAGGACCTCCGCGATTAGAGGCAGGCAAAGAGGTCTTGGCTCCTTGCGGCCTCTTCCGCCAGGCAGATGATGGCTTGCTTCCAGAGTTGGGTCCTCACTCCGCAGAAGGGTTTCCCAGGCTTCTGTACTAAGTATTTTTGTCTTAGTCTCTGGGGAGCTAGCGCATTCCCAAATTACGTGGTGGAGGGTCCCTCTCGCCCCATATTGCTTACATTTATCGTCCTGTCGCTCATCTTTTTGGACGTGATAATCCCAGGCCGGCTGGATGTAATCATCTGCTTGTAGACGCCATCATGCGGTCACCTCTTTGTTGTTCAGACGCTTATCTGGTGGTGGCACCAGCTTTTTGCTTTGTCTGTAATTTCTGACTATTTCTGTGTTATTTAATAGACTTTCGTCAATTTTCTAACGATCAGGCGGCTCCACGGTTACCCGGAAGTAGAGGTCTCAGACTAACTCGTGCGCTTCCTCGTTACCAGGAACGGGCGCGTGCGCTGGAGTTCATATTAAGCTGACTTTTCTATTCAGCTGTTTACCGGTCAGGATTTTCACCGCTTTTGGTGCGATCCTGACCTTTGCGTAATTGTAGATGGCTGCTTTGTTGTCACTAATTATGAATTTTGCTTCCGTTCCTTGCACGGCCGATTCCATCTCTGACGTCAGTTCGCGGAGAAGAGCAGACGAGGACCATGAGAGGGCGTGTGCCGCGTGGTGCATTCAGAACGTGCCGCGCGCTAGGAATGAAATCAGCGGCGTCATCTGTGACAGCGGACTGGCAGAGCGCAAGAACCATCTGAGGAGTCTACAGAGGTACATAGCACTCGCTTCTAGGTCCCTCCTGAAGAGAGAGCCATGCCCAAACCCCCGGACACCTCGCTCGGACTCAGCAGCTTGGTCATAGCCGACGAGGTGACCACTACCTCGTACAGCATTCCCACTACGAGATCCGCCGACTCCGACATGGAGGTCATCGAGGAAGGCCGGAGGATTCTGTTCAGGCAATGGCGTCCTGGATCTCTCCGTTGCAGTCTCC
The DNA here is from genome assembly GCF_055883805.1 of Amblyomma maculatum. Lineage (NCBI taxonomy): Eukaryota > Metazoa > Arthropoda > Arachnida > Ixodida > Ixodidae > Amblyomma > Amblyomma maculatum. Next base: position 15,978,448 of record NC_139353.1, on the reverse strand, counting down.
GCGACGTCGCGCTGCTCAGTGAGGCGAGGAAGGCCGCAACCATGGCCGAGACTCGGGGAGACGCCTTAGTGCCCTCGCCAGCACGCTCAAACGGAGCCCGAGATGAGCAACGGCAGCAGTCATTGGCTCACCAGGTATGGCCCAAAAACGCGGCTATATGCATTTGCATTACGAGCTCGCTAACGTTGAAATGTCTCCTCCCTCGGCTCTCGCGAACTGAGCTCTCGTGAGCTCTCGCTACCACCTACAAGTGCTGTGCCACAGAGTAAGCCTTCCCTCAGTATAACTTGCAATCCGAGTTAGCTTATGCGGTTTTTAAAAACCTTGTTCCTGGGTCTATCATCTGCATTTAAATACCAATTTTCTATTCGGTTTTTACTGGCCTCTATTTGAGGACACACTCGCGTTTCCTTCATTATTCATGTGGTCTCGTCTTCGACAGAGACCGACCCCGCTGCTAACGACACTGGGGTGGCTACTGCAAAATTGCGACCAGACGCTGCGTACTGGTGGGGGTCCCCCGGGAAACCGCAGCTAGCACGAGATCGCGTATGCTATATTTCGTAGCAAATATTGCCACTAAATATAGATGACCTAATGATATAGTTACACTGAAGGACTCCAAACAAACCTATAAGCTCGCCGGGTGGCGCAGTGATTACGGCGCTCGACTACTGCTCCCAAGGACGCGGTATCGAATCCCGGCCTCGGCGGCCGCTTTTCGATGGCGGCGAAAAGCAAGGCGCCCGTGTGACTACGGCATCTCTCATAGCCTGAATCGCATGGGACGTTAAACCCCAAAAACCAACCAACCAACCAAACCTATAAATGCAGCGCGCAATAGCATGCGGCAAGGGTTTTGGTCACACGCATAGGTAACTCTAGCGGATGCCGCATCGCACTACAGTGCATGGTTGCCGTTCATTCGCTTTGCATGGAATTTGAGAACTTTCTATTGCTTGCATTAATAATCCTGAAGGTCATATCGCGTTGAAAGTTGGCCTCTAATAGGCGTTCCAAGGCACGTACGCCGCACCGTGCGCCGGGTGCATGTTGAGAGGAGTGTAAAGGGTAGTCGCGTATACCACGCACCAAGTGCGGAGAAGAGGAGTAAAGATGGTAGTGTAGGGTAGGGTGCCTCGATGCGCGCGAGGAAGCCGTTCTCAAGATGGTGTAAAGGAAAGGCGCAGTATTTGTCACCCATCTGTATGGACACCTGATCCGAGCCATAAGGGAAGTGAGTAACTAGTACTAGAAGTGAATAGCTGCCATATTAGATGGCTTCTGAATACTTTCGACCAGCAGGGGGTTCTTTACCTGCACTGACACACATCACCATCTGTGTGTCCGAACCCGGGCGCCTTCATACGAACGCCGATCTTGTGCCAACTCAAATAGGAGTGGCACGAGCGGGCGCCTGATTCGGTGGCTAGGTAACGAATAGGGCTAACTGAGCGTTTTTTTTTTCTTCTAGATCAGTTTACAATTTTTCCGATAAACATAGAAACAGCTGCAGTTACCTACAGTGATCACAAGGCTCTGTTCGTAATCGTTACTGAGTGAACCAAATGAATATATTTATTATCGAAACCAGCTTTGTGCCTTGTATTAACTGAGCTATAGCTCGATATTTAGTTGAGGACCATTCAAACCTTCCAGAGCCTTTTTTTTCATCGCTTCTAGGCTGTTTGATGTAAAGTAAATATGTATTACGCTGTATTAAAAAGTAGGTTGCCTTTGAAATGACCAAGCATACTATGTTACATTATCATTCAACGCTTTCTTGAACTGGTAACGGACAATAGCCTTTATGGGTGTTGTGTCAACATGCCAAATATTTGCGGTGGCTTTTCCTGAACATATTTTTGTGGGTCCCACTTCCGTCTCACACCCGAGCGAATGGCGTCTCCCATGTATACACTTAGCGGTGTTCTAAAATTACACTGCCTTTGAAATGAAGTTCTATACTCTCACAATATGTTGTGGGACGACGATGGTTGCTCTTCACAAAAGGAAGTCATCAATGACACGCTGTGAAAATAGAATTTCCCATGTATTACTAAGGCCACAAAGTCAGTTTTTGTACTCCCAGTTGGCTCTGGTCTGGGGTCCCCACGAGTGCCGCATTTGCCTGTAGACTTTATGTTGGCCTATAAATTGTAAAAATTGATTTGTGCTTTTTCTTCTAATGTTCGATTGCTTTATATTCTGATGCATCGTGATAAACATCAGGTGGTTAAAAGTAATCACAAGAGTTTCGCCATGTCTTGTGCTATAACCTCTCATTATTAGTTAATTATGAGTAAGTTGAACTTTACAGCATGAAGCCATCTACAGTTGAATAGCTTAAAGGGCAACTCCGGGGGTTTTTTGGCATTCAAATATTCTAATAAAAATTTTACTGTATATTATCCTCTCCATCCTAGAGCATTCTACAAATTTTGGGCGCCGTACGATAATCCGTTCGCGCGCAACACGACTTTAAATATGCTGTTTTCATGGCTTAAGTTGAGACTATTTTTGCCGGCAACACTGAGTTTCTGACGTCACAAACAGTATACCGGCGTTACTGTCCACTTCCCGCATGATTATGAAATTGTGAGGCTTATATTGAACTACCTCACATTTTATGCAATGCGTCATGATTTCCACACTTTATTTTCACCATCCAACGCTCGTACGAGTGTTGTTCTAATGCTGAGTGTGACGTCACCATTTCGTCAAGTGGGACGTCGTTTTCGGCCGTGAAAGCAGTTTCGGTTTCGGTTTGCTGTTTTTCCTTTTTAAAAATACTTCTAATTGGAATTTCGAAAAACTTTTTTTTTGTGTTGGTGTCAGGACGTGGCAAGGAATGTAATTCAACCAAAAGCACAAAATTATGGGAAAACCACCGGAGTTGCCCTTTAAGTCGACGATTATTGCACTGGGCCGAGTTGAGCACTGTTTTTTAGTTATTTGGTATATTCTAAGTATTACCCATCAGCATTGTCACATATCGTTTGCATAGGTCACGTGTTGTAATGCATGAAAAGAAGTATCCAAGTAAAGCAACTGCAGGTTTTGATAGACAGTAAAAGTAAAAGGTCCTTCTCGTACACATGCAGGGTCCCGGTGATGTGCAAGTTATTGCCTGCCAGGTTGATCCTTACCGCACCGGGAAGGAAAGGCCCCTGCTGAAGGAAAGAACATTTGTCACATTATGCGCTTGGTTAGCTTTAATGCAAGCAATCAAAGAACCACAAATAGTTGCCACAACGTCACTCCGCTACCAGAAATACGTCCGCAGTGTGCTGGTCCTCTCTGTGATTTTCGAGCTACAAGCGGAGGTCATCGCCGCTGTTACTCAGGAGATGGATCAGCTGACACTGAAAGTGTTGTCGTTCGCAATGTCCAATCCCCAGCAGAAGACTCCTGGCATTCATATCAGCCGTTGGTTGCCCCACCTCAACGAGGTCTTCTCATCGACTTGGCGCTTTTGTGCTGACTGTCAAGATCAATTGGAAAGCACCTACCCTTTTTGGGCTGTTGCTCACCTCCTAGGATCTAAGACTGAGATGAGGGAGGCGCTCATCCTCAGCCTGGGCCTTCGTGTGTTCAGCGAGTTGGGTTGGATGGCCAACACGGGAATTGCAGGTGGGCCACATTAGATCATGCATGTTCTTTTGTCAGCTCACACCCGCCACTGCTCTTTTGAAACAGATATTTCCGCTGCTGCCTTTTTTTTTTTTTTTTTTTGTATACGAGCTGCAGGTGTGGCTCTTGCTCACAATGTTCGGGATGCACTGGCTAATGTTGCAATGCGCCGCAGCCCCTTTTAATATTAGTTCAGGATGGCATTTGATTGTGGCGTTCAAAACAATTGGCATTAGAGCCGGCGTCCGGTGCAGGATTTTTTTATCGTGTTGTCTTTGTCAAGACGAGAGCCTTTATTCTCTCAAGTGTGGTGTTCGTCAAAGAAAGCATTGTCGCGACTGGGATTAGAATACGCGGCAAAATCAATTGATCAGTTTCCGTGGCTCACGCACGGTACTACTATACTATCGCGAAAGCTGATAACCGCTCGTTTCAAACCACGACACACACATATAATGGGCAGTAAACTGTCGTCTTCGTAAAATTAAAACTCCATCGCTCCTTAACCTAGCCTATGGAAAATAGAATATGATTATGGAACCTATTTCGCCCCCACAGAGCTTTCTCGTCACATCCAGACAGAGGAAATTAAATGCTTGCAGTGGATTTTTCACACCACAGGCTTTAGAAAAGAAATCAGGACTGCCGCACCCGGGAGTGTCATTATAGAAAATTCAATTTAGGTAGCTATGATTCCTTCCTTGTCGTCTGTGCGCTCTCTAAGCTGTACATTGTACCATTATCGACGTACCTCATTTAAGACGAGAAGCGGTTTTTACCAACTTTTTCGCTTTACGGTGTTAATAATAATTGGCTCACAGGAAAGGAAAGGCTCTGTATCTGTCACACTTGTTCTGTGGACGCCTGAACCGCGCCGTAAAGGGAGGGAGGTGGGAGTGAAAATGGAAAGAGAAAAAAGGGTGCTGTTGTGGAGGGCTCCGGAGTAATTATTTCGACCACTTCCCATGGGATCAATAACGTGCACTGACATCGCACGTTAAAGATCCCCAGGTAGTCGAAATTACTCCGGAATCTTCCACTACGACGGAGTTTCAGTACGTGAAGTTGTGAAGACAATGAGCAAAACGCGAATGTAATACAAGCTCTTAGGGTCTGATGGTAGGAATTCTCTTTTGTGCCTTGACGTGCTACCATCCGCGTGGCGACTGAGCAGATTGGAAGCACACGGAATTCGAAATGCCGCGATGTCTGGCAATAAAGTCTTGGAAAAAAAGTAATATATTAGACGTATATTATCCTCGTCAAGAGATACGGTTCATGCAACATATAAATGGTGAGGCTAAATGGGGTGCGTAGCTATAAAGCGACGGAAATCTTGGAATAAAATCGCATTTTAATTAAGATGGCGAATAGCACGCCTGTATTTTGCTCTCTGGATTTGAATTCTAGTAGAGAAAATCCAGAGAGCTAAATATAGACATGCTATTCGCCATCTTAATTAAAATGCGATTTTCTTCGAAGATTTTCGTCGCTTTATTTCTTCCTTTCTTTTTTGTTATAGATAGGTCGCAATGTGACTGTTCCCACCAATTCTACTTTTGCATTATTAAGAAAATTGCGGACAGCAGAACCTCAGAGGTGAAGGCGCCACGCTGCTGACTCCGCGCTTGGCATGACCGGAGCAAAGCGCCGCTGACGTTCGACATGAGTGCTGTATGCGATCGTGTGCGCGCGCTAAGAACGCAAGCTCATAGAAGCTTCCAGAACGCAAATATTTGAGAAAACTAAATTTAATCGCTGTCTTTGCTAGTAGGCTGATATTGTTACGTGTATCTTTATTCCCAGTGTCCGAATTACAAAGTGCACCATTAAATATTAAGAGATGCTGCTCCCTAAGGCAAATTAAATTTCATTGGCAAAGTCGCATTCTGTGAGCTTATGACAACAGGCTTGCGCAGGTGAGTGCGGTCCTCCTGGACGCCCATATTAACCAACCACAATTTTTTGTTTTTCACCCAGAGACGAAGACAGAGGCCACTCTCCAGGCATCGGCTCTCAACCTGTACCTAGAAGGCGTTGTCAGGAAGAGCAACATGAATCTCACTGCTGAACTCCTTCCATCCGCAAGAAGGCCTCTCTGAGGGAGGACAGCCGCCGGCACTAGAAGGTGATTGGCATTTTCAAAGCTTACCTTTCTTTATTTTCTTTCCCTGTCCAGCAGTGCACAGAGCTCAGGCATTTGGTCGGATTTGTATTGGAAAATCATTATTGTCAGCACTGAGCACTATGTGGACGCTATAGTAAATGGCTAATGGCTATATTAGGAAGCCATGACGTCTGGCGAATAATACGCTAGCAACAATTATAACTGCAGGTCTAAATTCTTCAGGAAGACGCTGGCGGCTACCATGCGAGAAATCGCTAACTACGCCTCTCGTGCTAGAGGATGTTTTTATCATTTAGACTTCGCTGAATAACTCAGAAACTGTTTCTAGAGTGAGATAGCTTGCTTTCTGCATGCCACACTATTTTTCCGTAATCAGAAGGGGTACTGAAGAACAGAAATGTTTCCTCTACACTTTTTCTTGTGTTGTCAACACCTGTACAGTTCTTAGGCGTCGTTTGGTATCGTTCGGATTTGGCCAGCCTCCACTGTTGTCTCAATGACTTATGAAGAGTGTGAACTCTCTTCCTATCCCAAAAAAGCAGGTAAAACCAGCCACCCTTGCTGAACAGCGTAAGACTCAACGCCACATTTCTATCTCAGCGGCCACTCATTTCACTCGGACGCATCTCTTTCAACGCCGACTGTGCTAAAAAATATTGATTTCGTACTCTCGAAATTTAAATGACGAAGTCCAATTTAAGCTACGAACTTGTACTTCTAAACACTGTTCAATAAAGGACACGGGTTTAAGTCCAGCCGGCATAACCAATTTTTAAAAGAAGTAAAGGGCACAACGAGAACCGTAAACTGAGATTGTGGTTCATGCTAAAGGTCCTCAAGTGCAGAAGGGGATCCGGAGCCTTCCGCCACAGACTGAGTAATCATTAAAGAAATAAATCAATTATCGTCTTTGTTCAACCCACAGTCAGAAGCTAATGTAATCATTACTGAAGATTACTATTACATGCATGTCGTTCGTAGACCGTCCATCTATTGCACCATATCTGCGTGCATTAGCGATGGCTTTGCGGCGGTTGCTGAAAAACAATCTGGACGACGTTGTCTCCGCGGTATCATACGAAAGGCTTCACCTCAGGCTGCGTTAGCTCTTTATAAGTGATGGCGCTTACTTTGCCGAGTATATTTAAACGCTGCAGTTTAAAGGCATCGCTTTAACAGCCATTATCGAGGTTCAGTTCAGTCGTTCAGTCGTGTCCGACTCTTCGTGACCCTATGGACCATGTCACGCCGCGCTTTCCGGTCTCTCAATATCTTCCTAACATCACATAACTTCATCTGCAGCTCTTCGAGGATGCCATCTAACCATCGCGTTCGCTGCCTACCCCTTCTCCGGCGACCCTCAACCTTTCCCAACATCAAATCTTTCTCCAGCGACTCCTCTCTTCTCATCAGATGACCAAAGTAGCTGATCTTTAACTTTTGAATTTGACCCTCCAATGAGCAGTCAGGGTTTATGGTCGACAATATCGACTGATTTGATCTTCTGGCAGTCCAAGCAACTCTCAAGAGTCTTCGCCAGCACCACAATTCAAACGCGTGCATCGAGGACTTTTGTGCATTACACAATGTGCACTTGCTTTTATTTCCACCGACAAAACGCGACCACCAAAGCTGAAAAGCTTCGGGTTCGCTCACCAGCGTCGGCAGCTACTACTGGAAGGATGGCAAAATAAACCGCAAAAATAAAGCTATTGCAGTCATTTATGAGGCAGTTCTGTTGCACAAGAATGGCATGCGACTTTTTTTCTTTGCCAGATTTTCAGCACGGTATCTGTTTTACAGTAACGTTGATTTGGGGGGGTGTGCTAGTGCCTTGCTTTCGAGCTCGGCGTACCTCACTCGGAAGGTTTGGTGATACGATCAAGACCACTGAATGGTGATGAACCACTTCCTGCTCACAGTCCTTTCTTTACACTATCCTCAGTTAAAAAGGTGCTTTTCTGCTTTTGTTTTTACCCTGCGATTACAGGAGGCAAATGTTTGTTTTCTCAAAGGAAGACATGGCAAGGTAGCTCTGATTGGTCTGAATAAGCGACATAGAAACAGACTAATTTAGACAACTTCTCCTTGTTGACTTAAGTAATTTACGAGGAAGGGGTGGGTCATGTATTTGCAATTTTTTTTAATATTAGTCATTTCTTACAGGGTGCGTTGACGAAGCGTTGGCTGCCGCGTCCGCACTCGAGCAAGAAGCCGTGAGACAGGTCAAGGGACTACCGAAGACGGAGGACGCGGAGGAGCTGGAACCAAATACAGCTGACGAATGATTCGACTTGAACACTGACAAAACCGAGGAGTAGACCATTAAGACCGAATGGGACACCGACAGCGAGCGCGCCTACCAGGCTATCTTCGGCGAGGACTGCGGCAACTAAACGCGAAGATGTTTCGATCTAAACCAGAGAATTCTTGCAATTGTAATAAGTGCAAGCTCGTATAGATTTTAAATATAAGTTTAAAATAACAGTAAATTTAATATAGTATGAATTGATGAATGTGAATTCTGACAATGTCTTATTCTTCAGTCAGCGCAAAATGCGCCGTATGTCAGGGCCAGACTCATGTAATGCGATAATTTTTGTCACAATAAAACGTATTTCTTGCGCGAACTTTTTTGGCATTCGGCTGATCTGAAGGCTTTTCTCGACAAACGAAGAAGGAAGGGCGCTGCATTAGGCTGCACCAGAGTAAGGAAAAGCATGCCGCTGATGGGCGCTCTTCCAAGCCGTTGGTGCCCCACGCTGCTAGAACCGTTACAATGCTCGTGGCGAAAGTTATTTTGAAGCGAAAGCTTCACTACTCCATATATCAGCCATGGTCAACCTGACCAGCAGCTTGGCCTTCAATGAGCCAGAACTCAGTGTAAATATATAGAATAGCAATGGTACCAGCTACGTTGTACCAAGAGTTGACCTTTGTTATTTCACATTTGACGGAAAATACAGCATCACATGTTTCCTCTTGTACTAAATGGCATCCTCGACATGTTAGGTTTAGGCAGTTTAATCGTTGAAAACCCATGTCAGGCCAAATCTAAACCTAAACCTATTCAAGGCAAAACAAACGACACTTTCTCTTCGCCTAACTAGGTTTAGCGAGGCTTACATCTGTTAAGAGGATAGGTGCTCGGATGTTTTCCGCATCGGTGGCGTTGAGTCTGTTTCTTTCTGCCTGAATCTGCTGCAATGTAACCGGCCATGTGGTTCTTTAGCATGGGCTGCTGAATATATGGTCAGATGAATAAGTTTACGATGCGCGAATGTGAAAATAAATCAGTTTTTTTATTAAAAGGACGGCTTCTACGCCACCAGAGGAGGAAAGTCATCCGAAAATAAGGGAAGAATGTTGGCTAATACCTCTACAATTTAATAACAATTGCCTTAAAATTACTTGCCACACGTTAAAGAAGCCCTGTTGATTGAAATTACAGGATCTCTCCACTACAGCGCCCCTCATAGCCTGAGTCATTTTGGGACGTTAAGGTGAATAAGTCCAAATAAAACAGTTTGATGCCGGGCTGTAACTATAAGTCAATTCATTAGCTTACTACAAAATGCAGTTCGCTATCACTGATATATCCACGTCACTGAAGCCAACTTCAAAGCTCGAAAAGTGCTTGACAAAATGAACCACCACATTGTTTTCGTGCCTCTAAAATAAAGATGCGACTCGAGCTCAGGCCAGCTCATCATTGGTCAAATTTTCAAAGCCCCAATCTGATTCTGGGTCACGCAACGTGGCTCGTTGTGCAACGCCAGAGTTCCCAATCACGTGAAGGGAAAAACTTTCGTTCCTCACTTAGGAACTTGGGATTTCCATCGGGGATACAAAGGCACCCCTTCAAAGCCTAGAATCAGATGTCTCGGTATGTGTATATATACTTCACAAAGGCGTTTCTAACTCGCCAAAGCGTAAGAAAGCTGTCCATACCCTTCAAGCTGATTCTCGGTACTTTCCGCTACATTTCAGCTCATCTAGTTTCAAAGCCTTTAATGGTTCATGACTTGCCAGCGCGTCCGCCCGCGACGTCATTGCCGTATGTGACGTCACGTCTGGTCATAGCCGATGACATCACCAGGCGATTCACACATGCGAAACTCCAGACTTTTTATTCAAGAGGATCGGTATAACGACAGAACGATAAAAAACTCACTACATACGCGACACAAGTAACAGGGATACATAGTAAGATTGCACTCAAAGACAGAGGCCTCAAAGAGATAAGCCTCTTGAGACTGATGCAGGCGTATATAATAAGCCGAATATGCTATGCCACACCGTTCCTCAACATCAGGACCAATAAAAAAAGATAAAATGGATGCGCTCATCAGGCGTTGCGTCAAAAGGGCGCTGGGTCTACCCATCCCCTCCTCTACGGAACACCTGCTAGAAATGGGAGTGCATGATAGCTGGACGGAACTTGCTTAAGCGGTGAGAATCGCCCAACATGAGAGATTAAGTAGGTCAAGCACGGGTCGAACCATCTTAGAATGGGTGGGACAAAAAACAGATAGGAGCACAGCCGACAAGGTTGCCCTACCGCCACAATGTTGCGAGAACATCATTGTCCGTCCTCTCCCCCGCAACATGCACCCAGAATACCACAAGTAGAGACGGGAAAAGAGAGCTGAAGAGCGAGGCGGTGAAGGGTGGCAGTTCCTGGCCCTACGGGGCTGGGACGGTAGGTCAACGCCACTTGCGGCGGGGGTTAGCCAGCCACCGAATTTTATATGTTGTAGGCCGTCATTGCACCCTCCACTGCTTCGGTGGTAGACGACGGCTGTTGTTGCGGCGCGCGTCTTTTTCTACCTCGTCTTTTTCCTTTCTTCTCTATTTTTTCTTCTGTCCGCACGAGGCAGCGGAGGTGGCTCAGCTTCAGAGCCAGTAGCAGGCCCGTGCATTTTCTTTTCCTTCTTCCTACAGCCACAACAACAACAACAGCAGCAGAAGCACTGGTTAAAAGAGCAAAAGAATTCAGAGTAAAAGAAGTTGCCTACGTAGACGCTGCAAGTGGCCGATCGGGGGTCAATGGTAGCGGCGCACCAGTCGTCTCTGCCACCATCCGAAGCAGAAACATAAACACGGCTGAAGAGGTCGCAATAGCGCTCGCTTGCGTCGGAACGAAGGCTAGATTGATCTTTAGCGACAGTAAAACTGCTCTCTGGAATATCGAAAAAGGCAGGGTCTCGCAAGAAGCCGCCCGAATTCTAACAGCTGTAGCTAAAATCGATCGCAAAATCACCCTAATTTGGGTCCCAGCACACACGTCCGTCCCCGACAACGAGGCGGCCCATGATTTAGCCCGAGATCTCTACTTCGTGGCAAACGCGGAGCCACCCGACTGCCAGGCGATGGACGAACGTTTGCAAACCTATAAAGAAATCATCGAAAATTATAGGTTAGGAAGACGTCTGGTGCCACCACCGGATCCTAGCTTAAAGAATAAAGAGGCCATAGCCTCGCTTCTATTACAAGCCGTAAATTTTCCAAACCTTGTCTGGTTGTTTCACACCCAGATAGATGAGAGAAAAAAATATAAATGCAAAGCCTGCGAAGCGAGGGGGACCCTCGACCATATACTTTGGGAATGCCCAAATTCTCCGGTAGCTAGGAACAACATTAAAAGTAGAGAAGCCTGGGTGACCCTGCTGCAAAGCGACGTCCCCGCTGACCAGCAAAGAGCCGTCCGCCTGGCGGCTGAGGCCGCGAATAACCAATATATATGCGCCAGTCCTTAGTCGCGGAGGTTCCAGCCCCCGTTCCCCAGGCCTGCGTGTCAGGAGCGGTGAGTAGGGGGCATACTAAAACGATGGAAAATAAAGTTTTAATCAATCAATCAATAACACATGCGAAGCTCACCCCACCGGGAATCCGATTCGGGTGCCCGTGCTGCGCCTTTGGCGCTTCCTCGAACGCCGCACCTCACAGCAGCATTCAGAAGCAGACGCAGTACAGCAGACATCAGCTGCGTTTCACATTAGTTTACAAGAAAGAAAACGCACAGTACCTGTCACAGTTTTCCACCCACACCTGTGCCGAGCCGTAAGGAAACTGAGGAGGTGGGAGTGAAAGAAGAGAGAAAGAGGTGCCGTTGTGGAGGGCTACGGACCTCCACATCGCACTTCGGTGGTGCAATGTGCCCCCTAGAATTTTTTTCTATTTTAAGGCGAAAGCCTTAATAAGCTCGTAAGTGTCCGTCCGCGAAAAAAAAAGATATTTCTTCACGAGATTTCGTGGCATATCGCGAGGTTATGACGTCATCACCTGGTGACTATCTCCCCCTTCCTCCAAACATGCACACTATATACAACCCGGAAAGAAGGCTAAAGACAGCAGATTAATTGAACGTCCTTTATTGAATAGGAAGGCTCATAGCCATTGATGGGGGTACAAGGGAATAGGCAGAATTAATCTTCATCTTGTTGTGGCACCACAGAGACAAGGACAGATGCGGGACAATAAGATGAATCCTTACCAAGTTGCCCAATTTTCCACCCTCTTACAATCTTCATTGTTCGCACAGGTTGTCACTCATATCATGTTGCTCTTACCAGGCCACTAAGGGAGCCATAATTGGCAAATGTAATTTGTGTATTAGCATCTGTTCCTAGAAGGGAACAGTAGTTCAGGCGGTAGGGTTCGATCTCGGAGCGTCCAGTAGAGAAAGCAGGGAAATCCCAGAGTAGATGAGATATGCCACCCCGCAAAGAGAGCAGAAGCACTCGAAAAGCGCTTTGAGCCAGTGGACAGTAAGACAGTTGACATAGATGCGGGGAATGAGAAGTCGGGTGCGACGTTATCCTCGGTAGTCGACGGCCGAGGCTCTCCACTATCGGCAGCCACTATCAGAAGCCGCAACTCCGAAATAGCTGAAAACGTTGCAATAGCACTGACTTCGTACGAACGGAAGCAAAACTCATAATTAGCGACAAAAATAGCCATCTACAATTACGCAAAGGCCAGGATCGCACCGGAAGCGGTGAGAATCCTGACCGGAAAACAGCCGAATAGAAAAGTCAGCTTAATATAGACTCCAGCGAACGCGTATGTTACTGGTAACGAGGCGGCACACGAGTTAGCCCGATCTCTCTACTTCTGGGTAACCGCGGAGCCGCCCGATTGCCAGAACATGGACGAACGTTTATTAAATTACAGAGAAATAGTCGAAAACTATAGACAAAGCAGAAATCTGGGGCCACCACCGGATAAGCCTGTGAGCAACAAAGAGGCGACCGCATGGAGGCGTCAACAGGCAGGGAATCACACCTACCCTGTTTGGGCCTATAATGTCCAGAAAGATGAGAGACAGGACGATAAGTATAAAATGTGAGGAGAGAGGGACCCTCAACTACGTAATTTGGGAATGCGCTAGCTCCCCAGGAGCTGACGAAAATAGTAGAAAAGCCTGGTAAACCCTTCTGCGGAGCGAGGACCCAACTCTGCAGACACAAGCCCGCCGCCTGGCGGAAGAGGCCACAGGGAACCAAGACCTATTTGCCTGCCCCTAATCGCGGAAGTCCCGACCCCCGTCCCCTACGCCTGCGTGCCGGGGGCGGGGAGTAGGGGGCCTCCATTCTGGTGGTAATAAAAGTTGTTCACACTCACACACACTTCACCGGTCAGAGACTGGACTTGAATTCATGATCGAATGGGACCTAATCATGACATCACATCCGGTTATGGCGTCACGTCCGATCATGACCGATGACATTAACAGGTGATTCACGCATTACGAAGCTGACTCTGCCGGGAGTCCGATCTAGGCGTCCATGCTGCACTTTTTATTTGGCGCTTCCTTGAATGCCGCACCCCACAGCGTACAGAAGCCAACGCAGTAAAGCAGGAACCAGCGCCGTTTCAAACAAAGCTTTTTGCCTCATCGCACTTTAGTGGTCCGAAGTGCCACTCATATGTTTGTAAGATATCAGCACCGGTCATCTTTTACGGTCCCGAATGCTCGTAGGCGGATTAGAAATGTGGCGATTGGCCTCGCGCAAATAGGTGTTTCGAAAGTGCTGGTGTCAGTAGCTCAAGTGCTCTTTTAAGTTCAATACTGAGAGGGTCTTCGGCAGACTTTTCCTTTGGGTGCATCAGGTCTTCTGCCACCATGCGGTAGAAATCTAGCGGCGTCCCTGCGCGATGGCAGCTGTGTGATGGAGGCCTTTGTGTGAAGGCTGTATTTAATGCCAATGATATGAACAATGGGGACGAAGCCCCCTACATGGCACTTGGGTGCTCCCTCACTGTGAGGAGGGCACCCTTACAAAGCGAAGGATAGCCCTTGGAGCGCTATCCTTCTCATAGCACTAAAGATGATCCGGCTGTGAGCCTGATTCAAAGTAAGAAGTTGGTGATCATCCTTGTCAAAGGCATATCACATTCCACTGCGCGCGCTATCCACCTAACATGCAGTGCCCTAGTCAGAGCAGAGAGGTCAGGAATGCCGAGGCCCCCTCTGTATCTTGGCTGTTTTATGTTGTTGTTGTGGCTGTAGAAAGAAGGAAGTGAAAATGCTCGGGCCTGCTACTGGCTCTGTAGCTGAGCCACCTCCACTGCCTGATTAAAAAACTGATTAATTTACAGGAAGAGAAAGGCACAGTAACTGCCTCACTTGTTTCCTGTGGACACCTCAACCGCGCCATTAGGGAAGGAAGGAATATGGGAGTGAAAGTGCAAAGAGAGAAAGATTGGTTTGGCTTGGTTTGTGGGGTTTAACGTCCCAAAGCGACTCAGGCTATGAGAGACGCCGTAGTGGAGGGCTACGGAGAAATTTCGACCACCTGGGGATCTTTAGCGTGCGCTGACATCACACAGCACACGGACGCCTCTTCGTTTCGCCTCCATCGAAACGCAGCCGCCGAGGTCGGGTTCGAACCCGGGTACACCGGCCCAGTAGTCGGGCGTCTTACCACTGCACCACCCCGGCGGGGCCACCTCCGCTGCCCCGTGCGGACAGAAGAGTAAATAGAGAAGATAGGAAAAAAGAAGAGGGAGAAAATGACGCGCGCCGCAACAACAGCCGTCGTCCACCACCAAAGCAGTGGCGGGTGCAATGACGGCCTACAATATTATCTGGAGCACCCTGCCATAGGAAGCGTAATATGGGCTTGTCCAGGCTGTCTTCTTGGTGTCAGCAGGTATGTCCATGATGCTTGCCGTGAAGCCTATCAAGGTGATGCGGAGGATACGAATGACTGCTATAAACCAATTTAAAAAAAAAACGTTTACGAACTTCCTAAATAGTGACAACCATATTTAAAAAAAAAAAAAAACGAGTTCAAATTATGCATATAAACCCCCACGTTTGTTTGGAACTCTGCATCACCGCGGGTGTCTGAAACATCACTGTCAGTGAACCTTATTTGCTCTAACTTGTAATCTCGGTTCTGTAGAATAGAATCTAAGAAACTATAATTACCGCATGGTCGTGGCTAATCCCGCTTGTAGCTATGCGCCATTTTTATGACAACAATATGAATGGCGCGAGGAAGACGATCACAGGAGGCCAGATACCACGCGGTGAATTCAGAACGTGTCACGCGCTAGGACCAGACGCAGTGGTGCCATCTGTGACAACGGACTGGCTCAGCGAAAGAGATTGATTGATTTATAGGAAATTTCACGAGTCCACGGAAGCAGTTGGCGAGGGCTCACTCTCAGGTCCCTCTAGAAGAGAGAGCACGCTCGGTCGCCCCGCTCGAGTTCTATAAAGTGGTCTTAGCCCATGAGATGCACCACGCCTTGAACAGTGACCTGATTATCAATCCCGGCGACTCCGATCTTGAGGCCTTTTTGAGAGGCAGGATCATCCTATTAAGGCCACGGCGTCCTGGATCTGCCCGTCGCAGTCCCCGTGACATTGAGATGATCAGCGAAACGAGAAAGGCCACAGCAGTGGATGGCGCCCAAGGAGACGCCACAAGGGCCTTGCCGGCGCGAACACCCAAAGCCCAAGAGGAGCAGCGACAGCAACCATTAGCTCATCAGGTATGGATAACTACGTATACTACATGTTGAAACACCTCCTCCCTCCGAAGGCTCAAACGCCGACCGCATAGTATTAGTAGTTACAGTTGTCGGCACCGCGTGTCGGAAATAATCGGGTGATGCTGATTTGATTTCGATTTGAATAGTTTAACATCCCGAAGCGACTCAAGCTATTAGAGACGCAGTAGTGGAGATGTCCGGAATCTATGGCTGCGCAAAAAAAAAAAATTGTATCAAGGAAGTTAGTGATTCCACCGATTATTTATTTATTGCTCTGTGATAGGCAAAGGCGAGTAAATAAAATCATTGTTATTTATTAATTGCTGTAAAAAAGATGAAAATTCAGGAAAAGGAGCTTCATAAGGGTAAAAATGCTACCCAATAAAAAACCAGTGATTGATAATGCCAGTTTGAAAAAAAAAAACATGTAATTGATAAATTAATAAACTGAAATAAATAAAAATGAAAAATTGAAAAACTAAGGAATAAAACGTGTCAAAAAACGGTTGGTTTATGGAAACGCCCTAAAGCGACTCAGGCTGTGAGGGACGCCGTAGTGGAGGGCTCCGGAAATTTCGACCACTGGGGGGGTTTAACGTGTACTGACATCACACACCACACGGGTGCCTTGCTTCTCGCTTTCATCGAAAAGCGGCCGTCGAGCCGGGATTTGATCCCACATCCTTGAGCCAGTATCCCAGCTCCCTAATATCTGCGTCACTTCGGTGGGGCGAAAAACTGTGTAATTGATCGTTTAACTGAAATATTTCGAAAATGAAGCACTGGAAAAGGACGGTACAAAGGTGTGAAAATGTTCAGAGTGGAAAGCTAATGTTTAGTGCTGCTAAGTGTCGGTGTACAAAAATTAAAAGGACGCCCTTAGGCTCTGCCATTAAGGGTTAGACGCAATAGTGTTTCGCATGCACTAAAGTAGTTTTCTGAACTTTTATCTGTTTTTTATATATTTTCTGTTACAGCCTGACGAGTGATGAAATCAGCGGTAAGCTCGAACACCGCTTCTTGAAACAATGCGTCTCATCCGCACCGAAAGGGAAGGAAGAAAGGTGGGTGCGAAAATGGAAAGAGAGAAAGAGGGGCTAGGGTGGAGGACCAAGCAATTTCGACCACCTGGGGATGTTAGCGTGCACTGACATTCCACAGCAGATGCACGCCTCTCCGTTTTGCCTCCATCGAAACACACCCGCCGGCGTTCGGGGCCGAACCCTGGTACTCCGGTACATTAGTCGGGCATCTTAACGACTGTGCCACCATGGAATGTAAAGAAATTCTGAGAGCACTGCAGAATCTGCAAAGAAGAAATGCGAAAGCCTGAGAGTTGCTGCTGCGCACAGTATACATCGCGTGCCCCTTGTCAAACACAACCTGCGTTCTGTTGAAAGCAGGTTGTGTTTGACAAGTTTGGCGGCGTTCTATAATTTGCTTGCAGGAAAGCAAAAGCAAAGTGTTTGTCTCTCGTAATCTCTCTGACACGTCTTACGGACAATACAGAAATGCTCAGTTTTAAGCATTTCTTCAGTGCAGACTCAGCATTGGTCTCGAAACGTTTCCTTCCAACGCATCACCCTCTCCCAACGCGCCGCCTTCCTCTCCCATGACGTCATGCGTTTATTAGGGCCATTTTAAAGTGAAAGCTTTTAATGCCTCATACTGTCGTTAGCAAATGTGTCCGCGTTTCGGGTGCATGCCTTATATGGGCATATGTCAATCTCCATTGAGAATGCAACGTTTCGTTTCGAACCGTGTCGCCGGCGCCATGACACTGCACCCGGTTATTTCAGAGCACCTATTCTCAGTGCCAATCTGGGGGTGTCATTACTACTGATGCTTCCAGTACTTTGGCACCGCGCACTGCGATAAGTGGCGTTCCGGTTCAGCCGAGGTCTGGTCCGTCGGTGAGCTTAGCCCAGGCGAGCACGTTGCTCCCGAGCATGTGTCTGGTTTGTGATACGCGGACCTGGCTAGTCAAGCGTGACGTACCAGTCGGTAGACCTTGTTACGCCTGGCACTCCAAAGGACTTCGTCGAAGCCGGTCGCCTTGCAATGCGTAGATACATCAGTGCCAAAAGACGCCTTTGTACTATATGTATACGCCAGAAACCAATATTACCGGGGGCTAACGTCCGGCGGTAAGTGTCCCACACGTTACCGCCGGCTTACACCGATTTTGCGATCAGCATCCGCGATCCGCCCCGCCGGGGGGGGGGGGGGGGGGGGGTGCAGTGGTAAGACGCCCGACCACTGTGCCGGAGTACTCAGGTTCGAATCTGACCGCGGCGGCTGCGTTTCGATGGAGGCGAAACGAAGAGGCGTCCGTGTACTGTGCGATGTCAGCGCACGTTAAAGATCCCCAGGCGGTCGAAACTACTCCATAGCACTCCACTACGGCTCCTCTTTCTCCCTTTCCACTTTCACTCCCACCTTTTTCCCTTCCCTTACGGCGCGGTTGAGGTGTTCACAAAAAACAAGTGACACAGTTACCACACCTTTCCCTTTCTATAAATCAATCAATCAATCTCCACTCGCTTCACTCGCTAGCGGCATCAGTCAGTCGCTGCTATCTGTTCGTCGAGCAACGGTCCTATGGGCTCACGCGCTGCTTCCCGCAACCTCCCGATAACTCAATTGCTCTCCATTTCTCCGACCACGAAGCTTCTTTTATGGCAGTCAAGAACTGTTAATGGAGTGCTTCTTGAAGGAATACGTGTGAAACATTAAAAAAAAGTTGTCTGTAATTGTAGATACGTATACTGCTCGAAATCTTTGCCTCAATCTATCGAAAAAGTGAAATAGCTGATGAGCTGCGCTCGAATTTCGCATTAAGAAGTAACGTAATTGTGGGCAATTTTTGTTTTGTAAAAATTGCGCCTTCTTTTTACTTTTTATCTATTGTAGGCCGTCATTGCACCCGCCACCGCTTTAGGTGGTGAACGACGGCTGTTGCGGAGCGCGTCTTTCTCTCCCTCATCTTTTTCTTTCTTCTCTACTATCTCTGCAGAGCCAGTAGCATTTCGATGGGAGCCCCGCCGGGGTGGTGCAGTGGCAATACGCCCGACTACTGTGCCGGAGTACCCGGGTTCGAACCCGACCTCGGCGGCTGCGTTTCGATGGAGGCGAAACGAAGAGGCGTAGTGTGCTGTGCAATGTCAGCGCACGTTAAAGATTCCCAGGTGGTCGAAATTACTCTGTAGCCCTCCACTACAGCTCCTCTTTCTCTCTTTCCACTTTCACTCCCACCTTCCTCCCTTCCCTCACGGCATGGTTGCGGTGTCCACAGAAAACAAATGAGGCAGTTACCTCGCTTTTCCCTTCCTATAAATAAATCAGTTTTTTTTTCGATGGGAACGAAGAGCCGTCCGTGTGCTGTGCGATGTCAGCGCACGTTAAAGATCCCCAGGTGGTGGAAATTCTCCGTAGCCCTCCAGTACGGCTCCTCTTCCTCTTTCCACTTTCACTCCCACCTTCATCCCTTCCCTTTACGGCGCGGTAGAGGTGTCCACAGAAAACAAGTGAGACAGTTACCGCACCTTTCCCTACCTATAAATGAAAAAAAGTTTCGAAGGAGGCGAAACGAAGTGGCGTCCGTGTGCTGTGCGATGTCAGCGCACGTTAAAGATCCCCAGGTGGTCGAAATTCTCCGTAGCCCTCCAGTACGGCTCCTCTTTCTCTTTCCACTTTCACTCCCACCTTCATCCCTTCCCTTACGGCGCGGTAGAGGTGTCCACAGAAAACAAGTGAGACAGTTACCGCACCTTTCCCTTCCTATAAATGAAAAAAAGATCAGTTTCGATGGAGGCAAAACGAAGTGGCGTCCGTGTGCTGTGCGATGTCAGCGCACGTTAAAGATCCCCAGGTGGTCGAAATTATCCGTAGCCCTCCACTACGGCTCCTCTTCCTTTATTTCTGCTTTCAATTCCACCTTCCTCCCTTCCCTTATGGAGTGGTTGAGGTATCCACAGAGTAAGTGTGACAGATACTGCGCCTTTCCCTTCCTGTGAACCAATTATTATTAGGCCCATGCAGTTTATTTTCCTTCTTCCTACGGCCACATAACCAATTTACATTTTTTCTGAAATAACGGAAACCACGGCAGTTTAATGTGGTGACCACGAGGCTCCGTTCTTAATTCTTAGTCTGAAATAAATAAATAATATAAACATAAAACCAGCCTTTGTGACGATGCCAACATAGGTATCGTTAGACATTCAGTTTAGCAGCATTGAACCCCCAAAGTCTGTTTTTCTTTTTCATCCAATGCTGTGTGGGCTATTTTGTGTTAACGCACATATATTTTGATGTTTTAAAAGGTAGGTCCTCTTCGATATGACCAAGCATGCTGTCTTACACTAATGCAGAAAGGACTCTTCGACTGGAAACTGACAATGGCCTATAGGGCGTTGTGTCCAACACAACAAATATTTTGAGAGTTTTTCCCTGCACATATTTCTATGGGTCGCGCTCCTGTCACGTAGAACAGCGAAGGCAACTAGGTGGTGTTAGCGAGGGGCGTCCACCCAAAATTACACTGTGCCGTGTTTTCCCTAAAACCTATAACTTAAGAAAATTTATACTTAGATGTTTCTTAAGAGGGTAATGGAGAAAGCCTAGATTTCCGCTCCTATCATTCGCCTCTCATTATTTGCCTCTTAACGGCGTTCGTTGCAGTGCTGCATATCATTATATTTGGTTTACATGAACGGTAAGGCGCAGTATCTGTCACACTTTTTCCGGCAATTGGACGGTACACCATTGCTCCTGTCACGCGGCGTTCATTGGTGCTGACAAACTTTATTAATGCGAGCCTTAGTTGTAACATCCTAGTGATGTGATGGCTCTTGGATGCGTTCATTGGCGCGGGTTAAAGTGTGGCATTGAAGACGACAGGACCACTAGACAAAAAAGAATCTCGTAGAATTTCGCGGATTATGACATATCTCGCGCACAGATTTCGCTCATAACTCTCGCGCACGCGATTTGCTTCTATGAGCCTAGAAAGGCTTTCGCCTTAATACATGCCCCGACGCGGTGGCGCAGTGTATAACCAACCCGAATGCAGTTCGGGAGTACCCTGATTCAATCCCGACCCCTCGGCTGCTACGTTTCGATGGAGGCGAAGCGGCGTCCGTGTGCTATTATTATTATTGTTATTGTTATTATTAATATTATTATTATTATTATTATTATTATTATTATTATTATTATTATTATTATTATTATTATTATTATTATTATTATTATTATTATTATTATTATTATTATTATTATTATTATTATTATTGACAGAATGCAGATTTTAGAGAATGCAGATGTTTAACTTTTTTTTGTCTTCACCTTGACATCTTCCAAAACTTGCTCTCTTCATTTGTATTGGACGTTCGTAGCTTTGTATTCTAAACTGTATTCATCACACATAACTTCCACTTTCTAGTTTTAGTATTGTATATAATTTACTTCATGTTTTGCTTTTTCTCCTGTTCAGTGCTGTTTAGAGTATCTTGCACTGCTTTGTATCTGTTTTTTTTTTGTTTATATTTTAACTTTAAACTTTATTTTCGAATCTTACTGTCCCGCGTTCAATTCTATTTTTTTATTGTATTTCCCTGTATTCCTAGCCTGTGTTTTAAGTACCACGCACTTGTTGCGCCTGGAATAGTTGTTTATTTTATGTATATTTCTATTACTATAATCAATGTCAGTTATTTGTTGTTGTTTTTCTCTCTATCTATTGTTGTTGTTTTTGTTTTTCATGATGTGCTTTACAATTCTCTGACTGTGTATATAAGACATGCTACTCATTGATTTCTTTCTTTCCGTGACACGTTTCGTCTTTTTCATTTCATGTGTTATTTGTTTCTTGTTTTATATTCTATATGTGTGTGTAAAACTTCTGTGTGCATTTTCATTTTTTTTTTTGTGCTGCAGCACGAAGACCACACGGTTGTTCCTGCGCACAATAAATAAAGATTGATTTGATTGATTGATATATTTTTATTATTAATGTAATGCGAAAGCTCTGAGGGTACAACAAATGAAATGAAATAAAATTATGAAAAACAATCGCGGATTGAAGAGGCTTATCACTATCATTTGTATCACTTCGTTTAAGCAATGCTTAAAGCCGCGCCTTTCTTTTCCGGCGCACACAGGGTCCCAGTGGCATGCAAGTTATTGCCAGCCAGGTCGATGCTTATGGCGCGGAGAAGGAACACCCTCTGCTGAAGATTGGGAAGATCACCACATTCCGCGCCTGGGTAGCTTTAATGCGTACGATCACCGGCCAACGAACAGGGGCCCCGCCGTCACCCAGCTACCAGAAGTACGTCCGCAGTATGCTGGTCCTCATTGTAATTTCCGTGCTTCAAGCTGACGACATCGCCGCTGTCACACAGGAGGTGGATAAGGTGACGCTGAAAGTGGTGTCGTCCGTAGTGGCCAATCCGGAACAGAAACCCCTGCGTGCGTTCATGCACAGCATGATGGGAACTGCGACTCCTGGCGTACCTACCGGCCACTGTTCGCCCCTTCTCAAAGCGGACTTTCCTTCGACGCAACGCGTTTCTGCTAGCAATCAAGTGGAAGTGAAAACTCCTGGGCTTCTTCGTTGTGTTTCGCCCCTCCTGGGGCGTAAGGCGGATACGAATGAGGCGCTCGTCCTCAGCCTGGGCCTTCGTGCTGTGAGCGAGCAGGGTTGGATGGCAAACAAAGAAATCGCAGGTGAGACACTTTCGCTCGTGGCGTGCTGTGAGCGAGCAGGGTTGGATGGCAAACAAAGAAATCGCAGGTGAGACACTTTCGCTCGTGGATCTTCCTCGTTCAGATTACACTCATCGGTCTCATCTTAAAACAGAAGAGAGATGAGGCTTGGTTTGGTCGAGGGTGTAAAAATTAAGAAGCTGATAAACTTTGTCAGGAGGCTTAGGACGCACTGGCTAAAGTTTCAATACGCCGCTGCGAGTTCAGGGGGGCGTTCGAGCGTATGTTCAATACTGATACCGTTTGAACCTGCGGCAGCTGCTGAATTTTTATCGCACTATTGTTCAAGGCCAAAACGTTTCTTGTTTCACGAGTGGAGTCTCCCAGCTTCTGTCAAGAGAGCGTGTGGACGAGTTTGTCATCAATGCATGTCCACACAAACCGACAGTTGGGAAAGAAAGCATCAATGAGTCAGAATGAATTGATCAGTTTCCGTGGCCCACATACGAGAACAATTTGCTATCGCCAAAGCTAACCATGTCTACTTCAAAACCAGCATAAACTGGCACTGCAGTAAGCATTGTCATCTTCATGAAAATAAAACTGCGCTGATCTCTAATTTAAACTTGGAAAAAATATACGGCGACTACTGAAGCTATTGCGCCGCATCTCGCCTTATCTGAAGCGGTGAAATATAGAATGTTTGCAGCGGATTTCGCACGCTACGGGCTTCTGAAAAGAGATCGAAGCTGACACAGCACGAAGTGTCATGACTGGAAAATGCAATTTCGGGTAACTGTGGTTTCTTCCTTGTCGTGTGTGCGCTCCCTAAGCTAGTCATCTGCGCCATCACCGATGTTAACCCCATTTTGGATGAGAAGAGGTTTTTCACGAACTTAATTGCTGTAGGGAGTTTCAGCGCGCGAAACTGTAAAAGCAGTGTACAAGACGTGAATTTCATATAACTTCTCGGAATGTGACGGCAGGAATTCTTTTTTGATTCCTTGACTTATTACCAGCACCATAAAAGCGCACACTGGAAGCATACCCATACAAACAGCCGCGACTCCCAGCCATGGAGTCTTAGGGAAAAATGGCATATTAGCCGCATATTATCCGCATATTATCATTGTTAAGATATGCGATTTATACAACAGGAGAGTTAGATAAAAGTGACACTCAGTCGTAGCTGAACATTAACCGAGTAAGGAACCCAGGGGTGTGATGCGAAGGTGGTACAGTTGAATAAGAAGTGTATAGGCTTATCTGTAGGCCGGGAAGCTACCTTTACACTCCGCATTCTAGCTAAGCACTCTTTGTTACCTATTATCACCAACAGTTATTCGATTCAGCAGGTTTACCTGAGGCTTGGAGGAAATTGACATAGAAACGCGCCTACAGGTCAAGAAATGTTCTGGGTTCCACGATGACACAGCGGCAGGTTATTGGTGTAACTATCAACGCACAGACCGCATGATGCTCGTCCTTTTGCTCAAGAATGCATGCCCGCCTATTTTTGGAAGCAAACTTCGACTACCGTTCTTTCCTGCAGGCTGTAGACTTCTTAATAATCGTTAATTGTTAACAACGATTCAAATTCCTTCTACAAGTACGCCTTCACCTACAACCACTTTCTCGTCAGTTATTGCATAAACTCTTCATGCAGCTAGAAACATTGAGTCAGGCTCTAAGCAACCTTGCTATACTATACAAGCTTCGACATTAAACCGCATTGAAAATCGCTAATTTATTACTCGCCGAGAATAATATTCGCCAAAAAAAAAAAAAAAACGAAACCCCTGACATCAAACACCTCTCTTCGCACCGACCATCCCTTCAAAGTATTGCAGCGCTTGCAAGCACTGTGTGGCGCTTCATCTTTCACAGGATACCTACCACATTGCAGGACTAACTTGTTCAAATTCTCACCTTTGCTTTTGGCTAATAAACTTTGCAACTAGCTGCCGAGTGACTTTGTGTCTGCTAACAATTATGATACATTCTTTGCCGCTGTTCCTTCTGTATAGGCCCGCTGTTTTTTGTTTTTGCATCCTGTCTAATCTGGGACCATACTGTATTGTTTCGCCCCCTTATGTAATACACCTCTCCTGGTCTTGAAGAGTATTGTAAATAAAATAAAATAAATAAACACAAAAAGTGGCATATAAGCAAGAAATCAAATTCGCACGCTTCAACCACTACCTAAATTCTAGTTCCGCCTAGCTGAGAGAGGTCATGGTGGCGCCAATATATTTTGTTTGTTTCTGGAAATTTTATGTGAGATATAAGAGTGGTTCATGCAGTGGAGCCTACCCTGATGTGGCAGTAAACTTTGTCAGAACATTGGAACAAAATTGTAATTTATCAAATCCGATTAACTTTAAGTCTGCAATTTGTTACCCGGATTTATTGCACCTACAAAAAAAAAAGTTGACTCTTTCTTTTTTCTCTCTCTGTCGGTTTCAATGTGGCTGTTTACAGCAAATCCACTCTTGCGCCGTTGCGAAAAGGGCCGGGCCAGCGGGGCCTTGGAGTTGAGGGCGCCAATCTTTCTATTCGTTGCTTGGTGTTACAAGACAAAGGCTGCCTCCGTTCGGCACCACGTGTTCTGTGTGCGACCGCCCGAGATTGAAACTACGTGAACAGATTTCACGCTCCCGAGTATCATGCTCTTCCTTCGAATTTCTGAAGCCATCTTCTCAGACACAATAGAATCGGTAGTCGGCAATAAAGGGGTTGCTCTGAACTTTTAAGGAACGAACCGATTGGTGTTGACATTAAAGCAAAGTTGCGGCTACGGCAGCCTTTCATCGTTAAGAAGGAGGACGCTGGAAGGAACATGCGTGTGTGTGTGTGTGTGTGTGTGTGTGTGTGTGTGTGTGTGTGTGTGTGTGTGTGTGTGTGTGTGTGTGTGTGTGTGTGTGTGTGTGTGTGTGTGTGTGTGTGTGTGTGTGTGTGTGTGTGTGTGTGTGTGTGTGTGTGTGTGTGTGTGTGTGTGTGTGTGTGTGTGTGTGTGTGTGTGTGTGTGTGTGTGTGTGTGTGTGTGTGTGTGCGTGCGTGCGTGCGTGCGTGCGTGCGCGCGCGCTTCCGTGCGTGTTTCCTTGTTATAGAACGCAAGCATCTAGAACCTTACAAAGCGGAAATATTAGAGAAACCTTAACCGCTGTATTTGGTAGCAGGCTGAAATAGACGTCTGTAGCCTTATTTCGTGTCCTAAATACTCCGTGCACCATAAAATCTCAAAAGATGCGATGCCCTACAGGAAACTTAAACGCAACCGTCAAACTCACATTCTGTAATCTTAATGACGACGGACGCGCGCGGGCACGTGTGGTCCCCAGAGCATCGCAAACCAATCGCTTTATTTATGCACGCAGTTGTGGAGACGATGGCAACTTTGCAGGCCAGGGCTCTGGACCTCTACCTATGCGACGTTGTTCGTCAGGCCAACATAAATATCCCACTACTCGGCCAGTTCCAGCCGCAAGACCTCTGTGACCGAGGACACACGCTGGCACGTAAAGGTAAGTAAAATTTCCACGGCTGTCCGTTCTTTTTTTTTCTTTCCTTATCTAGCAGTGTGCATAGCTCCTGCAGTTTATATTTGGATTGCAAGACATTGGTTGCCAGCACTGAGCCCTATGTGGGCACGATAGCAGATGGCTTCGAGTCCGTGACTCTCAAATATTTTGTGAGCCCACTAATTTTGCCGAAACAATTAGTTTTTTTTTTTTTTCGTCTTAACTCGTAACAGTCCACATTCTGATAAATTCGAAGCCATGCCGCACAGCCACCTTTTCAGCTACTGCGTCGAATCGAGACAAGCGCAGGTGGAAGTCGAGCCCCGATGCTGTAACGTGCGATAGTTAAATAGAACGCTCATTGAGAGGACATAAAACCCACGCTTTTAGATGTCAGTTCACGCGGCGTGAGGCTTTTGTCGCTTATAAGTCAACGCAAGAATAATCGTGCGGCAAAGCATTATACGGCTCACAACGAAGAAATCTCGCGATTAACACGCCGTCAACAATTATCTCTGCTAGTATAACTTCTTCAGGAAGGGAGACTGGCTGCTTCCATGCAACAAGAAGTCGCTAACTACGCCTATTGTGATATAGGTTTTTTTTTTATCATTAACGCAATCGCGAAGAGCTAATCAATCATTCTTTTATATTTTAATCGCCCTTGTAGTTAGAAATGCTCGCTGGAATCACGTCATTGTCCATATATGTCGTTTGTTGCTGGTCGTCGGCGATATAGTAAATCCACACCTGGGCAACCTTTCTTTCTTCTCCGTCCATCAGTCTCTTTCCTGTCGGCTGAGTGAGACATTGACGGCGTCTTACCTTTCCTTGTTACACCCTGTTTTCCCGTCATCTGAAGGGGCACTGAACAGGCGTTAGAAAAATAGAAATATTTTCTTTCCGCCTTAGCCCCTTTCCTCAAGCGATCAGCACTTGTAGAGTTCTAAGATGTCGTTTAGTGCCTTCGGATTTGTAAAGCCTCCCCTGCTATCTCAGTGACCACCTTTATGAAGCGTGTGAACTCCCTTCCCACCCCAAAAAAATACAAAAAAAGGTTCTTCTTGATCGACAGGGCAAGATCGAACGCCTCTGTTGTATATCAGCGGCCACTGGTCACTCGGACGCCTCTCTTTTACCGCCGATTGTGCACTAAAAGTTGATTTCGTACCATATAAGTGTGAATGGCGAAACTCAATTCAAAACTGCCACTTTGTGCTTAAAAACACAAGATCACGGGTTTCAGTCCAGCTGAGATAAACAATTTTCAGAGGAAGCAAAAAGCAAAATTTAAACCGTCAGTGGAGATTTCAGTTCATGCTAATCATCCCCAAATGGCAGTTGCTCCGGAGCAGTCAAGCGCAGACATATGATTAGAAGTTAAAATCAATTAGTTTTTATGCAGTGCATGAGCAGCCGCCAATATCCATTTTTGCTAATCTATTACCTATACTAAGCGTTCGCTGGCCGTGCCTCTTTTGCGACATCTCTACGTGCCTCGGCGATGCCTTGGCGGCGGTTGCTGGAAATGGTCTGCACGTCGTCTCCAAGGCATCGTATATGAAAGCGTTCACCTCAGGCTGCGTCTACGTTAGCTCGTTCTACGTGGTGACTACGGTGCCGCCTATATATATGCTGCAGTTTAAAGGGTGCGCTTGAACAGCCATTCTCGAGGCCTTTTGTGCAGTGCATAAGGTAAACTTGTTTTTATTTCCCACCTGCAAAACACGACCGCCGACGCTGTAAAGCTGCGTGTTCCCTCACTGAAGGCGATGGCTTACGACTGGAAGAACTGCAAAATAAACCACAGTAAAATTCAATTCCAGCCATTTATGAGACAATTCTTCTACACAAGAATTATTGCGATTTTTTTTTCTTCGCGAGTTATCAAACACGCTGCCGGGTTTACAGTAACTTTGGCTTGAGGTGTGTGCTAGTGCTTTGCTTTCGAGTTTGACGTACCTCACACAGGAGATTTGGCGATACGATCAACACCTTTGAGTCGTAATGAGCCACTTTCTGCTTGCAAAAAGCTAGGCGCTCATGTGCTGTGCGATGTCGGTGTGCGTTAAAGAATCCCAGGTGGTCGGAATTGCCGGAGACCTAGACTACGGCGTCTCTCATAGCCTTAGTAGCTTTGGAACACCCCACACCCCAAACAAAACCAAACCATAATTTGCATACTGAGCCTGGTAGGTGGCGTAGTGCGCTGGGATTTCTTCAGACCTTCTCTCTTGTAGCGGGAGTCGTTTCTTTACGCTGTCCTCAGACATAAAAGTAAACGTACTTCATTCGTCATAATTTTGGTAGCCCTGCGATTGCAGAAAGAAAGTACTTGTTTTCGAGAAAGGAAAGCAGTGCAGGGCAGTGCTTATTGGTGTGAATAAGCCACTTGGAAATAGGCTACTTTAAGGGGTTTCGCATTAGCCACTGAAGTGATTTGCCGGAAGAGGCGGTTCCGGTGCTCGCAAGCTGAACAATATAAGTCGTTACTTCGCAGGTTCCAGTCACGAAGCGGCGTCTGTCACGTCCGCACACGAGGAAACCACCGCAGGATAGACCACTCAGAAGACTATAGAAGAAATCTCGGAGGAGGACGCGGAGGAGCTGGAAGCTAACAAAAATGACGAATGGCCTGGCTTGGACACTGACAGCACCAAACCCGACAGATTTTGATACCAAAATCGACGCGTATACTATTCGGATTGAATGGGATACTGACAGCGAGCAGGAGCTCGACAAGTACGTATACATCAACACTAAGGAGGAGCGCGCCTATCAGGCTATGTTCTGCGAGAACTCTGTCAATTCGACACGATGAGCTCCCGCAAGGAGGAAGAAGCGCGCTACTTACCCGTCGGTGCACAGAACAAGCTCGGTTCCTTTCTAGCTCTGCGCCTCTTCTCCAACTTCGCAGTCCAATTTCACAGCCTGCGTCTGCGTACTGCGTCTTCAGCCGAGACTTCGATATTAATTGTGTGTATGTGCATGAGCGCGATTTTGGTCATTCTTAATATGCCGCTAAATACAACCTTGTGGATTTTTACGATCGGTTTGAAATAAGATGAAATATAAAATAGTGAGAAATCATTAATACGAATACTGGCAAAAACTGCATTCAGTCATTGCATGGTTCACCGCTTGCCAAGACTGATGTGCGTGATGCTATTATTACTTTCGAAATAAAAGACAC
Organism: Amblyomma maculatum; assembly: GCF_055883805.1. Classification (NCBI taxonomy): domain Eukaryota; kingdom Metazoa; phylum Arthropoda; class Arachnida; order Ixodida; family Ixodidae; genus Amblyomma; species Amblyomma maculatum. The sequence goes on along the minus strand of NC_139353.1, from coordinate 15,949,254 downwards.
TTTATGGGTGAGCTCTTGGTTTGTGCGACTGCGTCGGAGGCTTTCGTAATGCCGCGAAACCTTCAAAACTGTATTGTTTTTTAGCAGCAGCCGCCGCCGGCATACGGCCTTAGCACTCTGATTCTGGTACGCATATCTATTCTGTAGCTCTGTCTCGAAGATTCCGACCACTCACGTATGTTTCTACAATGTTTAAGGTTGTGCTTGTAAAAGTTTGCGACATTATCTAGATCTGAACAGCTTTTAAATTGAGCGTTGACGAGTGCGACGGGCGCATTCGTAGTTCGACGATCGACGAGCATATTTGTTGCTATCGCCGCCGCCGAGTGTCTTAGTTCTTTTGCAGGCGCAAGTCAGCCCAATTCGCTCCAGTGAATTCCAAGCCTCCTCATTTGTCGCCAACGGCATTGTCACCACTACTTTGCAATATGAAACTAAATTTGCACTGTGTTTGGGCGCACCGAAGGGAAGAAAGGAAGCGGACAGCCGGTGGGGGAAGCTGTTGGTGCGCCACCCTGCTAGAACCGTTTCTCGGCAATGCTAGGGGTGTAAGTATTATTTGATCACAGCCAGCTTTTCAGAAAATAAGTGATGAGACGTGTTCCGAGGCTCTGGAGCTCCATTCAGTTCATTTCTCCCTGAATGTGCTATATGCGCACAAGAGGGGTTTACCTCGCGTTGATTTTAATGTGACGACGAACGCAATTTTGAAAAATTCATCAGCTCTTTAGATGCAAAAGATACTTTTGAGGCCAATTGAGGTGGTCGGTCGTCAGAAAACAACGGGAAACATTTTAGCTAGTGACCCGTGAGGGAAATATTTGGCTATTACAATTAGGAGCCGTACGTTAAAAAACGCCTGGTGATTGAAATTACTGCACCCTTAACTACGGCATCACTCAGACTGGGTATCCCAGAATGTCCTTTTTGGACGTTAAACCCAACAAGACCAAGCGAAATAGTTTGGTGTCAGGTTGTAATTAGAAGTTTGTTATTGCATTAACTTAAACAAAATACGATTCGTGGTGTTTGAATTCTGCCATCATTGATATATCTATGTCGCTAAGGCCAACCTCAAAACTCAGAGCTTGCATAAATGTTGCTGGAAGGCTTTGCTGAATAACCTTATACACTCATGTTTAGATGCCGCTAGAATGAAGATACAGCTCGGCCTCTGGTAAAGGAATCGGGGGAAATTCACAATGCTGACGGAGCAGGAAAGCGATCCATGGTTGACTTGCGCTCATCACTTCACCATTCGATTGCCGGCGAACTATGTGCACTGCTCGTACGCAACGGACAGCTATGGGAAACTCTCCTCGGGTTGCTCGCGTAACCACTCCTGGGCAGCAGCCCCATCCGCGTTGCCATTGTTTGCATCAGAATTTGGTCATCCCTTGAGCATCTTGGCGCTACATGGACGTCGCAAAATCTAAGATTGATGATAGGAGTGAGTGCTAATCAGTCTGTATAATCAGCCCCAATGTCATCTATCTGCTTCTAGGTCATGCAGTATGGCTGGTTGCTGCCAGCGTTCCTAATCTCGCGAAGGGTAAACCAACTCTCGTTCTTCACTCGGGTGCTTAGAATTTCCATCGTGGATAAAAAGGGCGTTCCACCTTATGCCTCTAGAAATTATATTTTTGAAATTCTTCTTTTTTTTGTTCGAACCATTGAAGATTGGAATGGTGTGCCGGCGGATGTGGTGTGCCGCAACTCTGTGTACACGTTTTATGAAGCTGTTTGCCTCCCGCAATGATGCCCATGGCGCCGCGAGTTCCTTTTGAAGAAATAATAAGAAAAAAAAAGTCTAGAATACAACATTACTGACATTCAGTGGAAAGGAAGCTATATCTAGCCAGGATTCAAGATCGGTTAGGTAATTCTGCAAGGTATGATATGAAGTAATACAAGAGGGACGAGGAGAGTGAGAGAGAGAGCTTTTAATGAGCATAATAATCAGTAAGAATTCGCAGGAGCTGGGTGGTCGGTGCCCCTAGTCCAGGGCTCCGCTGGCAGCAGCTGACTTGCGGACTAGCTGGATAATCCAGGCTTGCTGGTCCAGGTTGTCGCTGGTCAGGGCCGCCTCTCACTGCTCGTGTGTCAGGCATGACACTAGTAACGTTGGGTCAGGTTTGTCCTGGCATTCCCAAGAGATGTGATAGAGTGTAGGGCTTGCACCGCACCAAGGACAGTAACTCGTGTATTTTTTTGGGCTCATCTTATTTAAAATGTGAAGATTAGGGAATGTGTTTGTTTGTATTTTTCTCCAGTCTATAGCGTCCGAGGAAGGAAGTTGTTTGTGTGGTGGTGAGAAAATTCTTCTAACCGTAGGTGTTCCAGCCTGTCGCCGTAGTGTCCTAGGAGAGGGGTGGGGTAGGGATGGGGATCCGCCCGGTTTGTGAGAGCTCGGGCTAGATCATTCGCTACCTCATTTTCTTCTAGGCCTTCGTGTCCAGGTGTCCATGTAATTACAATTCCCTGTAGCAATATCTCACGCTGCGCATGGCACGTCGTCATCACCAGTTTCAACCTGTGCGCAATGGACCTAGAGAGACGCACGGCTACCGCGTTGATTAAAGTATTAAGATGAGTCAAGTGGGCGCAAACATTTATAGTGTGTTACCTGACCAACCTGTGCCAACCTCTGGGCGAAGCCTAACCTTCCAACCCTAACCATCAACCTCATGTGCAAACGCATACACTTCCCATCTGGTCAACTTAGCAGAAATGGCTGCACCGAATTCATTTCATTCTTCTCTTCTATTTTCTCTCTTTTCTTCTTTCCTTCTTTCTTTCTGTATTTCCTTCCTTAGTACCTTCTTTCTTCCTTCTACCACTTTTCTTCTTTTCTTTCTCTGTGTCCTCCTTTTTTCCTTTCTTATTTTACTCTTTCTTTCTCTCTCTGCCTGTTCCTTACAGAAAAGTTTGCTTTCAAGGCAGCGAGTTCCCGCCATGAGTTACCGTTTGAGGAAGGGCTGTGCCGGGTGTACATAAACTCTTCTCCTAAAATAGAAATCAAACCCGGCGACCCAGAAAGCGTGTATGTTTCTCATACGCTGAGATTTTTCTTTTCTTGCAAGTAGTGAAACCACTTGGTTTCCGTTTGTTTTCACTCTCTTCTCATACCGCTGCTTTGAGGGATTAGGGATGACCGCCGACTTCAATAAGGCAGTCTGTTGCGTCTTCTCTTATGCCATGCTTTCTTTTGAACATTCGGTGAATGCGTCGCTCTTGTGCGTGTTTCACGCATGTAATCACACTCTTCCTTTCGAAGCTGAAGTACCGGAGAGGAAGATGAGAGAGAGGACATTACAGGACACAAAAGCTGCCAATTATGGGTAGCAGTGGCGCCCATTTGTCTGCGCCACGGCTGCCTATTCCTACCCTTCTTATTCCCCCTGCTGTCTATACAAGACAACACCCCGGCCTTTTACGGCTACCGATAATGTGACTTGCCCGTGCTCTTTTTGCGGGGTTTTTCTTCTAACGCATTATTTATCTGCTCTTTATTTCTCGCTCTTGCCCGGTCAGGCCCCCAAAAAAGATGCGACAGCGGGAGGGCGCGCTTTTTGGTTCTCCACGCGTGATCGAATCTCGGTAGGGGGCTCTGTAGGATGCGATCTTTGTGATGTTATCGCAACCTTGTTCCTTGCGTCCTTTTAGGCAACGTGCAGTGACATATAGCCCCGAATCTTTATTACGTTAAGGGCTTCTTTGTTTTGGGACGTCGTTCGCCACGTACTTTGACACGTTTTCATGACGAACACCGGGGGGCCGGGCGCATTTTCCTTTGCTCGCGAGTGGATGTTAGCTACACAACACACTTGCCGTATTGACAACTTAGCGACTAAACCATGTCCAGCGGTCTACAACTAGTATGACAGCTTCCCGTCAAATCACTGCCGAGGTTGTGTTTCGAAGAATAGCCCGCAGCTGCGTGACTATAGAACGACCGTGCAGAAAAATCCTTAGGAACAAACTTTTTCTCAAAAGAGAGAGAGAGGGAGAAGGTCATCTTTTTGTCTTTCTCAAGGATAGAATAAAGCAAGAACGACAGCCGACTCAACCTTTTCTCGTAGTATGCCAAAATGTGTACAGAAGCTGTAAAGCAAGGAAGAGGCGTCTGTGTGCTGTGCGATGTCAGCGCACGTTAAAGATCCCCGGGTGGTCGAAATTACTCCGTAGCCCTCCACTACGGCTCCTCTTTCTCTCTTTCCACTTTCACTCCCATCTTCCTCCCTTTCCTTACGGCGCGGTTGAGGTGTCCACATAAAACCAAGTGAGACAGTTACCGTGCCTTTCCCTTCCTATAAATCAATCAATTAGTTAACCAAGGAACACAACATTGCAGGGACAGCTTGCTCCAGTGCACGCTTTGCATTGCTATGAAATATCTTTTAAAAGGATAGTCTTTGGTGAAGCGTACGGACTAGCTAGTTAGGATTGAATTTCTCGCATGGAGTGTCAGAGCAAACAAGTGACTGTCCAATCGATATTGTTTTGGCATTGACCATCTTAAAAGAACAAAGTTGCATAACAAAACAGTGTAAATAAAAGGAAAACAAATATTATGGTTAGCATGCACTTAACGTTAAGATAGAAAAAACAAACCATTGCAATTCTACAGTTCTGATTCAATACATAACACACTCTCGCAAGCGTACTTGTGTAAGGGGTGATTTTGAAATGTTTGCAAGTTTGTATTCTATGAACCACGAGATATAGTTCGGTATGGTCTGTGTAGGTAGGTTGTACAGAAAAGCGGAATAGATTGAAAGCGCCGAATTATAACAGGAATCATTAGCCAAAATTTGGTTTTATAGAGGCATATTATATTAGTGAATTGGGTTAACGAAATGTAAGTTTTCTATGCCTTTAATGGCCAATACCTACGGAGGGAGCCAGCAGCTACTGACACCGATGAAAGCTAAATAATTTTTATGGTGATAACGATAATAGTAATAATGCAATTATGAAGTTAGTAAACAGAACAAAACATTCGTATTCCGCCGGTAGGATTCAAACCCACTACCTCCAAAATTCATCTCGAATGCTCTGCCAGCTTAAGTACGGGAAGCGCAGTTCAGCCTTCTGCATTCTCAGGTATTTATGCTTCGTGCAACCTATCCTTTAGAGTGTTCACCAGGGACACATTCGCCCATAGCGACAGGCGCAGTGCGTCCTGTCATTTTTTGAGACCTAACATGGAGTGTTGGGTCTGTGTGATAACCTTCAAGGCTGTCAGACTCGAGGCCCTGGTTAGCAAATCCGCAAACGAATCTACGTCAATGAAGGGGTTTGTTATAAGACACATGAGAAGAAGGCCAACAACCAATGACAGAAGCGAAAGCGTAGGTTTTTAATTTTTTTTAATTTTTTTTTCAGTTGCTGATTATTGCGAAATTATATAGTAATCAAGACAACAATGAATTATAAAGCAGAAGAAAACTGGTCGAAAGTCACTGGTTCGATCTGAACACATAACCTGAGTATGTAGTTCTAAAATTCTAACGTTGTAAACAGGCTTTTGCTAGCACGCTGTGTTGGCTCTGCAGCATTAGGTATTTATAAAGTTCCATCGCTCGTACTTCTTGTGCGTGTAGAAAAAGTCAATTTTTTACAGCGACTTTCCCACTCCATAATTACTTTCACAAGTACTTATAAGTGCTTGCGTACTTATAAAATGGTGCCAAGGCGCCATTTTATAAATGCGCAATGCGAGAAAGCCCACTTAAGGAGCTCTCAAGTGCGAATTCTTGAGTTCGATATTTTTGCTGCATTGTAAATTTAAAAAAAAAAAAAGGAAATGGTGAGGGCACCGTTAATAAATCAAGAGTGAAAAGCTGATTGGTTACTTTTACCTAATAATCCTGTAACCATTATCCTCTCACAAAGAAATAACGTACACCTAACCGCACAATCCACTTATACAAAGTGCACCGACATGCCTCCCACAGGGTCTAAAATAGACATTTGTAAACTTATCAACCACTCAGCGAAATGTTACTATATCGTCTACTGTAATTTCTGTTTGTTTAGGTAAAAGTATTTTGATTACTTAGATACCAGTAAGAGGACTACATTAGTCTTAAGCATCTTGAGGTTGTTCTTACTCGTGGACGATCTTTAAGCTGGCTTTTTGGTTTATATGTATCCCTAAATACGGGTTCAGCTTTCCCACACATCTGTATTTTCTTTCAAATTGCATTTATCTATTTATTCTCGGGCATGGAAATGCGCGTAGGCTGGCGCATATACAAGTTAACCTAAAGCCCATAGGGGCCAAGCACTGGGCTGCCAGCTTTATCCGTTTTCGCACCCGGTTTTGTGTGCAACAACGTAGTTACTTCAGAACTTCTTGCGTGTTGTAACACCAGAACTCGATAAAAGAAAAACACAAGTAGGGAAAATAGAAATAATTCGAACAACTTGAAACAGCATCCAGCCCTCGAAGTGGCACGAATATGCGCTCAAGTCCATCATTTACTTCCCGGCATCAATTACACCCGCTTTCCTCTGCTCGGAGAGATGCAATTTTCTTAACTCAAAGAGAGAGAGAGAGAGAGAGAGAGAAACGTAAATACTGATGTACACGTGGTGCACAGTTAGGCTAGCTTTGTTCCCAGGCACTTGAGAACATGCAGAGGGCAGTCCGATGTGTTGATGCAAGCTGGATAGGGAAGTAATGGCCGCGGAAAGTGGAAATGGACGCGAATAAATTTGCATATTTTCGACGATTACGTGTTCTCGTGCCGAGAAAAGGCGGGGCGCCATCCACCGGGCCTAATAGCTGCCGTCACGTGCGAATGCATGCAATAAACAATTGCGCTGAGAATTCATTTTAACCGCGTTGCGCGACGCAGGCTCCTCACTCTGAGGAAGTGTATTTTAATATTGTCCACACAGCACAATGTGGCTGTGGAGATAATAATGTTCATTACGGGCATGGCAGGTCATTATTTATGGGACAAGGCGGGGCTCTTTTATATCCCGCACATCTATTTATTCAGGAGATGTAAAGCGCATGGAATCTACTATAAAGAAAATAATACACATAAGATATGTGGGGACCTTTAAAATCATAAATGATCTAGCTACTCTTGCCTTTATGTGTGAAGACGTTCCTCCCTCACTAGTCCTTAGTTTTAACACTATTCTTGATGATTCTCTGTCTGTTCACGATGAACCTGTGAGTAAGGTCGCAACTAATGTGTCCTTAAAACACTTCCAAGGTCCATTCGCGTTCCTAACATAGTCTGTGAGTTTCAAAGAACAGCCAGCACACTGCCATTACAAATAGACAGAACTCGAAACGAGAAATCTGATAGCAGTCAAACTTTCTTTCGTGACATCTACTTTTATCATTTCTCAAGTTATTACAGCAAAGTTGAAGTAAATTTATTTTGGCGCTCAGTTCACAGCTGAATGAGTGGAATTATGACGCTTGCACGACACTTAACTGCGTAATGAACAGGTTCCAGTCTAGGGTCCAACAGTTGGAGTCCAATAAAAATTAATTCATGTAAAGTTCGGAGTACTCATGCACCTTTCTTAATAGCAGTCTCTTTGCTTCAATAACTTCAAATGTGAGCAAAATGATACATTAGCAGTATCTTGCAGAATAAAACTTTATGCGCTCTAAATCGTTTGGCACACTTGCATGTGTCCGAGGTTTCTCGTAGTCGATGCCGCTTTTGGATATTAATCTCTTCTATAAACCTAACCAAATGATCTTCAGATACTCTATGGAAAAAAAATGCATTCTCTATCAAACAAATCAAAAATAATTTTGTTTCACAATGCGCGAAGGCGGCGAGATTGTTTCCAGTTTCCTTTCCTTTCGCGCTCGCTGAATAGCCTCCATTTTTTGCTTGGGTTTCGAATGAAATACTGCACAGAAATTCTTTTGACTTCCCAGGATTAGGCAGGCTTCGTCCGAACTGATACAAATTCACGCGTATGTGAGGATTGTATTCGACATAAAAGTAGCCACATGTGCTGAAAAAATGTCAAAGATAAAATGATTAGAGCATCTGGACCACTATCAACTTAATCCTAAATCATGCAACCTGGTAGGAAAAACTCAGTAAATGGGCCTGCAGCTAAAACCAAAGGTAGCAAGCATCGCAGCGAAACGCTCTTGCGAATCGTTCAAATTACAGCGCGAATCCCGCGTGCTACTTTCACGTACTTCTTATTATAATAAAAATGACAATGTGAATACAGTCAAACATCTCTCTAACCAATTATTTCCGACGGAATGATGGATATAACAAAAAACTTGATATTCTTGGGAGATCCCATGGGAGACCACGTATGTGATTCTCGTTTTTACGAATTCTTTTTAAGATGGACATGATGACCCACTAGCCAACCGGACCTCAGCTTCAGAGCGCCAACGCCCTTGTACACCGGCTCCGCACTTCGAAGAAACTCAACGCTGCCAAGAAATGTGCGCTTCCATGCGAATCATATGTCACGCACAGCCGAACGAATAACCCCATGAATCTCGAAAATTATCCGCGGTCATTTCACTTTTGCCATTCTTCAATACCCACTGCGTGTGTGGTGTGCTTCTCAGGCATCCCATGCAAATTAGCTTCTCTTCACTCGTTGTTCACGAGTAGCAGACAGATTTTTGTCCCTAATAATTGCCACAGAATATTTCTAACATACGATAAAGGCATTGTAAGAGCCTTTGACAACCACCGTTTCGTGTTTTGCAGGGAAGTCATAAGTCAGCAGGTATATAAGATGGAAGCGACCCTGCTCGCACGATTTTAACGCAGCGCGCACCAACTGCAGTACATGCAGATAAAGATAGTTAAATGTCTTGAGAACGCCTTTTCTCGTTATCTGTAAACTAATTTTTCCATAATGACCTGAATGAGAAGAGAAGAGCCCCCCTGAAGCGGTCAGGAAGGTCAAACCGCATGATAATGTCAGTTGGATGGGGCCGCGCTAACAGAGACCATTACGGACAAAACAAAAAAAAAAAACTGAAAATGCGGACAGGTATTCACCCGGAACGCTCCCAGTTAGCGTTGCTTAATTCGACATGAAAGACCAATTTTACCCGGTCATCGCTATTCTGTTGAATGAATCATCTTCGCTATTAAACAACTCTTTCTTTAGTGGCTGGCGTAGTCCTTAACGTCCACCAAACAGGCCCTGGAATATTGCTGTCGGAGATGTCTCTGAAATATTTTGGACCGTGGTTTGGGCGAGGAGGCTGACCAACGACACGACAATTTCATTACTGGCCCTTGTTTTTTACGGTTGCCCCGCATGACGCACGAGCATTCCAACCAGAACTGAGCAAATATACTCTGTATTCCGCATTCGGTAAAGAAGCTAAACACTTAACGAGTAAAAAACACCACCAACTCAATAAAACAAAGGCTCTAGCGACTGCTCTAATGCAGAGAGGTCGCATAACTATATAACGGAAAAGCAGCCTGTTCCCTTCTGAAACAAGAGACAGTGCGGAGAAATAACCCACCGGCACGCTACTGTACCATCCAGACCTATAGCTTTCTCACTCTGCTTCCAAAGACACCATGCGAGACCGACCGCATAAAGGAGTCGGCGGACGGAGTTGATCGTTGGAATTCAAACAAGGCACTGGCTTCGGCGGCGAAGAAGGAAAAAGAGCTCGTCTAATACCATTTCATGGACGTTTCGGTTCATGCATATTTTTTCGAGTCAACGGCGGCAAACGTGAAACCCACGAATTGCACTGTACTCCAAGCCCGCACCGCTGGTTCCTGTCTAAAGCCGAAAGCAAATTTCCACATCAGGAAAGCAGAGTATTTGCTACTCGGTGGACGTACTTTCGTGTTCTGCCGCTGCTAGGCAAACGTCAAACTCTGTGCACATGTTTGTTCTTTCTACATGAATAAAAAAACGCTAGTGTAATGAGGCTTCACATACTGGTTCATGTCACGCCAATATTTTTTTGTGCTAATGCGTGCGAAAAGACGACCGACAGTGGTTGATACCGAATGCTATGCCATGTTCTTTGAAAGCGTAAGTTAAAGCTGGCGGTGATCGGAAGACTTTACCGAGCGAGCGGAATATATAAAATGTCAGGGATGAAGCAATGTGGAGAAAGACCTGATTGATAGACTCTGCATCTTCCATGAGGATAGCCTGTGTATGAATAAGTTATCCAGAATTGTTGACAAAATCGCGGTACAAGCGGAGATAAAGTTTCTTAAAAGTAAACCGATAGCGCAGCGATGGCTTTGGTGTATTCGATATGAGGGCAGATTAGTGCGATACCGATCAACTTGCATAAATTGTAAGATTTTTTATTTTTTCGTATGACATTAGGAAGGTTATGATGGAGTGCCGGCTAAACTAAATGCAATTGGGATAACTTCGTGATAACTTCGTGATCTGCCGTGATAACTTCGAATAACTAACTGGCGTGGATGTAATAGAAAACTTTTGCATAGCTGAAATGCTTTCAGGTTGGTGGTGGTTTGTGGGGTTTAACGTCTCAAAGCAACTCAGGCTATGAGAGACGCCGTAGTAGAGGACTTCGACCACCTGGGGTTCTTTAACGTGCACTGACATCGCACAGCACACGGGCGCCTTGCTTTTCGCCTCCATCGAAAAGCTGCCGCCGAGGCCGGGATTCGATCCCGCGTCCTTGGGAACAGTAGTCGAGCGCCGTAACCACTGCGCCACCCCGGCGGGGTGGCGCAGGTAGAATACTGTATTCCCGACGCTCTGCTAGGAACACGGATTGGCTTTCCCTCATACACCACGACTAGCATCGTAGCTTCTGCCGTAGGTGCGGGGCAAGCGTTCGGTAACCCGGCTTATACATCTTTCCGGGTACGTCGGTGATATGCTACAAAATATATAACAACACAATCGTCGGAGAAAAAAAAATAACAAAGCCCGCTCTACGAGTGTGCTTCATTTCTCTTCGTGATGAGTCATAATTCATGACCAAGCTGAAGAGTACGCACGTTGAAGAGAAGCCAAAAGATCGAGTCTAGCAACAGTGTGCGGAGTTCTTACTAAAAGCTGTATACCATAGCCCTTATGCGACTTTCAATTTGCTTGTTGCCCTCGTCAGACATTGATTCTTGATAGGTGTGTATTCTTTAACCCGCATCCCGAGACATCAGGGTTGCTCATCTGCGGTTTTTACGTCTAAATCTGCCGTCTAGTATAAAAACCTGAAAAGACAACCACGGTAGTGTTAAGCGAGCAAATAATCGACAAGCGCGTGGGACGGGCGCTCAGAGGACACTACACTGACTTGCAGCTAATCAATACACCCTCCCCCGCCTCTTTTCATGCGTTGGCTTCGGTGAGAAAATATATCTGCAGGCCTCAGGAAGTGGGAGCCAACCGAAAGGCAATAAGCGCCCCTCGGGTTGTCGGGCGTGCCGAACGAAAGCGGAAGTTCGACTCGAGTGGTAGCAGATTTCCGGAGACGGTCGGCGAGCCAGTCGTCAATGGAAGTCTTCCCGACCGACGTCCCATAGATTTCCCCGCTTCCGCCCCGCTAATGTCCCGCCTGATCACGATCATGATTGTCGTTTTTATGCCCACCATGTGTTCAACAACATAAGGAAACGTCCCTAGGGGACCATTCTTTTGTTTACTACCAGAGATCTTTACCAGGCGCTTTCATTGTTGCGTTCTTCTCAACATTCCAACGTGACTCATCTTCAAGTCAAAGAAAAAGCTTTCTAGTACGCTTTCTCTAACTGTTGATAACAGCATTTTACGAGCACGACTGTGCAGACCAATTCCTTCATATTACTGAGAATTTTTGTCATTAAAAAAATTTTTAAAAATGTTTTTCTCTCAGGGGACACGCAGTAAATAACATAGGAATAAAACAGAAGCCTTTGTATTGTATACAATGACTGCAGGATTGAGGTCAGATGAGACGATGTTTAAATATGCGACTCATACAGCACGACTCATATGCGACTCATTCAGCGACTCATACAACACTCAGTTATTGCTATATTGAGTTCAAGTGAAAGTTGCAATGTAGATCGCTAGCATGTATCATGCAGAAAAATTATAGACAATTTGTGGAAACAGGTTCCTGAGAATATCTTTTTTTCAAATACTGCGTAACTTAAACAGGTATTTTGCGTATGTTGTACAATGTTCATTGAAGAGGTGTACGTAAGTGAGTACTTGTAATTATTTGCATATTTGATTAATTTTGTAATGAATCGATTACTTTTTTCAAAGAGTAACGTTTCTAAAAATTCAATTATTCTTCCGATAATTAATTCAGTTCAGTTCAGTCGTTCAGTCGTGTCCGACTCTTCGTGACCCTATGGACCATGTCACGCCACGCTTTCCGGTCTCTCACTATCTTCCTAACATCGCATAACTTCATCTGCAGTGCCTCGAGGATGCCATCTAACCATCGCGTCCGCTGCCTACCCTTAATTACCAGTTATGAACTACCGCTATGGAAAAAGGGCAGTGCGCCAAATTGTGCCGGCGCATGTAAGTGATCAGACTGCCTGACATGTGGTATCCATGGTCTTCGATCGTTCCTGGTGCAGCTGCTGCTGGTATCTGTTGCAATTCCTTGAGCTGCCCGCGCGCTCCGGCACCGCCACGTGCCTCGCCGGTCTGCGCATTTCAGAGGAGTGATGTATTAGCAGCGGCAGACGCACTGGCGGCGATGCGTGCCCAGCTGTGCGCCTCCATTGCGTGGTAGTGGATCTTGAGTATCAGAGACAGACATTTCAAATACTGCTTTGAAGCCATAGAGACGGTAGCGTGTTATACGCAAACCACCGAGCCATCTTTGTGGCAATAGAAAAGTAACCAGACGTTGAGAAAAAATAAATATGTGTGTCACATAATACGTATATCATCATCATCATCATCATCATCATCATCAGCCTGATTATACCCACTGCAGGGCGAAGGCCTCTCCCATATCTCTCCTACGTATATCAAGTGTGTGTCATTGAAACAGCAGTAAGCATGACAATCAAGCTAATCCTAGACAACCAAGAAAGCTAAGAATGACCAGCTGAACCTTGCTACGGATATCCTGGCATAGCCGAGCTAAGCCACTGTCATTATTTTTAAACTGAAATGATTCAGCATATCATTGGTGCGTGAATGCATAATGAACCCTTGTACTGTACTGTCCTCCGCATTGCGCGTACCCTTTCATTTTACGATACCTAAGTAGAGAATGCTAGGCGCATGCGACACCATCACAACCTCCCGTCCAAAACAAAGTTTCCAGCACCAAACACTTGACTTGACAAAAAAATTTGTGAGTATGACATTGGCAATAATTGCGGAAGTTGCGCTACGCTCACTGTACTATAATAAACTCGTGTTTCTAGAACGACATGAAAGAATGTTGCAAGTGCCAGGTTAGCTCTCATTACCAGCAAACACTTAATTTGTTCGTTTTGTTCACACAGACTACTGTGTAATCAGTGGTGCTTACCTGCTGCCTTGCCCCAGGGTCATCCATAAATGCTGAAACTAGTCGTTCTGTGATCTCACCCTTCTCTTCTTCTTCCCACAGTCGCACAGACTCCAGCCAATACACAGAACGTGTAATGCAATGTTTATACTCCACGACCTCGTTCTGGATCTCCCAAGGCAATAAAACAGATCAATGTGCGGCTCCACTTCTCAGCTTCCCATAGCAACATATCACACGGGCAGCTTCCCTACGCTCCCCCTGAGCCGTACTTAACGCTGAGGAGAGGCAGGGGTGACGGATCACAGCGATAATGTCAGCACACTTCCGGAGGTGACAATTGTCAGTGTCATTGCAACGCGTCCGGTCGGGCACCCTAGTGGAGCGCGTGATATCAGGGTGGGCGCTCGGTGGCCTTTTGTGAGCGCTCAAGGGAGCAACTACTGATCGGTCACTGAAGAGCTGAATTGAAACAGGGCGCACGCCTGTTACAAGAGGGACGTCGGTTTCGCCGTGTGACATGCCATGTTCACTGCGCCCACATGGACGCTGGAGATGCGGAGAAGGCGGGCAGGGCGGGGCTAGATGAGAGGCAGTGGAGGTAAAAATGCAGTAGGCATGGAACATACTGCAGCCTAACGATACCAATACGAACCCTGCTCGAAGAGGTCGTTGTTAGCATTCCATGCGAATTCCTTTCTGTTGACGCAGAACGAGTGGAAGCGGTCATCCTTGCCCGGCTGTGTGGGTGAGATTCAGGAGCCTGCGCTTTCTTCGCGCTCAAATATTAATAATTGGCCTTTTTTTTTCTGCCATTATGTATTACCGTAGAGCCAGTGCTGTGATCTGGTTAGTTATCAGGGAGTTCATGACCGAAATTACGAGAACCTTGCTTTCGGGAAGTTATGGGTGGGGCCAGACGCACACAGAGATGTGCCAAGCTTTTAATTTGGCAAATTTTTAAAACCATCAATTAATAAAACTGAGAAAGTAACTCGGATGTTGACAGGTGCTAAAGAAAGAAAGTCACCTGCCCCTGTGTTGTGCGTGTCGTTTTTGCGCGGTGAATGTGCGTACTGTTATTCTGAAGAAGCTGAGATTGCTGACGTGGCTGTACCGAATACATCTAGCGTATACAAAGTGATGCGTAAGCGATATCTGAAGAAAGAAGATGCAGAAAACCATCCGTTACAGCAATGTTGTGCAATGCTGGAGTGATGTTTTAGCAATTTTGCGTATCGCGTCATCAGCCCTAATTGCTATGTGTGCTCACCTTTGGGTCGATTCGAATCGAGTCTCTTCTCAGTGGCCACAGGGCCAAGAGCGCCCATTATTTTACGGCCGCCATCTGACGTCGTTGCTGCTTCCGTCACGCCAATGCCCGGCGCAAACCAATTTGTAAGGCTAAAGCCTTAATAGGCTCGTGAGTGTAACAGTGGTTGTTAGTGTAACCAATGGTGGTTAGTGTAACAGGGGTTGTATGAATCAGAAGGTGTGAAAACAATGTGTCTGTGAGCAGATCTTTGTTCATGTGGATTAACTTAATTCATTCATTCATTCAATAATTAAAGCCACGTCAATATAGCCGAAGACGTCTATATAGTATGTAGACTTCAAAACAGGCTCGGGCATCGACACTTTACAAAATATGCCAAAAGTTTTCAAAAATGTGGGGAAAAAAAGAAAAACGAGCAAAAAGGAAAAAAAAAAAGCAAGAGAAAAGAAGTGCGGTGCTGTACTTAAGAGAGATCTCAGTGCCTCCAACCAGTTTTTTATACTTTCCTTGTGTTCGAAGCCACCGCTACAGCTGCTGTTTTTGGGAAACTAGCATGCGTTCTTAGCAAAGCTCAAACAGGCATCGAGGACAAGTTGAAGTTGGATTTTGTCAATATCATGCAGAGCGTTTATCAAAAGGATCCACTATCTGCAAATAGGAAAAATTTAGAGCCTAGAGTAGGAAAAAAAGCAACAAAGTACAGGAGTCGCCATCACCAGCCAGTTTTGCAAGTAAACCGCTGACATCTATTTTTGATGCGGATTCTAGGGGCTGCGGTACATCGTTATTCACTTCAAACTGACTTCAAGCGGATCTGTTCGGTAAAGACGTCACTAGGTTTATGGCCGAAAACAATTAAATCCATTTTTCTTGTTGAAAAGACTCTTTTGTTCTGGCACAAAAGTCCTCACGCCCCAAAAGTACCGAATATTAAACTATCATGTATAGCTCCAATTCCAGACTGCTTCTTTTTGTAAAATAAATGATATTCATTTTATTTATTTTTTTCTTCAGGAATGCGCTGAACTAAAAATGTTTATAGGATATAACTAACATATAAACGTCGTGTATTTAAGTCTAGGTTACTAAGTGAGGAAATGAACACCACTCACAGGTTTCCGCTACATTTTCCCTCAGGACTGTCCATTGCCTTCCTCCTTACTCTCTGAGGTCTGCGCTGAAACAAGAAAATGGGCAGTGTGCAAGCGTTTACTTCTACATTCGGCAGTAAAACGTGCGTTCACAACGTGAGTTTGGTGTTATTTGCACTACCGTGCCGCTTTCTGGGAGCGCCAGCCATCGTGATCTTCTTTTTGCTCTCCTTCCCCAGTGCAGAGTAGCAGGCCAGATTTGAATGATTCCGGCCAACCTCTCTGCCTTTTCCTTTCAATAAATCCATCTATCTATCTATGGGATTGCCTGCAGAGAGGCCGTTGTTTTCTGCAATCATGTTTATTTGCTTGTTTCAATACGAGGCGCTCGTGCTTGGCGAAAATACTCTTAGGCATCAAGACATGCAACTATTCCATGGCATGCACCGCTTTTTCTCTCTACTGGTAGATATGCACCCAATGCGGCAAATGAATCACATTCACTTCAAAGGGAACGAAAAGAGGAACTCCGGTGTCGACACCCTAGCGTGATGCGCTGTCACCTTAGAGACCGATGTTCGGTAAAAGCCGCCCTTGGCTTGTTTTTTTTTTTTCAATGCTGATAGCGGAAAATGTAATGATTCACTGATCCGCAAAATCAAAATCTTGTGTTTACCCATCTAGCTCATCACATATAAAGGGTGCGTTCACATGCCGGTGGCAGTACTAAAACGAACTGCCGCTATGCATTTACCCGATGTCAGGAATGGCATGTACTCACCTATGGGGCTGAAACGTGGAGGCTAACCAAGAGAGTTCTACTTAAGTTGAGAACAACCCAGAGGGCTATGGAACGAAACATGGTAGGGGTAACATTAGGAGATAGGAAGCGTGCAGAGTGGGTCAGAGAAATAACTCGAGTTACCGACATTCTAGTAGAAATTAAGAAGAAGAAATGGACATGGGCAGGACATGTAGTGCGAAGAGAGGATAACCGATGGTCGCTGAGGGTAACAAACTGGATTCCAAGGGAAGGAAAGCGTAGCAGGGGGCGGCAGAAAGTTAGGCGGGAGGATGAGGTTAAGAAGTTCGCAGGGGTCAAGTGGATGCAGCTAGCACAGAACCGGGTTAAGTGCAGAAATATGGGAGAGGCCTTCGCCCTGGAGTGGGTATAGTCAGGCTGATGATGATGATGATGATGATGATGATGATGATGATGATGATGATGATGATGATGATGATGATGATGATGATGATGATGATGATGATGATGATGAGAAGGAGGAGGAGGAGGAATGGCATGGCCGCTTCTGGTGAAAATTGGGCGCTCTGCGGGGTGCCAATCGTATGCGGGAGACGAAGACAGGCGTGTGAGAAAAAAGCGAGGTTCCATGCATCCACAAACAGAGGGGATAGCAAGACGCTGAAGAGAGCGAGTAGCATACGATGCACAGTATCTCTTCGTTTTGGTCCTCTTGTTTTGTGTGATGCTAATTCATAGATTTTTGGTTGTGCTTATTTCTACGTTAATATTCGCAAAGGCACCCAGATACTAAAGTGTTGCTTGAAATGCAGTTCGGAGTCATTGAAGATCTGACTGCAGAAATTCTAAGACACTGCAGCTGATGTGTGAAGCCCCTTCAGAAGCGGATAACCTATTCTTACTTGTCGGAAAGCAGGTTCACTGCACTGACTAGAACGGCCTTCCGTCAGTATTTTTCAGCGCCCTCCGATTCCCGGTTTTAGACCTGAGTGGGACAATCTAGCCCGCATCACAGTCTCCTGCCTGTACCCCGCAAAATGGACCGAGAAGGGATTCGGCGCGAAGAGAAGCAAGAGCGCGTCACCGCATCCACCCCTCACATGGCATATATTACACGTACGTATACAGCTATTTCTGACTCTAATGCAACAACTTAGCCTCTATATAGGCCCTCGCCATCAGGAAATTCCTATTACTATCTAGGCTAAGTCTGCATTGCACCCTCAATCGGCTGCTTCGTCCGTGAGCGCCCCCTTTTCTTGTAAGCACAGTGTTGGTCTATTAGGAAGCAACGTCCCAAAATGCAATGAAAGCACAGACATGCTTGCCTTCCTTCATTTTTAGGTGAGGTACTTAGAAAGAGGAGGTGGAAGAGCCAATTGCCTGACAAGAACCAGATATCAAAGCTTTTAATTTAATTGTTGTTTCTGCTTTGTTAAGGTTTCTGTCCTTATCAGGAAACACTCGGTCAGGAACACCATAAAACTACTTTTCCTTTAAATAATGATCAGCCGTACACAGCTGACAGCACGAAGCACACACCTGGCATCCATGGCCCGCTCTCCCTCCACCAATACATAATGGCGACACGAACAAAGCGTAAAATCTTTTCATTTGCGCAACGCCAACAGACTTGGCTTCTTTTATCGACGCCGCTGTCAAAGGGAAAGAGGGAAGGAGGTTAAAGGGACAGGGCATGCTGCTCGCATTCTCACTCGGTGCGATGGAAGAGGTCTGTGGGTCGCGGCGTCGCCGCTGGCGCTCCCGCTGGCCTCGCAACGCGTGCAGGACACGTGGCTCGCTCGTTAATTTAGGAGTGCGGTTCGGGACGCACAGAGCCAGAAGCAACACTTTCACTCGCGAAGCAGACGCGTGCAGTGCAGACGCTCTTCCACATGGCCGAGCTTCACTTAATAGCAAATAGGCGTGAGGGCATGGTCGTCATTTGTCCGCTTCTTGCTACAACTGTGCACATAGGCATTCAAAGATTTGGGGCATGTTTGTTTTAATTTTTTTTTGTTGTTGTCGTGGCCTCTATTACCTACATCAGCCCTTATATCTCCTCAATGGACGTGAGTCAGCGTGGGAAACAGACTTGTCACAAGAGGAGATAAAATGATGTGGGTTTTACGAGGTGGCTTCACCTCTGCATGTTGCAACTTCTTTCTTGAATTATTTTGCTTCACCGTTCGGCGCAAGGAGGTACATAGTACACGAAGGTAGACTTTCGGTGCTGTATATTAGGTGCAATATTTTGAGAAGTAGTTCACTACAGTAATTTGATGACGCGGTGGCTGATTCAACCAGTGGTCGTTTTTTGTCTTAAAACAGTTACACCATTTCAACCGATTTGGTAACACATTTCTTTTCCACATTCATGCACATCGTATTATAAAGCGTATAATTTCTAAGGTGAATTTACCAACACCCTGCGATAGCTCATTAGTACGAAATTTCGGATCCATCTTTAGCGCTCATATGGAGACATGGATGGCAACGTTTACTTCAAGCTATTCGAAGCATAGGAAAACTTATTTTATCATCGTCGTCATTATTTTGCATGTCCTTGATGCCATTGTAATTGATATTATTACTGATATTCACGTTCTGGGCACAGACTAACGTAACCATGTTGTAAAGAAAACTACCAATCAGCAGTTATGCTGTATGTTTGAGGCACTTAGTGACAAATTCGAAGATGACATATTGGTCGTCGTTCGGGTGATTAAACTAAAATCGAATTATGCGAACGAAGAGCTTAACAAGGCATACCTGGTTATACATGCGTATCAATGGCTTACGCTTCATTCTGAGAAAGAAAACATGCCACCAAAACTGTGCGGCTCTAACCCTTTATTAGCACTTTCCCTTCTTATCTTACATTCATATACATCAACGGGGAAGTCAAACTTCTTTTTCTAGTTTAAAAATGTTGGATGTGGTAAATCACCTGACACTTTCCTGAAAATTAGTGTAAACTTCTTATTTTTGCGTTTAATGCACTTGGTCCTATCTTTTTTTTACGAAAACGCAAACACTATGTGCTCCTTTATAACGAATTAGGAAAGAAACATCGCCACTTGCTGCCAGTAAAAATTTTCTGTCTTCTTTCCTAAAACCAGTACATTATCTACACGTACAAATGGCTGTAATGGCACTTCCCATTAACTTACCATTGAGTACAACGTAAGCAATTCCATTTCGCTCAGATGTTCACACTTCATCGCCATCAGTTCAGGCCCAACGCGCACATGTGCTGACGAGTGTTTTGTCCAGTCGTTCAAACGGTCGGCGAGTGCTTTCTACCGTGACGCGCTAGGCACGAATCTGCTATGCTTTTGAAACGCGCCTCACCTGGGCGGCGCCATTACTCGCCACTCGTGTCAACAAGAGCTCGTGACATGCTATCAAATCCTTGCACGCAAACACGCTCTTAGTTGTCCGATTTAACACAGCAGGCTCTTTCGTTGACACCATTATATCCGCAGAAGTTGGCCCATATTTGTTGTGCGGCTGGCACGCCATAATGCACTCACGTACCAAATTGAAGGGGACGAGCTTTGTAAAGCAAAGCTGCCGCAATCAAGAAAGGGGAAGGAGGGGTTGAAACTAACTGTCACAAGATTTTCACTTATAAATGAGATTTTGTGAACGTTTTTATTCTCGAAATTATAAAAGCGCTTTTCCGTACTGGTGCCCACGAAGTCTGCCTCGCTAAATGGGTGCAAGGCATAAAGCGTTGGACCAGTTGTCATGTTATCAGATGCCTGACTGGCTAAGGACTTCGGGCCAAAGAATGGCGGTCAGAGAATATGGCTAGCGAGTCGTCAAGATGTTTGCCGCAGATTTAACTATATCGTTCCGGCACGAGTCCTTCCACTACATTAATCCTTTTGTGGTCTCTTTACATGGCTAGTGGAAGTTGAAGAACAAGATCATGAATGCGGCTACTTGTTATTCATACTTAATCTAATAAACACTGCGAACCTCGAAACAAAATACGCCGGCAGGCAATAAAAACTCTCAACAACGATTTTCTAAAGTGGCTGTAGCTTCAAAAATCGGCGACCAGAGCTCAGCACGCACTTGTACATAATTTCTTTGTGAGAAATCCAAAACGAGCGCCAAGGGGCAGACGGCCGCCGCCAAGGCGGGTATTTCAATCACATTAAGACAACCAGTGACACACTCAACAGCGTAGAACGAGAGAAAGAGTTTGCAGATGATTACGATAGTTAATAATGCTAAAAGGTAGTGCAGTTCACGAAGTATATTGGTTCTGCCAAGTGCTAGCCTAGAATGTTTCAAAGAGATTGGTAATTATGAATATGTATACACTTAAACTCTACTCTTCGGCTTTTCACTCATTCAATCTTAATAACACTTCTTCCCAAGTTCCAAACTGTTGGAAAGCAGGCCTGTGATTGTAGAACTGTCAAACGTTTTTCAGGTGCTGGAACAACGGCCGGTTTCTAAAGGTGAGATCTATCCATAAGGTAAGCCACGACATCGCAACAGTGGGAGAACTCGCCGTGTCTGATCGACCTCGTCTCGGGGGACCCCTGAGACACGTAGGTACTTTTGTGTTCTGCGCGCTCATATTTCATTGTCGGCACATAAAGCGTTGGAGGGAGCCGACTAAGTGCAACCCATCTCGTTTGCCACACCGTGCTCGCCTCCCTCCATTTTCACATTATTCTTTTTCCTTTCCCTTTTTGGTCACTGCTGTACTCTGTCCAACCGCGTCCCCCTCTCCACCTTTAATTTTCGCCCTCGCGTTGTGCAATTACCTTATTGTCGTGATGAATCTCTGGTTTTAAGTTAGTTACCCTCCCTCTTCTTCTCGGAGCAACACCTTGTGGTCGCACATTATTCAGCATTCGTCATAGCCTCCTGTTCTCACAGTAGGCACATTCCATTTGCTCCAACCTCCGTTCTCGCTTCCACTGAGCCATCCGTTAACTCTCTCCCTCTCTGAAATTATCTCCTTTGCCCCCTGATGTAGATGGTAACCTGTGGCAACTCGCTATTCTACCCGATTACCGTTAGGCTTCGCCATTAAATTCAGGATGCAATAACATTAATGGTCATTCGCCACACTTTCCGAGACTCTGCGTTCCGGATGACCATGGAAGGTAGCAGGAGGTCGAGTACAGTCTTGCGCCCCAGGTTGGTCACTGTCAGCTGTGAAAGATTGGCTGCCTGGACCTCCCTATACCTGCATGCACACCAGTTTCCCCGATGGCGACACCAGCGTCGACGCCAACACTGACGCCGACATCGGTCGAGCCTGGAACAGGCTCTAGCGGCAGGTACGCATGCCACCCTACACTCTTAATGGCTGCGGACAACGTATGACTCCTCTTTCCGCATCCTCGTTCACTTACATGAACTTTAACAATCACCCAATCACGAATGCCCTAATTGCTGCCTCTTCTATCTCGCGAATCCTAGTTGGCACGCAATCGTCAGCTACTACATCATTTGAAAGATCTCCCGATGTTGATCTAGCGTTTCGCTTAACACAACCGTAAAAACGTGCCTTCGTGGCCTGTATTTGACTTGAGTGTATGGAATTGTTTCCGTGGGTTCAGTCCTTTTCTAACCATCCTATATCAAATAAGCTGCACGGGTTCGAAGCTCCTGGCAAGCGGACCATATCATGTAATCGCATAACGTCACACAACCTGTCAATCAATCACTTCCCGACCGTGTCGACTGCCAACTGCATGCCGGAGGCGTGCCCCTGATTTTTCGCTCACAACGCTGATGCTGGCAGAGTAGACGCTTAGTTTACTAAAGAACGGTGCTTTTAACGCAACCCCACATCGTCTAGGCTGCCAAGTATACTGCTTCATCATCATCATCATCATCATCATCAGCCTGACTATACCCACTCCAGGGCGAAGGCCTCTCCCATATTTCTCCACTTAACCCGGTTCTGTGCTAGCTGCATCCACTTGACCCCTTCGAACTTCTTAATCTCATCCGCCCACCTAACTTTCTGCCGCCCCTTTCCTTCCCTTGGAATCCAGTTTGTTACCCTCAGCGACCATCTGTTGTCCTCTCTTCGCACTACATGTCCTGCCCATGCCCTGCCAATATACTGCTTATTTATTTTTTATTTAGATGTGCAGATAGCTTCAACTCGTCAGGCATATTGTCCACATCAATAATGGCGTGAGTGCAACAGACTCTCTTTCTCGCTCAAATGGCATTCTCGGTCGTTACAAAACCGTTCTACCCTTAACATCATATATGTGAGGCTCGAACCGAAAGGTCGCTTCAGTAGAAGCAAAAAACAGTATTCCTCGCCCCTTGTTGCCGCAGAACTAACAAAATTTGATATGACAAACAGAACGGGGCTGGTGGTTGCTAATGTATCTTATATACGACTCCGCCAACTGAGCGTTCGTTCTCGGAACAATAGCATTCCGCCTGTAATCAATTTGTTTTCTTGACATATGTCTGCACTTATACACGATCATTACCTACACATAAATTCTAATTCAATATAATGTTATCCTTTCTGAGAGAGGGATCACCTATACGCCCTGGTTATATAGGGCGGATCAAGGTCATAATGTGCGCAGTGACAAACTACAACCAATCATCTATCTTCGCTACCATTTTTGGGACGCCTTTTCGCTGACAATAACACACACGAAAAACTTTGAGACCACTTGTGTTTTTAAAATCAAGCTCACAATATTTTTGGCCTGCTGAATGTGATAGAGTAGCGTGTTTATTGACTAGCAAGTCTGCTGACAGTTATGTTTTTTCTTTTTCCCCCATTGCTTCATTTGAACTGTAGATTATAAACATTATTATCCTCTTTTGCCCATGTAACACATCTGAATGTGTCATGAAATATCATAAAGCTGCAGCTACGACAACAAACCGCCTTCCTTTTGCTTTGCCGTACCCGAAGTAACTTTTAATTTAAATACACTGTACGTTTTACGTTTCTGTCTCATATTTTCAATGATCATTCACCATGTGTTTCTTTCTCTCTACAATTTTTTATCAATTTTTCACTAGCAAAGCCTAGTATATTGCAACCGGCAACATGGTACCCTATGCGCAGCCTCCGCAAGCTGCTGAATGCGATTCCTACGCTCCACTGCGCTTGGTGTTCGATATGCTACAGTTTCGCGTGACAGAGTGAAGGGCCATCACCCCGGCGAGTGGCGTGTGGAAATTTGCATGCGTGACCGTACGCTCTGCCTTTCCAAGTATTAATTCATTTTTATCCGTCAGATGCGCCTGCTACGTACGTCGGAAGAGCTGTCTGGTGTGTTGCGGGGCTGTATGGGGCTACTTTGATGACATCTGGCTACCGTACCGCGAATGTAGATTGGCAACTACCGAAATGACGAAATGTTCTTCTGGGTTCACAAGTTCATTACGGGCCCTTGCTATTGCTTCCTGCTTTTTTTTTTTCCAAAATCATCCATATGCACGTGTATAACCCTTCAGTCGCTATATACTTTTTTTTTTTTTCATTTGTGATCGGTGTAAAAAATGGGCAAAGTAAAATTTACGACCAGTCTGTGCCAGATGCGCTGCTGTTCTCTACAGCCTGATCACTCGAGTTTAGCTTATGTTGTAGTATTTTGTAGCGCAGCAAATATGGCGGCAGTCGACAGTGTGCCAGCTCATACTTGAATATTACAGTACTGACCGTTTGAAGCCTAATAGTTCGGTTGAAAAGCCTAATTATTGGCCTATTAGCATGTGCAAGACTCAAGAAAGTATTGGTTGGTATTGGGACAGAAAGCTCCAATCACTACTTTCACATACAACATGGCAGAAATATTAGGCCTGCTTGCTTACATGAATGGAAACACATTACAATTCGAGGCTAAAATGTTTTCGAGTAAAGTTTTCGACATGATTTAAGATTTTTCTGCTGTTATTGTAGTCGGTGTTTTGTTATTTGCGCATTGCACAAAACCTGCCATGATCCACGTGGCATCATAGAACCGTACACACCTAAACTTTAATTTGAGAGCATGAAATTGGAGGCACACGTATCATTAGCTCGATGCTCTGTCACTGACGCCTCACTCTTCATTGTGCCACATGTATGCTATATACAACAAGAAATCGCACGACCCCCAAAAACAGAGTACGAGAAGCGGCTGTGTCAGAATTTCGATACAATTGTCAGGAAACCTTCCTCCATACTGAGATTAGCTATAAATATAGACGACCCCAAGAATAATGTACTAGAAGGAATTGTGTCAGAATTTTGATACGACTGCCAGGAAAACTTCCTCCGCATGAACACCGGCCATTAGCTATAGTACAGACGAGCTACGAGCACAGTATTGTCTTAAATGGCAATTGCCTCAGTCAAGGTGCATCGATTGAAATGAATCCGAGCGATGCATCTTAGTGTCATACGGCCGCTTGATGACATCAACCATATTTTTTGGGTATACAGCTGCTGTAGACGTATTTCGCTAGCCTTGTCTAAGGCACCAACATCGGACGCCTCCAATTTTCTTTCTCGAGGGGCTTCTACATTAGAACGCTTTCAGTGATGTAATGAGGAGCATGCACTGTTGAACAGAACTAAAGTATTCATAAATCTACGCAAGATGGCAGGGCCTTACCGGGGGGTAAATGGAGGCACTCAATCCTCGAACAAACAAGTATGAACCGGGCTCCCTTTGTATAATTGGAAGTACATGCTTCAGATGTTTACGAACTAGTTCATGCTAGAGCCCTCAAGAAGAGTTCGTCAGTTCATCCGTAGTATTCGCCGAGCCAGTATTCGCCAAAATGTTGTAGAAGCGAAGGAAACTAACGGCGTTTTCTGGTAGGCATTGAAAGAATTGAGGACCGTCAAGTGACATTTACTTCAGTAAATAAAAGCTCTCCGAACAGCATACTTTTCAGACGTATAAAAGCAACAATAGAAAGGACTGATATGTGAGCGCAGTGTCTGTTGCATAGAAGGGTCGTGCATTACTTACTGTTTGAACACCAAAAACCCTCGGTGCACCCGCGTGGACACCAATTCCGTAATGTCTGACATACTTCACAGCGTGGAAAGCCGTGAGAGAGTATAGCTCTGCAACCATCGCGCGGATGGTCGTTCGCCCCATGTCTGGCGTCAATGCTTTTACCAGATAGACAAAAAAAAAAAAAAAAAGGCCAGAGGAAGCAGTCACCGGAGCATTTCTTTTTTTAATTTGCCTATGTGTAGATTTCTGCATCGACAGCACCTAAAATGTCTTATAGCGCAGCTGTTTGCGCCAGTTCCTGCGTTTCGTATCGTCGCCGTTGTCCGCCGTAGCCCGCTCCGCAGCCGGGCAGCGCGCTGCTGTAGTTGCGCGCACTCCTGGCGCCATTTCTCCCGCATGCCCAGGTCGAAACGCATAGCCGCCGCCGTTCAACATTTTCAACAGTCGCCACGCTACATGGCATGCGTGCACTTTCAATTTGAGGAGTTGATCCGGAGCGCACGGTGCTACTTGCTAACCTTGCACTAAGTCAGACAATAGAAAAGGAATAGAAATGCTCACCGGAGCGAGGGGAAGCATGCAGAAAATACACAGACACCCCGGAAGCATTGGCGGAGGGCGTTCAGGGGCGCCATATGGTAAGCCTGCCAATTTCCGTGTAATCAGAAGAACTGGCACAGCGACAGCAGCTTGCGCGTCATAAAGCGCAAGTGGCGCAGCCGAGTTTGGGGAATCTGCGTACTTTACGACTCGCTTGGACCAGACAGCCGTGGCGTCTGGTGGTTCTCGTCGTTGGGAGGGATGCTGGCGCAACCCTTTATTATCGGCCAGACTCGAGGGTGGAGGTTGAAACTCTCGTGCACTTCACGCTTCCATTCCTCCTGCTGCTCTCTTTACGGCTGCGCTCTTATTTTCTTTTTTTCGTTGGGGCAGCTTACAGACTCTGTTGGCCGAAGAGGATGAGAAGAAGATCAAGAGACAAAGGAAACAAGGCTAGGTATGCATATACACAGATAGAAGTACCTTACTCGGTTAAGATGGAATAAACTTAATGGTCGATGTGGCGGGCACAGGGATCGCTAACGTGGGGGTTGTTCCGTTTGCGACTGTTAGGAATGTTCTTAAGCACGCGTGCAAAAATGCACACGATTTGTTAGCAGCAGGTGAAAAAGGTGACAATGATTACAACTCCACGCAAATTTTCTTTCTAGCAGAATACAAAAACTTCATCGCTGGTTCGGACCTGGTTGAAGCCTTTTTCCACAGAAAGCGACGCAATTATTCCTGAGCAAATTGTACTTAAATATAAAACACTAATTTTGCCACTAATGCAGATTCGTGGCGGAAACGCCAAAACGGTCAGTCACCAAAGTTATCAAGTGGAGAGCATTGCGGTCTAGGCTGACGGGTTGGTGACGCGTAAAAGAATAAAAAAATATAGACGCAACGCGCCTTGCTTTCAGAAAAAGGCACTAGTGGCAGTACGCCTGCCTCTAATTTTACTGCTTTATGTAAAATATTTTCATTTTCATATAAAACTAGTAATTTTTTTATCACAGTGAGCGAGTGGATAGACGCAAATCAACCTAATGCATTTCGTAGTGTCCTCTGCATGAAACGGCCGGTAGTTTCCATTCTTAAAAATCCACTTGGCTTTAACTACAGCGGAAGAATATTTCTTCCTTCTTCCCCCCATGTGTCCATGGTCATGGACGCTCATGAAGCTGGAAGGTTGATCTAGTCGGAGTTTACTGGCTCGATGTCTAGGCATTAAGGCTTTTAAAAAAAACTATGAGCTGATAGATGCTTTCCTGGACATCTGTGAGTTCGGCATCGTCTTCATATGGCGCTTATGGCAGCGCGTTGTTTGAGATACGTGCCATCTCAAACCGCCAACCGAAGATAATTTCATTGGGCAGATAAACGTGCATGACAAGAACAGCAGTTATTGAAATGAATGGCTGAAAATGATAATTTTAAAATAGAAGATGGGATTCTGGTTGTAATCTATTCAATCATTGTGATCTTGTTTTCCGTAATACATGTAGAGGGAACATAGTTGTTTCTGGGGCTAGTGCCAGTTCCAAAGAGAAGGCGTATTAATTCTAAATCATGCATTTTGGGCAAAGAAAGAGAAAAGAACACAGAACAAAAGAAAATCGCAATACAGTCGAAGGTTGCGGAACACACTCCGATATCTGATTTTGGTAACGCGTTTAGTGCCCTGAGTAAAACGTAAAAACCATTTGAAAATGCGAGCTCAAAAATCAAAAAACACAACCTACCGGTTGATATTGAAAATATCAAAATATCACTGCGAAAATATCGAGAAATGATAGTTTAATTGGCTATTAAAGAAGCCCTGAAGGTCACAATGCGGCATTGCATGTGTCAGCAGCACAGCTTTGCAATAACGACCTTAGAATTTCCAATATTCGGGTACCGCGACTTTATAGGTCGGTCAAAATTATTAGCAAAAGAATGATTCATAATGAAGATAAAAATTTGGGACAGCCCTTCAGAGGCTGTCCCCAAAACTCTTAATTAGTCCGCGAACGCAGATTTCGTGCACAATCCCTTTTAAGCCGCCGTTCGCTTTCAAGTCTGTCACAGAGTAATTTGTTGACTTTACGCATTGAGTTTGTGTAAACCGGTGGCAACATTTTCTAAATAATTTTACGGTGATAAAGGTACTTTTTTGGTTGTACAGATACTAACATAGCAAAAGGCCCAATTGAGCTTGTGTTTCTCTTTAACACAAATCATCAGTCCAATATTTGTAATATGTTGGCAATACATTGATCCGATGTTGGACAGGGTATTACATTAACGTGTGGCGTACGGCGTCCAGCATATAGTAAGACTTTCGCAGGCGCCTCAGTGTGTACGTCATTTTTCTACCAAACAGTGCTGCCGATGAGTCTTGGACTACGTCACCACAAATATTTATCAGTCATACATTCTTAAAGCGTGTTTCACAAAGCTCGTGAAATCTTGGCGCTAAACAGGCTTGTTGCTGAGATTTCCATGCCGTGTTCGCAAATACGACCCAAAAAATGCGCTTGTTAGAGGAGGAAAAAAAGCAAGGGATTCCACCGAAATTCGCGAGACCTGCAAGAAATGAGCCAAAAAGTGCATGAATGGCGGTTTTTTTACCGACGTTTTGAATTCCTTGTTCAACAAGGGCACTATAATTGGTTATATCATGGGGAAACAAACAACAAAAGTTCATTTTCGCAACGGTGGCAGGAGGCATTCTGTACCTGAAGATGCAAAGATCAACGACAGTCTTCGTATAGGAGGGGGATGTTGTAGCACTGGTTAATTCCTATTAATGCCAAGTATACGGGCAAGCCGACAGCTTTAGAAAGTAGCTAATTTACATGTGTTTCGGGGAAGGAAGAAAGCGTAGTGTTTTTTTTTTTTTTTTTTTTTTTTTAAGTATGTGACCTTCCATTATCTGAAGCAGACAGAACGAGCAAGAAAGGACCCAGCGAAAGTCACTGAAACCGAAACGGGAACGCGGCAACTTTTAATTCTATAAGCAAGAGTACAACATATGTGAAAGTAAAAACCCAGCAACCTAAAATAGAGAAAACGTTA
Source organism: Amblyomma maculatum (assembly GCF_055883805.1). Classification (NCBI taxonomy): domain Eukaryota; kingdom Metazoa; phylum Arthropoda; class Arachnida; order Ixodida; family Ixodidae; genus Amblyomma; species Amblyomma maculatum. The sequence goes on along the minus strand of NC_139353.1, from coordinate 15,920,096 downwards.
AAATAGTGCCGTGAGCTCACCACAAGAACAGGGAGAGCTCGCCTGACAGCCCGGTTACAGCACAACTGATGAGGTCTTGGAACATCTTTAAAAATCGCTCATTTGTACTATATCTGGTGCTGCCTAATCCAAAAATATGGCCGCATGTAAGGAAATTTCAGCATCCTTCAAGCCAGGTACCAGTGAGCGCCATAAATAACGACGAAACTTCCTACGAGGCTGGAACGAAAACTAAAACGCCCTTATATTGTTCTCGTGCATAATGTACATGAGTAAACTGAGCGCCTAAGCAAAACATATACGACAGCGCATCCCATGCAATGGCCGCAATACCACCGCTTTGTTCGAGCAAAGCAGCAAAAGGAAAATTAGATTTGAGGCAACGCGGCTTCCTTTGTGTTTTGCACAAGAAACAACCGTTAAATCTCAACTGCCGACCCTCGGCATCCATAGGCAGCTCAGAAATATTAACCAAACAATGAGGGCGGTCCTCCAAAGCTCTTACACTTAGTCCCAACGTGCAGCTTCAAGCCTCAACTCTACAAAGAATAACGGCTGATCTTTGAAGTAGTAAACACAGAACAAAATTCGCATACACCGGCACAAAGAATGAATGAAGCAGGTGTATAAGTATTCGAAGAAAAACAACATGTTTGAAGTGAGTTGCTTACAAACACCCTCTTCTAAAGAACGCCCGTGTCGGTGCGGTTTGTTCATGGGCAAACCCAGTGGCCTATCCTTCAACCCAGAATGCCCCCTTGCCCCCTAATGGCCCGAGCTAAGTAAACCCACGTTAGTGATGTGTGAAGCGTGAGCGTCAGAACGACTTGTCTGGTGTGAAAAAAAAAAAGAAAAAAACATCTCGCCCTACTTCGTAACAACCACCAGGGTTAAAAGTGTCATGAGAATAAGAGCCCGGTCCGTTTTTAAGGATGGATGAAACGACTGCAGCCCAAGCTTTAATTCTCACTTCCGTCAACAAAGCCCTTTTCAGTGTTCCCGTATATACACCGACTGGAGAACATGGAAGCGCGTATGCACTATTCCGGTTCTAGAGTAAAAAAAAAAAAAAAAAAAAAAAAAAAAAAAAAAAAAAAAAAAAAAAACATCTAACTTTAATCCTTTCACAATACCATTAAATGTTTTCCCTTAGTTTGCGAAACGGACTTCGGAAGCGTCGAAGTGTTCCGGTTTCTTTTTATGGGGAGGGTAGAGAGATGCGATGCTGCGTTGACGTCTATCATTGTACGAACGAGAGAGTTGTTCCCACAAAATGTCCGCGCGCACGCACGCACCCACAAGACGCAAAAGGGCGGATTACACAGCCTCGACCACAGCACCGCGACCACAATGGAATCACAACGAGACAAATTAGAACGTAAAGCGAAAGCAAGGACCAGGGAGCCGTGGTTCAATGTGTCGGTATTTCATGAAAAGCACGCTAAAAACAATTTAAAGGAGCGATGAGTTCCTTTTTCTTTCTTTTTTTCATTTCAGTTTAAAAAACTTGTACGGCTTTTTTGGAAGCGTGGATGAGCCATTGTGAAAGAATGTAAGCCGGTCACACTTTCGGCATTGAAATGAGTGTGAAAAAAAAAAAAGAGGAAGATCAAAGACGCACTAGTCATGAAGCGCATACACCTCCACGAGTCGTGTTAGGCAGTGGCGTTTTGGGAGACTCTTCTCGGCAGATAAAGCAATGGCGCTGCTCGGGAGATGGAACCAAGTTATAGAGTGCAGCCACCAACCTGCGAGCTCGGGCTCCCTTTTTCCTCCTCCACGAGGAGGCCGGGAAGCGCCGTCCCTATTGTACCGAGCGAGCCCCGGTTGTTCCGCCTCACATCGCCATTCAAGTGGCGACTGAGGGTGGCCGCTCCCCACTCTCGTTTTGAGCTTCATGCATACGCGCTTGGTCTGTCTCGATCTCTCTTAGCCCGGGTTCAAACGCACGGAGTTTTGAGTGAACAGAGGAGAACTTGTCGGCTTGGGAAACAGCCAAGGTACTGAGGCTGGTCAATTCTGAACGTTCGGAAAGCTAGCTAATGTTCACGGTGTTCAGGGTGAATAGAAGATCGAATGAGAAACAGTGAAGGGAAAGGCTAGAAGAAAAAAGACGGTCCTTTTGTTATTACCTTGTGTACGGATCTCTCATTAGCCAAACCGGTTACAGGTCCAGATAGGTTTGCATGTATTTTTCTGCGAAATAAAACAACAAGAAAGGAGGAACGAAGACAAAAACACTTGAAAACGCAAGGAGGCAAAATTATACTTCATGTATCGCCAGCTGCATTGAAAATATATTGCATTAAACATCACCTGCGTTTCCAGCAACTATAATTTCTAGTTAGAAGTGAAACACCTTGACAATAGACCCGCTATCAGGCTGTGACCGCGACACTTTAAAAGCCATTTTCTCCGGTCATGCGTATTCATGCATTTTTTCATTCTTGCAACTGCTAGACAAAATTCAATACCTCCATATCATGGGTGCAAATTTCAGGACTGTGGCTTTTAATGACGCTTATATAAGAAACGTCGGCTAACTCTTCTGCAATGAAGCAGGGAAATGTATAGTTCTTGGCTTCAATGGCTCAACAATGGTTGCAAGTTTTGAATTCGACGCCAATAAGACGGAGATCACAAAAAAGAACACACGCAGGAGCGCTGGTCTCTGTTTTCGCACTGTATGTCCAAGCATACATCCACTTCAACTTGTACACTTCAGCGTCGCCGTTTATCAAAGACTATCGGGATCGTTGAAATAATTGAAGTTCAGCTGGCCGTCATATGGCATAATATGTGAGAAAAGTATTGCGTACGAAAACAAGAATAAGAGACAACAATTGTTCTAACCCGGTACCTTAAGTGAACCTCGTGAAATTCAGGCAAAACTGATCTTCGCAGAAGTGAAGAATTCAAGCCCAGATCTTTTGGACGTCACTTTAATTGCGAAACAAATCGGGAAAATTATAAGATGCTGTTAAGAATATATTTATGGGGATGGACTGAGTTTAAAACCTGGTGCAAAATCTTGGCACTAAAATTCGTCCTGTATTCTCAACGAGTAGTTCAATCTGTCATAGAAAACAAATATATTGCATTTTTGACAATAATTGTGGGGCCACTGTCGAGTATTTAAAATTACTGTAGTAAACACATCATGCTCTAATCTAGCGATAGCAATCAGAATGTTACCTTTGCAGTTTGCCCTCACCTGGAAGAGAGTAACCGTGTGCTTTTTCGACAATGAATTAATGAATAAAGCCTTTATTTGATTGAAGGAATAGCTCTCCGCCGCTCTAATTAGGATACATGGGAGAATAAATAGCCAAAAAAGTAAGTGTCCTGAGAAATGATCTATGTTTATTTATGTTCTTAAAGAGCAAGTTACGATGAGTGGAAAACATGCGTTCATAAGCACAGCTCCTCATTGAAAAAAAGTGGCGTTTCTAGAATTTATTTGGTATTATTTTTGTTAGTTTTTTTTTTTTTTTGTTTACTTTCAGCAATAGCATTGAAAAACTCGACTAGCTGAGAGACTGCTACTACCACCGCCCAGAGTCACCCGAGAGAAACGTTCCTCAGTAAGACGTGATGTTGGGCTAGTCGGTTCATGGTTATAACAAAACAGAACTGCGCGAAGGTAACGGGACACTACGCTTTGTGTGTGTGTATTCGTGCCTCCTTGTCCCGTTACCGTCGCGCAGTTCTGTTTTGTTAGAAACGTTCCTATTCCTATCTAGGGTGAGCGTGGAGCACGCGTGAGTAGTTGAGGGAGGGAGCCTATATAATATACTTGCGGCACAACAAGTACGCTACCTACTATGGGTCGAAGAAGGCGTTCACGTGTGCCTTAGCAGGACTCAGCGCTCTAATGTGCTGCAACACTTGGTAATAAGCCTGTCTTGAAGCTGAGCAAGCAAAGTACAATGACTACATACTATATGAACTGCGCATCGGAATCAACTTGAACTTAGCGCAATGCCACAGGCGGTTCTACTCTTGAGAGCCACTCCGGATGTTCCACGGTCGACATTTGGATCCAAGCAAACCAATCTATACGCTCTCAAAAATAAATCCGAGCAGTTCTAGCATCTTTGTTGCAGTAATAATAATCTGCCAGTCTCGGGCGCCATATAGAGCACTCCTTACTTTACAAGGACTGCAACAGCGAGAAGCTATAAAATTTCTTATAATTGCTCAACCTGGAGTTTTGTCGGCATATTTACACTTCAGGAAGTGGCGATGACTCGAGTTCATGGGGAAGTCTCGGTGGAAGCAAGACGTAGAGAATACAAGGGCCTTTTCAAACAAATTGCAATTTATTCTACTTCCTTGCCGTGGCGACAGCTGGCTCACAACGACGCACTGAAAAGCAGCTCGGTGGACGCGACAGCGCCAACTGGGGAGCCTAAAATATGCTGCTCGATGCAGGACGGGTTAAAACGAGGTTCCGTACATCATATTGCTAATGCGCGCGGGGTCTGATCATTTAGCGCACCAGACAGTGTCTCTAAGCCTGCACCTTAGCAACAGTCCTACAGCCCGCGCTTCGCGCCTGCTTGAGTTTTACGGTTAGACCTCCTCGCGCACTCAGTTACGGGCGCGAAAAGGAAAGGACTGCCACTCTCACCAGATGGCGTCACCCCTCGAGCTGTTTCAGAAAATCCCCGTCCTCGCACTCACGCTATTATTTGTTTTCAAAACTCGGGTATTTCCGCTATGCCGTGAACGATGGAAGATGTGTCGCCACATTGTTTCAAGCTTTGAAGAGAGGAAGCCAGAAGAACAGCTTGCTTGCTTGCTTGCTTGCTTGCTTGCTTGCTTGCTTGCTTGCTTGCTTGCTTGCTTGCTTGCTTGCTTGCTTGCTTGCTTGCTTGCTTGCTTGCTTTCTTTCTTTCTTTCTTTCTTTCTTTCTTTCTTTCTTTTTCTTTTTTTCCTTCTTCCTTTCTTTCTTTCTTTTGTTTCTTTTTTCTTTTTTTTTTTTACAACGCCTTGCTTCGGGAAGCATCGTTAAGAGCTGAGAACAAAGGAAGGGGAAAGCGAACATCACCCTGGGATGAGATACGGCTACCTGGTGTTACGTTTCGGTGCTGGCTTTCAACCAGCTGCAGCTACGAAGATCATTCCTTGTGGAGCTTATTAGAGACGAGGGTGCGCTGTCACATGGCTGGACAGCATCGTACGTGTGGTAGCTGCTTCTTATATAAGCTAGCGACGAATTTATCTATATCAGCAACTTGACAGGTTCGACGCATTTCTCTCGTTCTTGTTTCCTATATCCGAAAAAAAAAAAATGTCATCGCTCTTGTTAGGCGAAGAAACACACAAACCCATGTCACACTGGATAAGTGGTTAATGCGGTCGGATGCTGATTAAAAGTACGGTAATTCAATTCCTGCCAAAGCCAGAGATGCCTATGTACTGATTAAGGGAGATGCGAGGCTAAAGGGTCAACTTTTGAGCCGTTGCACCATTTTTGATAAAATTTTCAGGGGCGGCTTATCTTCCCCTTAGAATATATTCTAAACTTCATCGCCTTAGCACAAATAGAAGAAAGCTGTAGAGGTCGTTCCCATCTGCGGCTCCCCTTGCAGTTCCTTGTTCACGTATATGGGCATGGTGCCTGCTCGCTTCATTACCAATCCGCTAACTTGTGAACGTATTATCGCACAGACTGTTATTAGCATACAGTCCTAAGCTACCATGCTACCCAGTACTGGTCCTATGTTACCACCACTCATACATATAAAACTGCAGCAACATGCACTGTGGCTTTGTAGTGGGTCCTGTCTTCAACCCCCCCCCTCCCCCTACAGAAATAAAGATAAAAGTGCGGTGCTTCTTCGTGTCAAGAAACGAGCAAGTTCGAAAATACTAAAATATATTCGTGTCGACTCTGTATCTTCGAGCTTACACAATGTACGTTTCGTTTGCTGAATGCTGCAAAAAGGCGCACGATATGTATTCAAAATATTAAAAGTAACTGCACACCGCTATAAATGACTTTGTGCAGACGTCACAGTACACGTATTATAGATTGCATGCGATGTGTCGAAATCATGTCATCTAGTCTAGCGACGTCGAAACACCCGAAAACCGATCAGTGCCCGGCCTTGTCTTCTGCTAACTACATCCTTCTACCTGCGCACTCCTGTTTTTTCAGGCTGAAAGCTTTCAAACGGGGCAGCAAAGATTCCGGTCGTTGCTATAGCAACCAAAAGGCGTAGATTGATATGCCACTGAGTAGTGATGTCATTCGAATTGATAGTGTCTCAAAACAGCTTCGCTAATCAGAGAGATGGCACACACAATTCCGATGCTCGGCTTGGCTGATCATATGAGTGTACTTCTCAACTCACTAAAAACGCATTCGTAAGCCTATTTGGGTCGTATATTTCCACATGCCCGCCTTGCCGACAGCGGCCTTTCTTGCGGGATGTATATTATAACTCACGACGACTGATATTTGCGCAGTAATCATAATATTTGTGCACGAACACTCGCTTCAATACTTCTCAAACCACGAAGCCTAGTTTCGAGCAAATACAGCAGACAAAGGTTCTAAGGAAGTCTCTGCAGGGACCAACTCAAAATGGCGACGAGCCATTTAGGCTTGTCACCCGGGCAACGGAACTACAGAACGATATCCTTTCAATACACAATTCCCCAATGACACCCACGACACCGCGCTCACAGTGGGTTGGGGACATCACCGGTAGTTAATCATTCCTCGGCTAGATGAAGGAACGGCTGGGAAAGGTAATTTACCAGGTCAGATTCAGAGACGATTTCCAAGGAGCCCACAGAAATAAAGTGACAGACAAATAAACACAATATTGACACCGGTACTGACTGCCGAAGAATTGACGCGTTTGAATTGTGGTGCTGGCGAAGACACTTGAGAGTTCCTTGGACTGCCAGAAGATCAAATCAGTCGATATTGTCGACCATAAACCCTGACTGCTCATTGGAGGGTCAAATTCTAAAGTTATATCTCAGCTACTTTGGTCATCTGATGAGAAGAGAGGAGTCGCTGGAGAAAGATTTGATGTTGGGAAAGGTTGACGGTCGCCGGAGAAGGGGTAGGCAGCGAACACGATGGTTATAGATGGCATCCTCGAGGCACTGCAGATGAAGTTATGTGATGTTAGGAAGATAGTGAGAGACCGGAAAGCGTGGCGTGACATGGTCCATAGGGTCACGAAGAGTCGGACACGACGGAACGACTGAACTGAACTGAACTGACTGCATTGCTCGTGGCTACTAAACACATGCGTAATTCCATGTTCTTTGTGGCAAAGAATTGAAAGAAGACGTCTTTGTATTTGACCTTGAAGGGACTGTAAATGCAACCTATAAAATAATTGTTCGGATACAGAGAAGAAACGGACAAAATTTAGAATTAAAACAGAACAAACGCGAATAACATGTCTCAGAATTTTCAGAGGAAACCTGCCACCGGTACGCCTCAAATACATGAAGCGTACAAGGCCAAAAGACTGTGTTGTTACCAAAACCATCTATTCGTCTTCAAAAGAAATCGGAACAGTAAACTCGGTAGGTTCAAAATGCTGTTTTAGAGAAGCATGACTACATGCGGCTCGCTATTACATGTACCCAAGATCACGATTTTGAATACAGACGTCAAAAACATTTGACGCCTTAGTGCATATATTTTTTTTCTCTCAGATATGCCTTATAAAATGCTCACACAGCCATTGATATATCGTCTGTGGTTTCCTTCGTATGTGCTTTTAATCTTACCGACAGCACATGTGCTGAATCACAATTAGTCATCTTAAGCAGTGCAGCCTGTAGGCGAGAGTTAGGTTGATGTGTCCCAAACGGGAAGACTTCGAAGGAAGATCGGCTCGCAACACGGTATACCCCCCGCTGTTCTCTCCATGATGGGTGAGTGTTATTGAGCGGCGCTGCCTGTTGTCAAGATCTGGCACTCGCCAATCCATCAGGGGCCCCCGTTGTGTTTGGGAGCTGTTCTCTCGGAACAGCGAATTAGGGAGAGGGAGGCACAGACAAAGGGGCGAGAACAGCCCGCAACTTTGCGACTGCGTGGGAACATTGTGAATGTTGCACTTTCAAGCTCACCATGAATACCTCAACTGTTCGAAATGAATGGAGTCGAAGCTTCCACCGTGAGGTGACAGTTTCGGTTACAAGTGAAGCCAACATATAAGGCTATGGGCAACAACCTCGCGCTCAGCAAAGTGCAAGGTGCTGTATAATAAGAACTGCATTAATGAAACATGGACCGCCTTTTCCTCCGATTCGTGGAAACTCAAGCGAACATTACCCTTAAATTGCAATGAAGCCGACGCCGGTACCGTTTGATTTTTTTTTTTTAACTTTACTGCGGCGAATGGCATCTAGCATAAGATGCAAGAGCGCGCTTTGCCGTCCCTATACCCAAGAATACCTACTAGAGCAAACGCAGACGCTATTGAAACTTATCTAGCTTCTTGACGACTTAGACCTGTCGGCGCGCCGGAACTGTACACGTTGTGTATATTGATCTATATCTCTCGCTACTGCTGTCACCATGGTTGTGTCATCTTCAGTCCATTCGCCCAGAGGTAACGAATACTTGCGGCAGTAATTTTCAGCCATAGTCATGCAGCAATGTGGCTTACCTATTGTCGCTAGCGACTGCTTTTTGTAGCCGCGCATACGGGGACGGACAAAAGCGTCGCTAAGCCTGGAGAAGGGTGGCGTTGCGATATATCGCGCCGTGCGCGAAAACAGCGAAGGGCGCTGAAAGGGCTGATGAGCGCGAAAAAAAAATTAAGCGGTTGAGCATAAAAACACCAAGATCATCTAACGAGAAAGAGCACACTGGCGAGCAAGATCGGAAGCGTGCGAAAGCAGCAAATCATGCGGTCGCCAAAGAAGGGCCTATAGTAGCCTATAGTGCCTATAGTAATTTGTGTTGTGTTTAAGCCAAGTGTTTATGGTGGAAAAGACCGACATTTACAGCAGTAGCTGTCGAGTGACCATTTCCAGAGTTGAGTGTCGCCGCAATGGAAGTGGTATTAGTCCTACTTACAATCTGGTCACCGCGGAGGAAGCTTGGTAGAAAGGCTGTCATTCGTAACGTCGCCGGCCCGCGCCAAGACAGCATGCCACGTTGGGTGGTCCGAGTCCAGTCCAATGACGTAATGTGTGAGAGCCTAAATCATCTGCCTTCTATTGTTTTGATGGCCTATTGAAGCACATGCACAGACCTTGTCCATCATAATGTGCCACTGTTTCAACAACTCGAATGCACCTTTCTCCGGTACGCAGATCGCAATGCCTCTTTCATGACGGTAAGGATCGAGAGAAAAGTTCTACTTGAAATGAAGGACTGCGAGAACGGCAGTAAGGTTGTTTTTTTTTTTTTTTTTTTCTTCTTTTTTAATGCAAGAGTTCCGACATTCTGCTCTATGTACCGCTTCTTTTTTTCAGACAGTGTTCTTTATGTGCCTGTCGCCTCTGTGTAGTCGATCTTCAGGGCCCGGCTCTATTTTACTATACCGCATCGCTCCTCATACTTTCGTATTTGCGCTCGTCACAGTCCATTAGCGAGACAGGCGGCTTAAGGCCGTGTGCAAATAGCCTGGATCAATACGAGAAACAAAAATTTGCTTTCTAAGGCATCTGAAAGGAATCGTTCAACCCCAGAAGGAATATTAAATAGCGATAAAAAAGGCTGATTCTAATTAACAAATCTTTCAAAGCGGAGTGCGGTAGGACACTACCGCAGTAAAGATATGGGAGGGTCGGCCGAGCATAGCCCATTTGCATTCCTGTTAGCAGGAGCACACAGAAAGGCGTGGATCTTGGATCTGCGTGACGTAATTATTGTGAGTGCATTCACCGCTTCATTAAGAACGACGTGTGAAACACCATGTTTCGAGGGGAAAGGGTGAAGGATGGTGCAGACGAACCACTCAAATGCGCGTACAGAAGCTTTCCATCGGCGTAAGTCTTAACACAGGCGACGGCGGTAGGACGAAGTTCGCTTTGTGCCCTCTCTTGTGAGCACGCAGCTTTGATTAGGAAGACGTTGTGGCCGGCAAGGCTCAGGAATCCTCGTTCACGCGTCGATGGACGCTGGAGAAGGAGGTCCACCTCTTAGCGGCATGATCAGCGTTTGCAGCTCAAAGTGAGCCGCCTGTCAGCGAGCGTTAATTGTAGCGGTGAAAGAGGCCGCGTGAAAAGCGCCGGCACAAGGGTGCATTAGCAACTGGTGGCAGAGCACGTAGGGTGTGGAAAAGCGTGGAAATGTAGAGTAGCGTCACTTTGAGACAATAGAGCTGCCGCTAAGATCGCATAGGATCAACGGTTGTTGTGCTGAATCGAAGAGTGTCGTGCTGAAGGAATACGCTCAAAATTCGTTGCATGTAATGTTAATTAATATTTACGAACTGTATTTACTATGTTATGTCAGTCTTCTTTAACTTGGTGTGTCGAAAAGAAAACTACAAAATCACGTCAAAAGTACGAAAAAATATTCCGTAGTTCTGTCGTAAGCGTCCGATTTTTCAGTAATTCTGTAGTACTTTTCTGCAGTTTTTCTCTGTAGTAGCTTCCTGTTGTCTGTAGTTCTGTAGTACTTTTGTGTTGTAACGACTAAAAATTCCAATGTTCCTACAGAAAGTTCTGTTGTCACAACAATTTTACTGGTAAGAACCGCACAGAAATTCTGTCATAACAAAACATTTTCTGATGTTTTTTTTTTTTTTTTTTGACTGGGCATTGATTTTTTTTTTATTCCTCAACTAGCTGGAAACTTTGCGAACAATACCTAGTATAGTGTGATCACACATTTATTTACCGCATCTTTCTCGTTTTGTTAATATGCACAGCGCAAGAGATGCAAGCATAGAGAACCCATCGTCCACGACTGGCTCGCGGACCTACTGGCAGCGTGTGTATCTTCGGTGGTGTCATGGTGGAAGAACTGCGCGTAAAGAATACAGCACAGCTGGAACGAGTCTGTGAATTGCGCGCCCTTGACATCACGCAAGGCGAACGATTGAAAAGTGGCCAATGTTGGAAAGTGACAAACCTGCCACCATGTCTTCGAATAATTCATTGCAGAGTTCTCATGTACAAGCGCTGCCATGCGGCGGCGCCATTCACTTCACCTCACGCCAGGTGACTTCCTTTCCTAAATGAACGAAAGACTGAATATGCTTAAAAGTGTATTTTTCGTACGTAACGGAGAGAAAATAAACGCACAAATGAAAGGGCAGGTAAGTACGAGGAAAAGCGGCTTCCATTCCTCAATAAGATGGAAAGCAGGGCTCTCGTGTCGCTACACAAACTTGTGGCCGTAATCGGAAGTTCGGTATGCAATTCCTCCATGAGCGCAACAGTGCACCAGGCGGGGAAGATTCTCTGACTGCCACGAGTAGCCGTAAGAGTGCAGGGTTTACACGCGGAATTTCTTGTGTCACGATATTGGAAAGCGTACATAAGGTCCGGGCAATGATGTGTTTTCATCAGATTAGGTGTGTGTTCCTCAGGTGTGGAACCATCTCTTTTCTGATGTTCGACAACACTGGTCATAATATTACCGTTTCAGGCTTGTAGATATTTTATAACGCCTTTATTTAAAACTTCTTGTTATATTTATCTCACAAGACCGGCAAATAGTAAGAGAAAATCCCAAATTATAATCGCATATTTTAGGCGGCACGTTATAAAGGCTAACGCACTACACTGTACTCGAGGAGAGGAAGGGGGGGCTTAGGTAGGAAAGGGTGTTAGAAAAAGGTGCAGAAAAATTAAAAGAAAAACAATGCTCTTTTGAATTGTGGCGAGCGCACACAAATATCCAATTTAGGATGGTTTCTATTTAGCGAAAAATTCGGTGTAACCCAGTTGGGGACACAGGCAGAGTAGAGAAAGATAAGAAGGTAGGATTCAAAAAGATTTTAATGTTCGTGAATGCGTTTCGCGCCATTTAAGAAAAAACTATAAAATGTGGTGTGCAGCGCATTGTTTGGAAGATCAATTCATAGAAGCCTGAACTTATAGATTATTTGTATGCATCTAAATTGGAGCGCGACGCTGTTTCGTCAACCGGCTCTGCGTTTCAGACCAAATAGAAACCTTGCATTACCAGATTTACAATCTTATAATAACTACCTTTTTTTAGAAAGCATGCATGTACGGTAGTGTGTCGTTGAGCTATGAGTAATTTTGGTCAATTATATATGTGAAGGACTCGTATTTGCATCCGCTGTTCCCAATCGGCCCGACAGGCCCTCTTTTGCCGCACGATATGAGAAACCTACGATGATATTTAGGGCTGGAATGTTGCAACACTCTAGTGACGTGAAAAATACTGCTGATACGCGCAACCATGGGAAAACGGGATGACAAGCGCCATTACAAAACACGTCAGGTTCATCTCTTATTCTGTTCTGCTGCAGTACATAGTATTGTAGAGGAAAGTGTCACGCAGCCGTTTAGGTCCGTAACTCGAAGGTTGGTTTTAATGCTGGGTTGACCCAGAAAGCACCAGAGAGCAGGTCGGGAGCACCAAGAGACGGTCAGCACCTAACTTCAGCCTCTTCGCATCGAACATCACGGGGCCACTTCCTCTTCCTCAAGTCAGTGCACGAGACTCGCGATGAGCAGCCGCCCAGCGGCTGCTGTCGCACACGCTCCATTATGCATTTCTGTACTGCAGGGGCGCGCCCGTTATTTTGCTCTGAGGTAGCGCATACATTCTTTTGCAGTCTAGTTACTTTGTGGGCAAGGAGTTACCTTTTTGACCATCAGTTTCCCACAAAATGTGGCTTCTAACCTAGTGATTAGATAAGCCGAGGCTGCAACATGGGCATAATGTATTTTTTTCTCTTAGCCAGGTGATGCATACTGCCTAATTAAGCGATAACATTGCTACACTTTTACAGCTTTCCGCTGTGCATTGAGTATCTTCTGAACACCTCATGTATGTACACGCACGCACGCAAGCACGCACAAACACACACACACACACACACACACACACACACACACACACACACACACACACACACACACACACACACACACACACACACACATCTGCATACGTTTAGAGAGCATTTCGTGCTTTCTTTTGATCCTTCTATCAAAGGAAGGAACAAATGTTCCAGAAATTGCATTTTAGACACATATATGAGTGTGAAATTATTAAGAAATTGCGTCATTTATGCTCCTGAGTATTAGCAGTTATAACTGTGCGTCTACATAGATTTCTCAATGCGGAAACACACCCCAAAGCCACAAGTCTCTATCGCGTCATACCCATGGGCGTAGCTAAAGTGTCTCCCTAATTTTTCTTTCACTCTCCGTGGCGGCGACAAGCCTGCGACCCGTGCCAGAGCGAAGTGCTGCAGACTCGTAAACCAAATGGCTAGGCGACGTTTCACACATATCCAGTGAAGTGAAGCTCTTTTAGTTGAAACAGCTTGAAACATGTGGTCACGTGTGCTATACAGAGGAGTTGCATCAGAGAATCCGAGAGCGACAATACAAAATACAAACTAATCGCAGTAGAGGAATCGGGAGCTACTATGCTACGAAGTAAAGAGAACGTCACGCGCGTACAGTTGACACGAAATAGAGGGACGCATTTTGAAAGGCGTTTTGAGCGTTGCGTTGGGGGTGACATTTTCAAAGGGCACATTGGGTGGGCCGGAAGGCTCGATGGGAACTGGCGAGGGAAAGTTTGAAACTAACGCATCGAATGTGGCAACGGAGAGGGGGCGTTTCGGTTGGCTTCAAATTATGGCTCGTGTCGTTTTGAAATGGGTTCTGGCTTTTAGAGTATACGTTTTAAGAGTCACGAAACGGACGGTTTCTTTTCACCAAATGCGTGCGATGCGGGTGATGTAACGACCTCTATTGTGAGTGTTGTAGCGACGACGTTGGTCATACGTTCATCATTGATCGTGAGACGCTCTTTTGAAAAACGTCTGCGTTGAGCCAGGGTAAAGGGTGGGCGGGGCGATGCGAATGCGGCAGGATGGCGGCAGCCACGCAAGAGGTTGTCCACTGTGCAAAGCGTCAAATACGAATGGGCGGGTACTCACTGCGGTCTTTCATAAGCGTACTCAGTGTAGGTTAGTTTCTGTACAACGTGCGCCATGTTGGTCTTGTGTAAACTGACGTTCGTTCACTAAATCCTTAATTATTCTGTATTCGCGAGAAGCCACTTATTCGAAAACGTTCTGGGTTTTGCCGAACGTAATTATTAGCTTTGTATTTTTACTCCCTTTCAATTTTAACGCCGAGACAATAATTCCTTACTAATTACTAATAAAACTTTTTATACAGTTAAACATATACAATCCCCAGACCGGTATACTAGTAGTATAAAACATTTATTTGGGATAATGAACTATGGCTGCCCAAGGGCAGCTTTTTTCTACGATTCCTCCTTTTGTAGTGTTAGATGAGAAATAAACTTTGATTTGATTTGGGTTAAGGGCGGGGTTAGTCGGGTCCTCAATCCGGACGTTGGCTGATGCCGCTACCCGAGCTCTTGCAAGCAAAGGTCCTTGGCCGCAAGGTCGGAGCTGGACAGGGCCACCTCCCAACCCAATCCGCCCACGTTGTATTTTCTTTACGAGATATGCCTTGGTTTTTTTAACAAGCCCATATGGTAGAGGTCTGATTTCTGGTCGCAGAATGTGCATTCAGCTGAGGAAGTACCCAGGCTATGTTTGTGCCGTCCAGCTAAGCTGTTGTAGGAGGATGTTTCTAAACTCCAGAGATGTCACTCCTCTGATTTATCGATTCCCTTTACAGGTGCCCAAATTCATCGTTCGGCTTGTACCGTCCCTAGTACCCAGGCCGAATTAGAGCTTGGGTGCCAATCTGATATCCTGCTTTAGAACTGCCTTGCAGAAAATTCTTATATGAAAGGCGTGAGCTTAGCCAATCTAGCGTAAATTGTTCAATAGAAACTTAGAACTTGTGAGGGATGTTTGGGCCGAAATGGAGTAAGAGGTTGGCCAGCAAATCGCCATTCATTCATTCATTCATTCAATTATATTCGTAAAACTTTATTCATGAGGAGGACCTGAGGATACGTGTCATAAAGCTGGCCTGTAATTAATTCGGGAAGCTGGGAACCACTCGAGGCAGTGCATTGGCCGTGGAAGAAGTCTTATTTGAGTTACCATTCACGCGATGCCCCTTTGTCTTCCAATGGCCTAAAAAAGCGCAGATACGATGTAGAAATATACGTATAGGTTCTTTTTTTTTTTTCTAACACCCTTTCAGCCGTATGATTGTTAGCTTCTGGGCAGGCTACCTTGCATCGCCTGTAAAAGACCTGATCTCGAAAACCAATAACATCGTATTGTCCGAAGAAACAGAGGTTCACTACTCTATAGCCAATTGCTTTATATAGTGAGAATATTAGGTGGAAATTTATTTAATGAAAATAGATACCCACCGCGGATAAATTTCCTATATGATTTAACGTTTGAATTGGGATGGCAGACACCGGCGTCAAAAACCTTGGGTGGTCATTTATATTCACGATAAGAAAGTTATTCGAAAACTTTAGAGCATGACAATAATCAGCGCCACAAATTAGGTACACTAGGAAACTACGTACAGTGGTACTGATTTTCTACACAATGTGAAGCGAGGAATTCGGACAAGGCCTCTATCTTCGCTGATTGAACGTTCCGTTGGCGATAAAAGCTGCGCGCCCAGCTCGCTACTCAATGATCAGAGGTTAGATTTCAGTGCTTAAGGGACCTCTTTATATTTTAAGCGACGTTACATCGCGTAATGTGACAGCTTCGTAACAACCCCTCTCGATAATTACGGCATTTTTTTTTTTTCGTGATCGACTACAGTAGCTCTTTTTCCCCTCTATGGGACCTCTAACGCCATCGCTGCAAAAGAACCTCTTGCAGTCTGAGCTACGTCTGAGCTCGGATCTATTTCTACGAACTATTTGAGAGAAAAAAATGATACTTTAAGATCACTGAAAATGCGTGGCGTTCCTTCCTCTCAACCTTGAACTTTATAGCCGCCCCTCAGCTCCGGCATATAGTCCTTCGCGCGCAGCGTTGCAGACGAACAGAACAGCGTTCTCACTGAACTAACGCGCAATTCCAATCAAGAAAACACTTGAATGAGTTCCTTCCCTGAAGTCTTCGCACACGTCTGCAAGCGCGCGAAACCTATGTCAGGCCCGCGATGTAAAGCTGAACTTGCCGCAGTCCTTCCCGAAACCACTCAGTGAAAAGCGTAGGGGGAAAGCAAAACTCGTTCCTTCGACTGGGAACGGTCGCGAAACACACACACATGAAAACTAAAAGCCGCAAACAAGAAGCAGTTCTTTTCTGCCGACCCAGAACACTGGATGGAACCTTAACTGGCGCCGTCGCATTCTTGTTATTTATGGAATTACAATCTCGGGCGTGAGGCTGATGATGCTGACCAGTCCGCACGTGGCTGCTTTCCGAAGCGCGTCCGGCGCCACTGGGGCGAAACTAAAGAGCATCCTCGCCAGCAGGTTGGGGACCCCACCTAATGCAATCTGGGAAGCGGATCGCCAACTCCCCCTCACTCACCTATCCCGCTGCGCGCACGTGCGTGAGCAGACATCTCTGCACGCGGTGCTCAGGGCGCAGAGCAACTGGTGAACGGGGTGGTGCGGAGTCGTGTTTACTCGGGCTCCCCGGTCTACGCCCAGGTAGGATAGTTTCGTGCACCGTTAGGCCACTCGATGGAATACGGATGTGCTGTTGGCGCCAGGCGAACTAGAATTCAGACCAACATCCAGGCGAACGCGTAATTCGCGATGCAGTGATTTCTCTCTTAAGTCTACATTAGTCTACTGCCTGTTACTTTTTTTTTATTTGGGCAGCATGCAGAAATAGAGCGTGTGCCGAAACGGGCTAAATGTACTGCATTAGTGCTAACATTCCACGTTACAGTGAAGTCTAGAATTCTAGCTTCGCTGAGAATATGTCAGCTAACTTTTTTTTTCACTAGTGTATAGAGAGTTTAAATTGAAATGACCAACTGCCTGTAAGGTTTGTGGGAAGAAACGAGTGAAAATGCGAATAAAGTAAGTTTATCCTTTGTGATACGGCTGAGATGCGATAAAATGGCGATAAGAAAGCTTGAGCAAGGGTGCGGGCTGCTGTGGAGGATTTGGTCCAGTGAACACTATTACAGAGAGACTTAGTAGACATTGATTGACCACTTGGATTCAAGAAAGAAGCAAGATACATAGCAAAGCAGCACATGAAACAAAGGCTTGCTAGGCAGAATAAAACAGTTGCCTTGTGAACGTAAAATTGTATTCCGCATTCTCAAACGGTGTACGCAATTCATTTCTTCCAAGCCGTGAAATTTGCGCTTCACCGTAGCAGTTCCATTAGGACAAGGCAAACATAAAGTCACGACAAGGCTTTTGGCGCTAGCTAGTGAGGACAAAACCTCTCGGTCATGGTACTGTTTTGTTGCGGCCTACAACATTCTACCGTGCTGTACGAAACTGAAGAGCACAACTTCTGAATCTGTTTCATGCGATGCAGCTGGACCCGCGGTGACCTCACGGTTTCGCGTGACCTACGGACGGAAGGCAGCCGGGCGGGCCTCTTCGAGAGCGTAATTAAGCATGCGTGGCCACAGCGGTGAGTCGGCTTTAGGGCACACTCAACCACGGCTTTTCGGGAAACTGCGTGCGTTAGACATGAAACTACGTTTCCCAAACAAAAGATGCCATCTTTCCCGCCGTTTTCTTTTCAAAACAACGGAAATGTTATCGTGGCGATATTTCGGAAAGCGCCAGATCTGGCCTTAAATGAAGTTTTTATTGTCCACACAGCGGATAGAAAACTTGAGAAGCACGTCCTTTGATGACAAAATCTGTTAGCCTCAAGCCTCAATTACCTCAGCATGCGCTAGTACGCTGTTCATTTATTTTCTCGCTTTGTGCCGCTTCGTAAAACACTCTAACACTAAATGGAGGATGTTTTCGTCGGTCCAATGGCTGGCGAAAAGAGCCCTTTCTATGTTGAGTGGGCGGCTTCTGCAAAACCAGTTCGGCCCCAGACAACTAGATCGGCTGACCGGTTTCCAGAGTCCGCGTCTCGAGACTCGTCTAAAAAAATCCCAACGGTTCATCCGCTAACTTAACTCATTGCAAATGGAACCAGTTGAAGGATCGTGTGTGCAATACAGCATGGCACATCCTATAGGCAACCCCTCACCGATACGTAATGACGCGTAACCCGCAACTTTCCTGATCGACACCTGAGACGGAAGATAGGTCGCACATATGCGGGTGAGAGAAGTGGTTCTTTGCTGTGTGATGTCAGCTTCCCTCCTAATGACGTATCAAAGGTGCACAAGGCTGACGCATCTGAACGCACTTGAGGGCGTCCCTCCAAGTGAACCGGTTCATTAAGCTCAATGTTGGGGCATTTTTCTCCGACGGTATGACTTCACTATGAAGCATGATCTCCCTTCAGTTCAGTTCAGTCGTTCAGTCGTGTCCGACTCTTCGTGACCCTATGAACCATGTCACGCCACGCTTTCCCGTCTCTCACTATCTTCCTAACATCACATAATTTCATCTGCAGTACGCCTTCTAACCTGGGGGCATCATCTTCCGGCGCCATATCATAATTGGTATTGTGACTGGCCATAGGGTTTTCTTGGCAGGAAATACTGGAGTTAGTTGCCCTTACCTTCTCCAGTGAATCACATTTTGTCAGAACTCTCTGCCGTGACCTGTCTATCTTGGGTGGCCCTACACAGCAGAGCTCACGACTTCATCGAGTTTCGCAAGCCCCTCCGCCACGACAAGGCAGTGATCCATGAAGGGGATCATCTCCCTTAGGTCTTGCTAAATAGGAACCTTGGATAACGTTTATAAGGTATGTTTCTTCGTATTTTATATTGCCAGGGGGCGCTCGGAGCGAAAGACGTTGAAGTGGCGCTCGGAGAAAAAGGCGAAGTGAATCGGCTCCGGACTCGCAGGACGTACCTAAAGCTTGGACCGTGTAATTCCACCTGCACCAGCTCTGGCTATGACTACCGGCAGCCACGACGTCGTCGCAATGCCTGGAGCGGCTCCTACTTACGTGACGTTTCAGAATCCCCGCGTCCCAAAGACCTTTCACGGGGACACCTATGAAGACGTCGACGACTGGTTGCAGCACTACGAAAGGGTAGCTACCTTCAACCTCTGGGATGACGCCGCCCGGCTTCGCAACGTCTACTTCAGCCTTGAGAATGGCGCTCGGACATGGTTCGAGAACCATGAAGACCAGCTGTCTTCCTGGACTGAGTTCAAGCGTCATCTTGCGGCTACTTACGGTAGCTCAGGTCGCCGCGAACGGGCCGAATGCGCTCTCCAATCTCGGGTTCAAATTCCTAACGAAACCGTCGCGGCATATGTCGAAGACATGACACGCCTCTTCAAGCGGGCAGACCCTACAATTTCCGAGGGCAAAAAGCTGCGCTACCTCATGCTTGGCGTCAAAGAGCAGCTTTTTGCTGGCCTGGTGCGCAGCCCACCGAAAACTGTCGCAGAATTCCTTGCAGAAACATCCACGATAGAAAAAGTGCTTCAGCAGACAATATAATAGTGCTTCAGACAATATCATGCGGAAAAAAGAAAGCGTATACTGCTGATTGCGATAGCAATACTTACTGCGCCATGTTTCGAGCCGTCGCGTAGCTCACGGGCCAGTCGCTACGGTTGACCTTTAACAGCTGCGAAGAGGAGGAGGAGGAGGAGGAGGAGGAGGAGGAGGAGGAGGAGGAGGAGGAGGAGGAGGAGGAGGAGGAGGAGGAGGAAGAGGAGGAGGAGGAGGAGGAGGAGGAGGAGACTCAGTCACCGGCAACTAATGCTTTCACTTCACATTCAGTTCAGTAGCATTGAACCCATCTCATTTATATGTGGGATTGTAGCTTACGCTCTCAGGTCATACTCTTAAAGGATGACCTTAAAAGTCCCCAGTATTGTATCACCTTACACTGATAGGGCGTGATAGGGGAATAATGTAGCAGGCAAAAAAAGCTTCCGCCCTTGCTATCGCAATTCAACTAGGGTTAACCAGAGTTAAACCACAACAAATTTTTTGGCCCTTTCTTTAAAGTGCATGCACATAGTTTATAGAACATGGCAACATTGCACATTTCGTCAAGATAGGGGAAAACAGCAATAATGTAGAATTACAGAAATGCGTACAGATAGTAAGCACCACAGCTAGTGGAGCAGTAGAATTACTGGCATTAAACAGAAGGGCAACGACCAATACGAAAGCACTGTACCTCTCTTTTTAACACGACGTTTATCAACATCTGAACAAATGCGTCAGCAAGCATTGTTCTTAGGACATGCTTATTTGTTAACATTTCACTCTTTGGTAAAACTAAGGGAGTAGACTTACTCTATAAAGAAAAGCAATTACAATTACAAAAGGAAACTATGCTATTTTTTACATGGCATTTATATTAAAAGAAACGAGAAAGCCTTTCGCAACAAGCACACTGTTTATTACAACAACGTTTTGTTTTGTTTGTTGTTTTTTTTTTCTTTTTTTTTTTCAAATTAACAGCTTTCAAACTTCGAAAGCTGAACAGAAAAAGACATTAGACTGAGAAAATTTGCGTTTTATTTTCTTTTTAGCATGTCCTTAGACCTTTTATCAGGCTTTGATGGTAGTCAAGCCGAAAATCCAAAGCGCAAT